>NC_046162.1:3955559-4582059 GCF_011064425.1 Rattus rattus
TACAGTGAAATGAATACCTACTGACAGGTCTGATAAAGCAGGCTGTTTCCATAAAGAGTCAGCAGGTCATACAAACATAAATGTAACTAAAATATTTGTCCACATTCTCCACAGAATTTTATGCAGTGAGGTTTACACCACCTTCCATTTGGCAGTAGGTTTGGCTTGTATACACTAACATTTAGAACTGTACTGAGGGACAGCAAAGTCAAACTGTACTTAGCATTGTCCAGAGAAGTAGGACATGCCTGTGTGCAGGGAAACTGT
The DNA here is from genome assembly GCF_011064425.1 of Rattus rattus. Taxonomy (NCBI): domain Eukaryota; kingdom Metazoa; phylum Chordata; class Mammalia; order Rodentia; family Muridae; genus Rattus; species Rattus rattus. The sequence goes on from NC_046162.1 coordinate 3,955,827, forward strand.
CTCTCATAGGCCACTGCCTAGGGGGCCTGTGTGCAGGGAAACTGTCTCTCATAGGCCACTCCTAGGGGGCCTGCGCCCTGCAACTGGAGGCAGGAGTATGTACTAGTCATTTAAAGAACATACAACCACAACACCAAAGTTGTTCAGTCTCGTGAAGGGAGGAACTTGTAGCTTAGAAGGAAACAAACCCACAAATTATTGTATGACTTCATAAGAATTTTGCATATTTGCATTTTCTAACAGCTTCGTGAGGAACCCTCTCACCAATGCCATGCACGTTGTTGTCCAAAACATACTTTGGGGTTCTCGTCCAGTTCAGACATCTGCAGTTGGGGAGTTGGGGAGAGTGTTCTTCCTGTGTGAGCACAGTGTGGACCAACAGCAAAGCATGTCCCAGGGGCCTACAGAAAAGTGGCCTCTTGAGCCCCAGGAAGGTGCTTGGCTCCCCAACCTCAGTCACCAATTCTTCAAGTTGGTCGAGAAAAGCTGAAACTAAATACAGGCGGGAGTCCAGCGTGTGGGCCACTCCCAAGTGGAAAGACGACTGTGGAGAAGTCCTCAGGATTCCCCTAAAGTGTCTGAAGAGGAGAACTAGATTCCTGAAGGAGCAGGAAGCAGTGGCTTGAGAAAAGCAAGGAGAAAGGTGTGTCCTTCGCAGCCTGGTGCGCAGATGAGGAAAAGGAACAGGACTGACTCATCTGAGCAATGTCTTTGGTTTACTTCCATAGTCTAAGATGTAAATTTGGGTAGGTGAGTTTGTCCAATGGCTTGTAGAATAGGCATTTAACTGGAAAAAATGAGGCTAAAATTTAGCCATTCAATAGAAACTAGCTATAAAGATGGAGATATAATTTGTAAATTCTAATTGCATCCTTGAATTTATGTCATATGCTGCTTCTTTTACCTGGTACGCTTCTTGTTAAAATCAACATCACGTGATGCTCTGATTAGTAATCTACTGTCTTTGAGAGTTGCTCAGATTTTATCCTGATGGCATTTGATTATGGAAATAGTGCTATATTGTTATGGCATGTTTGCTTTAAAAAGTTGACCTAGTCTTTCTTACATTAAAAATTTCAATATTAAAAAAATAAAAAAGGGCATACTTTCCTTACACTTCCTTGTCTCATTCTCATCATTTCAAAAGTCTAATTGTCTTTCCTCAGACCTGCCTTCTCTCTATTACTCCAAGTCTCAGAAAGCTGGATGAGATCTCCCCCTACACGTGGAATGGGGGCAGGTGGCTGGGAAACCAGGGGATACAAAAAGAGAGGGAAATAGAATGTATGCTTAGTGTAAAACAGACATTAAAGTATCTATGGGATAGTTGAGAACATTAGAGGTCATGGCTGGGGTAGAAATAGTTACTGTGGCTATAAAAACACAAGTTATGTGAAAAGAGATAGGAGCCGTAATTACTCCTAGGGCAGCAGAAGGGACAGCTTAAAAATGAACAGAAGATGGAGAGAGAGAGAGAGAGAGAGAGGAGAAGCGTGACATGGACAGCAGCTGAGCAGAGCAGCGAGGTCCTAACACATGTGACAGTGTGTTCCAAGAGAAAGACAACGAAACAGCAGAGACATGTAAAAGATGAAAACACACACACACACATACACACACACACACACATATATGTGTGTATGACACTCATCTATGTGATACACCACACGTGTGCACGTGCACACAAACACACACACACACACACACACACATCATAGAGACAGTAGTTTTTAAAGAATGACAGACATGGGGCCTAAGTCAAGATTTAAGTTAAAAACATATTTAATGAGGTGCTGTGTGTCAAACACTGGGTTGAGGAAGTAAGTAAGTAGAGGTGACAATGAGGGCACAGCGAGGGTTAAAGAGAGCAGGACACACAGGGATGAAAAGGTCTCTCCAGGGATCTCAGTGGACTCTCACCAGAGAAGACAGGAAGGTTCGCATTCATCTTGTAGTAACTGGAATCTAGAAACAACACAAGAGAAGTTCAAGTTGACTTGTAACACTTATTTTTGTCAGCAAATACACATTAAGAAATAAAAATTATATTATATTTTTGCAACATATATTGGCTTTATTAAAGAATTATATAATCTGGTTCAAACATAAGGTAAATTATCAAATTTCATAGATACCTTTATTTACATTATTTTGGAAACCTTAGCATATTAAGGGAGCAAATCATTTTAGCAGAGTATTTTGGATTCATAGAAGGTTGAGGCTCAGACTACTCTGGCACGTTCAAGGTTACACGGTGAGTAGATGGCCAGGCTCTCTGCTCACTACTGTTCCACACCCTTTCTTTAACACACTGACTCTGCTCCTTCTCCAAACACACACCTCATTCTCATTGGACAAGCAGAGTGAACTGCTGTGTCGTGAGGCTGGACATCACTGTGTATGCTGCCACTCACGGCAGGCAATGTGTTACTCGTGAAGCTTCCTCGGCTGCTAGTAGTGTTAGAGCCCTTTATCCAGTGCTGTATTACGTACAAAACCTCCTTGCTGTCTCATTAAAACATTCTTCTCAAAATTGAGTGCTGTAAGTTTAGTGACTCAAAAGTTGTCATTAAGTACTGAGACTTCACAGAAGCCCTCACTGTGACAGGACATATTCTATAGTAGGGCACACATGTGACAGGACATATTCTATAGTAGGGCACACATGTGACAGGACATATTCTATAGTAGGGCACACATGTGACAGGACATATTCTACAGTAGGGCACACATGTGACAGGACATATTCTATAGTAGGGCACACATGTGACAGGACATATTCTACAGTAGGGCACACATGTGACAGGACATATTCTATAGTAGGGCACACATGTGACAGGACATATTCTATAGTAGGACACACATGTGACAAGACATATTCTATAGTAGGACACAAACGTGAAGAAAAAGAAACAACCATTTTCATTCGTTAATTAATTATTACTTATGTTAATTTGTGCCACTTAATAGAAAGTCACGAATTTCCTTTTTATAACATTCAAAGGATGTTACGTTGTGTGTGTGTGTGTGTGTGTGTGTGTGTGTGTGTGTGTGTGTGGTGTGTGCACACCAGGTATGTCCTTAAACACACATGAGGAGGGCAGCATGCAAATGGAGGTCAGAGGCCTGCTTATGCTGGTTTTCCCCTTTCACTATGTGGTTCCTGGGGACTGACCTCAGACCATCGGGCTTTTTGGCAAGCTTCTATACCTGCTAAACCAGATTGCCAGTCTGAAAAGCCAGGACTTTCCACAATATCAGTTAGTGAACCCTGGTGCAGCTTTAGGACAACATTCAGTTTGTGAAGCGTTTTCTGGGGATGCAGATGTTGTGAAATGAGGTACACTGGAACGCAGCCCCCATGGAGAGGAAATGACAAGAAGTTGAATGGAAAGTGTAGTTTTATATTACAGTTAACATGCTCTTCATTCTTTCCAATCTGTGTTGAAAGACTGACATTCAAGTACACATTTCATGGACATATGTGTTCCTTGCTCAGAAACGTCCAGCAGTGCTCGCCTTCTGCACCCTTACAGCCACGTGTCCACGCAGAGTCTACCCTGCACCCCCTGCCTGCGCATGGCTTTATGCTTTAACTGTTCTATGCTTTAATACTGGCAGTTGGGAAACCTAATGCAATCCAAGGTTAGCTACGACGTTTATAATATATAAACTTTAGTAAAATTTAAAGTGTGTTGACTTACATCACTAGATAAATTGTGGCACTTCAGTCTCTGTCTGTATTTTTCATTTTCTGCAATCATTCTGGAAATGACCTGATGTACTTTGTTCCACACAGAGGCCTTAAAAAGATAAACACATTAAGGGACGCTGGGTACGAAAGTGCACTGCCTTTCGACGGAGGCAACTGAGACTGACTCTGCTGGGCTGCACGAGAGCCACTGACTTGCCTCAAACTTGGCTTTCAGTTTTCTTACGTTCTCTCTTATATTAGCTGTCCTGGAGGATGCTACCTTCCAGAAAAGAAAAACTGTCTGCAGTCTTATTAAGTGGGTCCGTAGCATTCAAATTTCGAAGGCACTAAAATTACTGAGTTTCTATTCCTCTGCTTATGCTGAGCAAGTTTGTTTATAATGTATTTATATTGTATATTAATATTAATTATATTATTGTAGCATTAATGTTAGTATATAATATATACATTATATTATAATTTGACACTTTGACATTTGATAAGCACTTAAATGTTATCTAGGAACATCTTCACGTACTGAAGAATGCGGTGAAAGATGTGTATGGCTTATGTAAATCCCCCCTCCGCCCTGTGTGTAGCCCATGACAGAGGTAAGCACCAGCACTACTCTTTTCTCCTCACTCAAAAGGAAGGGCTCTTGAAGGAAGCAGGTCTTAGTGCAGTGGAAGAGTGCTGCTCACTTCAGCTGTCTGTACAGGGCATGGAGCTCTGAGCGCTGTTTTAGACTGTGTATGGGCTACACACCAAACAAGCGTGAATTTATGTGTCATGCTCAACAAATAAATTCTCTAAAGTACAACAGCATCACAGAGTCGCACAGCCATCGCTGGGAATATGCTAGCACGCCGGTGTTACCAGGACAATTGGCAGCCAGCGGTAAGAAGGGTTCAGCAATAAAGTTCATCTTTGTCATCCTTCTGGCTAAAAGTCACATCCAGTCCTTGCCTTGGAAAGAGCAACATGACACCAATGACGGATTCTTTCCTATGAAGTCTGATTTTCTTTCTATACAGCAGTTAGTTCTACTCCGTGGAATACAGGTTATGCTTTGAAATATCTCCTGGCAGGTTGTATTTGATTAAAATGTATTTTATATCTTCAAGTACCAGGACCATTCTTCATAGTTATTAAATATTTCCAAGCTCAGTTCTATTTCTTCTAAGGTATTTCTATTTTCTCATTTCAGAAAATTAAATTATTCAGAAGATAGAATTGCTTTCACTGTCTCAAACACTTTCACACACTGTATTTATTGAGGCAGGCCTGACATTTAAACATGGTTATTTTTCCTTTATACAACACACCTTTTTCCTCGCCTTCATTAGTTTGGAGGCTTCATTCAGTTGTATGGGGAAATCAAACTCTTTCGTTGCATTTTTCTGGTTTACACCTATTTTTTTTAAGTAAAGATATTGGAGTTAGTACATATATTTAACAGTATTATTCTGCAAACAGAGGCCATAGTTGCGTCTTGTAAGCTCTTTGGGGGATGTTAAATAATATTTGGAGTTGTATTTCTGGTCACCAGGTAATACGTTACCACTCAGCTGCCAGTGTGCTGAAAACAGCAGTAAGTGCTTACCCCCACCGCCCCCAGCCTGTTCTACGTGCTTACCCACCCGAGTCTTAGCATGCCTACCTCAACTCTTTAACCCTAACTTACCCCTCCCCTACCTATCTTTAGCATGCCTACCTCAACTCTCTAACCCTAACTTACCCCTCCCCTACCTATCTTTAGCATGCCTACCTCAACTCTCTAACCCTAACTTACCCCTCCCCTACCTATCTTTAGCATGCCTACCTCAACTCTCTAACCCTAACTTCCTTCCTGACATACTACACTCTGTACCTCGGCTTCCTTGGCACAGGCAACAGTTAGCTTTCCAGAGAACATCCTCAGATCTTACAAACCATGCTGGGTGTCACAGAATCCCACAGTTTGCTTGAGAAGTGTGTTTTCCTCTCTGGCAATCCAGTTTCTATTTTGTAGATACTAGGTAAACAATACATTTCTTGGATTAACTCAGATGTGTTTCCAAATGGCATTTGCTAATTTGCCAGGCACATGCCACTGATTCTGGGTGAGGCACAGGCATGGGATGAAGGAACTTCATTAAACGCATTGTGAGAAACTCATTCCCTTGCCAACTCTTCCAATCTTCCAAGCACAGAGGAAGTGAGCACGTCACTTAGAGATCTGTTGCTTTTCCTTCATGACACAGATACTTTCTAGCAAGAAACCTATTCACTACAACTGAACAATTTTTTGTCATTATTAGTTTGTAATTAATTTCTCTTTTAAAAAACTGCACACAAATAGTGTTCTAATGAAATGTAGCTAAGAGGAGAAACCCACCAATGTAAGTAAATCTGCTAAGGAGACTAAGCACACACATGAGAAGGATGCTCAAGCTGGAAAAGCTCTGCTCCTGTTTACCTGCCCCTGTGAGTGCACACAGCTTTCAGGGTGGTGCGCTTATCATCCCACTGGTCTCTACACAGCCTTCCTAGTCTGTACCTACACCCCCTAAAGTAAGATGGGCATCATGAAGTCTATCTAAACATATAGCAAGAAGTATAACACATGTACACAAAACTATTTCTGCCTGCACTGTGACTGGGCACCAATGTCTGGCACTCCAGGGATTTAGTCCCAAGTTTTGCTTCAGATCTTCTCCTGGTCCCTGTCACCCATGCCCTGATCCTATGAAGCTGTGCGTGTAGCTCTTTCTGGTCACTGGCAACCATCATCTGTCTTCAACAATTTGCTCATTCATTTTCCCTCCTGTAGATTGTCCCTATTTCTGTCCCGTGGAAATCTCAAGTAGGTTTCTCTACTGTGAAGCGTTCCCGATTCTGTTATCCCTAAATTAGTCACCATTTCCAAAGTCTCCATTCATACAGCCCCACAGTGGACTCTTCATCTTTAACTATTTACAACATACAGTTCTATCTCCTAAGCACAGTGAGGGGACACCAGCCCGACCTGTTAGCCTTGCTTGAAATGTTAGATTTGCCTGCTGCTGTCTCTTGGCTTTCTAAACACCAGAACATCTTAGGACGGCTTATCAGCCAAACTTTCATAAGGCATCTGTCTCTGGTAACATCATCCCACCGATTAAATACCTTTAGGGGTTATAAAAATAATAATAACACTATGATTTAATAAAACCTTGTTTTTCATTCATTCAGTGAATGTTTAGTACATCTTGCTAGCCACTCTTGTTCCTTTAAGCCATCTGGGCTCAATGTGCCAACATTTACTGTGCACGCCCAATACCACATTAGGGTCTCTGCAGTTGTTGCCTCACTCACTCTTCACAGCACCCCGAGGTAGAAGCCATCACCCTCTTTGAGAGGCGATAAGTTAAGAATCAGACTGGATAACTACGATGGCCAACAGTATTTCTGGTAATCAACAGAGCCATGGCTGTCTTTCTGACTTCCGGGTCTTGATAATCTCTCCTGTCCCAGCAGAGTGTTATCTTTGCTCTTCTGGTTTCCCATCCCGCCTCTTTCTGCCCCTGGACTCATTATCAATACCCTTCTCAGGCCTCTCTATAGCACTCACAACTATTGACCTGCATACCCACTATTCACATGGATGTCCTTTGAGTACAGAATTGTCACCTGATCCATCTTGTTGTCAGCATGACCTAATGGCTACACCATAGCAGATGTTAGGTGTTGTTAAATGGATGAATAAATTATTTTAATTCGCCATACACATTTAATAAATATCTATTTGATATCAAATATAACCAGGACTGAGCACTCTTTGGCTAAGCTTAGGTGCATGTCTGTCTCAGAGCACCCTTGACTGTATTCCTGGTTTTACAGGCTCAGCAAGGAGGTCGTAGGAGTTAATAGCTTTGCTTCACACAATGGCCAGTACAGATATGGCCGACTTGCTCTTCCTTCTGTCTTCCAGTCAGTTGTCAGTTCTGCCCGTTTGCCTCTGCAGCTTTAATTTTGGCCTTTCCATTCCTACTGGACCTCAGCTACTGCCTCGAAGCTGTTTTCCAGCCTCTTATCAGCTACAAAGTTAAATTAAATCCATCCCGTATCTGAAAATACTAAGTAAATAAGAAGGCAGATCAGAACATGAAGTGCAGGGACATTTTAAGTATGTAATTTAAAAGTCCAAAGCCCACACAGTGTACTGTGTGGAATCGGACAGACTCAGATAAAGAGGATCCAGACTTCTGGAGGAAAGTCTTTCTGAAGGTTTCCGGAATAGGGCCTGGGGGAGGTTATGAATTGAGTTACAAAGGAAGCACCAGGAACATGCAAGACAGTAGAGACATTAGGAATATCATTTTCTGACCACAATGCAATAAAACTAGAAAGTATAACAAAACCAAAGAATCTGAAGGTCCCAGGATTTAAAACCTTTAAAATATGTTAAGCAGTATCAGTGTAACCTGAATAAACCACAATGAAATTATAGAACATGTTAAAATCTACAGTGGAGTATTGCATATTGAGGTGAGTGGGAGGTTCTAAATGTGTTTGAAAAATTCATCATACTAAATACTTCCTGATTTTAAAAAGTAAATGAAATGTCTGATTTCCAATCTACATATTCAACACAACCCTGTTAAAGATTCCAATGATATTCTTCACAGAAGTAGAAAATAATATTAAAACTCATTTGAAAGCACAAAGTATTCAGAAGAGTCAAGGCAAGTCTGAAAGAAGAATAATGCTGATATGATCAATATGCCCAATGCTAAGTCAAGGTCACATGATAGTCACAGTAACAGAAGCAGCATGGACTCAAGGCATGTAAAACCATGGAACAGAATAGGAAGTTCAGACAGAAACAACACAGCTAGCCATTTAAGTTTTGACAAAGAGAAAAACAGAGGGGGGGATTTAGCTCAGTGGTAGAGCGCTTGCCTAGGAAGCGAGGCCCTGGGTTGATCCCAGCTCGAAAAAAAAAAAAAAAAGGAAAAAAAAAAAGAGAAAAAACAGCATTGGAGAAAAGAAACCCCCATCTACAAATGATTCTGGGAAAACTGGGTAACCACGTGTACAAGAAAGAAACTACTCCTCATTTCTTACCCCAAACGAAAATCAACTCCAAATTGGTGGTGGGGTTAGGGAGACCTTAATGTAAGATCTGAAACTGGAAAAAGTAAAGAAATTATTTCAAGATATAGGTATTGGCAAGTTCTGAATAGGACCCCAGTTGCTAAGGAAACAAGGCCAACAATTATCAAATGGGATCTTGTGAAACAGAAGGATCTTCTGTGTAACAAAGGGAACAATTGGGTAAAGAGAGAGCCCACAGATGAGAGGAAATCCGAGCTGTACATCTGAGAGATTAGTAAGTAGAGTGCACAAAGAACTAAAACACTGACCAGCAACCCCCTCCCCAAAAAGGAACTGATGAAAGGAATAGAGAATTCAGGAAGGAGGGAATAGAAATCATCAATAACCATGAGAAACTGCTTAATCTCACCAGTCACCACAGAAAGCCCAATTAAAGTCACGTTGACATTACCTATTACCCTAGTCTGAATGTCAGTCATTAACAAAGCAACAGGGGTTGGCAAGACGGTCCAGAAGTAAAGGCCCCTTGCTGCCAAGCCTGGCTAACTGAGTGTGATTCCTGAGACCCACAGGCAGGAGGACAGAAAGGACCAATTCCCATAAGCTGTTCCCTAACCCACACACGTCTGTCACACACATGCAATTGATAGACAGACAGACAGATAGAAAGGTAGATAGATAATAGAAAGATGATAGATAAATAGACAGATGTAACAAAAATTAAATTCTGGTACAGGTGCGGACAAGGGGAATCCTGATCATTATACATGGCTGTAACCTAGTCCAAATTCTACGGAAATGAGTATGGAGTGTCCCCAGAAAATTAAAAAAATAGATGTGTCATATCGCTCAACTATGCCTCTCCTGAGTATTCACCCAAAAGACCCCAAACTGACATATCATGGACACACTTGCACATCAGTGTTTATGCAGTGGCATTCACACAACTAAGAAACATGAAATTATCTTGTCTTCAGGGGAATGGCTTCAACTGGACACAATCATATTGAGCAAACCAAACAAGTCTCAGAACATGTTACATGTTCTCTCACTTGTCATTCCTAGATTATATACGGTCACATAAAGTTATGTGTGTGAGGTCAAATTGAAAAGTAAAATTGTCTAAGAGAATAAATGAAGAGTCAAAGGGAGAACAGAAGGGAACTGGGTGAGGAGGGGGAAGCAGTATGTTCAATATACAATAAGTATAAGGAAAATTGAAATGCATTTTAAAATTATTTAAAAATAAAATAAATGCCCAAATTTTAGTATTAAAAAGAAAAAGTACACCAAAAGAAAGCATAGGGGAGAGAATAAGGCGAAGAAGTTGGTATTAATGAAGAAGAAACTAGAAAAAAATCTTAATAACTCAAAATCATGCTGTAAAAATAAACAAAATACTAACATCATCAATACGAAGGGAGAAAGTATATGCCTACACACACAAAACACAGAAACAAAATTATTCAGAGAAGACTGACCATTAAAGCATGGTTGAACTTTTAAAATTGAAACGCATCACTTTGCAAACCTCAGTGGAAACACATTTGGAGACTGAGATGAAGTGTGTAATTGCTAAGGAAGTGCACGCTGCCAAAACTGACCCTCGGAAAGTGTAAACAGACGAGTTCCTACAGCACAGAGAACATTACTAAGAAGTTATCTCACAAGAATCTGAGCTCCAGACGGTTTGCAGAAGAATTGTATCAAAGCTTTCAAGCCACATAGTTCCAATGCTCCATAAATTATTCTTGAACACAGAAAAGGAAAGGAAAACTCTCAACTACTTTTATGAAGTAGTCTAACTTCAAAATCTAAGTAAAGAAACAAAGAAAAAGTACAGGTCTTTTACTATATCTCATGAACGTCAGTAAAAATTCTAAGCTGCCACTATGTTAAAAAGCAGTACAACACAAGCAAGTGAAAATTATTTCAACACTGGCAGGTTATTCAGTGTTGAAACCTATTTATATCACACTATGCATTACTAATTCTAAGAAAAACATTATTATCTATATAGAACCTTTGACAAAATTTAAAGCCTATTCATAATAAAAATACTGAACAAAATAAGAATTTTTCATACTCTATCTAGTCTTAGTCCTAAAACCAGTACTTTATTTATTGGTGAGACACGAGAGGCATCTATTTCTTCTAAGAACAGGATAAGGTGTCCGTTATCTCTACACCACACACCCTGCACTAGAGGTATTAGCCGGTATAGTTAGACAATAAGATTATGGTAGATAGAAGATGAATAAAAGGGAAATAAGATTACCCCTGTTTCCGAATGGCATATACCAGCTGGGGGATGGTGGGACACACCTTTAATCTCAGCACTTGGGAGGCAGAGGCAGGTAGATCTCTGTGAGTTCAAGGTCAGCCTTGTATACACACTGAGTTCCAGGCCAACTGGAGATACATAGTGAGATCCTGCCTTAAAAACAAAAACAAAAACAAAACAAAACAAAAATCCCACAAATAACATATACCTGGAAAACATAGGAGAATTGTGAGAATCAGTGATGGAGCTAACTACATTAGTCAGTGAGTCGGTTAGTGAATTAATAAGGATCTAAAATTAACAAGAAAAAGAAGAGACCTGGGGGAGAGAAGAAGCCCACGTGTAGATTCCATCTAGATATATCCAGAATAAATAGATCTATGGAGACAATGTAGACTAGTACTTGTATAAGGGAGGCAACAGTGAGAGGCCATGATGTCTGCAAAGGGGCACAGAGTTTCTCTGTGATGTTACGGTTATGCTAAAATGGATGGTAAGGATGAACATTTTGAATGACTGCAATATTCTAATCTTGGCTGTGAAGTATGAAGTATGTAATTTTGCAAACCTCTTCAAAACACACACAGGCATTCTTGCTCAAGATTTTAAATGATAGACATCACATATATTTCTAGTGCATTATGTAGTAAGGAATCCCACTTACAATAGGAAAGGTTAAATACCAGGGAATAAAGTTGCAAACCTATGGTGAATAATTTTGTTTGTTTTAAGATGGTATTTCTCTGTGTCGTCCTGGCTGTCCTGGAACTTGCTCTGTAGAACAGGCTGGCCTCAAACTCAGAGTTCTGTCTACTTCCTTAGTGTTGGCATTAAAAGCATGGGCCACCGGGTTGGGGATTTAGCTCAGTGGTAGAGCGCTTGCCTAGCAAGCGCAAGGCCCTGGGTTCGGTCCCCAGCTCCGAAAAAAAAGAAAAAAAGAAAAAAAAAGCATGGGCCACCTCATGAATACATTTTAAGAAAAAAAATTAAAAGATTCAAAAGTAGATTGAAGAAATAGAACTACATCTTCAGATCTTCTGTGTTTTAATAGGACGCTTCAACATCTTTTAAGATGTCTGAATAATTAATAACTTATTTTCTATTTTATTGTATATGTATGCGTGTTTTACTTGTGCACCTCTTAGATGCCTGATGCCCAAGGAGGCCAGAAGAGGGCGTCAGATCCCCTGGAACTGGAATTACAGTCAGTTACAGTCAGTTTGCTGAGCACCAAACCTACATCATCTGGAAAGAATAACCAGTGCAGCTCCTGTAATTAGCAATTTCAATAAATGTCAGTGAAAATCACCAACAAGCATGCCAAACTCCTATGTCTCCGAGGGACTGAAGCAGCTACATCCAAGAACTTCTCTCAGGTCTCTGGGTTGTCTTAAACGCCCTGCAGCCCTTTTGCAGGCCACCCCATTAAGTGAGTTAAAGGGAGTCTCCTCAGCTTATGGCTCCAACGCAGACTGGCTGCCTACTGACTGGAATGATGACAGGGAAGGCTAACAGGAAAACTGACACCGAGACTGACTGGAAGGCTGACAGAAAGACTGGCAGGCTCGAGGGTTGAGATAAAGACCAACAGGAAGGCTGACACAAAGGCTAACATGAATGAAGGCTGTCAGAAAGGGCTGACACGAGGCCTGGCTGACTGAAGCCTCGCGCACAAGATGGCGCAGGGAGCTGCCCAGTCAGCAGCAGGCCGCAGGCAGGACCATCCCTCCCGCTGCTGCGCCACCTGCCCGCGCTGCTCGCTCCCGGTCCCTGGGCGCTCTCGACGTCCACTGGAAAGAGGCAGAATCTGGGCTTTCGGTGACCCCGGCCTGGGAACCGGTGGGCTGCTCTCCTCCCGGGGGCTCGGGCTCCACCGCTGCTTGCTTTAAGGCACAGCGGGCCTCGAATCCTGGGCCTCGATGGCCGAAACCTCGGAGGCCCCTCAACTGCCACACGCCATGGCGGTGTGAGGCGAAGCGGGTCACGTAGATCAAGCGAGGCCCATCTGGCCTTTGCCGGCTGCGAGTGGGAAGCATCTCGGCTTCCTGTCAGGCGACCTATGCACAGGACCTGGGTGTGTGACTGTGCGTGTGTGTGGAGTGGAGGATGGGGTGGAAGGGTTAGGGTGGAGGGGGGGAGGGGACACGTGCCGCATGCGGGGTGGGAACGGGGAGAACCGTGGGGGCCTGACCAATGCGAGGTGTGAGTGGGGCTTTCCTAGAGGCCCTGACTTCCGTGAGGACAGACGTTGGGGTCGGGGTGGGTGAGCCTGGGTAGGAAGTTGAGGTGTGAGTCACTGTGTAGCTGGGGTTGAGGAGCGATTAAGGACACAGAGACCAGGCAGCTAGCAGAAGACAGGAGCCTAGAGTGGGGATCTCTCTGTTAGAAGTCGGGAGGCAAGGAAAGCCCTAAAGGAAGGGAAATGGGGAGGCCTTTGGTTGTGAGAATGGCCATTCATCTAGAAGGAGGTTGAATTTCAGGCCCCATCATTTGGGACTGGGATGTAAGAAATATCAAATATGATTCTTTTCTATCAAATACTATAAAATGTATGTTTAGGACAAGGAATTAAAATATTTTTTATCTCCTCCGCTCTGCCTTGTAAGACTTTTATACAAAATGTTATAATCCCCTCCATCCAGTAAAAACTTCGGTTTGCATAAAGGACCCCTGCTCCCAGAAGAGAGAATGTGACGACCTGGGGTAGTGATCTTCTTGTCCTTCGTTTTTATTTTTATTTGGTTGAGACGTTTTCTCTATGTTAATTTTTTAAACCTTATTTTTTAATGATGGTTCTTATATGCTCCCTTCTAGCCCACCACCCACCAGGTAGTAGAAAAGAAAGGATACAGGAAAAGTGGACCTGTTTAGAAATGGTTCTTTGGAGCAAATCCTATCTGAGTTGTCAGGAAATCAGCAGTTCAGTTCACAGGTCAGCAGTGGCAGCTCGATCCATTCCCAAACACTAGTTTGGTTGCATCGTGGGTGGCACTACCTAGCAGAGACAGCCAGGCCTCAGCTTAGGCTCGAGTCGTCAGGAGGGTCTGTTGAGTCCTTTTTATACATCACACGTCCTCCACAGGTCTTGCCTTAGCATGTGTGTTTGTTTTGGCTGATATCACTCTGCCAATCAGCCAGATCTGAGGGAAGCGACGAGAAGCCCTGGCACACCCCCAGAAGCTCTTTGGTATTTCTCTCTCTGTAGTCCTGACCAATGTAGCTCAATTACGTAATGTAAGATGGACCAATACATGAGTGTTGCTAGCAAAGAATATTTCATCATGTGTCCTTTCACTTGCTTGCTTTAACAGAACATCCTTTCTCCTGTCTTTTCCAGTGAAAGTTCCTTCGTGTGCTTGCCCCAGCAAAACACCATTCAACATAACTGACTTTCCAAATAGCTCTTAAGTTTCCACCTCACTATGTAGCCCTGGGATTCACACGGTATGGCCAGGCTGAACTGGAGCTCAGAGATCCACCTGTCTCTGCCTTCTGAGTGCCAATTCTTTTCAGACTAGCCAATTGAATAAGATTATGATGTCAGACCCCAGCGATCTTAGGGTTTTTTTTTTTTTTTCTGTGATGAAAAACTATGACCAAAAAGCAAGTTGGCAAGGAAAGGGTTTATTTGGCTTACATTTTCATCACAATCTATCACTGGTAGAAACGGAGACAGAAACTCAAGGAGGGTTGGACTCTGGAGGCAGGAGCTGATGCAGAGGTCATGGATGCTGCTCACTGGCTTGTTCCTCATGGCTTGCTCAGCCTGCTTTCTTATAGAACCCAGGACTACCAGTCCAGGGATGGTGCCACCCATGATGGGCTGGGTCTTCTCCTATTGACAACTAATTGAGAAAATGCTATAGAACTAGATCTCATGGAGGCATTTCTCAACTGAGGCTTCTTCCTCTGGGATGACTCTAGCTTGTGTCGAGTTGACACACAGGACCAGCCAGTACACCAGCCAATGGGGAAAAGACATAGCCACCGGCTGACTTAGAACAAAAACCAAATGTACTTCCCACTTAGTGTATTTGCTTTTCCTGGTGTGCCTTTTTGATCAAGACTGAAGTTTGCCTTGTCCAGACATGTCAATTGGAGTGGTTATCTCTTTCTTGCTATCCTAAATATATCTCTAACAAGAAGCAAACAATGAAGGAGAAACTGCCTCTGAGGAAATGAGCTAAATCAAGAAGAAGATGAGAAACTGGAACCAGGTCAGCCTCATGGTTTGTTGTGTGGAGAATTCATTGTGAGGACCTGACCCTGGATCAGTTTGAGTGTTAATCAGATAATGTTGGGAGGCTTGGGGAAGAAGACAAGAACCCTTGCTACCAAAGGAAATGGCCCTAGTCCTGGAGGTGGACCCTATGAAGAGAACATAGACCTTATAGCTGAAGTCAGACCTGCTCTATCTGCTGGCCAGCTAGACTTTCTCCAGCAAACCGTTTTCTTTCCCTGAGCTTCTGCCATGCAGCTATTTCCTACAAACTTAACCTTTCCTTCATAAAGGTAGACTCTGTAAAGCTCAGGAAGTAAAAGAAACCTATAAGCCTCTAGAAGTTAAAAAGCTGAAGCTCCTGAAAGTCCAAGATTCCTAAAGCATTTCCCCAGTGTCACGTAAGCAGTTAGCAATTGCTGGGGAGCGGAGGCGATCCACCAGCCAGTTTGCCAGCAAATTGGGTAGAGTTTCAGAGATGATGCTTTCTCACGTCATTGCTCATTCAGGGGTGTACTTTTCTATTATGCATCTGTTTCTGAGCCATTGGTATTCATGTAAGTAACTTTTCATCCATACTTCTGTAAGTAAGCAAAATAAATCCATTGGTTCATTAAGCTAGAATTGAATCTCTTTTTCCCCTGTGTAGGTGCCTATCTGGAATGAACCAATGTTAATTTACAACACCTAGTAAAAGTTCTATAACATTCTTCTTTTCCTTGTAGGACTAGATCATAAGAGAGCACACTGGGTATATAACATATAAGAGGAAGCAGCTGCCTTAGATTGGAATGCCATTCTCCATTATTGAGCATATATCCTGTAAGCTACATACTGTAATTTATTTACACTTAAAATTTACAGGCAGCTTTTCTTTGGTGCTCTATGGCGAGGAAACTAGAATTGCAAATTATGAAAGGGAACCCCCAAGATAATAAAAGTATACTTTCCAACTCACCCTGTTATTGAATTCTAAATATATGCAGAAGGGTGTATAAGGCACCAGTAGAAAGCTGGTGGGTTCTCAAACACTCAGCAGACTCTTGTAATTAGTATCCATTCAGACTAATCAACGGAGCAGTGAGAGAGCATGTCATATTCTCCCCCTTTCCTCTTCCTCTCTGCTCCCAGTTTCAAGTGTCACGGGTTATGACTGTCCTTTATGTTTGAGTGTTACCTTCAAATCGTGTCTGTGAGATAGCCATTGCATGACTTAGTATGTCGGTGTTCATCCATTCCACTAATGATGGACATTTTTCTGATTTAGGACTAGTATTAAACGTGTATAGAAAAACCACGGTTTGTAAAACATACCCTCGGGGTACATAATCTGGTGTGGAAATACCTAGGATAGCCATATGCTCGGCATTAGTAATCGCTAACGATCAGGTATCCACAAGTGCTCGTACCAACAGCCAGCTCCCAAACCTACTAATTATAAGAATCACCTTTGCTTCTTAAGGTTCCTACCACAGGGAACTATCATCTGCAGATGTTCACACTGGATTTACTCAGAGACACAGACTCAACAGGGTGTGTGTGTGTGTGTGTGTGTGTGTGTGTGTGTGTGTGTGTGTGTGTGTGATTTCTTTTTAAAAAACAAAAACAAGAAACCTTTATTGTACCTATCAATTTCATATAAATATATACAAAGTGAGCAGTCCCATCCTCTCTTGACCTCAAAGTCAAGGTCTCTGAAGAACTTTCTTCCTTTCTATTAAGTATTGTATGAGTCTGATTGCCCAAAGAGAGTGTTGCCTTACCACAAGGTCACACAGCAAGGAAGGGAAGATGGATGACAGGGAAGGAGGGGAGGAGCCAGATGGGCAGGCAGCTCCACACTGACTCCTTGGAGTCCTGGGGGGGGGGCCCGAGGCCTCAGCTGCTGCATGGGAAAACTGAAAGAAAGGACAGAAGGTTTGTTGGGCCTACAGTCACAGTAGGAGACACAGCAGAGGCAAGGTCATATGAGGTAAATGGGGAGGGAGTAAGGCCTCCCTCCCCCGGTCCCGGCATCCCCAAACAGAAGCAGCATGCTGCATAGCCCACCAGCTGGATGCCCCAGGGTTCCCCAACCTGTGTGTGTGTGTGTGTGTGTGTGTGTGTGTGTGTGTGTGAGAGAGAGAGAGAGAGAGAGAGAGAGAGAGAGAGAGAGAGAGAGAGAGAGATATTCAGGTCTACAAATAGAGATGAATAGAGAGTGTATAGTAGCAAACTAGAGACCCAGAAAAGGTCAACATTCAAGTTCCTATCTAAAGGTCATCTGGTAGAATTCCCTCCCCTTTCCCTCATTAGTAAGACGGTCAACTGACTGAATGCAGCCTGACCTCATTAGAGAGAGCAATATGCTTTTTTCAATTTGGTTAAATATTTATCACATAAAAACTTGACATACTCTAAAGAATATCTAGCATATTCTATATATAATATATAAAATATATAATAAATGTATTAGAATGTTTAATAGAAAACCTGTACATTGAGATATATGCATGTCATTTGTCATAATATATTTGTGATTACATATATATTCATCTGGCCTTGAACTCATAGAAATCTGTCTGACTCTGCCTCCCAAGTACCGGGATTAAAGGCATGTGCCACCACTGCCCAGTGACATTGAGGCCTATTTTAGACAGCCTATAACATTAACTATTACAATGTGGTTTTGCATGTAATTTGCATTTTCCCGACAACAATAAACTTGAGCTCATCAAGCATTTGGATGAGTTTCCTTGCATTTAAATCTCCTGTCTCTTGTGTCTCCGATGGCTCTCATTCGTATTCATTAAGAATTTATTATGGAATTATTAATATACTCAGTACATTATCCATAGCTCAACTTTTAAATCTTTTGATGGAAGCTTGATGAATAAAAGTTTAAATTTTAAGATAGCTCAATTATTTATCTTCTTCTATAGGATTGTACATTTTGTGCTTGATTTCATAAATACTGACTCATTCTAAGGAAGTCTGTTGTCTTCTAGAAGCTTTATCTTTTATCTTTACACTTAAATCGTCAGTATATCTGTGATTAACAGTATAGACAAATCGAGATTAATGTTTTCATTTGAATATTCTGTTATGATGCTAATCACAAAGGACAGTGCACACTCTCCTCATCTCCAAGGGAAACCTCGGACTTTCACTACTAAGTAATGCTTACTTCAGGTTTTTCTCTATTAGTTTTTGTTTCATCTGATTGTGGGGGTTTGGGTGAGAATGGGCCCCATAGGCTCATCTGCTTGAATGCTTGGCTCCCAGCTGTTTGGGAAGGATTGGGAGGCGTGGCCTTGCTGGAAGAGGTGTGCACTAGGGGTGGGCTTTGAGGTTTCAAAAGGCCAAGTCATTCCAGTTGGCCTCCTCCCACTGCCTGGTGCCTATGGATCAGATGCAGGCTGTCAGCCACGGCTCCGACACTACGCTGGCTTGCTAGCTGTCATGTGCTTCACCGTGTCATGGGAAGCCCCCAAAGCTGTAAGCAAGCCCCTGATTAAATGACTTCTTTTATAGGTTGCCATAGTCACGATGTCTACGTCACAGCAATTACGAAGACACAGATCCTTAATCAGATTAAGATCTGATTTTAGATCAGTGCCCTCAGAGGTGCAGAGGAGAGAGGGGAGAGATGGAGAAGGCTGTCTTCCAGATGTGACATGACCTTTGGCCTATAACTCACAGCGCGTGTGACTATCTGTGTCGAGCTCATTGGCATTCTGACATGGATGGGTTAGGGGCTCCTGAGGCCTCACCCCTCCCTGAAGAGCTATTAGCAGTTCATGGAGGAAGGAAAGGAGAGGAAGACATCATCAGTGCTTTGATAAATAATCCCCTATGGCAAGAATTTTCTCTCTGGGAAGGGAGTGGGGGTGGAGGAGGGAGTGGGTGACTAGGTGACTCCTTCTTAGGTCTCAATGGCAAACCAGAGCTGAATTCCACCAAAGTTCACCATGAACTGATGAATATTAATTACAGATCATGGATCAGGGATTGAAGGATCAGAAAACAGTTATATGGGAAGGTCTGCACCCAGCATGGAAGATGGCTTCCCCTTGGCTGCACAGGTGGAATCCCTTTTCCGCAGTCTTCCTCAGTCTATACACTCTAGCCCCGTCCTAGATCTCAAGGCCAAGCGCCATCAAGGAGGCACTACACACACTTGGCTAAGGATAGGCAGGCGGCTGGCCTCCTCCTTCTATGAGGAGATGCTAACGGTCAGCAAGCCCAGCCCTCATGATCTGCAGTCACAGCTAGTCTTAGGAAGGGACAGTTGCTCTGCTCCAAGGGCAGCGCTGTACAGCACCCCCAGTCACATGCATGTGAACAACCTTAATTAAAATCAGTGGACCACAAGTTAGTAATATCGACAACAGCAGCAGCAACGACAAGAGACATGAAAATAAAAGGGGGTGGAGAGTTGGAAAGAAGAAAAAGTTCAGTAGGAGGAAGACGGGAGAAGAGGTGATAAGAGGGTAAATCATCATCGAAATACATTCTGTACATACACACACACACACACACACACACACACACACACACACACACACATACATGAAATTGTCAAATAATACTATTGACCAAAAAGTCCTGAAAACATCACTGGACAGAGTGTAATTCAAAACTCAAAGAGATAGACTACTTGTGTCTCAAAAAGTAAGGGGTGTTCCATTTTGAATACACTTGGTGCTGCCCTCTTAACGGAAAGTTCTGGTTCCTTTGCTCAAGCTTGAGAAAGACTGCAATGGGTTTGACCCAACTCAAAATTCCACAAAGCCTTTCTCACCATGGGTATACGCACCAGAATTTCCAGGAGGAAGTAGGAGTTCTTAACGGTGTTCTCCCAACTGGGAACAGCATATTGCATGAGACATGAATTCTGACTGTTGCTGCCGTATGCTTTAGATTTTTCCAGTGGCCTGGGGAATCATTCAACGAGACCAGACCCTGGGAATTCTAAGTGGGCTTGACCCAGCAGCTATGGAAGATGGTGTTCACCCCACAGGCTGCCATTCAGGGGAGAAGAATTTGAGACCTGGTGCCAGGTTCTGTCATGGCCTCTGTCTGGTCAGTTCTCGTGTGTTTTCCTGCATAGGCTGAAACTGGGTAGAAGTCATTCACATGCCTCCAACAATAATTTTCCCTTATTTTAGTTTTAATAACAACTTGAATCTGGCCTGGGATGACCTGATTGGGAAAGTCATGAATGTCTCTAAGCTGGGAAAGCCTGTGCACTGTGTTTATGAAGCAGAGTCTGAAATGTCACCCAGTGCTTGTTTTAAGAGATCAGGCTTCAACAACCTTGGTTGCCAGAACCCTGTGCCCCACGATTGCAATTTTGTTTCTTACCAGTGTTGCAGAAGTAGCAGCTGAAACCACACAGTTGACTGGGGAGAGAAAGAAGAAAATTCAAGAAGAGAAGACGGAGAGAATTTATTAATATTACGAGGGAGTTAAATATCTCACATGGGAGCTCTCCTGCTTGGGTGTTCCGTGCCACGGTTGCTGTGAAACTGAAGTGCACATAGGAAAACCAAGCCTTTACTACAGGAAACTTTGCTGTGAAAATGATTCCATTTGGTTTACGGCACAGTAGATTTCTGCAAGCATCCCCTGGAAGTTCCCACTAACAAGGGCTTTTGTCCTCTTTAGATGTTGACCTCAGCTGACCCTCCGCAACTCTCTTACATTGTGGCCAGATTTTACAATGTTACCTCCACCTCCTACAGCATAGTCTCTACAGATGTTAATTCTTTTTTATTTCATGCAGGTGTCTTTCCTGGACACCGAGGTTCCTCCATAACTGATGTCGTGAATGGTGCTACAGTAAACATCGATGTGCCAGTATATATGCGATATGTTGAGTTGAAGTGATACAGCTGAGCTGCCTGCTAGATCTGTTTTTAATGTTTCAAAGAACCTCCACACTCATTTCCAAGAGGTTGGAACACTTTACATTCCCACCAGTAGCGTCTACGGATTCCCCTTTGTCCACATTCTTTCCAGCACGTGTTTTCTTAATGACCGCCATTTTGACTGGGGTGAGGTAAAAGCTCAGAGTAGCTTTGACTGGCATTTCTGTGATGGCCAGTGAGGCTGAGCAGCTTTGTTTATTGGCCGTGTTGGTCTTTTATCCCGAGGATGTATCTACATGTCTGGTTTTGTTCCAGTATCACAGCTCTTCTTGTTACTGTGTTTCCACAGTATAACTTGAAATAGCTATTGTGATCCCTCTTGCATTATATTATTATTATTATTATTATTATTATTATTATTATTATTATTATTACTACTACTACTACTACTACTACTACTACTACTACTACTACTACTCTGGGTTGTGCTGGTTATCCCAAATCTTATGGTGTTCAGATGAATTTTAAGATTGCTTTTTAAAAAAAAGTCTGTGAAAGGACACACGATGGCATCGTGGCCAACTGACAGAGGTTCTGTTCGACTTGTATTTAAATTGTCTGAGTGTTTTACCCTTTAAAAATAAATCTATTACAAAACTAAAAAAAAAAGTCTGTGAAGAATTGTGTTGGAATTTCGATGGGGTAAGGGTTGCACTGAATCCGTAGTTTGCTTTCAGTAAGGTAGAGATTTTCACAGTGTAATTTTTCCAATTCATAAGCACGGGCGGCCTTTCCATCTTTTCGTGGCGGCCTTCCTCATTTTCTCAGTATTTTAAAGATGTCACTGGATAGCTCTTTAGCTTTCTCACTTCGTTCTGTCCCAATTTTTCTTTTTTCTGAGACAATTCCCCCCCCCCCCGATTTACTTCTCAGCATGTTTTTGCTGGTATATAAGAAGACTGTTGGGTTTTTTTCGTATGTTAACTTTCTATTTTGGCACTTTGCTGAAAGTCATTATCAGTTCCAAGAGTGGTTTCTGGTTTTTGTGTATAGAATCTTGTGATCTGCATGTGAAGAGACTTTATTTCTTCCCTATTTTTCCAACATAATTATTATTTGGGTTTTTCATACAATGCACCCCATCACTCTCACTTTGCATTTCTCCCAGGTCTACCTTCCCACCCTTGAGCCCTCCCCACCAAAAAGAAGAAAAAAATGATACCAAAGTCTAATTTGTGTTACCCAAATACTCACTAGAGCGTGGTCAAGCTCTTGGTGGCCAGCCCCTTAAAGATAACCGAGTCCTTCTCCACCTGCACCCCTGACAGAAGCCATGACTGTGAGGGGCTACACTTCAGCATCCTTTTCGTAGGTTTTTAGGACTCTCAATGGCTTCCTGTGTGGGCTGTTTCTTTTCTTATGGTAGGGGAGGTTGTCACAGAAGTCTTCAGTGTCTCTCATCCTCAGTTATGATACCTACCCATCCTGGATGCTACTGCAAAAGAAGCTTCCTTGCTCATAACAACCATCAGCAGCCTGGATCATGGACCTCCACATGGCCTCCAGCAGCAGCACAGGAAGCAAACCTCAACGTGGTCCTCCGAGGCAGCACGGACCATGCAAGGACTTCAGCTTGGCTTCCAGTGGCAGCACAGATCACAGACATCACCATGGTCTCCTGCGAGATCAGGATGATCATAGACATCAACATGGCCTCTGGTGGCCGCACAGACTGTAGAGGTTTAATCCAGAAAAATGACATGGTTTTCATCTGGAATATCTTGCTACTATCCAGGGCCAGGGAGTGGATTGGGGGCAAGAGTCTGCATGAGCTCTAGGCTTCCTCTCCTATCATTCCACTGCACATTCATCCATAAAGTGGCATTGCAAACCGCTGTGTGTCATGGGATATATAGAAAGAGCTTTACATGTAAATACTTAGTGCAAAGAGTCACTGGTCTTGTTCAAGGGTTCTGATTTCTAAAGCACCACAGATACCGGACTACTGCTGAGACTCATCTTGGATATCCTGCTGTTGCCCAGAGCCAGGGTGGTCTTGGGGCTGGGCGGTGGGCGGAGGGTGGGGGTTGGGGTACAGGATCTATGCAAGCACCAGGCTGCTGCACACTTGGGCCCTTGGTGCCATCCCATTAGCATGACCAATCGGCTTGTGCCTGTAGCCCATGGGTTCTCCTACCCTGCTCTCCCCTCCTCAAACCTTCTAGCCAGCAGAGGACTTCCCTACTCAGAGAGGACAAGCTCCGTTGTCACCTGCTAGCTGCACTCCTCTCTCATCAACACGGGGCTCTGCCGCCATTTTCTTTTCAGTTTCACGAGACAATTTTTTAAAAAGCATCTTCCCATAAGATTCTCTCTCTCTCTCTCTCTCTCTCTCTCTCTCTCTCTCTCTTTCTCTCTCTCTCTCTCTCGTTGTTCTGTAGCTACTGCGGGCTCTGCAGACTCATCCTCCACACCCAAGTCTTGCCTCAGAACCTCCATGGGTTTCTCAGGCTGCTAGGAGTAGTTCCATGATTCTGCTGGTACCGGTGCGTGCCTCTCTCCCTGCCTCTCTTCCTCCTTACCTCCCCCCTCCCTTCTTTTTTCTTCCTTTCTAAGTAAGATTTATTTTTATTATCTTATGTGCATGTATGCACGCAGATCTGTGAAGGAATACCATTTGCAAGCAGGTGCCAGAGGAAGCCAGAAGGACCCCTTAAGCCGCAGTTCCCCGTTTGCATACATGTTTCTTCCTTATCTTGTCTTGCTTATCCTGCCTTAGTTAAGACTTCAGGAAGGTACATGCCATTTGGTAAGAGTGGAGAGAGTGGACATTCCTCTCTTGTTCCTGGTTTTAGAATTATGTCGCCTGCAAGTTGAGATGCATGACTTCTCTCCCTATTTCTACTCCTTTCATTTCTTGACCTTGTCTTGTTCTGGCTAAGACTTCGAGTATTCTATAGAATAGGAACAAGAAGAGCAGATGACTTGTCTTTAGGTTAGTGGGGTCGTGCATGCTTTGAGGTTTTCTCCACTTAGGGCAAACTTATCAAGACATTAATACTTCTTTATTCGGTAGTTTTTTCATCCTTCATTCCTTTCCTTCACTCCCTCTTCCTTCCTTCCTTTTTCTTTCTTTGTTTCTTTCTTTGTTTCTCTCTCCTCTTTCTTTCTTTCTCTCTTTCCCTCTTTCTCTCTCTCTCTCTCTCCCTCTCTCTCTCTCTCTCTCTTTCTTTCTTTCTTTTCTGTTTAACAACCCTGACCACAAAGTTTCCCCTCAACCAAACATAGCAAGTTGTAGTAAGACTAGGCACCTCCCTCAGATTAAGGCTGGATAAGGCAACCAAGTAGGACATGTCTCTAATTTTATACTCTAAAGAATTTAGAGCTATAATCTCCCTCTTAGCACCACCTTAATTGTAGCCCCACAGGTTTTGGTATACAGTCGCTACAATTTCATTTAATTCTAGGAATTCATGAATTCTCATCTTGACGTACTCAGTGGCCCATTTGTTGCTCGCGTGTTCTCCATGTGTCCGTGGGCTTTCTGTAGTGTCTCTTATGACTGATTTCCAGCAACTGATTTTTATTGTTCCACTGTGATCAGAAAGAATCTAGGAAGTTACCTCAACTTTCTGTACTTAGACTGCCCTTGCACCCTCATAGATGATCTATTGCATTCCATAGACAGCCAAGAAGAGCCTATGGTCTCTAGTGCTTGGGTGGCATGTTCTGTTGATGTCTGTTAAGACCATTTTCCCTATGGTATTCCTTAGTACTACTGTTTCTGTTTGTTTGTTTATATCTCTGGATGACTTGTCTCTTAGTGTGAGTGTGGCATTGAAGTCATTACTTCTGTGTTGGCCTTAATCTGTGGCTTGAATATTGGTATTAGTTTTTATGAAATTGGGTGCACTCGAACTTGAGGTATTTAAATTGTAACATCTCTTGATAAATTGTTCGTTTGCAGAATTTTTCTTTATCTCTGATTAGTTTCGTCTTGAAGTCTATTCTTTGTTAGATATTAGAATAGCAGAGCTTGCTTGAGTCCTGGCTCCATTTGCTTGGAATACTTTTCTCCATCCTTTCACGATAATTGGAGGTGGGTACCAAATGTTTTTAAACAAAGTCTCAATCATTCGATTTACTAATGAAGACTCTGGAGCCAGATGCTGAAAGAGAGGCAGAGAAAGCACCCAGCTGACCTTCCTCCACAGCTAACATCCCAAAAGGAAAAGGGAGCTCTCCTCCACATCTCAAAAACCCTTCAACTGAATGTCCCTCCCTTCTACTTCCTGTGTGTCTCTCTATCCATCCTTCTGACTTCCTCTTACTCTCTATGGATTTTTCCCCTGTGTTCACTCCCTGTCAATCGCTTGCCTGCTCCACCACTGGACCTGTGGTTGACTTTATTTAATCTTGTTTACAATAAAGAAAAAGCTCTTGGATTAAACGTATGTGCTGAGGCCGAGCCACACCATAACTAAAAACAGTTTTTTTTTCCAGTAAACAACACAATTTTAGGGTTCACAGTGTGACCAAATATCCTGCCACTATGTGTCCTGTTTTCTAATCCAATTGGCTAGCCTGTGTCTTTTAATTAGAGAACTGAGGCCACTAGTATTCAGATTTATTGCAAAGTGTGATTAATTCCTATTACTTTGTTGATTTTATGGTGTTTGTTCTGTTGACCTCAATTCGTGCAGTAGCTACCCTCGCAGCGTGTCTTTTCATTGAAGAGTCTTGGATGTGTACGTCTGCCCCTTCATTCTGAGATATTCCTTCCCGCATTCTCTGTAAGGCTGCTTTAGTGATCACATTTTTTTTTTTTTTTTTTTTTTTAGGCTGTTGGTATCATGTTTTCTTTCTCCTTCAGTTATGACAGTTTTGCTGGGGAAGTAGTCTGGGTAGGCATCTGAGGTTTTTCAAGGCTTAAATCACATTGCTTCAAGCTCTTGTGGCTGTTAAGGTGCCCGTTGAGAAATCAGCTGTTACTCTGCTGAGTGTGCCTTTATGTGTGGCTTCCTCTCTTACAGCTTTCCGTTCCCTGCCTTGGCTCCATGTATTTCATGTTCTGACCATAATACAGCAGGTGGAGTTTATTTTCTGGTCGAGCCTGTTTGAGGTCCTGTGTGCCTCTTATTAGACACCAATCCCCTAGGTTTGGGAAATCTTCTATGACCTGCGATTCTCTCTCTCCTATGCCCATGATTTGTAGATTCTGTCTTTTTGAGCTGCCACAATGATTCTGCATATTCTTTCCATGAACTTTTTACACTTTTATCATTAAAAAACAAAAGGTACAATTCCTCTCTCTTGCCTTCAAGCCTTGATATTCTCCGTTCTACATCAGAAATTCTTTGGGCAGGGCATTCTACTGAAGTTTTCATTTTTTTTTCATCTTTATTAACTTGGGTATTTCTTATTTACATTTCGATTGTTATTCCCTTTCCCGATTTCCAGGCCAACATCCTCCTAACCCCTTCTCCTTCCCTTCTCCATCGGTGTTCCCCTCTCCATCCTCCCCTCATTACCGACTGCCCTCTCCCCAACAATCACGTTCACTGGGGGTTCAGTCTTGGCAGGACCAAGGGCTTCCCCTTCCACTGGTGCTCTTACTAGAATATTCATTGCTACCTATGAGGTTAGAGTCCAGGGTCAGTCCATGTATAGTCTTTGGGTGGTGGCTTAGTCCCTGGAAGCTCTGGTTGGTTGGTGTTGTTGTTCATATGGGGTCTCGAGCCCCTTCAAGCTCTTCCAGTCCTTTCTCTGATTCCTTCAACGGGGGCCGGTTCTCAGTTCAGTGGTTTGCTGTTGGCATTCGCCTATGTATTTGCTGTATTCTGGCTGTGTCTCTCAGGAGAGATCTACATCCAGTTCCTGTCGGCCTGCACTTCTTTGTTTCATCCATCTTATCTAATTGGGTGGCTGTATATGTATGGGCCACATGTGGGGCAGGCTCTGAATGGGTGTTCCTTCTGCCTCTGTTTTAATCTTTGCCTCTCTCTTCCCTGCCAAGGGTATTCTTGTTCCCCTTTTAAAGAAGGAGTGAAGCATTCGCATTTTGATCATCCATCTTGAGTTTCATGTGTTCTGTGCATCTAGGATAATTCGAGCATTTGGGCTAATATCCACTTATCAATGAGTGCATACCATGTGTGTTTTTCTGTGATTGGGTTACCTTATTCAGGATGATATTTTCCAGTTCCATCCATTTGCCTATGAATTTCATAAAGTCATTGTTTTTGATAGCTGAGTAGTATTCCATTGTGTAGATGTACCACATTTTCTGTATCCATTCCTCTGTTGAAGGGCTTCTGGGTTCTTTCCAGCTTCTGGCTATTATAAATAAGGCTGCTATGAACATAGTGGAGCACGTGTCTTTGTTATATGTCGGGGCATCTTTTGGGTATGTGCCCAGGAGTGGTATAGCTGGGTCCTCAGGTAGTTCAATGTCCAATTGAAGTTTTCATTTTTAATTTTTTCATTCCCAGTTTCATTTCTGTTCTCCTCCCCCACTTAGTATTTCTGTCTCTGATTGACCGCTACTTTTCTGCATAGCACTGCAACAGCCCAGTTGGGAGAGCCTTACGCTGAATTGTCTCTCATATCTTCATTTCATTTTGATTAGCTGTCTGTGGGGTTATTTTTTTGAGGGGGTGGAGTTCAGTCAGCACATTTGTACCCTCTTAACATTCATTCAGGGATTTATTTGTGTGTTTTATTAATTTGTTGAACATGTTTGCAACTGTCCTTCTGCACTTGTGCCCTCTATTTTCTCTTAGTTGCCCTCCTATGGGACTGGTGATTCTTGGGCAGCAAAGCATGTGGTCTTGGTTTTTTCGTGATCCTCCTGCCTCTGCCTCCTTCGGCAAATCCTACCAGCGTGTGCCACCAAAACTGGCTTGGTTTTTTCGTATTGCTTGTATTATAAGGTATCTGGAGCCAGGTCGCTAGTGACATTTTAATATCATGTTTTGACCCAAACATAGACTGAATGCACTCAGACTTGTGCAGTGGTTGCAGGTCCTGTATAGAAGGTTGGAGGGGCTTTAGGTAGTCAGGAGCAGGAAGGGGTAGGGAGAAGGAGTAGGCTTGTAGTGCCAGACGGGTGATAGAGGTATTGGGGATTCCTAAGCAGGGAGGGTCTAGGCTGAGGTGTGTGAGCCTTGGTCTCCAGGCTGTATGAGGCAGCTGGAGGGTCTCTGTTAGGCTGAGAGCAGGACTTTGGGGAGGAAGCCTGGGCTCACTCATAAGGCTCCCCAGCAGTCAGTGAGCAGCGTTTTAGAGTCCCAGGCTGATAGGAGCCAGCAGAAGAGGCACAGGGTTCTGAATGGTGCCAGAAGGGACTGGAGATGGGGGAGCTTGAGGGAGCTGAGCTGGGAGGAGCTGGAGGAGAGGAGAAGTTAGTGTGAGGGTTCACTTATGGGAGGGTTCTCTGGATCTCCCTCCTGGGGCAGTCTCCTCCTGGGGGTTTTGCAACCAGGAACCCAGCACCACCAAGGAACATTTGTGGAGCAGATTTGTAAAGCATAGCAGTGCTAGGTGCTGCCCCAGAGTGAGCCACTGAATCCTCACAAGTACCCTGTGACACGGGCACCGTGGTTCCCTTTATCTACAAGTTATACCTTGTAAGATACCCACTCGATGTCTGAAAACTTGGAGACTACTAGACCCCACACAGTCTCTTCTCTTTTTTTTTTTTTTTTTTTTTCGTGTCAAGCCAGAGAGGAGAGAGAGAGAGAGAGAGAGAGAGAGAGAGAGAGAGAGAGAGATGGAGATGGGCGGAAGGAAGAGTGAGTGTGAGGAGGAATAGTGAGAGAGTCCTGTAGCTTTATTCACCACTTATATACCCAAGTCTCCAGGTAGAAAATAACTGGGAAGCACAGTGGGAGACCCTGGCTCGTGACTACCTGGCTGTGACTTCAGTAACAAAAGACCGACTAGGAGATCTGAATTAATTAGGGAGAAATCCGAGAAGGCCAGCCTAAATCTCAAGGATAAAGGCTGAGGAAGTAAAAGGCAGAAGTAAATTGACCACCACCCAGGTGTGGTCCAGGTGTGTCAGTTCCACATGCATCAGCCGGGCTCAGCAGAGGTCATGCAGTGGAGACACGGTATTTACTACTTGGTCTTTTCTTCCTGTGCCAGAATACATGGGAGAGGCCTCTGTCCAACAATCCCATGACTTTTACTGTGGCCATGCAGTTACAAAGCGGCCAGGCCCAAATCCAATATGGCACTACATCTCCCCCGTTATTCTTTTAACCATTAGGTGGAAGTAGTGGTCTGAGAGAGATCAGACATGCCTCACAGAGTGCCCAGCTCGGCCATGGTGAGCCACTCTTGCAGTTAGGACTGCACCCCAATGGCTAGGAGTGAACTTATGCTGTAACACACCGTTCTGGGCTATACGTGTGTGTTTATTGGGGGAGAAACTGGGCAGAGGAGCATTGATCGGCCCGTACGTTTAAACGGGGTGTAGCTACCTCTGTCTTAGGATCGACCTCTCAAACCCCAGCCTTATCTGTCACAGGATCACCTTGTCGCCCTCAAGGCTCCATGTCTAGATTAGTCAAGGGTCAGAGGAAGTTGCCCGTCACTGAGAATAGCTACATCAGGTCATCTTCTCATTCCTCTTACTTGAGCCCAGGGGCGAAGGAGCAGGGGCCAGATGGCATTAATTTAGGAGATTGTGGAAGTTGAGCCTCTCCCGATAAGTAGTGGGCACCTCATCTGGTTCTCCTCAGCTGCTACCACCAAGGGCCGTAGTCAAGCCACTCCTATAATAAAATTTAGAATTCCCAATTGTTAGCAACTACTCCAGAAAGTTCACCCACTGTGCTTGCCTAACAATAGATTGGGGGAGGGTAACTCCAGACACTGCAGACACAATGGCTGCAGCAGTAATGGCTGCTACAATAGCAGCAAAAATGCCAAGGTCTTTCCCAGGACAGTTCAGGATCAGTCATTCTCTGGAACAACCAGCAGGCAATGGAACCATTTCTGAGATCTGCAGAGCCAGGCAGAGTTCCCAGTCCACAGCAGCTTCACGCAGGCAGCAGTGCACAGAGGGTCGGAGCGCAGGGCTGTAGGACGGGACACACTGACTGCAGCAACGCCAGAATTTCTGTGATGACAAAGATGAGGGGGAATCCTCCATCTTCCTCTAAGGGCACAGGAATGACTCCAGGAACCTGAACTAGGAGAGCTGAATCTTCATGCTCCCAGGATCAGCATGGCTCACCAGACACTCAGGCAGCTGGCACACTCCTGTAGCATCCTGTAGAAAAAACACAAACATTCCCTCTTCCCCATATAAAATACCTGGACAGGATCATGCCAATATGTGGATCTTTCTATTTCACCTAGGCGGAAGTATGCCTAGTTGTAGGGAGCCATAAACCTTGGCATCCAAAATTTAAAATTGAAATAAAAGGAGCATTATCAAAGTTCTAACTTCTTACATTGAAGAAGCAACAAAATTACATAATATAAGGCTATTAGCCACTCTTTTGTAAAAATTTTAATGATATCACTTCATGGGCTCTCTAAAATTATAAGCAAGCTCACAAAATAAAAACTCACAATCGCCAGGATGTAAACAAACTGCATAAAAACAATCCTCTAAATCTATCTTGAAATGGCAGTTGGAGTAAGCAAACAGGCAATAATGCTCTCACAAGTTCTAAAACCTCATCAATCCTTTGTAAATCCTGTAGCAATCTTTACCTGTTTGATTTTTCCTCAATTATAAATAAATTTAAGTTAGTCAATGTAACACTGGCAATCCTTAATCAAATCCTCAAGTTCTCCTTGTAACACCAGACCACCACCACAAGGTCACCTGAGTCCTGAGTAAGTGACTAGGCGGCTGTCCTTGGGGCAGTGGAATTAGCATTAAAATACACATAACTTCAGGGCAAACTACGACTTTGGAAAGCAAAACTCAACCTCCAACAAACTAGTCTCCAAAACACCGAGTCTATCCTTCATGCTACTAAGTTTGACTGCCAATTCGTACATATGAACGCACGATGGTGCGGTCTCCAATACCTCAAGAAAGAGACATTGCCCTAAATTCTTTTAGAAGCCTGGTTTCTACAATAAGAGTCCCATAAAAATATTATCTCAATTTAGACCTATTTCCCTAGGTTGGCTCATGCCACATGTTGTCTAGAATGACTCCATCCAAATTACCAGCTTTATGTCAACTTTCTGTTACCAATATTATACCTTTTTAACCATATCCAATAACTTAAAAGCCAATAGTCCATAACCAAGGCATGTAGAGCATATTTATACATTTAAAACCAATCAGAAACAAAATTGAAGTGGCTACACCTATCTTTAATATTTAGACCAAGCACCATTTTTACTTTTCTAGCTATGATTTTAAGAGAAGCACCTTGTAAGTCAGGGATTTTTCTAAGAGAAACAGCCATCAGCTCCTGTACCAAAGAAGCTGAGGGGCTGCTGGCGCCTTTAGGATCGGCTAGTGTAAACATTTAGCCAGCCCCCTGGGGAGCTTGCCCAGCAGACTTAGGCTTCTAGCTACAGATGTAGGCTCCAAAAGCCAATTGAAACCTTTTATTTATTTGTACCTTTTTTGAAAGGAGTTAAAACTACATCAATGCATGAATCAACCAGCATTTAAAATTTTAACCTTTTCTTTTAAACATGAAACAAAACATTTAAACAACGAGAAACAAAAACCACAGACATAAACTGACAGACATGGACAGCTTGGTGCACCAAGGACAAACAATAGACATAGAGGGAAAAAACTAGATGGTGTCCCACCGAAGGGACCCACATATCCTACCTATGGAACCCAGAACCAGAAATAAGCATTTCTCCAATAGGAGCCAGCAGAGAGGCAGGACGTCTCGTGCTTTCCCTCTGTTCCTAGGAGAGCTCTGAAAAGGTTTTTCTCTTTCTCCAAAGCATCTGCGGAGAGTCCGGGAGGACTGTTTTTCCCAAACCGTTCTCTCTCATGTCTAGGTGTAAACTATCTCTAGCCAGGGTCCAAAGACTAAAATATAACTCTAACAGAACACATACGCAAAAACACTTTACCGTTACCTTGTCCCTTTTTTATGACAAGTTTTACTCAGGCCAAATCATCCAGGCCTTTTCTGCTCCATCTTACGCCCAATCCGTCCCTTCTCCTACGCCGGCCAGGCTCCAGGGACGTCCCGTAGGTGGTACCCCCTTTCTTCTCCGATCTCGGTGGAACCTCCATTTGTCGGCGCCAGCACCGACCTGGTACCGAGAATCGGGCGAAAGCCTACGGGATGAAAGAAACACGCACACACAGGTTATTCGTGTCAAGCCAGGAGAGGAAGAGAGAGAGAGAGAGAGAGAGAGAGAGAGAGAGAGAGAGAGAGAGAGAGAGAGAGAGGAGATGGAGAGCGGAAGGAAGAGTGAGTGTGAGGAGGAATAGTGAGAGCTCTTCTCTCCTTTCTGTACACATATATTCAATTTTATTTTCACTAGAGCACTACATGGCCCCAGTTCGTCACGCGTGTCTGAGCTACCAACGCCACTGCTCCTGAACTTTGGGGCCACTGTTATTATTGTTTATAATAAGCCCCACCATGCTAAAGTTGTGAGATGACTAAATCAGTGGGAGCATATATGACCATATAAGATGGACAAAAGGGTCCTGTCCTCAGTGAGATCATGCTACCTAGAATGGCTCATGATTTAAATGTGACTTTACCCCGTCATTTCACGGTCTCCAAGGCCAACCATGGGTAACTAAAACTGTCCCTGTTTTACAGATAAAGGAGAAGCAGTGGAGGGGTGCTTAAACAGCTCAGCCAGAGCTACAGAATGTTCTGGAACTAGAGGATTCAAACGCAGGTAGTGAGGTTCTAGTGCCCACATTCTTTCATCCTATCTCAGACCGTCTCTGAACAGTGGGGAGGAAGCGCACATAGGATACGTGCGCGCGAAAAGTCTCACACGGACTTGTAGTTGTCTGGCTTCCCTTCAACCCACCCAAGGAAAGCACATGAGGGGAGCATGAAGAAATAATGCAGAGTCCACCCTGAAAGCAAAGCCTGTTTTTTTGCAGTTGCTCGACTAATTTCATCCACCAGGTGGCAGTCACGGTCTCCAGATAAAATCCGCTCGCTCTTGCTCTCTTGCTTGTGCGCTCTTGCTCTCTCTCTCTCTCTCTCTCTGTGCAGGGAGAGAGTGGTGCTCCTCTGTCACCGGGGGCAGATGATCAAGGCTTCCTCCCTGCGGTTCAGGGTGCGGGCAGAGAGAGGGTGCTGCAGAGGTGCCCAGCACAGAAGCCATGGTCAGTGAGGGGAGGTGCGATTCTGGTCCACAGAGGATGTGATCTGCTTCTCCTCCACCATCCTACCAGTAAGATGTGCAGCTTCTGTAAGCAAACTCCCAGTCCTAACCCTAAAGGAACCTTCTGAGCCCCCACCCCACCCCGCCACACACACACACACACACACACACACACATCCCTCGAGAGTTAAAGAGGGGCGGGGCTTGTTGGGAGGAGGAAGGTGATTCATGAGGGTGGGAGGTGGATGACACAGGGCGGGACTCGTGCATGTGACGTGTGTATGCATGAAATCCATTATTATGCGTAACTAATATATTCTAACAAAACAAAAATGTTAAAGATACAGAGTCCTCGTGTCTTCCATTAGCCAGCATCGGGTGCGGGAACATATGCTATCTCTCAGGAGACATCATGATGAATGTCAGAAAAGGCCTTCCTACCTCATCTGTCCCCTTCCCCCTTCACTGGATCTGCTACCAATTTCAGATGTCACTCACCATCCCGTTCCTGAGGGTGGACGTTGTCTGATTAGATGTGGGGGGAGGGGCAGTGGCTGGGCTGTCGTTATCTCTGCTGTCAATCACCACAACCCTCCAAAGGCTCGAGCAGGACTTCCCTTGACAACAGGTCCCACTCCATAGGAGGGTAGGAGGGAAGGTCTTGTTTACCTGTTGGTTTGAAGAAATTGTAACAGGTTTACAGTTCTTACTTTAAGCAAGTGATGTCAACTCACACTGCACTGTGAAGTAACTTGTACTTTCCTTGAGAAACAGTTTCCTCTTAAAGACTGGGTTCTTTCTGTGTGACAGAGAGAGGCTGCGGCTCCTGGTTTAAAGGTGTCCAATGGCTCAAGTGTATCCTCAGGTCAGTGAACCGTTCTTCCTGCTATGGTTCAGTCTTAGGTTAAAGGCAAGGACTCCATTTTTAACCCCCATGAATGAGAAGGCTACCCTCTCATTCACGTTCCAGCGTGAGGCTCCACTTTCAAAGCAGAGCAGTGCTCTGGGGAGTGACAGACAATTCCCTTAGACCCAGTAGCTGGAAAAACTGCCTCACTAGCACTAAAGCAACACTTTGGTTCCTGGTTTTTACGTTCAGTCTTGCAATGGGACAATCCACGTCATGACTTAGATCTCATGCTCCTCCCACACCCTCCTCTGAATTAGAATCTTGCTTAATTAGAATTAGAATCTTTTCGGAGCATCTGAGTGCCACACACTGCCACTTGAGTCAAAGCAGAATCTTCCCATCCGTGTCCGATAAGACAGGCTGTCCCTTCAAACCACTGAGGCCTCTCCAATAACAGCCAAGCGGGACAAATGTTAGAAGGGACACCACCCACTGCAAGCAACGCCTTCTTTGGTAGGCCCTGTAGGTCCTGTTGGTTCTGGCCTAATTAGGGCAGGTTCTGATTGCTTCTGAGATAGTTTCCCTTCGCTGATGGGTCCCAAGGAAAAGGGACTAGAAATGCACTGTAAGCTGTGTTACCTTTCAAAAGAGAGGATGCAGGATTTTGCCAACAACCAACTGGTTCACATATGTCACCCCATTACCCACACTTCCTTCAACTGTCTTGCAGGTTGCTGCCACAATCCTACCTGGCTCAAGCCACTATCAGCCACTAACGTCCACCAGTATCACTCACTCAAACCACTGCCCTCCCACATGGTCTATCTACCCTGCCCTGGAAACCTAGTGTCTCATGACTGCCAGCCATTTCCCACCCTTAGGTTCTCTCATATATCCTCAAAGTATTTTGAGAACTTAAATGTAAGGCCTCAAACTACAAAACTACTGGAAGGAAACAGACACTTCATGAACAGCCCGGACCAGGTAAGGCTGTTTTGAGTAAGACCTTAGAGGTAAAAGCAGACAGAGGCTGGGTGCAGTGGTGTACACCTTTAATCTCAGCACTGGGTCACAAAGACGGAGTCTCTGTGAGTTCAAGGCCAGCCTGGCCTACATAGTGAGTTCCAGGGAAGCAAGGAGTAAACAGAGAGACTCCAGAAACTCCCAAAGCAAGCAAGCAAGTAAGCAAGCAAGATAACAGATAGACAGAAAAAAAAAAACAAAAAACAAAAAAAAAAACAAAAAACAACAACAACAAAAAAAACCTTCTGCAAAGGAAACACTGAACAAAGTAAGGCTACCTGCAGGATGGGAGAGAATTCGCAATAACGTAAGACTGATAAAATTGTTATCTAGAGAATCAAAGGAGCTAAAACAACCCACAAGCAAGGAAACAATGCAATCTAAAATGTGTGCAAAAATGATCTGAATAGGCAACCTTCAAGAGAAGACAGACAAACAGTCACCAGGGAAGCAAAACTCAAGCCACAGCACGTCACGTCAGATGGAATGGCTGTTCTCCACGGGCATTCAGGTCTTCCCAGTTGGAACACTCAAGGCCAGTGTACGTGGCATGTACACTGTTGGGTGCGAAGCACGTGAGGCATCCTCCCAGCAACTGCTCACATCGAGTGTGCTTGGTTATATCATACAGTGAGGCTCACACAGCCACCAACCCACAGGCATGGGCGTAGAGACAGGCACACGTGAGCATGCAGAGCCGGAAGTTCAAACCCAAGCCTCCGTCTCAAGAGTAGAGAAGCCATAAGGACAGGAGCTTTCTCTATCTATATATTCCCCTGCCGTGTCTTCAGCTACTAATTATAGAAAAACTTTTGGGGGCGTGTCAAGAGGTTGAACAAACACCCTTTTCTGGACTAAGGCCAACTGCAAACCAAGGTTCTTGGCTCATGGAAGGAACCAGCTCTCCCTGTCTGTGTGCCCTTCCCATCCCAAAGCCAGTGTCAGGAGCAGCTTTGGAAGCCCCCCATAGCCCACCTTGGCTTCTGTAGCTGTCTGGGTTCCTATCTTCATCCCTAAGCTCAGAAAAGCCAAGGCGTTCTCAGGTGACTGTCCACTTGTCTCTGAGAGATGGGGCAGAACACAGTTCAGCTGGTGTCTCAGTTAGGGTTTTATTGCTGTGAACAGTCACCATGACCAAGGCAACTCTCAGAAGGACAACATTTAATTGGGGCCGGCTTACAGGTTCAGAGGTTCAGTCCATTATCATCAAGGTGGGAGCATGGCAGCGTCCAGGCAGGCAAGGTGTAGGAGGAGCTGAGAGTTCTGCCTCTTCCTCTGAAGGCTGCTAGCAAAAGACTGGCTTCCAGGCAGCTAGGATGAGGGTCTTAAAGCCCACACCCACAGTGATGCATCTACTCCAACAAGGCCACACCCACTCCAACAAGGCCACACCCACTCCAACAAGGCCACACCCACTCCAACAAGGCCACACCCACTCCAACAGGGCCACACCCACTCCAACAGGGCCACACCCACTCCAACAGGGCCACACCTTCTAATAGTGCCACCCCCTGGGCTGAGCACATACAAACCATCACAGTTGGTGAGAAATGCAGTCTCAGGTGTGTAGAGCGATCGACTCAGAAACCGTGTTCAGGTGGCATCCTCAGGGCCACTTTCTACACATCAGCCTCAGGATCGTCCACACAGTCCCCACCAGCGGCCTGGCAGAATGTCTGA
Source organism: Rattus rattus (assembly GCF_011064425.1). Classification (NCBI taxonomy): domain Eukaryota; kingdom Metazoa; phylum Chordata; class Mammalia; order Rodentia; family Muridae; genus Rattus; species Rattus rattus. The sequence continues at coordinate 3,992,814 of NC_046162.1, forward strand.
GCCTTGGGCCATCCCCTCAGAGCAGAAATCGCTCACCGGAAGTTATGCTAGCAGATCCAGGAAAGGGAACTAAACTCTAGGACTGTATCTGCCGCTAACTCAGTACACACCTATTAACCCCTCACCATGTGCGAGACACGCGAGAGACCATGAGGGCATGTGCGTGCGCATGACATGTCTTCCTCTCTTCCCCAAGGTAAACCGATGCTATTCTGTGGTAACTAGGGCCTGGAAGTGACTGCCCCTCTGAAGGGGGTGCAGAACAGATGAAAGGTGAGGATGGTAAGGGGATTCCCATGGTTTGACTGTCTTCTCCAAAACCCTGGCTTAATTTGTCATTGAAACATTGATGTTAAGAGGTGAGATGTGGCCAGGCAAGATGGCTCATCAGGTAAAGGCGTTGACTTGAGTTTGCTCCCTGGAACCCACGTAAAGGTGACAGGGGAGAAGTGACTCAACTCCCCGAAGATGTCCTCTGACCTACAGTGTCCCCTACCGCAGCCTCTATATAAAGTGTTAGCTTGTTTTAGGTCACCTTGACACAAGCTAGTCATTTTAGAAGGGGGGGGGGAAGGCAGAGCTTCATTTGAGAAAATATCCCCACCAGATTGGCCTATGGGCAGGCCGGTGGTGCATTTTCTTGATTGATCATTGCTGTGGGAGAGGCTGCCCCTGGGCTAGTGGTCCTGAGTTCTGTAAGGAAGCAGGCTGAGCAAATCATGAGGAGAAAACCAGTGAGCAGCGTCCCTCCTTGGCTTCTGTATTGGTGCCTACCTCCAGGTTTGGGCAATGATTCCTGCCCTGACTGCCCTGGGTGACTGCCTACCTATTGCAGGATAAAATAAACCTTTTCCTCCCCAAGTCACTGTGGTCATGGTATTTAACCAGACCACGGTATTTCGTGGTATGGAAAACTGAGAGTATTCTTGTCTTCTTACCATGGAACGATACAGTACTCAGGTCCTTGACGGATTTATCAAATGTAGACAACGTGTTCTTAGAATTCCAGACAGCAAGCCAAATAAAATTGTTGTTTATAATTTATTTAGTCTGTGGTATTTTGTGGTAGCAGCAGAACACGGATTTAGGGGTGGTGCAGGGATGAGCGGTTGCCTCAGCTAAGCGGAAGGATACAGAGTCAGCTTTGTGTGGAGTTGAAGTCAGGAATGAGGAAGATGGAGCTGGGCCGGGGAAAGACCCTGTACTAAGGATCTTGCCTTAGAGGAATGGAGAGGTCTACGGAGAGAGGACCAAGGAGAGAGGCCCACGGAGAGAGGCCTATGCACAGAGGCCCACGGAGAGAGGCCTATGCACAGAGGCCCACGCAAAGTAGCTGGAGCTGTGATCTAGAAGAAATAAGGGAGTCTACGGTGGAGGTCCGGGCCTTGAGAGGCAGGAAGAGCAAGGACGATTATCTCTTAGGGCAGCGGACAGCTCCCCCTGCTGGGCAAAGGCAAAGCAGAGCTGTGGCCCACTCTAGCTGCAGGAAGCTGGTGGCACAGGCTGTGACCTCAGAGATGGGGAGGGACTCCTTTCCAGGCACCTGCTGTTAATAAATGCTAGTGAAAGTGGGGGCCGCCAAACTCCTGGCTCAGGTGCTTTTGTGAACACTTGAGTTCGTCATCACCTCAACCCAGCGATACCAAAGCTGGTTGTCAGGGGCCTACTAATATGGTCATGTTGCTGGGTCATTCAAGGCAGGCAGCTCAGGGACAGAAACCCAGGCCCACCTAGAGCCATGGCCACAGTGATATGAGGCTTTGGGGGTTTGCCCAAGTTTGTCTAACCCCCAAACCCAACTGGATACTTCCATCCTGCTGTGCCTTGGACTACCTTCAGCTAACTCCTGTACTCACAGGGCAAGGAAGGAAGAACAAGAATTGTTACTTCTTTAAAGGCAGTGTCATTGATAGATCACCCAAGGGGTACAAGCCTACATCCTGGGAGCTCCTACTTCTTCCCTGCAGTTTTCTCCAAAGAGACTTTGGGCTCATCCAAAAACGTTCAGAACACTAAAGCCTCAGAACAGAGCCCTTCTGGGGTTTGTGTCCAGTTTGCCAACAGAGACTCATACCCTGTGCTGCCCTGGATAGCCCCATGCAGCGGAAGAAATACTCCTGATCCTGGAAACGGGTGTGTGTGGAGAGACGGGAGGAGAGAGGAGAGGCAAGAGACAAGAGAAGGGAAAGGATTGGGGGTGGGGACAGAGAGACAGAGAGACAGAGACAGACAGAGACTGACTAGTCCTGCATAGCAAAACTTGGCAGCCTGGTGTCTCACTGCTCTGTTACCATGGCAACTGCGTGGGCTGCCAGGGATGGGGACCAGAGGACACACAGGAGAAAGCCAACAGGGCATTGGCGTGTGAGTGTTCCCACCTGCAGCAGTAGCTCGGCCACTGCTCCCAGGGCCTCATCCAGCACGGGGGCAGGGACTGTACAGAGGAGGGACAATCACAGGAGCAATGGCAATGCTACTGACATAACGAAGGTTGACAGGCCGGACGGGGGGCCTGTAGCAAGGTGTGGCTGTCGGTGCTGCTTCAAGCACAGATGACAGACTCAAAGATTCTCTGATCAGGAAACTTCGTTCTCTATTTGGAGCTCAGAGTAAAGGAGATTGAAGTGCAGTGTGAGGATGAGGAAAGCCGAGGAGGATTCTACTTGCCTTTTTTGCAGAGACTGCATCACTGTGGAATTGCACTACCCTGGGCAAGTCGAGAGTGTGATGGAGGGTGGAGGTGGTCTAGCCCGTATTCGCGGCACGCGCATGCGTGTTCCACTTTCCTCCTCTTCCCACCCTCCTCATTCTCTCTGTTCTCCACCCCAGCCAGGGTCCCTTCCCTCACATCCCTTATGATCCTTAGGGAATGTACTGATTCTGACTTACTAAGGTCCCTTACGGGACTAAGTCAAATCCTGGGGGTGTCCTTTGCACTTCTCGAGTTTCATGTTTTATCTTAGATTGGGACCTTGTGGGACTTGCTCGAGGGGCGCAGGGCGTGAGCCGCTGCCTCTGAAGGTGTCTGCTGTAATGCAGAGTCAAATGCTCCAACCGTTTCCTTCAGGCTCCACCGCGGCACATCTGTTCAACAGCAGCTGTCCAGACTGTGGCGCAAATCAAAAGCCCGTGCCTGCTCCAAAGCCCCCTTTGCTCCAAAAATGGCAAATACTTTCTCTGTGTCACGAACACGTACAAAGTCAAGATCAGACGTCTCCAAAAGGAATCTATTTTGACCCTGCTGACATTCCAGTGCAGAAGCAAAACCTGACTTGAAAAATCCACAAGGACGGAGTGCAGAAGTGTGGCTACCCTGCGGGTTTCACAGTTGGTTTTGTGCTGTCGCGGAGACTATCCAGAGACTCAGAATATAACACGTGCAAGATGCTTAGTTATGAAGCTTTACAGAAAAAGCCAAAGCCTTTCTCCTCGGTGGGATTTTGTTTAAACTAAAAAATGTCCATGCCTATTCTCCCTCGTCTCTCTACTTTCTTCTGTCACCTAAGCACCCACATCCAGAAGTGCACTTAACTAGGGGCTGTCCTTTCTTGGCAGCCTTTCTGACCTATGTGATGCAGTTAAGCTGAAACATGTGTGAACAATCTAGGGGGGCCTGAGTCCCTCGGAGTCACTACCCTGTTACTGTTAAAGGGACTCTCGTCAAACCAAAGTTTCAGGAGGTGATGTGCATCGTGTCGGCCTAACTTTTTGGCGACTTCTTCTTCATAGGTTAGACATTTACAGAAAGGTGAGAATGGACCTGCCATCTGTGTACCTGGTTGAACGCCTGCCTGCTCTACAGATTGGTTAACCAATCTGAACTTTGCTCACCTTAAAGTGAGCGTGATTCTAGAACATAGCGTCTTAGATGGTAGGAGGGTTGAGAGGAATGATCTCAGCACAGGGCTTGGTGCTTGGGAAGCCCCTGTCTCAACACCAGCAGGTGTTATTTTCTCTCTCACAGGTTCATACTGAGGCAGGCAAACATAGGGAATAGTTTAGCAACAAGGGACTCTGCTGTGCATACACCCCTCTTTGAATAATGCAGTTGGAAGCCTGGGACCCTCACCTGCATAGACTATGCACACACACACCCCTCCCCAAACAATATACCTAGCAACCTGTTCAGAAACCAGGACCTGGACTGAGCTCTATTCCTCCCCACCTTGAACAGGGGACTCTCCCTCCTCTCCCAACAACCCTTGGTTTCTATTCAATTGTACTCCAGTTATAGCCAGGTAGGCTATAACTGGCATAAACTAGTCTCCAGTGCACATGCATTTAAGACAAATCGCATTCTCTGTGTAAATTTGTAGGGGGAAATTCTATTGATCATCATGTGCTTAACGAATAATTGAATATGTGTATGATTAAAATCAGATGCATCAGAGACCCACAGCCAAACACAGATGGAGCTGTGGAAGAGGGCCAGAAAAGAATCAGAGGGGCCACAGGGGTTAAAACCACCACAAAACACAGCCCACAGAATCAACCAACCAGGGCTCACAGGGACTCAGAGAATCTGTATAGGTCTGACCTAGGTCATCTGTACATACGGATGGTCGTGTAGCCTGGTCTTCCTGCGGGACTCCCATCCGTGAAAGCAGGGGCTGTCTCTGGCTCTTTTGCCTGCTGTAGGACCCTTTCCTCCTACTGGACTGTGCCATCCGGCCTTGATATGAGGGAGTGTGCCCAGCCTTTCTATAGCTTGCTATACCATGCTTGGCTAACATCCCCCGGAGGCTTTCCCTTTTCAGAAGGGACTTGGGAGGAGGAGGGGATCTGGGGAACGGAGGGGGGGGTGGAGGAGGCACTGGGAAAACATGAGGGAGGGGAAATGGCTGTCAGGATGTAATATATAAATAAACAAACATGCATTGTGGGAAGGTACAAGCAAAAATAGAAAAATGCTTATGCCAGAATGCAGTAATCAACGCAGAAAATCCCCCTCAAATACCCTTAGTAACCAAACCCCATAAAAGAATCCCCCCCAATAACATGCTTTTGAGTACTCTCACTCACATGGCCTGTTGTTTTTTTTTTTTTTTTTTTTTTTTTTTTTTTGGTTCTTTTTTTTTTCGGGCTGGGGACAACCCAGGGCCTTGCTTCCCTAGGTAAGCGCTCTACCACTGAGCTAAATCCCAGCCCTGTTTCTTTTTTTTTTTATTAATAAAAAATATTTTACTGAATTTGAGGAACTTGGCACTTTTTAAGAATTCCAAATCTTGGGGGTTGGGGATTTAGCTCAGTGGTAGAGCGCCTGCCTAGTAAGCGCAAGGCCCTGGGTTCGGTTCTCAGCTCCAGAAAAAAAAAAAATTCCAAATCTTTCATGCAGAACAAAACAAATTTCTTTATTTCTTTATTTCTTTATTTATTTGAGACAGGTTTTCTTCGTGTAGTCCTGCCTGTCCTGGAACTCTCTCTGTAGACCAGGCTGGCCTCAAACTCGAGGTTGACCTGCCTCTGCCTCCTGGATGCTGGGATTAGAGACATGCGCAGTCCTTTGCCCAGCCCAATTTTATTTATTAGCCTTGCTTCAGTGGCAGTGAGGGTTCCAAGGACTACAGGGGAAGCAAGGGGGGCCTGACAGACGGGAATGGAAACCTGGGCTTTACTGTGTTGTAGCTGTGATGTAGAATTGCCTAGACTCTGCCTTCCCACAGGACACTCAAACATCCTGTCCAGTGCCTTCTGAGGGCAGAGTCTCACTGAGGGGCACAGGTGCTTGGCCATGCCTGATTTCTTTCCCAGAACCAAATCTTCTGGTCACTGTGGAGTCAGGACTGCTGAGAGACAAACGGTAATTAAGGCTGCTCCACTTTCCCCATCCTGCCCGATGTCACTGTCATTGCATCTTTCAACAGCTGATGACATGAGACGTAGCCTCAGGTGACCCCCTCATATCAGGTCTTTGCTGGGTGCTACCTAAAGTCACATATGCCACACCTCACACACTTAAATGACTGATCCCTCCCTGCCCCCTTCTTAGCTTCCTTTACGGGTAACTTATTTCAGAACACGCTCGGATGCCTTGTTGCCTTTGGAGGATTCTAGGGAATCATTTCTAGGGCTGCCTGGTTCTTTTCTCTTCTCTCTTTGATGTCACAGAGGTGTGGGAGAAGAGCTGAAAATAATCTCTTTAAAATGGTGACATTTGCTTGATCGCACAGACATTTGTATGGCACCAAGGCTCTGGTTCCTGAAATAGAAGGCAGAGGATAAAGCAGGCTCGAGCTGAGATCCCAGCATCTGTGTCCCCAGTTCACCGCCCCCACGCTCCATCTGCCCACATCATCTCTCCCGGGCGCCCAATCAGAGACTGCAGCACAGCACATGGTGCCTGGCTTGGGTTGCATCATTGATGCTGATGTTCATTTTCAACCTCCGTGAGACAAGTTGTCCTTTTGTAATTCTGTCACCTCAGGCGACTACAGTAGGACACATTCCCCAATGGCCAGTGGTAATGCCCAATTGGACTAGAGTAAAGTCTGGACTTAAATATCTAGAGAAGATTCGAGGCTTGTCAAAACAGAATGTTCTCTAATAAGAGACCTGGGATGGCTGGATAAATTTCAAATTCTTGGGTTTTCCAAATCCAGGGGCTCCCATCCTCGGGATTATGAGTGGGGGGAATACTGAGGGAATTTTCCGAGGGTAACTTTTAAGGAGGTAATATGATCAGAAAGGCGGGCAGCATACCCAGGGTGCAGATTCAAAGCCGGTGGCTTACTCGGAGGGATGTTTGTGTCTGTGGCAGTTGTACGTGCTGCTCCCAGTCGGTAGAAGCGAATTCAAACAGCTACAAAGCAGCTTCTCATTTCTAGTCCTCTAAGTGGGGACTGAGGATGGGACTAAGGAGACGGACTGTGCGTGACAGGGTTTAGAAGCAAACCTGGAACCTGGCACATATGGATGGACAATGGAGACAGCTCTGACGAGTGACTGATGGGAGCCTGGACTTCCCAGGGCGGTTTCAGTAAACTGTGAAGGCAAGTCTTAGAAACTGCCAGCTAAGAGAAGCTGAAGCTCCTGCAACCTAGAATTCCTGGGGCAAAAATACGCTGTCTCGCCCACTCCCCACCACTTCCAGAGGCTGGCTTCCATGCTGGGAAAAAAAACTGAGGAGGAAAACATCTTGCAGTCCATTTGTCTCCTGCCTTCCTGCTCTTGAGGACAGTGCATCATGGAAAGAAAGTACAGATGCCTTACTTCCTAAACAGGGCGTCCTCGGGGTATACTTTGCTGTAATTTATCATTGAAAACTTAAATGTACCTTAAAATATAAATATTAACACATTACAACACTTGGTAGTCTACATGAGCCATGGACCAGATAAAAGCCAGCACGTGCAGCTCCTGAGCTGTGGGATTATAACCCAGAGACCATCAGCCTCTCAAAGAACTCAGAGTTCAAAGACAAAGGAGACTTGTTTTGACACCAGGGATGAGGGTCAGTGGCAGCGCATGTGCATGTGCGTATTGCATGGGAGGTGCCGGGCTTAATCTCTAGGAGGGAGAAGAGGGAGAAAGAACACTTAGATTGCAGGCTGACACAGCCCACCCGCAGACACCACACACCACACGGCAGCACAAGAACAGACAGCAAGGCCAAAGACACTCTTACAACTTCAACTTCCGGAAGCCAGGGACGCCTGCCACGAGCATCACATGACTAAATTCTTTTTCACACTGGTTTGTTTGGCCAGGGCCCAACAGGACATTCCTAGTGTTTTAAAAATGTTATAATCCCAACGAGGGAGTCTACTTATGCTAAGAAGAAATAAGTATAGTAAAAGAAATCTGAGTTAAAAGTTTTATTCATTCAACATCTCACATTACAAATATTTAAAAATTATATGCATACTGGTATAAATAGTCATTTGCAAACTATTTAATAACATTAATTTTCCACTAGCACTTCAACAAATGAACTCTTTTAAAAAAGGAACTGTGTTATATAACTTAAGAGTAGAACATACAAAAATAGGAACTTAAGGTGAAAATGACTTTAATAAAAAAATGAATTACCCTTATTTAAAATGCTAGAATAAATACTACAACCTCCCCATACACAGTAAAAACTATATGGAAATTCAGCCAAGTAGTACAATTAACTGACACACTTAAATAACGCTGCCTTCTGATAGTGTGAGCATACACTGGGAAATTAGGGAGCAGTAAAAACCAGACACCCACTTGCTAAAAGTTTCACTTCCAAAAAATATAACAAAAATCTGATGAAATTATAAAAACTAATTATACTTTAAATTTTAAAAATATAAAAAATAAAACAGTTGAATACAATATTGTCCCAATTCTTACAATGCTATCAATCACAGTAGCTTTAAAATAAGATAATAAAATAAAGCAAATGACCAAAACCTCTTTTATTCCATTTTTAAAAATAATCTCAAATTTACATTAGTAGAAAGATTGATTTCTGATTCTTTTCTTTAGAAACACCAGCAAGAAAGAGGATTACTCTTAACAGTAGAAAATGACATTTTTTAATGTCTGCAATTAAAAACAAAGAATTACACTGCAAAGATCTTCCAAAGTGTGAGATAAGTATTGCACATAACTGGAGTGAGCTCGCCACAATTCATCACATTCAAGTTTTAAATCACCTTTTAACAGAAGATTCGACTCTTCAAAACAAAAGGGGTGAATTATCAAGTCTTTCCAACAGCACTCTCATAAAATGCTAAGTTCATTCACTGCAAGTTTTATTTTGCATTCTGCAGAGGTCTGTGTATGGAGAAGTAAATATATTATACCAAAGCCAGGGGATGGGGACAGGGTGGGGGGTCCTTTACATAGAAAATAATCAGAAACACTTTATTTTACATTGCAAAAATAACCATGTAATTACTCTGTAACTACATTGTAAATACATGGCTGGTGCCATGCTAGTGCGCTAGAACTACATGCTTGGTAAATTGAAGTGATACCCTAAAACCTGTAAACTAATTACATGTTAATAATGTTTGAGTTACATGGTAACTCCCAACTACAATCCCATGTAATCTGAAGGACATGTAATCATAAAGTTCAGAGTAATAGATAATCATTGTTTATGCCCTGTAAAGAAGTGAACCAATCATCTGTAAACACGCTTGTCACACAATCACAAGGAAATATTAGCAGAATAACAATTTCTTACATTAGTCATGCATACTAACATTACACACCTGTCCTGTGCCAGGCGATCTCATTTTATTATATAGAATTTAAAAGAGCAGACATCTCTGAATCAAACAGGTAACATCAATTAATTAAGATTAAAAATGATTAAACATTCACCCAAAATGTCTGCATTTTATGAATAATTTAAAAAACTTAGTAAGAAGCTGTAGACAAATTTTGTGGTTTTAAATTTCTACCCTATGGTTATGCAGTTAATCTCTTTTTGAGGAACTACAGTGTTATCTTGTCATTTTCATGCGAATTTTTTTCATTAATTTGTGACTTTACATAGACTATTTCTTAAATTATAGGTACACCAGTAGCTGGTGCTGGGGAAGGATGTTTAAGCAACATGCTTTCTCTTCTCTGCAGACTCTAAAATAGCATTGCCAGTGCACAACATTCATAATTTAAAATGTATGCAGAGCACTGAAATGTATAAAAAGCAGAATATAAGAAAATAAAATTTATTAAAATTATTTATATTAAAAAATGAAGTATATGAAGATCTCTCAGTAATAAAAGTACAAAAAGCTACTCTTTGCAATATGAAAAATTGAGGTATTGCATAAAGAGATATCCCGTCAGTGAAAAGTGTGCCTAAAAATGTTCACTGTTGGAAAAACAAGATATACAAAGGTAGTGCATAACAAATATACATCATGTGCATGACAAAATAAGTCAGCTACAAAACACTGTACCGAAATTCAGCAGGTCATGTACAAAGGGAAAAGTATTATTCAAAGCTAGTCCTCAAGCAGTGATATTTCTTGTTAACTCATCACACCTGTTTACTGAGTAGGAACAGCACGATAGCACACCCCAAGCCACCTACAAGCATTAAAGGAAGAAAGAGGCAAATGAACATTCCAATTAGAATCGTGTAGTTCAGGAGAAAGGAAGAAACGTCCCTGACCAGCTACGAGAGAGACAGCGCCTCCACCCCAGCTGCTTCGCTGTTCTGTTAGCAGGGCGCTCGCTCCTGCGAACAGTGCTCCCTCTTTCTTTGTTGGACTCTTAGACAGCAAGTGCCTCCCCCATTTTGACCTTTGGAACGTAACGGGTGTAGCTCATTCAAGCCTGTGTTAAGAATCAAGGGCTGCTTTTCCTGCAGACAGCACTGCGGGCAAGTCTTTGGTTCTGAAGGATCCAGGATGGTACTGTTAGGCAGCACAGCTAGCAAGACTGCACTTAGACTGTTGCTCACTGTGAATGCTTTGCACACTGATGTAATCCTTTGAACTACGGTAGGGCATTACGAAGAGAATGTCAATTAAACCAAAAGTTACTTCCATGACCAGGGCTTCAAGAGACGGCTTTAAATTAGCCCCCGAAGCAGACTGTTCAGAACATAAGAACATCTTTCAAAGCTAGGGTTGTCTTTATAATAAGCATGCATTACTTGATGAAGTTGGCACTTCAAACACTATGTCCCATGCTAAGTTCGGAAAGTGTATGTTATTGTACCTTATAGGAAGAGCAAGATAAACATACGGACTTTTGCACAGATTTACACAATTACTTAGTTCAACAGTGCAAAACACTTTGCAACTACTTGACTTTTTTTTTAACCTTTCCCCCCCACGTTTTCTATGTTACAACTAAATTACAGGATTCCAAAGTAACTTCAAATGGAAAACAAGGCCAATGGGCAGCTGGTCTGTATGTTGTTTTGAATCTTCCAGTTTTGGCTACAAGTGTAGTGTAACACGAAGTCAAAAACGATATCCTTGAGGTATGTCTACATGTGTTGTTTTTAATGTCAAAATGGAGAGCAAAGGCTGACACCTGATGACTGTTAGTAAATTAGGATATAGAGTTTATATATAACAACAAAAATAAAATTTATGTATTTGTTCTTCTGTTTTCCCACCAGACATCATTAATTCTAGCTTTGGTAGGTTTCCTGGGGCTGTGATTAGGAAGTCAGTTAAATAAATAAGCACACTCCCCTCAGTAGTAAAGTCACCCAATTCTTACATTCGGAATTTTAACAATTATGTCAAAGAAAATAAACTCAGCTGGCCTACTTTATTTTTTCTGATGTATGAAGGCATTTGAGGCATGGTCAAGCTATACTCGGCCTCAAAGCTCTGATGGTTACGCTGCTCAGTCTTACTCATGCATTCGCTCGCTCTGACATACTCTTTCCTGTTAATAACTGCTAACTTCCTCCACTGCTGTTACAGAATAGAAAGGGACAGAAGAGAGAGAGAGAAGGAATGAAAGAAAAGAAACAAGAGCCCTTCCCTGGGGAGACTGTGTCAGAACAGACAATAGTGTTACTGTTGGTGGTTATCGCAGTAAAGTTTTCTTATATCATTACCAGCAATTAAAACCCCAAAATATTGTCTCATTTCTCTGTTAATATTTCTCTCCTCTAAGAAAATGCTACAGCAAGTTTGGATCCTCTTGGCCTCCAGCAAAACAAGAGAATTCAAACTTGCATGCGACATAATGGCAATGTGAAAATGGAGTTGGAACATACTGTTTGCAGTGACACGAGAGTCTACAAAAGACCTATGTTGTAGGTTGTTCTTTTCATTCTACGGCTGTTAGTTACACACTGCTGCACAGGCCATGCCAGCGTGAAGAGGCTGAGGAAGAGTCGGAATTAACAGAAGAGGGCACGCACTTCTTCTGAGGCCTGCAAAGGAGCCCTGGAGTCGTTTGCTCTTCAGTTCCAGCGGAATGAGATATGCCGAGGGCGGTCGCCACCTTCCTTCACCAGGGGCTTGTGGAACTCTCTGCCAGCACGAGAGTGAATGGCAGCCCAGCAATATTCACAGTAATACTGCAGACAGGTAACATTAGCACAGAAAAATGGAGCAAATTTCCCCCCACAACGGGCCCCCTGACATTCATCACACAGCTGGTCGTCCAAGACATATGGCTTAACCTCCACCTGCATGGGAGAGAGAAAGGGGAGTTGGCACTTCAGAACCATGTGCACGCACACTTTCATGCTGTGCTCGACCTTCCTGTGCCAAGGCACCACGGGAAGGAGCAGTGATGCACCTCACTCACAGAAACGAAGATCCGCCATTTCAAATAGCTTTTCCTAAGATAGTTACACCTACTATTTTACATGCTTATCATGTTAAAGTCTCAAACAAAAAAAGACAAAAGAATTTTATCAGAAACTATCATTACTGAGATTATAATTTAAGCAAAACCATCTATGCACTTCCTTCTTTCACAAAATGTGTACTGCAAGGTTCAATGGGCAAGAAGATGCCTGATTTCTGCCTCGGGAACGTCTGAGTGGTTGCTGAGCCTGGCTGGTGGTTTAAGTGTCTACATCTTAGGTTGCAAACACAGGGCTGGAGTCTGGTACAACATGATGGGGCTCACTTTTAATGAGAGTAGTCTACTTGAATCTAAAAGTGAGGGGTGACTTTCTGGCACTGGGCCTGAACCAGTGTTCAATAGGCCAGCTGTTATCTGAGTCTTTTGGGCATTAAAGTGACCTGGTCATTACCTCACCAGCTACAAAAGATTGGCAACGCTTGGTCTTGGGAGACTCCTGGATGAAACCTCCTAGGACTTGTTTAGATGAGGAAGGGTAGCTAGGCTCACATTGCAGAGGATCCGGAGAGGGGCTAAACATTGACCCAGGGATTTCACTGTAGAAAACCAAAAGTAAGCATTTCTAATGATGCCCTCCCAGCTCTGAAGAACACACTGACAGGGAAGTGTGACTGGAGAGCAGGAGGCATGTGACTATGCTACAACGAATCCCACACCAGTCACCTGTAGCTATAGCACAAGCTTCCTCTGTATCCATATCAGGGAATGACCACAGACATTGAGCACGCATGACCTGAAACAGGGAGTATAAAACACCACCGGTTCATGCTTACAGCTCAGACTGAAAACAGCACAGTAAAAACCAACCAACAAAGACTGCAGAGTACAGTGCCACCATGTTGGCTGCCAGTATCAGTCCCAAGGGGAGTGCCAGTGTACATTAAACACAGGTCTTACATTAGATGGTGTACCATTTCTAGAACTTTCCAGACACATCCAGAACTTACCCGTTTATCTATCTCTCCATGCTGCAGCTGAACAAAGCGAGCACTGATAGCAGCTATGTAACTCTGTTGATTAGAAAACGCTACTCGTCCAGCTCCTTTTGGGTATTTGAGCTCTGGGTCAGTATCGATTCCAGCATAGCAGACACCTCCATACAGCCGGTCCATTATCATTGCAAGCTCCACTAGAAAGAAAGGGGCAGAGACACTTACAATCAGGATACCTCATCTGGCTTACATAACGCTTCACCAAAAACATTATGTGAGCTCTGAGTATGTATCATTAGTCATTAAATCCAAATCATTATTATAGTAACTTTCTGCTGGGTGACTGTTTGAACTTCGAGCTGGCTGGTTTACAATGTGCTTTCTTAATTTTCACAACCCATGAAATAGCTAGTAATTTTCTGAGAAAACTGAGGCTCCAAGATGAAGGGTCTGTCCAGGTGACAGGCCTAGGCCTGGCACCTAGGTTTGTCTGCTTTGGCTTACCGTCATATCTGTACTGGTTTGCAAGGAATTGATTCCTATAAATTGAACATGAGAAGGCTAACTGGGAGGTTCTATGGAGGCCCTCTGCCCTCCTCACCATCGGAGCTGTGCCTTTGTTTACACATAGCTGTTCACTAGCACAGCTTGCACTGGCTGCTCTTTCGGAGGACCTACGCTTTATTCCCAACACCCACGTGGCAGCTCACAACTGTGCAGTCCAGGAGCATCCAAAGCCCTCTTCTGGTCTCTGGGGTCACTGTACACACACCGTACACACATGGTGCACAGACATACAAGCAAGCAAAACACTCACATGCATAAGATAGAAATAAACAAAATCTTTAAAGAAAAGGTACCTGGCATGGGTGGACAGCACTTCTCCCAGAAGATAATTTCTAATAAATGAAAATTCAGTGCCAGGCATGGAAAAGCTCCCTATGAGTTACTGATGATAAGAGGTCCAATAAACAATAGATAATAGCCACTATTCCTGAGCTGTCCACATAAATAGACAGTAACCTTTATTGCTGAAGTGACAACACACTGGCTAGTTTTCATAGTACTAGAGAGTGCTGATGGCTGATGGGAGAAACAGCCATCAATGGTATCACACAGCAGTGAACCCTGGACACTACAGCACCAATCTGTCAGACAGTACGTGCTCACTGGTGCCCAGTTGTAGCACGAGGGTAAGGGGGTAACCAACTGCTTTGGGATTGGACTTGATTCCGTTTGCACAGGAGGGAATTCATGCCTGGTACCGTGAGCCTGGGCAAAGCCTACGGCTTAGGAGGTCATAGGCCCAAGGGGAACCTACCACTGTTGTCTTCCTAAGTGTTGTTAAACTGCCTCTCAAAAGTTTGTTTCTTTACATGAATTAGTGTTGCCCTCCACCTGGCCAGAGATGCTTGGCTCTGCAGTGGGCAGTGCAGAGACTCATAACTGGCCACAGAAGGAGAATTAGTGACTATTGAGTGCTTAGTTCTGAATGGGACATCTGACCATCTGTCCCCACAAGTCTCAGGGAACACCCCGGAGGAGGGCACAGAGAGAATGTAAGAGCATATGGGGAAGAACATGGAAAACGCTGTCTCCTGGGCATGACCTGGGCATTGTACTCAGGAACTCACTATAGCTGTGGTCACCTGCATATGCTAAGCCAACAAGACCAGACAGCAGTTCCAGCACACAGCACCAAGTGGACTCTGTGGATGACGGAAAATGAAAAAAGAAAGAAAAAAAAAGGAAAGGCCATAAAGGGAGGAGGACTTGGTAGAGGTGCTTGGGGGAAGCCGGGTGGATATGATCACAATATGTTGTTTACATTTGTGAAATTGTAGAAAATAAATAATAAGACACTGTTTTAAAAACTTGAAATAGTGAATGTATCTTCTCCATGAAATGTTTTAATCTCACTATACTCTTAAACCTCAAATTATTTAAGTCAATTAGAGATGTAATTCCTTTGTAGTTATTATTCTAAAAACACGTGGGGCTGCAGCTATATTAAGAGTTCAGTAAACAGTGGTTGAGAAATTGGGGACATGGGAAAGAAACCCTACACATCTCAGCAGAGGGCTTTGGATTTCCTATAAAGGACAGTGGCATGATTGGCATCATGGTACTGCACTTAGACACTCTGCATCAGTCATTTCATTCAATCCTTAACTCTATCAAGTCATGCACTGTTGATTCCATTTAGTACGTGAGAAAATTGAAAATTAGGAAAGTTATATAATGTCTAAGTTTACTCAGTTATGAGTCAGAAATAGAGCACATTAATTCTAACGCAAACACTTAGACACTAGAACTTCTCTCTTTCACATTAACGGCAAGCTCATGGGGTATTTCAGCTGAAGATCTTATAGTTCCTGCTAACGACACAGGGACCGTGTCTGTTTAACTGTACCAGCTCGTAATGGTCGAGGAACACCACCAACAAATATCGTTTTCCGTGGGTCAAGTGGCTGTGAGCCATCCATCACAAAGTCACTGTCACTGAGATTCCAGGGCCGGATCTGCACCTACAGAGTGTGTAAACCAAATTGGTCAATCCAAAAAAGTTCAAAATTATTGCAGAGTATTTTACAATATCCCCATCTTATCACAAATCAACACAGCTGTAAGACCAAAGTCTTAGAAGCAGCTTCCCTGCCTCTCCTTGCAGAGTAAGAGTATCGTGGAGTGTTTACTTACTGAGAGCCAAGCCCCTCAGCACATCACACAGCTCAACTGTCTACGGTTAGTCATCTGCTTGTCAGGTTCCCCAGCCTTACAGGACCCACATAATTTAAATGGAGTAGGACTCAGCATATTTCCAGGAAGTGCAGACTTACTGCTGATACCATGAATCTATTACACTGCTTCGAAACTATTTCAAAGTAAAAATATTGCTAATATTTGCAAAATTTTAAAAGATTTATTTATTTTTATTTACTTGGGTGCTAGAAACTGAAGCCGGGTCCTCTGCAAGGTTAGCGAGTGCTCTTAACCAGCGAGCAGTGTTATGTTGATAAGCACATTAGCGTTCATAGGCTCCATCAGAATAGTAAACATCCTACATACCAGGCTGACTTCTCTAGGTACCGTGAGTGTGTGACTGTCTTTAGAAAGAAGGTCTTACCATCAAGTTTTTAGTGGGTAGCCAAGAACAATGACAATAGCCTGTATTAGTTTTGAGGTCTCTGAGACCCCAACTAACAACTCAGATGGGGGGTAGTGGTTTATCCCACACCTGGCATTGAGCTTTTGTCAGATAACCTATGGTTCCAGGCAGGAGCACTGTCCCTCTGTGTAATATAACTCTAATTCCCTCTTTCTCACTATGTCTGTCACGTGTGTGTGTGTGTGTGTGTGTGTGTGTGTGCGTGCATACACATATATAAATGCCTATAGAACAGTCTTGAAACTATTTCACAGTAAAAATATTGCTAATATTTGAAAAAAATTTAAAGCTTCATTTAAACATTTTAAACTTATTTAATTTCTTAATAAATAATTCAATAAATTCATTTTAAATTAAAAATGTATTTAAAGATTTATTTCCATATGCTTCCAGATGGTTTTTCAAATAGCCTCAGTGTTAGTGTCCTCCAGTCTCTCCTCTCTCTCTTCTGAAGTTCTACCTTCCCACTTATGGCCTAGTAGGCTGCTGGGGAAGAGAAGTCTGTCAGCAGCCTTACCCAGCTGTGAACCCTGTGAGCTACGAAAACAACCCGGCAGATTTTCCATCGGTGCACTAGTGTTATGCAATATCGGTGCACTAGTGGCATAAATGTTATGGAGTAACCAACAGCTTTCTATTGGACTTAGGGCCCACTTCATGCCTGGTACCATTATCTAGGCCAAGAAACTGTAGCTGGGTAGGTCACTGGCTACCAGAGGACAACCTACTATAATTCTGCTAAAGGTGCATAGTGTTGACCTGCCATCTGAATATTTACCCTTACACCTGTAGATGAAGCAAACCCCACTGCTCACCAGAGAAGCCTCTGTATGCAGTAGGTGGTGGTCAATACAGAGACGCACGGTTGTTGAAGTGCCATGAATATGTGACTGTAAAGTGTTCAGGAATGGACATCTACCTCACATTTCCTTACCCCAAAAGGTTCAGAAAGCAGGAGTGGAAAGACTGTAAGAGCTGAAGTTGAGGATGCTGCTGAAAAGAGTGTCTTCACCAACTCACAGCACTATGACTGCCTGCACACGACCAAGCCAGCCACCATTCCAACATGGGGAGAGATGCTCATAGGACCCCGCCCTTAAGGCTTTTGGCAGATGTAGGGCTACTAGGGGAGGGACAGTCTGTTTTTTCAGTAGCATGGCCCATGTGCTCTAAAGGATGGCTCTACTGCCATGCACACACACACAGACAGCACTAATTAGACTCAGTAAGTTACTAGAAGGAGGAGGAGAAGAAGAGGATGAAGAGGGAGAGAAAGAGGAAGAGATAGTGTAGTTGGGAGAAAGATATAGTGGAAGGATGTTTTCTAAAAGCTGGAGGGGGGTTGGTATATATTGTATTCATGTATAAAATTACCAAAGAATACATAATAAAACCTGTTATGTTCAATTTTCAAACATAAAGTTAAGTAGAAATCACAAGTTTTTACAAGCAGGTGAGTGGAGGCATAAACAAAGGGTAATTTTATGCTAAACTACACTTACTGGTTTATCCTTGATGGTTGGACTTGACACACACAGGTAGAGTTTTCCATCTTCTTCAATGCACGCATCAATGAGAGCCTGGACAGAACTTTCATCTTGAAACAGCAGGAAGGCATAGCCTGGGAAGGAGGAACAGAAGATGAAACCTAGACGCTCCCCCCTCACCTCTGTCATCCATAGGGCAATTAGACCACCATTAAGGAAGGGAAAAAGACTAGAAAAAAGTAAAACAACATTCTGACTACTTGGTAGTATCTGGAAACATCTTGTACTGTGTAATTAAAATTGAATTAAAAGTATATTAGGTAGAAAATTTAAAAACACATTTAGAAAAGTATAAATTTAACAACAAAAAATTTTGAAGTGAAATAAACATTTATGAAAACATTCCAAACTAGACTCTGTGAGAATGAAATGTGCTTCACACTGGAATCTCAGGGATCACCTTTTGGTGGGAAGTACGATTTGCTCTCTGCTTTATGAGGCCAATCCACAATCAAAGGGCCAAAGCGACGGAAGCTAGCCGTGATCTCATCTGATGAAAAACAAGCAAACAGAAAGGCAGTGTTAGTTTTAGATGTTTTTTTGTAATATAAAATCACTTTACTGTAATGAAGTCACAGATAAAAATATCCTGTAGCTAGAGCAATGTGGCCACTCAGAGAAGTATGTGCCCAGCCCCAGAGTCTACGAGTGTCTCAGTGAGCGCTCAAGCAGTCAGAACACACATGCTCGAGCTACAGGGCTTCACTTAGAGCTTCACATTTTCACTGTCCAGCTCGTTTTTATATACTTATCTGGCACAAAAAGGAGAGCAATGACAGGTAAAACCAGAACGCAACTAGCTTTCTCTCCTGTCACGGCTCATGCTCCCTCCTCCTCATCACCTCGTGACTGCCCTTTTCTTGTTCTCCCTGTAATCAAAATCCAACAACAGCAGCAAGAGCTCCTGCATTACTTCACATTCACATCACACTCGGACTTGGCACATCTGCCTTCAAGGTCTTCCTTTTCCTCTCCCTCCCGCAGGTTACGTACATATATGAATCAATACATCCATCCACAATCTTTTACTGACATTATGCTTATAATTCCTGAACACTACCATTGCTAAAGCAATGTTGCTTTCTTTTGTAACTCCGTGTGTAGCTCCCATAGTCAAGTAATCAATACTGACTCGATTATTCTGCAAACTCTGCATGTGGATCTGTATTCTGCTTCTTTGTGACCACTTCCATGCTATCTATCCCAAACACAAACGATGCTGGGTCACTTCATCATTTATTAGACACAATGATCTTGGTCACTGGCTTCTGCCTGGTTTCTCTACCAAGAAACCATTTTCTTCTCTGTATTTGATTTGTATTTTGCAAGGAATACTGCGTTACCTACCAACATCCTGCTGCATTAGTTACGCCATCCCTTAGAAGGTACCCACTGAGAGATCAGTAACCACCATGATGGCTGCCAAGTGTTGATGATCTGTTCCCATTGCTCCTTCTGCATTTGCTCATTAGTATTGCACAGCATGGAAGAGAGCTCTCTTTCTTTTCTAGTTGTTTGTTATATCCGAACACACCTATGTTACTCAACAGGTTAAAATACTCCAATTCTCTCTTTAAGTACTGTGATGTTCTTTCTATCTATCTATCTATCTATCTATCTATCTATCTATCTATCATCTATCTATCTATCTATCTATCTATCTATCTATCTATCTATCTATCTATCTATCTATCTATCTATCATCCGCTCACCCTACCACTCCCTTTCTCTTCTCTCTCCTTTCCTGAGTGAGCCAGTGGGAGCTCCCAGGACTTTCTGACTTTTCCCTGACATTTGTACTTCCGTACTTTGTGGCTCAGGAGGATAGGCCATATCTTGTTTTCTTACCTTACCTCTAGAATCATGTCAACCTATAGAATCCTTTTTTAAAAAGTTGCCTTGGTTCCTTTTAAGAGCAAAAAGGAAAACCCACATGCTCATAACTAGAGGGTATTCATTATTTCCAAGTCTTCTTCAGTAGACAAAGCTGGGAAATGCCAACAAGTGTGTTTATAACCTATGTATTACAAAAGCAACCTATTTTGATATTTCCAATCCAACGCCAATGTCTCATGGTTTTTCTTCCCTTGTCTTAATCTCCTTCTAGCTGTGAAACGGTGCAGTCTACTCTGCTCTCCCTGTTTCTGCAGTGCATTTACCTCAAGTGAGATTGGCTCACAGGAGATTGCTGCTAAGCTAACTTGGGAGTTGTACGGTTCCTGAGTCATTTTTCCTGAGCAAGTTGCATTAGATGGTGAGAAAAGAATGAACTATAACTCTCGCTAGGAAAGGGAGAGCCTTTGTTTGTGTGACAAGAAGCTGGAACCCTCCCAGCTTCAGCTTAAGAAGATTAAACCCAAATGCAACAAGCAAGGCTCTCCTGCCCGAGAGGAGGAGCCAGCCCTGAGGGCTCACGGCCCCTCTCAGGTGCTCACGTGTTTCCCAGACTACAGCAGCAAGTCAACTTTACTGCTTAGGAGCAATGTCACAGCACACCGGGCTACCTGACTTGCTTGGATTGTCCAAGGACTAATTCTGGGTTTGTTCCGGTTTCAGGTACAAAGCTTATTCAACTTCACATGATCTGCTTCTCAACCTACATCCCACGGAACTCTGCAACTGTGCAGACTCCAGTACTTTTCAAGCCCTCACTCTGAGGGTGGTGTGGACAGTGGGGGCGAATGGAATGGACATTGCGGCAACTTTCTCAAGACATTTAACAAGTGTGTTTGCTATAACCTCCAACCTTCTAGAAGTTTGATAAACTTGATCTCAGTCTAAATGACAAATGACTAAATATTTTTAGATCTTACAGATTGACAGAAATTTATTCTATATTCTTGAACATGAATTAGTCTATTTCCATCTAAGAAACCAAGATAAAAGAAACAAAGAACTCAAGGCTGTATACTTGCTGGATGGTCTGCCTCTGTCATTTTTTTTTTTTTTTGCCTCTGTCATTTTTATTTGTGTTGCTGAAACCCAGAAATGAACTCATTACTGGATAACTAATCCCTCCCAACCTTGTCCTGGTTGTGGACTCAAGTCTCAGCTCAAATACTGCTTTCCTAAAATGAGTTTCCTTAGCCACCCAAGCTAAGAAGACCCCTTGCATGTTAGCCCTCATATCACTGCTTCCCAACTCTGTTCTCTGACACCTTCTCTTATGTTTGCAGACTTTGATGCGCCTTCCCCCACTAGAATGCAGACGCTACAGACAGGGGTCCTCCCTCTTATTCACATCTATAATACACTGAAGAGCAGTGCTGCTGCTCAGAGAACATAGAAATGTCTGCTGGACACACACACACACACACACACACACACACACACACACATTTTTAACCACTTTTAAGAGTCTCCTTGCACAACTACAAACTACATTTTTTAGAAGTTCACACTTAATCTAAAATTTAAAATTTTGAAACAATGAAAGGCAGTAAAGAAATAAAAACAACAACAACAACAACAACAACAAAATTAGAGAAAACAAAACATGGCAGTTAACCCCATGTTGTGTACAATAGAATCTTGGGAGATCTTCTCTGGGGTCTTCCCTCTTTTCCACTGAATTTGGCCTCCAGCTCATGCTCACAGTCCTGCTCCTCCTCCTGCAGCTGACCTTCCGGTAAGACAGCATTACGGCTTATTACCACAGGAGGACAGGACAGGAGAACAGGTGAGTGAGACTCAAGAGTCAGAGCAGGTAAGACGGGGCTGCAACAACAGCAAACCCTAGATGCTCCTTCCCCATGGTCACAGAGTGGCATGTCTCCAAACAGTCCTTGCTGAACATACCTTCGTCAATGTCAGGAGGCAATCCACCCACGAACACCTTGCGGGAATACCGCTCCACTCTCTCCCCGTTTTGGTGAGTGAAGCAGTGAGGCGAGCCCAGACCACTGTGAAGAGGCTGGTCCCCACGGCCATCATCCAGGAACCCATCCTCCATCGGGAACAATGAAGACTGACCTGGAGCAGAAGGCAGAACAGAAAGCTAATAGAAAAGGCCCTTGCCAGTAACTGTTACACACACCAAAGAAGACGCGAGGCGACAGAACTGCCACTTCTATTTGTTCACACAGGACCACTTACGCTCTTGACCTGTTACCACCTTAAGGTGGACTGCTTCAGAGAAACTGTATGTGGTTAAGCAGAGGGCTACTCAAGTATCCCACAGGAATGCAGAAGCTTCAGAACGTGAGTGAAATGGAAGCCCAGTTAGAAGAGAGTACTCTTTTGAAACCAGTTGGCAGCAGACTGCACTGCCTTGGCAAGTGCCCCAAGGCAACCTACACAAGGACACGGAATATTAAATTTAGCTATAAAATGCTGGGCACCATAAATTTCTTTAATGGACCAAACTATGTAGTCTCTGCACACTTTCCTAAGAATGTACTTAAAATGAGCAAGTCAGTTTAAACGAGCACTCATTTTGGTTTACCTTAAGTAATAGGATAAAATCAAAGCCCACTCAATGCCGGTACCCAATCAGCTTCCAGTCTTATAGCATCTGAGATCTGAAGGCATGCTAACGCTGAGTGCTTATCAGCTTACCACGGACGTCATCTGTTTTGAAAAACTATTCTAAAAACAATCATCTGGAGTACATAAGAAAGTAGAAAGACTAGACACACCAATGTGTCTAAGTCTCCCCATACTTACCTGACAGGAAAATAGAAATGTCTGTATCAGAGCAGAGCTCCGAGGTGCAGACTGCTGACTCTGTTCACTTTTAGGTGTTCTCTGAGGAACTGTCAATGGTCCTCTAAGAGTGATCTCAAGTCTCTTCCCTCATCGGAGCGCTCACATGCTCTTTGGTTACCACAGTTGTCAGTCCCATTCCCGAGCACAGACAACAGTGTTTCTGTCATAAATTTATCCTATATGCTATCAGTAAATTATGATTTAAAATAGCTCTACAATTGGAGATAACTTTCTGAATGATTTTTTTAAAATCACATTTTTAGTCTAAGTGACTCAATGGTCTTTATAAAACAGCAAAAGTATTACAGAGAAGAAAATTAAGTTTAGCTAGGAATGTCTAAGAAACGAGTCTCTAGAATCCTTTGTTTTTTTCATGAAGCATTTGTAGAATTATTTATTTATTCAGCCCGTCATATTTTAAACTAAATACATGTATATGCTTACTTAGTAAAACAAGCTCATGTAGGTTACTTAAGTATAAATGACTCTCCAATTAATGAGATAATTTTCAGACAAGTCTAGCCTTTAAATATTCAAATCTTTACAAAAATTCTTAAATTCCTCTATGGAGTTAAAAAGGCAAATCTTTAGCTATAAGTAAGCTAAATATCTAATATAGAGAATTTAAATCCAAATTATCAAGCTCTCTAAGTCTCCTCAATTAGAATGTCTACAGCTCTAACTACACGCAGATTCCATATAGGTCAAGCCCAGCCACTGCCCTTCACTCCTTCCCCACAGAGATTACAAACTGGGTAAGCCCAACTCTCTCCATACAGAACTGATACATTCAAAAGTGAGAAACATTGATGTTACCTCTCCTTCGCCCATAAGTCCTTGCTGCATGTCAAATGAGAAGAAAAAACAAAACAAACAAACAAAAAACAACCTTTCAAACATTGTCAAAGAATCCACTGAGATTTCATCTATGAGCTTTTGAAATGGAAAGATGGCCATATTCTTTATATTTCCTGGGTTATGTATCAAAGCCGGTGGTGGTCAGTTTCATGCATTTTTAAAAAGAACTTCAAAGACACTATAAATCTTTACTAAACCTCACTTGTTTTAAAGAAAACCTTTGGCTGTAGTCACCATCCGTGAGCCAAGACACTGTGAAGCTAGGCCGTGTGTGACATGATCTACACCAACTACCACTATGTCCATTCTGTTTTCTCTCAGACTCCCATGCTAACAATTTAGTAAACATATCAGTGTTTAATTCATGCCTTTTCACCATTACAGAATAAACATTACAGTATTTTTATGTTCATTCCAAATATAAGAAAATGATAACTAATGAAAACTTTAGGCAATTTATATATTGGCTTTAGTCAGCCATTTTGTACCTACAAACAAATGACCCACCGCCAACAAAAAGAAACCCTTCTACCCAGCCCCAAATGTTCAAAACTGAAGGTTTGGCATTCCGTCATCAAGTCAGTTGCAGTTCAAAGAAGAGAAAAGATAATTAATTGAATCCACAAGAAACAGCATAAACTTCAGACAAGAACTTTTGAGGAGATGCTCTCTCCCCAGAAAAACTGGCACTGAAGGCTTATCCTGTTCTAGGGCCTTGGCACGACTCAATAATTCCTGACCTTGAGGTCTTGCTGAGCACAGTGGATAAGATAACCTGAGGCTTTGACCTCAAGGAACTAGTGATCTAGTGTGGGGTCACACAGAACTTGTCATGATGATGACCCATGCCTATGTCTACTTTACCTACTTTCATTTTCCATGGTTTTAGTTGCCAAGGGTACATCTCAATTTGAAAATATCAAATGGAAAAAATCTAGAAATACAATTTATAAGTTCTGAGTAGCATTATGCAAGCTGGTATGAATCATTTCTTTGTCCAATGTGTTTCTGCTCAGTGCTACCTGCCTGTTAGTCACTTCTAAGATATTTTTAGAAAGGCTATATTTATATAACCTTATTAGAGTGCATTTAAAATAGTTTTCATTATCGTTAATTTCTTACATACATCATCTATAATATGTATGTATGTATGGGTGTATGTATGTGTAGGAGAAAACAGTATATAACACAACCATTAACCTTGGATGTCTCTGGAGAACATAGTTCTACTGGTTACGGAGTACATGCAACAGGGATAGAAGAGAAGAATATCTTGAAGTACAGGGGGTGACAGAGATGGAATCTAGGTGAGATCTTAAAGGAAACCTGGAGGAGTATCAGGACTGCCACGCCACAGGCAAGGGTGCTACTGTGTTCAGGAGAATGTAGCATGAGTGAGACTTGGCTGGGGACTGGGTTTATACAGAACACTGGGACACACTCTTCAGTTAATGTCACTCTAAAAACTGCCAGGACTTTCACTTTTAGTCTTCTAGATTCAATACAAATCAGTTTAACTCAGAACTACCAGGTGAGTATTTTGCAAAATAAAATTAGTTTTCATACAAAAATACCTTTCTACCATTACTGCATAGCACTGGAGTCTGCTGAACTGCTGGGGTGAACGGCCTCTGACAGTGCCAGGACTTTCCCCAAGGAGAGCTCATTTCAGCACCTTCCCAGCCAGCAGGTAATGAGCTACTTTCCAACTTACCAGGCAGAGGTTAGAAAGACAAGTGACATCACAGAAGTGGGAGTCTGCCTGAGAACATTCTATTTACATAACCACTTCAAAGACAAAGCAGTTCGAGAAAAGAATGACTCAGGAATCTGAGTTCTATCTTTAGAAGTAGATTGATGCTACTTCAATTCCAGGGAAAACAGATATTTAAAAGCATGGCATTTAAGAGCTACAAAGACAATATGAAAACTCACATGGCTCCCATTTAAAAAAAAAAAACAAAAAAACCAAACCTTCAAGAACAGTAAGAGCTACAGATAAATAACTAAAGTCTCTACAACAATCTTCAGACGTGAGTTCTTTATTTATATACCACAAATCAGGTGGTTAACATACAGGCATTTAGGTTAAATTCTGGGATTAATGTTTGAAAAGTAATCAGACACCTTTTCTCATATTAAGGGAAAATAGGCTGTAGGTACACAATATTTACAACTATAAAAACTTGAAAAATTCAAACAAAAAATTGGTGTAAACTAGTACTGAAAAATAATGATGTTTGGAACTCAAAAATGAGAATGTCCTTTTTAAATTTTGACTTATACTTTGTGTATGTGTGCATGTGAATTTTGACACGTGACATATATGGAAAAGTAAACAAACTGTACTTTGATGAACATGTCTACAAACCAGATCCATGAATGAAATGCTAAATGGTGCCTCTTCATATATATATATATATTTTTTTTTTTCTAATGTTTCTTCCTCACTGACTCCAAGTTATGTTTGGAATACACATTGTGATGAAATACTTGGAACACAGACTTTCCTGGGGAAAATGTCACACAGATGTCTAATCTCATGATACAAAGTCTAACGTGTCATTTAATGTTTTACAAACACTGAGGGAGTAACAAGGGGGAACATTACCAATGGCAAACATGTTTTGGGAAAGTTCTGATTAAGTCAGCCAAAGTACACTCTGCTAAGAATTTTCTTTTCCCCAAATTGCTAAGGGGCCAACTGGTATGATTTTTGAGACACTTGCTAGCTAGTATTGCTAAGTAAAAGCCTTCCCAGTCTCCATTAGAGTAGAAATGAGTACTATTTGTGTGTCTCTACTTTTATTTTCATTGGGATTTGGGATTATAGAGTTGTTACTGATTTAATGTTTAGAATTAATAAGAGTCAAGAATAGTAAAGCATGCTTGAAAAATTGTGGTCATAAACGTCTCTAACTTCTGAATCCATAATATCACATCTATTGACTAGTGCTTCGTTTCTAAAGTGCCTCTACAGGACTGCTTACAAATGGTTTTCACAGAAGACATATTCAGTCACATTCCCGCAGTAAAATATTCCATTAGTCTGTGGCATAGAATTACAAAGAAGGCGCAGAATAATTGATTTCTCTCTCTGCACACGTTTCATTATAAAGGTGAGTTACTATTTGTTTCTTTCTTTTTTTTTTTTTTTTTTTTCTTGGTTTTTTTTTCGGAGCTGGGGACGGAACCCAGGGCCTTGCGCTTCCTAGGCAAGCGCTCTACCACTGAGCTAAATCCCCAACCCTACTATTTGTTTCTTAATAAGCACCCACATTCCTCACTTGAAAGTATCCATACTAGAATATATTTATAAAAAGAAAACATCTATTATGGACCCTTTTTAAAATGTGCAAATATTACTGTATATATGTACTAGCAAAAACACACACATACATACACATGTAAAGATAAAATTCAAAGATCTGAAGCTTATAGTTATTAATCTGTTGACACTATGTCTACATCCAGTCCAGCAAAGATGCAAAAATAATACTCTTAAGTGATTTTACGATTAGCTTCTAATTTAATAAATTCACTGTCAACATTAATTTACACACATAGCTGGCAATTAAAATTTCCTATGTCACATTCGTTTGTTGTAAAGTAGCATTCAAAACTGTCCTCTGCATTTTACAGCCTCCTTTTCTGGTAGATTTCTGCCGACACTCTAGGCAAATAATCTTCCTATTTCATTCTAAAAGCCTATCATTAAGAAATATATCTCTGATAGCCTTTAAAGATGGGTCTCAACACACCTTTGCTGGAACAAGCACAGACTTGATGCTTCTAAATGAATAGACACCATCAGAGGGAAAAACCTACACGAATGAGTCCAAACCCTCACGTTCTGCTGTTCTGGATTTTCTTGTGCCCAAAGTTCATCTTTCAAACAGTTAATTCTAAGGGCTAAAATAGTGGAGAACAGAGAATTGAAAATAAAAATTAAAGGAAAAATGATAGAACAAAACTACAGACTTCTCTTTTTTAGCAGTGACTACTAGTTTCCTTTGATAAAATTAAACTTCAACATAGCAGATGAATACAATTACTCTTTCAGTCAACATTTAACTGAGTGGTTAGCTAAGCCACAGAGAAAAGCCTAGAGGGAAGTCTGAGCCATGCTTAGCACGTTTACTTAACTGAGAAACAAAGTTCAAGCTTATGTTTCTGGACTATAAAACATATGTGCTTGTTATATAAAATTTACTCATAAATTCATCCATTATGGGTTGACATTTTCTCACACCCACATTTATGTGCTGAAGTCTTACCTTTAAGGACTTCAGAATATGATGGATTTTGCAGATATGGTCTTTAAAGAGGTAAAGTTAAGTGAGGGCATTTGGTGACCTCATCCTACATGACCTCTGTCCTTCTAAGAAGAAAGCAGGATGCAGATGTATCAAAAGGTAGGGCATGGAAGGAAAAAGAAGCCATCTGCATACCAAGAATATGTCTCAGAGAAATAACTCCTGAGTATTCCTTGATCTCAGACTTCTAGCCTCTAAAACTCCCAGCAAAGTGACTTATAGCCTCCACAAGTGTGGTGAATAACTGATAACAGTCATATAGTCTGTGTGCTTATTACTGACTCTCAGCAAACCGGCACACTAACATGGCACTCAAAAAGTAGCTAGAAAACTTGGGTCTTTAAATACATTTAAACCCAAGAATTCCCTCCAGGAAAAAAATAAAAATAAAAATGACCCTTCTATAATCATAGAAGCGAGGTGTATAATAATATTCTGTAACAGTATTACTGACGTTTTAATTATTATCAGTTGAATTACACTAGCTCATCTTTGAAAAGTCACTAGTCCATGAAGGTCACTGAAGAGTATGAAAATGAGTTTAAAGCAAGGCAAACAAGAAGTCAGGGTATCTACGTATGAGTGAACCCTTTTATCATTGTGCACACAAATTCCAATGTCATTCCAATCTGAACTACCCCCAGATGGGAAAGGATTCTTCCCCCTTTTCTTTTTATTTAGTTAGGATTAAACTTATTTCCTCACCTAAAGGGCTTATATCCAAAATATACAAAGAACTCAAGAAGTTAGACTGCAGGGAGACAAATAACCCTATTAAAAAATGGGGTTCAGAGCTAAACAAAGAATTCACAGCTGAGGAATCGAACGGCTGAGAAGCACCTAAAGAAATGTTTAACATCTTTAGTTATAAGGGAAATGCAAATCAAAACAACCCTGAGATTCCACCTCACACCAGTTAGAATAGCTAAGATCAAAAACTCAGGTGACAGCAAATGCTGGCGAGGATGCGGAGAAAGAGGAACACTCCTCCACTGTTGGTGGGATTGCAGACTGGTACAACCATTCTGGAAATCAGTCTGGAGGTTCCTCAGAAAATTGGACATTGAACTACCTGAGGACTCAGCTATGCCTCTCTTGGGCATATACCCAAAAGATGCCCCAACATATAAAAAAGACACGTGCTCCACTATGTTCATAGCAGCCTTATTTATAATAGCCAGAAGCTGGAAAGAACCCAGATGCCCTTCAACAGAGGAATGGATACAGAAAATATGGTAATCTACATAATGGAATATTACTCAGTTACCAAAAACAATGACTTTATGAAATTCATAGTCAAATAGATGGAACTGGAAAATATCCTGAGTGAGGTAACCCAATCACAGAGAAACACACATGGTATGCACTCATTGATAAGTGGTTTTTAGCCCAAATGCTTGTATTATGCTAGATGCACAGAACACATGAAACTCAAGAAGGATGACCAAAATGCAAATGTTTCACTCCTTCTTTAAAAGGGGAACAAGAATACCCTTGGCAGGGAATAGGGAGGCAAAGTTTAGAAAAGAGGCAGAAGGAACACCCATTCAGAGCCTGCCCCACATGTGGCCCATACATATACAGCCACCAAACTAGATAAGATGGATGAAGCGAAGAAGTACAGGCCGACAGGAACTGGATGTAGATCTCTCCTGAGAGACACAGCCAGAATACAGCAAATACACAGGCGAATGCCAGCAGTAAATCACTGAACTGAGAACAGGACCCCTGTTTAAGGAATCAGAGAAAGAACTGGAAGAGCTTGAAGGGGCTCAAGATCTCATATGAACAACAATGCCAACCAACCAGAGCTTCCAGGGACTAAGCCACTACCCAAAGACTATACATGGACTCCAACCTCATAGGTAGCAATGAATAGCCTAGTAAGAGCACCAGTGGAAGGGGAAGTCCTTGGTCCTGCCAAGACTGAATGTGATTGTTGTGGGGGAGGGTGGTAATGGGGGGAGGATGGGGAGGGGAAGCTCATATAGAAGGGAAGGGGAGGGGCTAGGGGGATGTTGGCATGGAAACTGGGAAAGGGAATAATATTTAAAATGTAAATAAGAAACACCCAATTTAATAAAGATGGAAAAAAAAGATAGTGAACTGATGAGGGAGCAACATTTAAAAAGTAGTGGTTTGGATTATTTATCTCAATAACAAAGAAAAAACTGTGTTTACCCCAGGCAGATTTTACAAACTCATCTTAAATCCTTTGTTGTTGTTGCTCCCTTTTGTAAAATTTTAGTGTTCATATTCTTAGCCTTAAAAAAATGAATGATTTTAGTATGATGTCCTATGTGTCTGGTATGATGATAAGTGAGTTAGCTATATTAATCTTCAACCCTGCGAGATGGGAGGTTTCTGTAATTCTAAGTTTGTCTCCATTCAACACATTTACTCCCATATGTTAGATTTCCAAGATAAACACATCCAAAATCTAACCTAAGAACCAAGCTACCAATTCATCAGTGTAGCAAGATCAGTTTATTACATCAGTGGTCCATTCACAAGACTGCTGCATAAACATGGCTGAAGGAATAGCCAACACCTACACCTAAGTCATGCTGGAGGTCTCACTGCCCTTTTCTAAAAGCCTCTGACTTAAGTAATCTGTTATAATTATTTTACTTTGTATTTTAATTATATGTATTAGTTTATACACGAGTGCAGGATGGCAGAGAGGTTGGATCTCCCTGGAACTGGAGTAATAAGAAGTTTTGAGCCCTGGGTCCTCTGCATCCAAGCCATCTCTCCTGCCCCACTTAAACATCTTCTGGTACGTTTGACTTTAATAATGGAGAAGGAGTGAGTCTTACGGTTTCACTATCTGGTCTAACCACAAGTTTCATTCTTCACTACAAATGAATAAACTAACATTGGGTCACATACGACAAAAGCTAGTTTGTTGTGCCCTCTGAAGTGGATACTATACCTGAGACCATGCCAATCATGACCTCACACGCTCGCGTCTGCTTAAGGAGCTAGAGTTTCTTCTTTTTTATATCTTTTTAATTTTCTTCATCTTTATATCTTTTAGTTTGAGGTGTTATTAATGATATGAACCTCAGTCAGTATACTTTTATAATAAATAAAACTTCTACATAAGAAGCAATGAAAATAAAGTATCTGGCCTCCCTCTATTGTCTATGAATCAATACAATTTCAAAACATAAATACTTGGGGGACAAGACTGTCTTTATTATTTTTTGTTTTTCTTTTGCCAAATAAGAGTAACTGAAAACTATTAATTAAAAAATAAATATTAATTGGAAAAAGATAGGCATAACAAAAGAATTTTTAAAATTTAGACGTGTTGATCTTTAAGGAAAAGCTACTAGAGAATTTTTCTGCACTACACAGAGATGAGTCCTAGAGGCAACTGACCTGGCCAAACAACTTCATGAGGTAATTAACACAAAGAAAAGCCAACTATTGTGCCTGGGGTCACTCAGTCATATCCCAAATCTCAGCTCACAGTAATTTCCAGTACTTGGACCCGAGCCAGGATCTAGTTTATCAGAAAAGGTAAACCTTGCTCTGTGGATGGGATGTCCTCCTAATGCCATCACTGTTAGTTGGTAGGTCGGTAGGTTTTAGCTTAGATACTTTTGTGTTACTAAATTATACTATGAGCATGTTATGATGGTTTCTGCCAGTATAATACAGTAGCATTATTTTATAGAAGACAAGGAAGAAGTCGGAGACGGAGAAGGAGAAGGAGGAGGAGGAGGAGAAGGAGAAGGAGACCATGACAACAACAATGATGATAAATGTCTGGCACTGAGCATAAGGAGACCCAACTTTGATCAAAGAAGAGGTTTTAATGCACTATACAGCTTCCAGAAGAGCTGCTGGGCCAAGCACCCCTCATTCATCTGCTTTCTTGTTAACTTTTTGGGGGTGGCTAAGAAACCCATATTCTACACAGGTCACCATTTTCAAGAAGTAACCAAAAGGAGACTAATTCTAATAATCCTTTTCAATCTCTCGTTTACCATGTGAAACAAACAAGGTAGGTTTTGTTGTTTCTGTTTGCTTGATGAACGATGAATACAGAAAAAAGTAATTCTTGGACAGAAAATATTAATAGAGATTTGAAATTAACAGAAATTTAGGGAAGCAAAACTTCAGGAATTGGAAATATGGCTCAATGGTTAAGGGTGATTCCTGCTCTGTCAGAGGACCTGAGTTCAGTTCCCAGCATCTACACAGCAGCTCACAACAGCCTGTAGCTTCAGCTCCAAGGACTCCAATGTCCTTTCTGGCTTCTACAGGAACCCACATATATAGGACACACACATATACAAACAAACACATAATAAATCTTTAAAAAAGGATTTCTGCATTCCACCTATTTATTCTAAACTGTGATACTGAAAGTATCTATGTCTTTGAAAGTTCTTTAATTCTGTGAGTAGTTGCCTTGGCCCTCCCTTTGACTTTAATTTTCTTCTGGCATGTACACATAAAAGCAGGATTTGTGGGCACATTACTAGTGTTTGGGTCAGGGAAGGAGACTACAGAAGGAGCTATAAAGGCTAATACATCTTTCTTCATGCTCTCTTTGATGGTAAATAATGAATGGCCTTCTCTTTGGAGCATAAAGTACTGTGTTTCTTGGGCTGTCTCTTTCAGGTTCTAAGCTTCTGGTTACCTTCTCTTTTCATTTGCTGTACAGAAGCTAGAATCTGATGATGGTGGCCTGTCATTATGGGATTCATACTCACTCTCTTCATTAATTTCAGAATGGAGAATCAAGTGGCTCACAGTAATTTTAGAGAAAACTTTCTATCACAATTTTGAGGGACAAAAATTATTGTTAAAATAAGTGATTAACAGCAATCAATAAATGTCACTACAGAACAAAGAGTGCCACTTTTGCACTTGCTGAAGCACAAATGCTATCTTTTCTTAATCTAATACTAACTTCAGGTTTGTGCACTTCACTAGGGTAAATCAATTATCACTTACCATTAATAAGCAGAGAACTATCGGATCCTGGGTATGAATAGTTTAGACGACCTGAAGGTAAAAGAAGGCCGTTTGTTACTAATTTTTTTCATAGATAGTTTAAACTTAATCAATAACAGAGTGGAGTTGGTGGGTTCTAATATGCAAAATATTTACAAATCTCCATAATGGGACATGAGTTTGTTGTTCTAAGGAACATAGCCAATCAGAGGATGTGTGAAGCATTGATGCACCGAAGGGGAAGCCTGAAGGTGATCAAGTGTCCCTCAGATTTAGCTACTCATAACATATGAACTACCTAACTAGTAAGGTTGTTTCCAAATCACCACCCAAAATATGTTCATCTACACCACTGTGTTCTGACATCAATCTATTAAAACAATCTTGATTTTTATGCCCCATAAGTATGAAAAAATTTTCCTTGGGGTTGGTTGTTACTTTTTTTAAAGAATGCAATTAACTATAATATCTTATGTGTTTTTTTCCGTATGAAAAAGGCTTTCACAGGTAAAGGCATGCAATGCAGGCAGCTTTGGATTCAGGGTTTGGGCTGTGCAAAGTGAGCACTCACTAAATGCCTGGCCACTTAGCTTCCAAGTTTGAAATAGTTTATAAGTTCTGAAGCTAAAATCACTATTCAAGCTACTTCCAAAAAGAACTTGTGAAAGCACTACAAAGTGTTGGATGAACTGTCTCCCGGTCTGGCAAGGGAAAGCAATGGAACTTCTCTGCCTCTAAGAAACTGTATTTCTGTTTTGTGAAGTGCCTCTCTATGTAGAGTGAGCTATCTGGACCACAAATCCTCACTGAATACTTACTGTGTACATGCTAAGTTACAAAATAAATATCATTGTGGTAACATTCTTAAGCCTCCATACCCCACATACCTATTTTTAATCAATCTTCAAAAAAATGGTGGAGAGCCCTCAGCAGGTTCAGCAAGGGCTGAAAAACTGGCTGCTAATTCTCTACTATGGTCAGGGGTAGCTGCCAATATCTAACTCTGAAGTACAAAGGTCGCTTTAGGGAAGAGCACTGAGCTCTGGCCTCACAGAGTAGTGAGGCTTATGGGCTGTGGAAAAAGCAGAGAAGAGGCAGAGTCTGCCAAGCCTTCAGGCTGCCACAGGCCTTCTCTAAATGCCAGCACGACTCTACTCGGTTCTGAGAACCAGAGCTAATGTAGTCCCGTCGCTCCAACACCACATACAAACAACTCTTCACAAGGAAGTTCCAATGTGAGACTCTTGCCTCTGAAAGGAACTCACAGGAATGCGCCATGTCATGGAAAGAGAAGAACATTGTTTGCTGCCAGAATCTGTAACTAACCTACATCTCAAACCTGGGGTCCAACATGAACACACCACAACTAACTAAACTTTCAACCAATATAAAATTAAAACAAAAAGGTTTTTTAAGATAAAATTAACTGCTCATTAAGATTTCAGCTTATTGCTACGTAGGAAGTGAATGGAGAAATGGAGCTGGGGGAAAAGTGAAACCTGATTTTGATACTTCAATTTCTGTCTAAATACTGTTTTGTTTCTTTACTGTCGATGTGCAGGTCAAGTACTCAACTCTGGCAAATGCCGCTGGAGTTGATTTAACTCCAGCTTGGATTCTTCTCCTGTCATAGCATACTTAAAAAAATGGACCTGAGATGTGTGAAACAGGAGCATGGCATGAACCACTAAATTTCACCTGATTTTTTTTTAATGAAACATGCCTAGATTTTGTTGCCATATAATCCTCTAAGCAAATGAGTTAACAGAAGCTATTAAAACCACTTTCATCATCAAACATTTTTTAAAAGATGAACTAAGAAGACAACACATAAACAGAAGCATTTATATTGATTAAAATTAAGGGCTGAGCAAGCGGTCTTTGCATTTCTGAGGACACGCTCTAATTTCTTTGGTGCTGGCACTGTGGTTGAAGCTGGGGCTGTTCCACATGAGCCACGTCTCCTATTTTGGGCTGAGAAAGGCTATAAACAACAGTGGGAATCCAAGTGACAAATTACCATACTGGCTGGCCCAGTTGAAGAAAGTTCAAACAACAAACACATTTTCTGGTTATTTTTGGAGGGCAGAAAAATATTTCGACTTCACAGACACAAAAATTTGGCTGAGCTCAGGTGCGTGCCTACGTTTAGGTGACTGACATTTCACAGCTGGTCTGCTCCTTAGCTTTCTACCCTGCACCCAAGATAAAGCATGCCACTGGGAGCCACTGTCAGCACCATCCCAGCTGGACACTGTGAGCCTCCAACAACCTTAACTTGCCTTCTGATAGGGTTACCGCTGGGGAGCACCAGCTTTCCTCCTGAGAGGCCCATATCATATGCATGGGATATCCTCCTAAAACCATCAAGAAGTCTTCCCCTACTTTTAAAAAATCAGCAGTGACATTAAGAGAATTTTTCTTTTTACATTTCACAATATTTCCCAATTCTGTAAATTCTTTCTACAACTAACAAATCTAAAAACGTCATTCATAATTATGGGTACCATCTCTCCTCTGGAAATTCTCCCAAAGTGTAAGAAGGACCTGAACCTTCTTACAAGCTACCCCCATGCTCCTCTGTGCTTTGTGTCTCCTTTGCTCTGTGGATGCCAATACTGTTCATTATCTTCCTCTTCCCATTCAGTGGCTAAGTTCCTGACTCTCCCATCCCATAGGTCCACAGTGGGACTCATTGCACATTCCCAGCCAAAGACTGGATATTGTGTTTGTGTCTTGGTGCCTATCTGCCTATCTAAAGAGTTCTTTTTTGAAATCCTCAGCAAAAGTTAGCTCCAGAATGGTACATTTGTCTTAGTTATGAATCTAAATAAGCATTTCATTAACACCAAAAATAAAAAATCACAGGTCATATTACTTTCCTTACTGTTCGGAGAAATGTATAACAACATGCATCTATATACACCTACCTATTGATATAGAATCACAGTCATCTCCTTATCCTAAGCCTTCTCTGTTCTTTTTGATAATTTTATACCTTTCCCTTTATTAGGATCTCATCTGGCAGAAACCAGAGAACCATCCTTATCAGACCGGCTTCTTTCGTTTGCTGGGGGTTATGGCTCTCCTGTCTTTTCTAGAGCTCAACAGCTCATTTCTTTTAGTATTAGAGAATGTTATACTGTTTGTAGGAACTCCTAAAGGATATTCGAATACTTCCAAGTATAGCAGTTACTAGTTAACCTGTTAGAGGTTTGTGTTAAGGATACAAGCTTTTGGAGGAGCTTTTCAAGGTCATCTTTTTTCAAGACACTTTTCCCAAAATGGAAACCTTGTTTTAAATTAGCTTTCTAATTCTAGCCACAGCAATAGCCAGTCTTATGTAACCATTCAGCTAGTGGATAAATTCTCTTTATCTCTTTTATATAATAAGTGCTCTTAGGAACTAAATTGTTAAAAAACAAAAAACAAAAAACAAAAAACCAAAACTACATTTCCTATTTGGGCATCAGAAAACAATGAGCTCATTCTACTGAACTTAAAACATAAGTATTGTATAGTGAATAAAGGATAAAGTAAAAATAATTGAGATAGGTGAATATAAAGATAACCCAGTGCCAGTGGTCTTGCTGGGTTCATTTTTTGATAACTTATCTATCTATAAGTGGATGACACTAGGATTTTAAGTAAATGAATGTATTTGATGGCTAAAATTCAATCCCTGAAGGCTTTTGCTATTGACTGTGTTATAGGCATAAAAAACACTGCGTGATCAGCACTCCTCCTCTTAATGGACACTATCTTCAGAAATGCATATGTCTCTGCAGACAGCTCTGGCATTTGGAGCCAGGGCCTAGCACATCTCATCCAGAAGCCAGAGGCTGTATTTGTAGATACTATTCAACCTAGCCAAATAGAGGGAACTGATACAATGTGACTTGGGAAACAACATTACCAAATTCTACAGCTAGAATAGGCCTGTGGACCAACTTGACAGTTCCATGCTGGGCATCCCTTAGTTGGAAAGACCACTGCTTAGCAAATGGACGGACTTAAGAGTTAGTAAGTAGGGTCTAACAGTATGTACTATCACATTCTTTTAGGACTGAGTAAGTACATCAAGGAGATAAAAGGCAATGCTCTATTTTATTAGTAATAAGTGTACAAGTTACTTTCATAATTAGAACTTATTTTCCAAGGAGAACCCAGGTATTATTGCTGCAGATGATTCATCAGGAAATGATATAGTAAAAGTATATCCTTCAAACACAAACAATGAAACCTATCAGACGCTCTACAGAACTGCTGGATATCATTCTATGATATTCTATTCTTCATAGCCAATTTGTGACAAAGTACAAGTCAAGTTATATAAGAAATAATAGCTTTGCTGTCTAGAACATAGACAATGTGGTCCTATACAATCCAAAGTAGCATGAAATGCTACATTATTTTTTCAATTAGCTCAAGCTAGAGTAACCTAGATACTCTAAAAGAAAAGGAGTTTTCAGTGACCCACATTAAAACTTACTAACTTCTATACACGTACATACATACATATATGTTTGTATATGGACATACATTATAGTAGTTATTTAAGTAAAATTCTGAGAGTGATAATTTTATTTAGTTCACATATAAGTCAAAGTTATACTGTCACAAATTCTGATTAAAGGTAACAGATAGCTTTTACATACTTTTGTTTTTAATCAACATTGCCTGATACTTGTAGCAAGATGGTGTTATGGATACCTGGACAAAATGTAGCAAAGGCTAAAAGCCCATTATAAATTCACTGGTTATGATACCAACTTTGTATTTACACAAATGCTGAACCAATGTCAGTATGACCTAATGCAATGTACTCACTATGCTCTGTACCTTATGATAAGAAGACTTCTTAACAATCAAAGTCCATAACCTTACTTGGTCTCATGATCTACCTGTCCTGTAACCAACTGTTTATAGCATTTCTATATAAAATCACAAAGGAAGAACTGGCACTAATACCAGCTACAAATTCTTACTCTTTCTAAAAACCCGTTTAAAACAAACTTCAAACATACAGAGTTAAGGCTAAACAAAAACCCTCTATAAGATGGCTGTGGCCATTAGCGTGAGGACCAGGGAAAATCCTTACACCTGCTCTTTCCTATCCATCCACAGAGCCATTTCCCTACCTCACAAAATCCACCAGGCATCCAGATCTGCTAACTCATCACTTCTATTTCTGGTTACTGGTTACTTCCTCTGTGGAATGAATGCCCTCCTCTCTCTGAGCTCCAATGTCTTACCACTCAAGCTCTACCTCCATTTCTTCTACCGTCCCTTGCCCTGCAGGCCTTATTTCCCATGGAAGTCCCCCCAGTTTCATGGCACCTATGCTCTGGTTCACTCTGTATGGTAGCCCCTCTCATACAAGGTTACTGAGTGTCTTAGTTTCATTTCCTGTTGCTGTGATAAAATACCCCAGACAGGAACTTAAGGAAGAAAGGTTTTATTTTGCTCATAATTCTAGATTACAACCCATCATCATTTTGGGGAAATCAAGGCAGCAAGAACCTGAAGTACATCCATAGTCAAAAGCAGCCAGAGAATGAAAGCATGCATGCTTCCTAGAGCTCAGTTAACTCTCTCCTAGAGCTCCGCCCACTCAGCTAACTCTCTCCTAGAGCTCCGCCCACTCAGTTAACTCTCTCCTAGAGCTCCGCCCACTCAGTTAACTCTCTCCTAGAGCTCCGCCCACTCAGTTAACTCTCTCCCAGAGCTCTGCCCACTCAGTTAACTCTCTCCCAGAGCTCTGCCCACTCAGTTAACTCTCTCCTAGAGCTCCGCCCACTCAGATGGTAGCACACATTTAGGACATAGGTCTTCGTACTTCAGTTAACTCAGGTGACAATCCCTCACGGGCCAAGCTGGATGACTGCTCCTTGGTCCTCTCTTCACATGTGAAGTGATTCCCATTGTCAAACTGTCACCCAAAACTAATCGGCACACTTCTTTTTAAGCTTTCTCTTCCTCTATGGTAGCAAACTCTTTGAAAACAGACTGACAGTCTTGGATTCCAGAACCCAGGCACAGAAAAGTACTCAGTAATCAGCTGCTGGGTGAATGGAGTGGGAGTGGGGATGGAGGTGCAGAAGGTGGAAATGTCTCTACCTTAGAAGATACAGGAAAAAGGATAAAATCACAGCCTTGTAATTTACTTCACATTGCTGAATCTTAGGGACACAGAGGTCCCTATTTCCATTTATAGGCGTTGTGAGAGAGTCCTAAAATAAGCTCTGTAGAGTGATAAGACCCCTCTACCTCTAGTGTGTAGGAGTAGTTCAGCAATTAACAGCAATTCCTCCCATCTCCAACAATAGCCAAAGATAAGCAATGATTTTCCACCTTCAGGAGAAAGGACGCCAGGCAGTTTCTTCTGTCTAACGAGTACTCAACTGGAATTTTTGGAAAGGCAATAATAATTCAGGGAATCTTTTGGCTTCAAGGAATTAGAAGTTTATTAGTGTCTTTGGTTGCAAACAGAGATGTACATCTTTTCTGAGAAAAAAAGAGAAGACAAAACTCAAGCGCCCGCCTTTTATCAAACTAGCACAGTAGCAGAAGGATTTCAGGAAAGGGAAACCTCAAAACTCACCTTACGTTACGAGTATTAATATAAACGAGTCACCTTCTTTTTGTACCAGAACCTCAAATTCCAATTTTAAATAGTAATAGGACAGTGGAAAACAAGACTGTAAAAGCCAAAGTAATACATTTTTACAGAATGAAAGACTACCCGACTATAATTCAAGGCAGCTGTAAAGTTGCAAGGTCTAAAAGCAACTAAAAGTTCCAGGCAGAAGGGAATGTCTGCAGAGAAGCTACCAAGGAGCTGACCTAATTAAGGAATTCAAAAGATCCCGACTGCCAGGAAAGCTAACAGCAAAGCAGCAAGCAGGAAGGCTATGTTTATCCTCAGCAGAAGCTTGCTTGACTCTGGATGCTGCAGTGAGAGGACACAGCAACGGGAACTTGCCTTAAGAGGATGTTAGAATACCAGTGATTAATGACAAAAGTTTAAGTTTTTAACAAAAAAGGTATGTTTTTCTGTCCAATTAAAGCAGCCATAGCTGGTTTAAAAGGAGGGGAAGGTATAATCTAATGGGAAGAAAAGTAGACAAACAGACCAACAAGCAAGGGAAGGGAGAGCAGTGGCGCTAAGTCACCTGGGGATCAGGCTGCTTAGGCCCCAGGAAGCCAGAGGCATGAGAATCAGTGGGCAGAACACCGGCCTCCACTCTGTAACAGGGAGTTAGTGCGAGGGCCACCCCTTCTATACAAGATTACCATGAATCATTATAACACAGATTTTAAATTGAATTCCTAAACTGAAGCTAAGAACTATCAATGCCTACTCCATGGAAGCATGCAAAGCCACACTGCTTACATCTTATGTTCACTTCCTGCTACACTACAAAGGCTTGAGCCACTGAATATGAGGTGCGAGGCTATGCTCCTTTCAGAGACCCTCTCTCCCTTACTGGGAAACTGAGTAACTTGTAAAGAAAGCTGTTTTACCTTTCTGGGCTTTATCTGTTCTCCATTATAAACTAGAGATCACAAAATTCAGAGAAAAAGTTTCTGTAGGATTTAGGTTGGAGACAATTCTCCAAAGAGAGAGAATTAAAGAGAGACGGTGCCAGTAGTAGCCTCCTGCTAGGACATACATGCACTTCACTACTGTCCACAGACAGTGACCAAGTTACTTCAGAGCAGAAACACACAGTGGAAGGGATCTCACAGAACAGAGCATGTGCCACCTTTGGGAGCTGGAATAGAGGCAGGGGCCAAATGTAGGAGACCTCCAAGCCACATGGCCATGTCTCATCATACCAGGGTTGTCCACATTCTTCTAGAACGGTCTCAAATGACAAATATAGCTTCAAATATAGAAATGAAGCTCCAAAATGCTGTTTTCTGGAGATGACAATATAAGGTAAGTGAATACATCTCCATTGTCTTTTCCTTGTCCTCTGTTTCTTCTTCCTTTATAGTCCTATGTTCTTTTGGGTTCTAGGGAACCCAACCTAGGTTCTAGGGAACCTAACTGCAGAAGCATAAAGCAGAATAATCAGAGAAGGTGTCTAGAACTATCTCATAATCTTTAATAAATATTAAGGCCTATTGCAAGGAAAATTTTCATAGTGGCTTCACTACATAATAAAGACTCCCAGTTCTACCTTACTCAAAACATAAAAACAAAACAACTAAAACTTCAGTAAGTAACAGTGAGAACTCAGCGACACCTTTAAATGCATTTCAACTGCCTTGCACCAGCATTCATATTGTTTGGAAAACAACCATGCATGTGCAAAGTGTGGTGGTAAACATTACATGAAAATGTTCACACAGGTTCAGACACTTGAATGTTTGGTCTCCAGCTGGTAGAGCTGTTTAGGGAGGCTGAGAGGGTGTGGCCTCCTTAGAGGAGGTTTGTCAGCAGGACTGGGCATCGGGGTTTAATAGCTTTGTGCCATTCCCAATATTCTCTCCACCTCTTGCTTGCTGTTTGAGATATGAGCTCTTAGCTGCTCCTGCCACCATTGTGGACTTTAATGCTCTAGAAGCAAAAGCCCAAATGAACACTTCCTTCTAGAACAGTGGTTCTCAACCTTTCTAATGTTGTGACCCTTTAATACAGTTCCTCATGTTGTGGTGCCCCGAACCATAACTTATTTTCATTGCTGCCTCATGACTGTAATTTTGCCACTGAGCAGCATTTTAGTTCCAAAGACCATTAGAGTTATCTGTTTTCTGATGGTTGTGACCCACAGATTGAGAACCCCTGTGTTAGCCTATAATAGACATCCTGAAATATTAAGAAATAAGAAGAAACACATTTGGCATCGTGTTCAGACCTGGCTCAGTGATTACCAGTGATGTGGCCTTGTGTTGATGGCTTTCTTCTGGACCTTATTTTCCTCACTTATAAATGAAAGGGTGGAACTTAGCATCTGTTGTCTGTACATTACATTAGAAGAGTTGACAGTGTTTACAGTATTGAGTAGCTTGCAGAAAGAATACGATCCGAAACTTCAGTTAGGGTCACGAGCCCTGTAAGAGTTGCATAGCAGATATTCTGCATAGCAGATATTCACATGAGGATTTATAACAGCAGAAGAATTACAGTTATGACGTAGCAACAAAATAATTTATGGCTGAGAAGTCATCACAACAGGAGAAACTGTATTAAAGGGTCACAGCACTAAGAAGGTTGAGAACCACTGAGTCAACAGCTTCTGATCATCAGGGTGAGCTCAGCTGACTTAAAACATGTATATTTACTCAATTGTGCCAGACATTATTCAGAATTTTATAGCTAGTAGACATTTTAGATTTGTTTCAAGTTATTTATAGCTTTTATTAGTCAGGACCATTCTTTAGAACAAAGGTTTGCGCTCTATTGCTAATTTCTTGGGCACTAAAAAGCAAGTCTTCTAATTAGTTGACTCCTCTTTTCTGATGTATAGCACTGGCATGTACCTCTGGGGATCTGGAAAGATTCTAGAACTACCTTCTTCCCTTCAGAGTCTGACTGGGCTGTTTTCCAGGCAACTCAGAATAAAACAAAACCTGGCTTTTAGAGTTGGGTGCACTAGTGTGGGAACCGGATCCAGAACCAGCCAGTTAGAATAATGAAGCTCAGGAGGCAGCATTGCCGTCCTGGGTATTTTTCAGAGAAGTAAGCAATTTAAAACTAGTTAAGTTTATTCAAGGTTTTGTTGTTTGTTTTCCTTCTAAGTTTCTAAGTTTTGGTACTGAGTACATGGGCACCAGGAAATAAAAACGAAATGTAAATCACGTGTAAACAACGGATAAGTAATTAACTGCACACATTCCATAGGAAAGTATTCCAAGCATATTAGGAACATTTGTAAAAATTTCATGCATGTGTAAGAGTGCACAGTGTGCATGTTAGTGTCATGTGTATGCAGGTGGTGCTTACACTGAGGCCAGAGGAGGACATCAGGTGTCCTGCTCTACCATTCTCCTGCCTTACTCCTCAGAGACAGGTCTCTTGTTGAACCTGGAACTAGACTGAAGGTTAACGAGCCTAAGCAATCCCGTCTCCCCACCTTGTAGTACAGTGGTTAATGGGCGGGCACATGACTACTTCTGGCTTTTCTTTCACAGGAGTTCAAATCTGAACTCAGGTTCTCACCTTGCATGACAAGGGGTCTTATCACTGAGTCTTTCACTCTTTCCAGGAAGTAATTTCTTCACATCCTGGACTGTTCTTTCCTTCCTGTAGCTAAGTTAACTGCAAAAGGAATCTTGGATGTTTTTATGACAGGTATGAACCAGGCAACCTGGTTGGTTCCCTTTGCCAAAATCCCCCAATACCACAGGGGGGACTACACACCATGATCAAGGAAGGCCTGAGGACTCTTAGAGACGACAAATTATTTACTAAATGGGGACTTGCATATGGGATTGTCAGGAAATGCACTAGCAAGAATACCTCTATGTAAAAGTTTTATAGAAACCTCTGAGAAGGAAAAAGACAAATAAGTGACATCATCAAAAAGTGTACAGCACACACATTAATATGGACAGGAAGCGACAGCAGCATGGGCTGTTTAATTCTGAACCCCTTTCCTCATTTACACAGCAGAAGTCTTTAACATGTTTACTGACAAAGTGCTAGGTTGCTGAAAACTTGCTAAAATATCACTCAGCTTTCCCGTGTAAATGG
This sequence comes from Rattus rattus, assembly GCF_011064425.1. NCBI lineage: Eukaryota > Metazoa > Chordata > Mammalia > Rodentia > Muridae > Rattus > Rattus rattus. The sequence continues at coordinate 4,036,298 of NC_046162.1, forward strand.
AGACCATTACTATTTTGTCCATGATCTGGTGTAACCTGTGCTTATTTAAGCTACACCCAATACTTAAGGGGGCAGTGTAAAAACACGAAATCATGTGCAACGTGTGACTTTACTAGTGCTTGTTATCTGAAAAGTGTCTACCAAATTTGGTTTCTACCTTTATCAGCTCTGTCCCTGCCCCATGGTATGTTAAACAAAATTAAGTCACAGCAGGCATAGGATACGGGAGCCTTAGTGAGGCTGAAAATAATAACGTTGTGAGGTAACTTTTTGAAAATGCTTAACATTCTAATAACAAATGGTTTAGGATTACTCTTCTGCCCTGGCCCTCCTTACCCTCACCTGCCATCCACATACAGTCAGAGTTGTGGCACTGCTCTAAGGTGACAATGACCACTCAATTTTTGCAAACTCAAAATAGGATTCTTTGTGCTCATGTCCAAGAAGAGAATAAGGGACTGCTTAGGCAATTTTGACCTCATGTCATGGATGACATAAGATAAACTCCTGCTTTGTGACAACTGCTTATATGAGTTTTAGAATAAAAATAAGCATCAAATATTCTATCACAGATGTGTGTCAGAGGAGAGGATCACAAGTGGATCTGAGGGTAACCAGGACGTGTGCGCTGTGTAACTGGTTCAGTCAGAAGCACAGTGGGGATGATGTCGATTCAATCCTACGAGCAAATCAATGTTCAGAATCACATTCCCTCTCGCCTAGGCCAGGCCCTATCCTCTCCTCCCCAACTGTTTTTTAAAAGATAGAAACCCCCAAATCTGAAAGAGTAAACCAGCATGTTCACAGTCTACTCTGCTGACACAGCCATTGAGGTTCCACCAAGTAACCCTGAAAGCTAGCAGCTGCTCGGAGTTCAGCCCACCCAGCAATGACTCAAGGAAACCCACCCGTCCTCTTCCACACAGCCCAAGAGAAGGCTATTCAGGATGCTCCACGTCCCCACTAGGAAAGGGAAAGTGCAGGGGAGGAAACACCCTTCATTTCAAACCACCCACACACAGTTAATTGTAGTGCAGTTGAAATTATACTCTTTATATGCCTCTCACTCCATTACTCAGGAGACTTTTAGAAGTAAGGCAATTTTCTTCTTTGGAAATCTCGACCACTCCCCTGCTCAGCTGCTTTGAGTTACTTGGTATCATCCAAAGGGGACAAGAAATCAGTGTTCTCAGCAAGCTGGGAGGCTACTTGGCTGAGTCTGAACTCCAGATACATGTAATGTTTAAGATTCCCCCAATTTTCCAGAAGACACTTGATAGCATAGATAGTAACTTAGTTGAGAGGGGAAGATTGGGTTGTGAATCCAAGGTAAATGAGTTGTGTTTTGCCCTGTCTTTTTGGTTCTTCCTCATTGCAGTTTGTACCGTGTCTGCTCTATGCCCCTTAAAGGAAAGTGTCTAACCCTTGTGATTTGTCTCCATGTAGACAGAGGCCAATATTTAAATAGAAAAGGGGCAAATACTACATACATACATGTACACGTGTGCACGCACAAACACACACCCCTCACGCACACCCCTCATCATACACACTTCTGACTGAAAATTAAACATTATGTTAAAGGCTAGCCTGTTTTCATGGGGACTCCTTTCATTTTTGAAAGTCTTGTTTATGGCCAAATTATTTCAGGTTCATAAGACATGACAAATAAATGACCAACTATAGACCTCATTCAATAGCTTTCAGTAGGTAGTCTAGAGTTCTCTCAGAATCAGAACCTACATGAAATCAAGTCAAAGGCCTCGGCATATCAATATACATCATCTGTTCTCTGAAACAGAGAACTAAGTGATGACAATTTGGAATATAAAAATATTAAGAAAACTGTATATAAGGAAGGTTTGCCAGCCATTATCTAATCTCTCCCAAAAAGTAGCACTAAATTCATTTTTTCTGAATGGCAAAGATAAAGAATTTGCATAATTATCCTAACCACCACTTGTATGAAATTAATGAAATGAGCATTATGCACTGAACATCAACTGAATTTCATTATTTTCTTCTAAAGAGATTATTATAAATTGTTTTGCTTAGCAGCAAAGAGGCACAGATGGAATCACCACTTGCTCATGCATTTAATCTTTTGTTTAAGGGGAAAAATGTACAGTAATGAAAATAGTAGGGGAAAGACCCTGAAATTCAATATATAAGGAAATAGAAAGACATCCAAAGTGTTTAAAGTGGAAGGTCACAGCACCTTTGGCAATCAGGAACTAAAGTGCAGAACATTCTTTTGTTAAGTCCACAGTTCTTAAAATAAATCCATACGAATTAGGAAGCAAGTGAGGCAGAAACATGCATACATATATTTCTAACAGGTTCCTCAGGCACGGAAGGCTTCATAAACCACAGGCACTACAGATAACCGTTACTGCTTACATGCAGATTTAGCATTTGACATGCCTGACACACACACACACACACACACACACAAGAATCACTTGTAATAAGTATGCTGACTCTCATTCCTCCCAAAACCTGAAAGTGAAATTTATTCTATTTATTCTAAAACAATACGAAAGACTCTATTTTCATTACATTCAAAAGAAAACTATGGTATTGACTCATAATTTAGTTAATAACTGAGGAATAACTGCAGTGTTGCAAGACTCATGGACTGCATTTGTTCTTGCGGTAATCTTGTTGTTCAATTTGCTTTCTAGTGAAATGAAGCAAATTGGATATTAAATTGTCTTTATACATCATTAAAATATTCAATCACTATTATGAAATAATTGTCTGACATATTCTAAGTACTAATTTTGTCTCTTTACCCAATGCACCTGACTCCATTCCATAACCTACTTCCTACTTTATTCCTACTTCCCTTTATTCCCTGCACATGCTGAGGGAGAAAGCTCCAAGATTGTTAAAGCTCTTTCTTACTATATACACATAAGAGAAACACATTTTATGACTACTTCATGTGTCCAACCTATGCTTCAGAAGGCTGAAAACAGCTGTGTTCAGGTTTGGCTCTGATCTGCTACTCCCTTTTTAAAAAGCATTGATGTCATAGGCAAGAAAAAAGAATGGTAAATATGAGAGCTCCCCAAACCATCTCCTGGACATCTAAATGCGAGTGCTTGCTGGCCCCTGATAATCTAACAGTATGACAGCCGTGCTCAAGGAGTCACATGGGGAAATCAAAACTCACAGACTCGGGCTCTTGGCATGTGAGTCTGGGTGTAGAACAAAGAAAACAAAGTTGGTCTGTGGGGACAAGCTTCTGCGGATTGTCACTGCCACTGGTTAGAGAAGGCAATGCAGTTTCCAGGATAAAAATAACACAAGGACCTGCCAACTGACCTCAGTGATGATACAAGGATAAAGCCTATGGAGGACCCTTTTCCTCTCCCAACAGCTAAGACCCTGCAAAATGACAGGAACATAAAACTCTTTAAAAACCAGTATTTAAAAATTATTTTAAAACCACAAAAAGCTCTGATATTCATGATCAAATGAAAGCTATGTCCTTTTGAACATCTGTTCAAAGTTTTGAAGAAACCAGTTGGAATCAACAACACAATCATAAGAACATTCAAACACTACCTTTGAAGCCCCTAGACATATCAAAAATCTTATTTGTTGATGGCAAAAATAAAAAGTTTTAACCCCTGTACCAAGGAAATATTTTCCTAAACAGAAAATGCAAGTTCTCCTTTGTGACTTCTTTCCTCATTTAAGCAAATGCCTGCATCAATTTTAGGCTTTTATGATTTAAACACTGATATCTAGGAGGAGCTACTGATAAGAGATAAATCAATGAGGTCATTCATGTTCTATGGAATTATTTTAATGTAAAATTAGTCCAAATGCAAAATGTCTTTGTATGAAATCTTTAGCACTATTCTCAGTTAAAACTTATATTTTTCTAAGAGGCATGATGATCTCACAGAATGAGTGATGATTTTTCTGCCCTGTTTCTGAGGAAGGGTGTTTTACTGTCTAGATGGGCCGGCAGGATTTAGTGCCTGACTTAGAGGACAATGGGTTGTTTTTTAAGGCAAAGGTAATGATCATTTTTAAACAAAATCTTAAGTTAGAACCACTATCAGAATCAAACATCACAGTACTAACGGCTCTAACTCAAAGAGGTGTCTGTAGGAGATAAAGCAGTGCCCTGAATGGAGCCGACTGACACTAGGGTAAGGACTCTTTAAAGTCAAGCAGAGTTCTAAACTACTCTTCTAGGCTCATGCCTCCACCTATGAATTAATTCTTCCTTGTTTTTTTTTTTTTTTAAAGAAAAAATGTGAAGTTTTATAGTTATAATTTTGGAGTTTTGTTTCTTTAAAAAATCACAGAAATACTTTAAGAATATATTTTCCTTTTAATCTCAGGTATGGGACACGGTGCTGCTTCAGACTGTCCCTGCAGCTGTCTGCAGTGCCCTAGGACTTGCCTTGTGCTCTTTGTGGTGGTTTTGCCAGCTGCAGACAGTCTCTCCGACTGTGGGACATTGGGAACTCTGGAGACTTTTCAGAGAGTATATATATAAGCTAGGGCTGCAAGGGGGCAGGGGTGTTGTTGGTTGTTGTGTGCAAAGAAGAAATGAGCTATCCTGCCAGCAAAGATCAAACTTGACCCAAGGAACTCACGCCCCTGATCAGCAGGAAGTAGTTTAATGATAAACATCACCCCCTTTCCGTACCCTGGCTTTATTCAGGGAGCTCCTTCTTTTCCCTTCTACCCTTTTTTCTCTTATCTATTGTGAGGGGTTGAAAGGATGGAAGAAAATAAGTGGAGAGGAGTGGAAGAAAGAAGAGCCCACAAAGTAGCAAAAGGACAGCTACCAGGTTCATTTAATACCGAAATGAACTGAACTGAGCCTGGCTTCCTCCTGTGATAAGCACAATGAAAGACTTAGTAGATAACAGAAAAATCCACATTAATTCTTGAGTGTCTTCAGAGCCAGGCCATATGTTGACTTTGACAGACACATACGGTCATATGAACCACATGATCATCAGCACAGCCAGAAGGACAGTGGTCTAGAGCTGTTCTTGCCATCGTGCCTTGCTACAGCTCCACGGCCTGCTCATGTCCCACATTCAGCGCCATTTACACATATTTTTTCTGCCACTTAACTTTTGATTTCTCATACAGAATCAGCTGAAGAGATGTAAGTAAATATTAGTGAGAATAATTTTTTATAGAATATAAAAGTGAAGCTTATGTAATAATTTATCAAACTAAAAAAGAAAAATCAACCTTAGATATCCTGGGTAAAATTGATAAACCAAAGACATCTTTTAGTTAATTATACAATGTGCAAAAACCTCTTTCTATTTAAATCCTAGTTAGAGGCTTGCTTCCTAGAAACACAACATAATAAATTGTACCTATTGCTGTTCTACTGACTTTCCCCACCATCTAGTGCAAGGGAGGTTCTCAAAATCCTGCTATAAGAATCTAGCAAACAATTTTTAAAAGTGTTCTTTACAAACCTTTCCTGTAAATAATTTTTACAGTAATTACAGACTCACAAGTTACAAGTACTACAGAGAAACCCTCCTATACACTTATACTCTGTTCCCAAACTGATAATCTCTTATAGAGTGGAAACGTAGGAAATCAACAGTTGTTTCTCTTTGAGCTACTTTGAAAAAGTACAATTTTCTGGTGCTAATGATGACCTTAGACTTTCCTCATTTTTATGAAAAAAGAGAGTGGAAAAGGCTGAGTTAGAGTCATACTAAATCTATCAAACTCTGACAGAGCTTTTCTCTTCATGTATGGAATATAACCTTGGAACATGCACCCAGAATCATACAAGGCATTCAGTAAGAACCTTTGAAATACTCCTAAACAACTTGACAATGTCCTTATTTCTAAGTGAGCTCATGAAGTGGACGAATACACACATATTTCTCATATCTGCAGGACACACAAAGATTCCTTATGGGGGATATGGAAGTAGTTGAATAGGGAAATGTATGTGCTGGGGGTGGGAGGATATGACCATATTTCACAAATCAAAACCCCAAGTTGTTCTAAAGGAAAAATAAGTTTATTCTTAAAGGTTTTACTGTCAGTGGTACGACGTGCTAACTAACCTCTGGGAAAACGGGCTAGGTTAGTCAGCATTGCAACAGGCTACCCTGCCTCAGTGCAAAGTTCTTCATCCAGCGCTTCCTAGTAAACTGAGATTCTTACAAGGAAAAAAGTTTCCTGTTGTATAGTTTTCATTAGGAGTCTGGAGAAGGCCTACTCTGATAATTATCAAGCTGGTTACATGGTAGCATGATCTGAGACATTAAAAGAGAGCATGATAAATCCATATTCCATGTATGATGTAGGGTCCATGCTTGTTTATTTAACTTTTAAGGCTCCAGGTGAGTCTCTTAGCAAGAAGAAAAGGCCTAGGGAGACTATGTGGCTTTTTAAAAACTGTAACATCGCTAGTCACTAACAACCTTGTTACCAGAATCCAAGCAGAATAGTATTTTTTAAATCATCATATATAGAAAAAAAATTAACTATAAAAGATTTTAATCAGAAATTGTGGGACATTTTTTAAGTTGTAAAACTAGGCCAAAAAGTCACCAACATGTGAATTATCCCTGGCTATGTAGTTACTGTCACATTTTAGAACTTCAGGGGTTCTGAGGTTTTTGTCTGTGACACAACCGTGATGTGTATGATCTTTGAGTTAACTGCCCACTCTTAGCAATAAGTACTCATTCAGTACTCTTAGTTGATATCATAATGGATTCTACTGCAGATGGTCATCAAATAAATATGACTTTTTAACAAAAAGTTTATGTGCAGAATTGATACAACTTACTAGACACAATGACTTCAGAGTAATGATATTGCTTATCAGAATAAGTAGATAATATACTTTTAGCTATTACTAAAATAGAATCGTTGTTTCTTAACTTACCTTTAATGGAATCATTTTCAGCTCTCATTATGTCAATGAGTGAGCTCTCCAATGAATGCATGTCAAATGTCCTGGGGCGATCCTGTAAACAAAAGCAGTCACAGACCACTTTAAAATAATATTTCAAGCTTTGGAGAAACACAGCAGCAAGCACTAATATGTGCTGAGGCTCAGTTCAAGTAACCCCTCCCTCCATTTACCTACCCAAGAGGAAGTTGCATTTAGCAGGACATATTCTAGCACTTCCAAAAACATCAAGACCCACAAAAACACACAGAGCTTATTAGGGACTGATTTTACTTCTGACAAGAATTCAACAAAAGCATCACTTTTATTAATAAAGCCTAAACCATTAAAACGAGCCTTCACCTTAAGAACAGTAACGAATGTAAAAGAAAGCTAATCTTTTCCTCCAATTAAGACTATATTAATAGGGTAAACCTTTCAGAACTGCTCCAGTAGTTCTCTATCAATTTGGCAGATTCCTGAAACACAATATGCAGCCAACTGAATAAGTCTTAGATTCAGCCAGCGAAGTGAACCTCAGATTCAGTGAAAGACCCTATCTCAAAAATGAAGCTGAAAAGAGATGAGTGGGGTGGGCTGGGGAGAAACCTGATGGACACACAGACACACACACTCCTACCATAACCAGAACATATATTATACCATGAATATGTGTACATATAAAAACGTCCCCTCTCCATGGATATGATAGAATAATGACACTAGACACTGTTTTCCTTACTTTGACAGAGCTGGCTTTAAGAATGAAGCTTGTCTATCTACTCTCTCCAACATAAAAAGGCATTTACTCTTTAAAAACCTAGCCTTATTTTGGATGGAGGACAAAGGATAATGATCAGACTGGGTATCTGGACAAGAAAACCCAAATCCCCCTCAATACCTATTTACTTGCCAAGCTGAGCTAGACTTTGCTGCTATTGAAGTTAAACAGAGAAAGAGTGTGGAGCCTACCCCACCTTAATAAAGTCTACTTCCAGAGTAAGAAATAAGAAGAGTTACAACCACTCTACTGTTCTGGTATTCCTCAGATGAAGGGAATTATGTAGCAATGACTAAAACTGAAGGTCAGCTTGAGAAGTTAAAGTGCATGGGAAAGTTTTAACCCTGAAAGGAGGTGATAAAGTGGACATCTGACGCAGACCCCAAACCCGCTGGATCTCAGGAGGACTTCCCCTGACCCTGCAACCTCTCTGCGGTTACTCTGTGTTTTCTTCTTGGTAGAAATGCAGGCCTTATGAATGCTAAGAATCCACTAGCTCCACGTTACTTATTAACTCGGAGTTTCAGCTTGTTTAAAAACAAAAACAAAAACAAAACCAACCAACCAACACACTCCCTCTGCCCCACCAAATCATTTAACTCGGTGCCTTAGACTGCTCTGCCTTGCTCTTGATTTTATTTTTACTTGCTGGGACATCACTTTTTTTTTTTACACTTTGATATCTAACTTCTAGGCTAGCAGGGCCTATCTTCACTCAAGATGATTTTCTGATTAACCTGGCATTTCCCCCCTCTTCTTCTGTGATACTTTGCACCATACTTCCCTGAGATAGAAACACTCCTCCTTATCCTGTTCCCCCATATAGATACTCAGCAATGTCACTGAACAAATGCTTTTCTGACACTCTGCAGTTTAGGGACTCCAGGTACAGTTATATCTCGATCGAATTCAATTATTAGCAGAGAGGATGTTGCAGGTTTGCCTTTAGGAGTGGGAGATTTGGGGTGAGAGTGAGGATAAGAGTTGGGGTGAGGTGCCACTCACTCCAGATTTGTCCACCTTTTTCTTCCAGATTTTTCACTCTTCAGCTTCCTTCACCAATTAGATCCCACAGAAGTAGGACATACAGCCGGAATTAGACTTTCTAAGGTACAGAAAGTCTAAAAGGGGAGACTGCTCTATTTTTAAGGCTTCAAGTGCAACACAACATCTAATCCCTTACTGCAATTTCTTTTGGAAGTGAAATGAATCTGAGGCAGAAGGCAAAGTTTGGAAGTTAACAGCAACTCACACTACTTTCATCCACAGCAGTTGGAGTTTTCTCCTTTCCAGAAGACTATGAACTATGCCTATACCTGGGTCATCTACCAAAGCCATAGTCAGTACAAAGCATGTACCTGCTCTATCCTCTGACAAGTCCTAAGGGCAGAGCTGTTTTACATTAAGTGCTTCCAGTAGAACGTCTAACATCATATGTCCCACTACAGCACTGACCTCAAATGGGTGATGGTGAGCTAAGTCAGTCCTACCACTTTGCCATACAGGACTACCCAGAAGGGCCTGAAATGGCAGAAGCTCTATGGTGATGAAATATCATTTGTTGAAATATCATTTTCTTTGTGTCCATGCTATGAACTGGGTTAAGGAGCACTGTCCAACCCTCTGTATCACTATGCATTAAGCACATCTACTGGATGCAGGAGCTCAAAATGATTGCTAAAACCACATGTGGGTGAATGCCTTCAAGTGAGCTTTAAGCATGTGAAATACTTATTCTCCGTTTCCCTGTCTTAAGGTTTGCTTACACATTGCCCATTACAGGTGTGCATTTCCATATGATAAAATGAACAACAGGGCAAACAATTTACTCACTCTTTTCCATGGAACTAAAGCAGTACCAGCCTTGTGAATTTGCATTTTGCAAATCAAAAAATGAAGAGAAGCAGCTGATACAAAATATAACAGTGGTTTTGTGTGGCTTCTTTTATAAAAGCTACTTCTAGTAAGTCAAGAAAGCTTCTGTTTGTTAATGGGACACTAGTAAATGACTTAGTAAACTTACTTTAAACTTTACTAAGTAAAAAACTTAGTAAACTTCATGGCTACTCAGGCTCCATGGATGCAGAACATAGACTTCTACTACATTTAATAATCACTGACTTTAACCAAAAAAAGTATGCCAAACTAGAATCTAAAATGAAAAGTGTAAATTCCAGTACTTTTTGGATTAAAATCCTACCTCAATCCCTTTTAAATCCATACTATTTTTCTTTCAATTCTTTGTGATTTAATTTATGCCGATACATAAACTTGGAGCAATTGGTACTGACACTTAGGTGCAGTGTGCTGAGGCAGATGCCCAGATTCTATACGGTTTAGAAGGAGAGAGCCTCAACAGATCACTGATGAACGCAAAGTCTAAGAGCAGTGGCACAAGCACTGTCATCTTTCCAACCTCACAGAATGGGCATTTTTGCCCACAACCCAAACATACTCGCCATCAGAATTACTGTAGGCTTCATGTATAGAACGTTTGTTTCCTCAGTGCTCTGGTAATTCAAGGGGTCAAAAGGCACATATTTTGTCAAGTTAGCTTTTTATTAATGGGGATTCAAAATTTATCATTCTTAATTTTCTCCTTGGGTGATCTTTTCTATTTTTAACAATCCTGTCTTGTGCTAATAGAAAGTAGGTAGAATGATAGAGATACAATAGTAAGGCCAGCACACAGAAACAGAACAATGTCACTTTTCCTACTCAAAGTTGAGTTTATCAAGGAGGGTTTGATTTCCAATTTTTTCCCCCCTTTGCCTCTTTAAACTACAAAATGGACCATATATAATTGCTGATTTGTTTCTAGGATCTATTTCCCAGAGAGTATCTATAAAATAGAAAATTTATCAAGTGATATCTCTTCTTACTTGTCCTTGAGCCAATGAGGAAAACATGAACCCCAACCTAAGTCAATGCAATGAGTATTAGACATTAGGAGGCCTCAACTTCTGCAGGATGCTGCTGTCCTGCAGAAGGCTTTCCTAGTCCAGAAAAGGAAGGAATTTCATTAGATGTCTACTATCTTTTCCTAGGACAAAATGCTTTTCAATTGTTTGTGTCTGCAGATCTGACAATAGAATCCAGGGCTTTCCATGTGCTAGGCAAGTGTTCTGGTAAGGAGCTATATCCTCAGCCAGTTTTCTTTTGGTTTGCCAATATTGTAACTGTCTTAGCTCTTGAAGGATGTATATTTTATCAGTTTTGACAACTATGTCAAAAACCAAAGATCTGGATTTAAATCACTACTCAAAGTTCCTTTTTAGTCTACAAAAGGTAGAGGTCACTGAGAGTAAGAAGGTGAATGTTTCCTTTCTCAGACGCTAGAGATTGAACCTGAGGCCTTCTTTGGGGTTAAAAAAAAAAAAAAAAAGAAAAAGAAAAAGAAAAAAATTGCCATAGAACTATAGCCCCAGTGCTCTTTAACAGGGCTAAGCAGCCCATTATGCAAACAAAAAGCAAAATAACAACAAGCTTTTTTAAAAAATTACCATTTGATTTGAGGAAAAAATAAAATATTTTATAAAAATTAAACAACACGGGGTTGGGGATTTAGCTCAGTGGTAGAGCGCTTGCCTAGCAAACGCAAGGCCCTGGGTTCAGTCCCCAGCTCTGAAAAAAAGAAAAAGAAAAAGAAATTAAACAACACTCTCTCTACAATCAACTCCACAATCAAAGGTATTTTTTTTTTTTCAAACTACCTTTGCCAGGCTCCCTTGGGAGAAAAGTTGAACCTCTCTGTACTGAGCACCAACTAAGTACCCACAATCAATCTGTGTAGAGTACCAGCACTGTCTTAATTATATGCCTCAGACTTCCTAAATTAGAGTCTGTTATTCCCTTTTAATAATACAAGCTAAGACTAATGAAAATATATACAATTTTCTACATAGGCAAATCTCTGCTGAGTTCAGCAGCACAGCTATGATTGAAGCCTCATTCCAAAGTCAGTGGCACTACTGTAGACATCACAGGGCCACTGAGACTTATTTACCGAGTAAGGGGGAGGCCTGTTAAAGGACTCTGAGGGCATCCATATGGCAAAGGTCTGGAAAATAGTAAGTACTCAAATAGTGCTCAACAACAGCAGCAACAAATGAACAAGGCGTGTAATGGTGACGAGGATGCAACAGACTCTGAAAAGCACATGAGAACACAAAGCCCTGTCCTGTCTCCCACTGGGATGACATTTAGGTAAGGAATACACATTATATCCATGACAAACGCATTGACAGGTTATCAACTGCAAACCAAATTATCAGAACTGGTTCTAATAGCAATAGTGCTGGCAGCTCATTTCAAATATCAGATGCATACTCTCACTTATCCCTCACACAAGCCTTATATAATCCCGTATATTCAATTATCTCCTTTCACAGATGAAAAAACAAGCTTACAGTGACAGAATGACTTTTTTATGTCAGGCACGTAGTACAACAGAATTTGAACCTAGGCCTGTAGCTTTAAGACCTATGAACCTAATAACTATCCATAAATATGAAAGAACACCTATAATTTCTAGGCCCTACAAACATCTTAATTGCAATGTTCTGACTTCGCTTTGTTGTAGCTTGTGTTTTGAGACAGGGTCTCACTATGCAACCTTCTGGCCTAGGGCTCTCTATGTAGACAAGGCTGGCTTCAAACTCATAGAGCTCCTGTCTCTGCCCCCTGCGCTGAGTGCTGGGATTCACGGTGCACACCACCATGCCCAGCCAGCCATGTTTACATTTGAGGGCTCAGCATGGCCTGTTCTTTAAGAACAGAACTGAGTCACCTGAACGAGAGTGTAAGAATCCATACCTCTGACAAGTCTCCATCTGAGACTAGGGACAACACACTAAAATCTACTAATTAAATATCCCATCAACAGATTATTTTCTTTAGCTATTTGGGGGTGTGGTTTGCATCTTATTATTCTGCATCTTAAGTAAGCTAAAAGAAATATTTTAAGTTTCCTTATAAAGAGAGGAGCTTTGTTCTCCAAACTCTATAGCATATACCTTCAAAAAATACAAATCAAGTTCAACTTCAACAAATGGGGAGCTGTTCTTGAAGAAAACAGGTAGTTTACCATCAAGAGCAAACGAAACACAAAGCTGGCACCTAGACCATCACTATTACCCCTGACACCTCTGATCAGCTATCTTGGGCCCATCATTCTTTTTTATCTAACAACATAGCATAACTGCCTGTAGACATTTATTAATGTGTCTCCTCTCCAAACTGTCGATCAAATGCCCTATGAGCCATCTCCATTTAAAAAGTCAGTTGACGCACATGCTCATTCCTCTTTAGTTAAGATTCATGGCTGACCATTAAGGAGCTGTATCCTCGTCCACATTGTTCACCAAATGTGATCCTGTCATACACCAAGTATGAATCTTTGAGTAAAATATCAGTACCTGCCATCTGTTAAATGTTATGGATTTCCTTGAAAATCAGTTATAGAGGGAAATTATTTCTTCTATCAACTCCTAGGATTAGAGACCCTCAAGGCATATTTTTCTCCGGTTTCACTCTTATTTAAAGGGATATTCATGTTCACTTGGTAAGAAACCAGACCACCACATTATGTATTTTGTACTGGATGCTGTTCTGTGTTCAGAGATTCTGTCTTCAGACTAAGTCTTCTCATTTAAATATATCCCATGCTAACCACTACCACCACTCTTTATTGGCTCCTTTTCAAACATTCATCTCTGTAGTTGGGTGCTACCAGCCTGGGATGATACACACAATATAGTTACTTGAATGTAACCAGGTTAGTTAAGAATCCAAGTCAAAATTCAACTCCCTACTTTCTTTCTTCCCTTCCGATGATCACTTTTCAGCCTGCTCTTCCAAATCAGGCTGTGGAAGTTTCTCTTTCTGGCTTAAATTTTCCCTGGTGAAGAAGGGAAAGGAAAATATTTTGGTTCAAAAGGAAAGTCTATGCCAGTGTGTCAGCTGCCAAAACAAATAGGAAGCTTGAAAAGCTCTGGGAGAGCTCATACAATCAAAGCTAACCATGGGAGTTTAATCCAAGATTTTCCAAAATATAAATATTCGTCTTGGATGAAATGCTATTTATGTACACAAATCACAAAGAGGTGACTGTATAGTTAGCCTTCAGGACTCTGCTTCCAAATGGCCTCTCACCCCAGCACAGAGTACACTTCTTTCCCTAGAGTCCCTCAACACTGTCAGGCTGCATCAGACAGACAGGCTGCTGCTTATCTCCCTGGACAGGACTATAATCTTCCCACAGCACAGGTACACTACTGCAACCAGTAAAGCAAGAGGCGGCCTTGTTCCTCCTGGCTCTGAGCTGCATTTCTCACACAAGCTATGTATCATTTATCTATATTAGCTTCTTACAAGTGCCACGTGGTGGAGTCATTACCCTGTTCTTATCCCATTTGGGGACCATGAAACTTAAAGTCACACTGTAAGTGGTGTGAAGTCTAGCTTCAGAAGACTTGGTTTTAGAAAATCTATTTAAATAAGTCATGCCATAACCTAGAATGTTCATTACTGACATTCACAAGGTATACAATTCTTTGTTGGGTCTGCATGGCCTGGGCACAGGTAGTGTCAGGGGTTGACATAAAAGAAGTGATTGTGTAATGGGAAGAGGAGCAGAGTGAAGACATTAACAGCCCTCCTAGTTCTTCAGCACTCCACTTCGGAGTCTACTTCCTCATCATAACACCTTCTATGGAGGTGACAAGTCTTACTTAGGTCACTAAACAGCCCTCACGGAATTCTACACTGTGGCTGAATCAATCTGCTCTGTTCACAAACATTTGGTTCCCAGATCAGAAGACCTCTTCAGAAAGCCTTTGAGAAAAATGCCTTCTACTTTCCCTTCACTAAATGCAACGTGTACTTACATATTTTGAATATTATAAAAATCTTTGAAGCGATTTTTTAAAAAACTTGTTGCCATTTATTTGAATTAAAAAACAAAACTGGTAATTTAGATTCCATTAGTTCAATGGACTTCCTTCTTCTTGGCTACTTAGTCATTCTAACCTTGCTTGGAAAAAAAATAGCCCATTGTAAGACTTGATTTTAAATTTCTACTTAATGGATAAGAAATCTTGACACTCTTCATACACACACTCAGAAATATCTCTGTAAAATTGTGATGGGGGACTGAGAAGATGGCTGGGGTAAGAGTGCTTGCTCTGTAGGTGTGGGAACCTGAGCTCGAAGCACCCACATGGAAAGCTAGGCATACTGCTTTTAGATCTCTTTTCCTTCTGTTGGGTTGCCTTGTCCAATTTTGATATGATGGTTTTTTCCTTTATCTTATTACATCTTATTTGGTCATGACTGGTGCTTATCTCTTCTTTTCTAATGAGACGGGGAAAAAAAAGGAGTAGATTCAGAAGGATGGGAAGGAAAGGAGGAACTGGAAGGGGAAACTATATCGACATATTGTATGAGAAAAGGATATATTTTCAATAAAAGAAAAAATGAAAAAAACCTAGGATCTATAAATAAAATAAAAAAAAAAAGATAGGCACAACTTCATGTGCCTATAACTTCAGTACTGTGAAGTAGCCAGATCCTAGCCAAAATGCTGAGGCTTCCTGTCCAGTGAGAGGTCTTGTCTCCCCAACATCTTCCTCTGATCTATACATGTGTGCACACCAGCATCTGCACCTGCATATGCATGCACACAAACAGAAAACTGGTGAGAAAAGAGACATGGTATGTAAAGTAAGGCCCAATAGCCACCAGGTAGCAGGCACACTCAGAGTACATCCCTGCATGCCTTCACTCTGTGGTATATAAGTCACATTTTGAAAACAGGACACTGGCATATCTGAATAATCCAGTTGTCCCTTGCTTTACTATGGCCAGTTTCTATATAGGTTATCATAATAAACCCAAACCTCTACATCCAAAAAGATCACAGGCAATGTTTTCCTATTTAACAAGCTACTCACCACAAGAAGCCATTGTTTTAAAGAAAGTAAATAAAACTAAAATGCCATCCTGAGAGACTAAGTCGGGTCATAACAACACATGAAAGACCCTAAAGAGCTGGGAGAGTTCCTCTTCTCCTTGTCTGCCTGGCCAGCTCAGGGCCCAGTTAACAGAGGGACAACAACCCAAAATGTACAGTTTTATGCCTAAGCTGAGACTTATGTTTTACAACCCTTGATATCCCTTCTTTTTTATGATGACAAAAAGCACCCAATGCTCACCCTCTAACAAGGATGCCCCATATTCATAGTCTCCTAGGCAGAACACACTCCTCAATTCACAAGAACATAATAGGAAGTTCTCAGACTGTACTCTTCATGAGAAGGCCCTCTTTGGCCATAGACAAATATTCCTACTACAAACCATTAAAAGTAAAAACCTGTATATTGAAAAAGAGGTGAATGAATATGATTGAAGCACTCCATAGGCCTCCAAAAGATCTCAAATCCCTGGATTCCTTTTAAAAACAAAACAGAAAAACAATCCCCAAAGCACAGCCCTGAGCTGTTCTTTTGAATTCTTCCCAGATATCATACCTATGGTTCCACAGAAGCCTAGAACTAGAAGGCCATAATTGAAGAATATTATACTGTACTGAGATTTTCCAGTCACCAGTAGCTGATCTGCTGCTCTAGCTGAGCTTATTTTATTACTTTGTTTTGAGGTCTCAGAAAGTGATGAGGCCACTGGTGTTTGTGGGATAACACTAGGCTGAGTAAGGAAAACAGGCTGAGCAGGCATGACAGAAATGTGAGCCATCGATATCTTTAAAAGACCCTTGGAAGATGCTCTTTGCAAATCCCCCAAAGACTTTGTATCTTGGAGAAGTGTGTTCTTTCACAGTGAACTCCGACCACGTCTAAAACTGCTTTAAGATATATGGCAGAGAAGAGTTCTGAGTGTAGGTGAAAAGACTGTCCAGGAGTCATGTGACATGTATGTAGGAGTTCAGGACACTATTTTGCCTAGTCAATATTTAAAATTTTCCATAATAAAATATCAAAAGTCACATGGGAAGAAAACCAAATCAAAAAGGGGGATAAAGTCACCAGTTAGACACTGTATTTATTTGCATTCAGAAAAATAAACATTATTATGTAGCTTGAGTTCCACTATTGTGTATGTGCAACAATTTTGTTTAAAATTATACTTCATTCTTTAAAATTACGTTTAATCATCATGTAGCAGTAATACAATGATTTCCACATTTAAATGGCATTTTTTCTTGTGTGTGTGTGTGTGTGTGTGTGTGTGTGTGTGTGTGTGTGTGTGTGTGTGTATACATACATACTTGTACAGGTGCATGAGTGCCATGGACCCCCTCACAGAGATCAGAAGATTAAACTGAAGGAGTCAGTCTCTCCTTCCCATGAAGGTTCTGTGGACCAAACGCAGGTCACCAGGTTTGGTGGCTGGTACGTGTTCCTACTAAGCCACCTCACCAGCTGCTTTTTGACATTTAAAGAGACTGTTATTCACAAAACTTTGGATTAGTACATTTTTAAAAGATTTATTCTATTTGTGTGTGTGCGTGTGTGGGTGCGTGTGTGTGTGTGTGTGCGCGCTGCACATGCACGTACAAATTCGATCTAGTAGGGTGTGAAGATCAGAGGACAACTTTTGGAGTTGGCTGTTCCTTCTGCCTCCCGGGTCTCAGCATCTAACCCACAGCAGCAGTCTTGGCCAGAGCTCCTCTCACCTGCTGAGCCCACTTGCCAGCCCTGACTAACACTGCTACTGAAAATCTGTTCTTTTAATAACAGAATCTTCTGGAAGACAAATATTAGACATAATCTCATTTTATTGTCAAAAGGGTCAGAGAAAAGAAATGAACAAATGAAGAATCAGGACAGTAGCATGCTTGTCCTGGATTATATGACTAGTAAATAGTAAAGCCATATTTAAGGCCAGATCTAATTTATTATAACTAAGATTATTTTAAGGGTAGAAATGTTCTTGAGATCATAGATAACAAAATGACAGCATATATTTCACTAACTAGCACCATGAACCTATTAAGTAGATACAACCTTCTAAGATTCCTGAAAAAACTATTATTAAATTGTTACATGACATTTTAAAGACAAGTATGGCTTTGAAATACAGAATACCAAAAGATTACCTTACTTTAGGTGTATAAAAAGGACTGGGTATATAAAAACTCAGCAAATTCAAACTTGTCTGGCTTTAGTACAGTACAATTTGGGACGTACTTAGATAGCTTATATGTAGTTTTAAAGTTTAATAATTCAGACCATAAACATGAGACAGGCATTTATCATACCTGGTGCCTAAAACTTTTTTTTTTTTCTTTTCTATTTTTCGGAGCTGGGGACCGAACCCAGGGCCTTGCGAAGCGCTCTACCACTAAGCTAAATCCCCAACCCCTAAAACTTTTAATAAAACAACTCTATGCAAAAATTTTTCAAAAACTGAATGATATAGGCTGATTAATGTTAACCAAAGTTTATATAGTTGATCTGGTTTTCTTTGACATGAAGCAGGACCAGCCTTCTGCTATCCAAAGGTTTGCACTGAGTTGGATTATAATCTAAGAAATTGGGAGGCACATACAGGAGATTTCAGGTTCAAGGCCAGCCTAGGCTATATAGCAAGTCTCAGGTCATCCTATCTAAAATAAGAAAATGAATTTTATTATATGTTGCTTTAAATACTATAATATATATAGTAAAGAATACATAAATTAAATTTATATATTAAAAGAACAATATATTTATTAGAAAATGTGTGACTTTTCATAAGAAGTTGGAAATGGTATCATAGATTTAAACTGGATATTGTATGACTTTTAATATTTATTTATAGATATAATATTAAAATATGTGTTTATATTATTTTATTATAATTTTATTTTCTACTTTAACATTTTAGCATAAATTTATTGAGCAACTATGTTATGAAATAGGTTCAGGACTCTCACAAAAATGATTTGATACTATACAATATTTCTCTAACCTTTTCTAATGTTTGAGTAATATTCAGCATGCATTTTTTAATATTATAAGGAATCATAAACTAACCTAATAGTTTAATTCCATTTTATTCCAGGAGCTAATTGATTAAACTTTAAGGCAAATTAAAAGATTCAAGTTTAGGCATAACAGAAATAATATGTAAATGTGACCATTACTAAAATAGAAATTTCTAAAATTTCCAAAAAATATTTGGAAATTTGTAATATTTGGGAATTTAGAAATAAACTCTTGAATAAGCGACTTTGTATGCCTGCGAACATTATTTTATACTCTGTGACCAAATGGCAATCACTAAAGGCAAACTTTAAATCAAAGTTTCTAGGTATATATAAAATCATTCTAAAACTTGCTTTTCTGAGAAAAATTTGTAACTGTTAACTGATTTCTCTCTCCCAGGTTGTAGGCATAGCTGACTGTAAAGGTGCACCTTGAGAAGCAGAGTACGAACAACAAGGTACACGCTACTGAGTGCTTCGAATTGGTTAGAGACCCTAAGCTACATTAGTGATTATCTTAACCTCACAATTTTACTCAAAGTTTGAAAGACATGTTTTCCGCTTTAGCATGACCACACATTCACGGTGCCTTACAACAATCCTTCACCATTATTACTTAAATAAGCTATCAGCTTCCAAAATTTAAGAGACTTACTCCAAGCCATTCAGTTTGGGTTCAGAATCAAATTTAAGTGTATCTCAGTCCAACGACAGTTTGGCCTCACATCAATAGTCTTTCTTAGTAGTTTTTCATATTTTACAGTCAGAAGCTGACTTAAATCCTAATATATACAATTTTATTTATCTATCAGTTATTGTCTAACATTAGAAAATGTAACTCAATCTCTTTTCAATAACGTGATGAAAACTATACTAAAATTAAATTTTAAAATATGTATCCTACCCTAAATAGATCAGCCAAAAACTTTCATTTAATTTCTACAACACATCTTTAGATAGTTCAAATGTACAAATTGAATATTTGTCACAAAAAGTTAAGAGAGAATAATAGTCATAGTGGGTGTGGGCTTGTGACCTTCAAGCTTAGAATGCTGTTCACCCTATCTTATCTGTGACCAGACCAAAAGCCCAGGTATATATAGCGCATTGTTGGAAACAATGTGACAGCATGAGCTTTCAAGATTGTTTTCACTCTACCAGGACAGAAAAAATTGAAAGAAAAATGAATTTAGACTGTAAAATTCCAACAGAAGCCTAAGTTAATTTTAGAGTGCTTTCAACGGTTTCTTCCTCAGGAGAACCACCAAGGATTCTTCTCACAAGCTTACCCTGATCAACCAAACATTACCTTCCTAGTTTTAATCAGCAAGTCCATATTTGCTAGGCTTGCAAAAAGTAAACCTTTCCTGATACATTTTAGAACAGTTTTTGATCATATTTCATGGCTTCCAGGAACATACAGACACACACAAAATAGGGTTAAAAATTCTACCCTGGTGCTAGAGAGAAGACTTGGTGCTTAAGAGCTCTTGCAGAGGACCTGTACTCAGGTCCCAGCACCTATATGACAGCTCAGAACCATCTGTAACTCCAGTTCTGGGGGATCTAATGCCCTCTGCAGGTTTGCAGGCCTTGTGAGGTGCATAGACATACAGACAAATCACCTAGACCACAAAAAATAAAAAGTAAAAAATTTCTTTTTTAAAAATGAGGAAAACACAGAAGGGAAAGGGTTAAAAAAAGGTTTCAGCTCCATCAGGAAATAATGGACCTAGTTAGAAGCTCTCCGCAAAGAAGAAGATGTTCTCTACTTCATAGGATTTTCCCAGAATGTTTTCCAGTATTTTAATTCTGCCATGGCTAGAACCATCCAGCATATATTTCACAATTACAAAATTGGTTTCTCTCTAAGTCAAACAAAAGATTTCCTATGCAAAAAAAAAAACAAAAACAAACAAACAAAAAACAACTATCTTGTAATCGCATTAAGGAAAAATAAAATGGAATGAGGCCGTGTGTTATGATTTTTTTAGTAACTCACCAAGACTTGTCGACCTGAAGCACTGCAGTGACTTTGTTTCTAAGCACACAGTTTGAGACATAACTTTAAGAATACTAAGTTGACAACACCAGGTAAGTTATTATAGTAATAAGAATTACTTGTGTAATTTAGAAAACTTAACAAAGCGATGTGTCTAAGGTAAGAGCAAATGGAGCCCTAAATAAAACACTGAATTCTCTCTGCCAATAAAGATGGGGGACAATCCTTGTGGCCACTTACCTAGTTCTTAGCTAATGCAGATGGGAACATAAACGAAGCCTTAGTTAACAGTATACAGACTGAGGAATTCTGTTACTTTCCTGTAAGGACAGATCTAGGCATCACTCCAAAAAGGTGCTATATTCAAATAAAATTACTGGCAGGCATCCCAATCAATTATTTGGTTTTGAAATTGGAGCTTCAGGATGTGTTTGGAAGGACAGATAGGACTTTCTTTTAAACATAAGGGGCAAACCATACCCTTAGTCACATGACTATGGGCCTTGTCTCTTTATTTTAAAGATAGGACAATACAACAAACGTCATGGGATTGAGAGGTCCTTTTAGAGGAAGTGATAGAGTCTATCTGAGGGCATCTCATCCATCCCTGGTTTATAGTAACTACTCAGAATTAAAAATAAAAGGATTTGGGGCCAGTGAGATTGGGTAAATGCCCTTGCTGCTAACCTAGATGGCCTAAGTTCAATCCCCGGGACCTACATGGTGGGAGAAGAATTCTGCGAGCTGTCCTCTGGCTTCCATGCATGTGCTGTGGCATTGGCATGTATACATAAATACAATAAATACATGTAAAAATAATTTTAAGTATTATTATAATATTATATACCTAAATATGTGTAATAAATAAATAAATGTAAAAAATGTTAATTATTGACCTTAATTTAGGAAGTTTAACATTTAGTCAGAAGCAACTTTTAACCAAATTTTTCTCAAAATATACCTCCTTCATGGATCAGTTACAAGGCTACTGGAATGTCTCATTAGGTTTCAAAAACGTGAAAAAACAAAAAAGTTAAAAAAGGAAAAAAAAAAAAAAAAAAAAAAAAGCAGGGTGGGGGTGGGTCAGGCAAGATGGCACACTGGGTAAAAGCACCACCTGAGTCTGATGCCTGGATCTACGTGGTGAAGGTACCTGGTGTACGTTATCTTCTGACCCTCATATGTACACATTAGTACACACACATCACACACAAACATAAAGAAAATAATTTTAATTTTTAAATGTTATTAATTTAAAAACCCTGCATACAGTCAGAACATAAACATACCTGCAGTAATTGAATGTAAAAAGCATTCTGGTTCATTTCAAACTAATTAACTGTTGCTCAATATTAGAAATATTTCAGGTAATTTCTTTTTAGTATTCCATACTATCCTGATTGTATACGAATATTATAACCTCATAGTAAACCCACTAACAAAAATGATGGAAATAGGGAGAAGATGTACTTTCTCATCTTTTCATATTTGAAAAAAAAATATTTGTTTTTTGAGACGGGGTATCCTTGGGTAGTCTGACTAGACTAAAACTTGCTGTGTAGACCAGGCCGGCCTTGAACTCTCAGAGACCCAGCTGCCTCCCAAGTGCTAGGATTAAAGGCATGCGCTATCACACCCAACTCTTCTGTATTTGAGCTGGGTTTACTGAGCACCTTTTTCTATCCTCAGCATAACAGACAAGAAAAGACAAGAGCAAAGTAATTGTTTTTCAGTGCTGGAGATCAAACCCAAAGCCTTCTGCAGGCCAGACAAATGCTCTATTATTACTGAGTGACATCCCCAACCCTATGAAAGATCTAATTTCTAACAATCACTTTTAGTATAAATCTTACTCTATTATTTAATAAATAGTTTAATAACCAACAAAACTGATCAAAAGGATTCCACATACCATCAGTCTCATGGGGAGAAAACATGACACACATATATAGATATTTCATTTCCTGCACTTCTCACTTTCCCCAAACAAATCTTTATCATAAATTATGATGCTCAGTATGAGGGAATGATCATAACATCACATAAGTTTACTTCCTAGCATAAGAAGTAGCTAGTAAGAAAGAAAAGAATATTGAATTCCCACTCTAATCATAATCTAGTTAAAAGGTTTGTTTTTTAAAATCAGTAATGCATAAATAGTTCATAAGTCACCTTTGCATTAAACTGCTGTAATATTTATATTCTAAGGAATATTAACAACAACTTTTTAAAGCCATTGTCAATGTCCTGAACTGCTATTTACCTGTCACTAAATGACAACTGCACTTGGCTTGAGCAAAAAATAATGTTTTCTAAAAGCAAAATCCCAACAATTTTTTGACAGGCAAAAATTAAAGTCTTTTTAAGAAAATTTAAAATTAAATTTGACCAAATATTTTAAGATGCCTTACACCTGTATCCTTAAGGAATGAAGAGATATTTACTTAACTCCTTGAACTGATACAGGGCTCTCTCTAGCAAACTTTCACTTCCCTTAAATAGGAACACTACAACTGTTTTATAATATGCTTTAGTCCCTGCAGAAGTGTATCTAAAAAAAACCTTTTGCTGAAACACATGTGGTGACACATTCATTCACACATGGCTTTAAGCCTGTGTTTACTTCCCTTATCTGTAAGTGGGATAATGATAGAACTTACCTTTCACAGTTGATATGAGGACGGGCTCGATGGACCTTACTACTTTCTATAAATTGTCTAAGGATGTAGAAAGGATCACTCTACAGTACATAAATTGAGTGTGGCAAGTGATCCTGAGCTAAGACATGAAATTCTCTTTACCTTGTTTCTGCAAGACAAACTGGCTGCTCATTCGTTCAAAAACAATATGATTCCTACCAGAAAAGGGATATACTAGTAGCCACAAAGACAAGCGATCTTTGCCTAGACCTATTTTTAGGAATGGTCTAATTATCTACACCCCAAGTGTTAACACTGGAAAATAAACAAGTAGGTGAAAGGCATCACATACCAAAAAACAAAATAAACATTAAACCCCCCAAAACAAAACAGGCATTCTGAAATCAACATCTTCATGGTATTCAAAAAGAAATGAGTATACCCAGCACTGCAAAATAGACAGACAGATAAATAAATAAACCTGAAGCATGACAAAGAAACTATCTGCATCATTTCTCCCTAACTAGTAATCTTTACTGACACAAGAAAGGTCAGAATTTGCAGAGAGGTCTAAGAGGAATTGCTGAATTGATCAGTTCAGACTGCAAGGTCCACATCTAAATATAACTAGGAGGAAATCTGGAACTCTGAGTACCTTTCAGTGACTCCCTACCTTACAATGTCAAAAAAAGGTCATTTTTAGTTCCTTCAGATAGGCAGAAAACATTCATTAGTTTCTATAATGAAATACATTTCTGCTACACATTACTGTTTTACTGTTCTTCCTCAAGCAAGTGAAGAAAATTCTCATTAAACAAGAAAGGTATAATAATTAATTAGGACAACACTAACTATCCTGTATCTGTAATTATAAATGGAAAAATTAAGGCCCAAGAAACAGTTAACTGTTTTCTTCCGATCACACTGGTTTGCTAAAATAAAGACTGGTAACCGATTCATTTCCTAAGGTCTCTAATGTGAGCAACAATTCTGATTCTTTCATTCCACAGATACTCCACCACACTACTTCCTTATTCATCTTAATCTATTAATGGAACAACATCTTACCGGAAAAGGAAAAATGTTGTCAGCTCTGTTCAAGCTATCTTCCATCCAGGATTTTGGAGCAAAGGCTGAGCTAGGGCGAGCATACTTCTGGAGCTGAATATGATTGCTTGCGAAATTTTTCTTCAAAGGTGAGATGGAGTTCAGGGGTGTTATTCCACCGTTCAGCCCTCTGCGGTGATCTCGGCCTTGAGAAGCTCCCCAGCCACCATAGCCGCCACCTCCCGGGCTCCAGGAAGAAGAGGGGGTTGGAGAGGGACTCTGGTAGCTGCTCCATGGAGAAGGAGGTTTGTTAAGATTATTCGCCAAATGAGGCAGCTGGTTAAAAGCAGCATTTCTATGTGTGAAAGGTGGGGGGTGGGGACTGGCAGGAGACCTCCTCTGCTGCTGATGCTGGCTGTGATGGTGCTGGAAATGGGGGTGATGAGGATGGTGCTGGGAGAGAGGCCCGATCTGAGGGGAGAAGCTACCACCAAAGCCAGGGCTGACATGATGGGGGAAATTTTGAAACAAGAGAGCACCATTATTAGCTGAAGCGCCAGGGACCCCTCCCTGGTGAAAGAAACTTGCATCTTCATTGATTATCGTGGAGGAAGAAGGCGCTATCGCTGCTGACCAGTTACTGAAACCAGTAAGGGATGATGCACTGGATGTCAAGGGTTGGGTGGAAGTCCCGAGGCCTGTGGCTTCTTGGTAATCGAACCCTGTCAACACTGGTGATTCAATGCGTATCTTTTCTTTTCCGTTGCTGTTCTCTGAAGAATTGTCCCCTGGATTTTCTTCGGCTTTTGCCTTTTCAGTTTCAGGCAGTATTCCAGCTTCCTGCCCTGGACTCGGGGACAGTTGTTGCTTTTCTAAAGGGTCTTGTTGTTCCTGCTGTTGACTTTTTGCTTTTTCTGACCCCAAGATCTCATCCTGAATGTTATGGGTAGCCGGAGCAGGAAAGAGCCAAGCTGACCCAGCACTGCTGCCGTTGGCAGCTGTGTTATTATTTATAAAAGCAGCAGGGTTGGGGGTGGCATTTTGGTGATGGTGTGGAGGCTGCAGATGTGGATGGAATCGGACTGGAAAAGCAGATTTATTCCCAGTATTGCTTTGCACTAGCACTCCAAACCCGTAATCCCCCATTTATTATTTTTAGGATCAGAATCTCACAATAAAAAAAACAAAACAAAACAAAACAACCTAATGTCTCAGGGCTTTCCTCCCCTGTATCTCAAATTTGTTTGCTTGAAGTATCTTATTTATAGCTAACTCAACGATCACAGCTTATCACCCTACGTATCTCTGATTTGGAATTCTGGTCTCTCTGAATGGAAAAGAACCTTAAAAAAAAAAAAACTCTTAAAATATTGATATGAATCCAATTGGGCTTATTTCTAGGAGGGAATAAAAAAGGAAAAGGTAAAAATCAAGTCTTTGGTTAGTAAAATAGGCGCTTTCTTTTTCCAAAGGAAAATGTACATGAATGACAGAAACACAGCTTCTCAAGCATCTATGGATATAGAAGAATAAGCATTGTGCGGAGTAAAAATATATATATATAAAATTTAACAATCACATATGGTCTTCCTCAGCAGTTTAGATTCACATAAAAATTAGAATAGGATTAAGGGGAGAATACGTTCTTTTCTTGGCAGCTTGGTTAAAAAAATCAGGAATAATTTAAGAACATTATATATTATATATTTATATATAGATAGATTATATTAGGTTATCTGGGGCGGGAGGTGAATTTCTGGTTGCCAAAGAGGAAATCAGCCTTGACTAAAGGAAAGATGATTGCAGGGAGATTTCTGCTGTTCCTGGTCCTGTTTCTGTTCTTTTGTAGGGTGCAGTGTGGGCCTCTGGGGCTGTTCCTGGGGCTCCGGGTGCAGATCTTGCTGCGTTTGCTGTTCTTGGGCTCCCCTCGGCCTCCTTTCCCCCATGAAAGGGGTTGGAAACACCCGTTTCTCCCTCTGGGGGGTGTCGCGATCAGGAGGGATTAGTGAGACTGGACAAGGGCGAGCTGGTGGCCCGGGGGTGCGGGGAGCAAGGGGGCGACCTGGAAGGTCCTGCGGTTTCTGCCTCTTCCCCTCTCTGCGGCTCCGGGATTTTTTTCCCTCATGGGACCCAGGGGCGGTTTGTTCAGTTCTCTCAGTTCGATTCTCCGCCGGGGGGAGGGGGAAGGGGGATGGACAAAAAGGAAAACCCCCGCTACCGTTGTTACTCTAAAGGAGAAAAGCCTCCCCCCTGGGCTCGCGCTCTCTTTTACCCTAGACTGATTGGAAACTATAATTTAGGAGGCTTTTGTTTCTCCTCACGGTTGCTGGGCCGCCGCCGCCGCCGCTTTTCCCCGGTCCCGCAGTCCCAGCTGTCGTCGTCTTTGAGGACTCCGCCTGGCTGTTCTTTTTCTTCCTTCTTCCTCCTCGTCTTCCTCTGTTGTCGCCGCTGCCTCCGCCGCCTCCGCCGCCGCCGCCACTGCCTCCGGTGCCCAGGTCCCGCAGCCGCGGCTGAGTCCTTCTCCTCAGGACCGAGCCGAGTGAAATGACAACCAGCTGGAAAGACCGAGAGACACTTCCGGTTCGATGAGGGAGGGGCGGGGTGCTGCGGAGGCCACGCCCAACAGCCGGAAGACCAATCCGACACTACAATTCCGACTAGGCCACGCCTCCCAGCCTCAGAGCCCCTCCCAGGAAGGTCTTCGGTCATCTCAGAGCCGCCTCTTCCGCCTGCGCCTCGCCCAGCGGGGCCGGCGTCGGCGTCGGGTCCGCGCATCCAGTGCAAGCGGTGCACCGCCATCTTTTTTGTGGGCAAAGATTCCTCGCGATTTATGTTCCCAAAGCAGACTTCTTAGGAAGCCCGTGGGGGAGACATTCAGGAAGAGAATGGGCATTTTGCACACTGAATCACTGAGCTAAAGTGTTGGGGGTCGAAGTGGCAACCCATGAAACCGAGAATAAACCAGAAGCCTGCCCTGAGTAAAGGTGGGTGCCCCTGGCATCACGTGCTCTGGCCCAAGCTCCGCCCCCCGAGGGATGGAAGGGGAGGCGGGTTTTCCCGGCATCTGTGCTGTGCCTAGAACTGCTTATTCCTTATCCAGAATGTAAAGCTCCGGAGGGATTCCCTTCAGTCTCCATTCCTCCACCCTCACCGCCTACTCAACCATCCTCCCTTTGAGATGCAGATGCTGTAGGCGTCCGTGGCTGAGCCACCAACTATATGTTTTCTACTTCACCACCTTCCAAGCAGAACGG
Source organism: Rattus rattus (assembly GCF_011064425.1). NCBI lineage: Eukaryota > Metazoa > Chordata > Mammalia > Rodentia > Muridae > Rattus > Rattus rattus. Next base: position 4,063,921 of record NC_046162.1, read on the forward strand.
AAGGATGCTTCTAAAAACCGAAAATCCAGTCATGGTCCTGTTCTGCTCATACCCTTTTTAAAATGGCAGTCCGTTACCTGGAGAATAAAGGCCAGACTTCGTAGTTCAAGCCTTATTGTCCCGTGTGCAGTACTCTCTGTACCCTTTTCCATGCCTTTGTCATCTCTCTTTGCAACTCATTTCTTTTGAGGAGTAAGTCTCCAAACTATGTACCCTGACTTCTGACTTCTCTTTTTACAGGCATACATGACCCTGGATATGGCTCCTGCTTGTATATGGCATTACATTACACTGGTGGCTTATGTCTCTAAACAAGTACTTGGTCTGAAGCAGTAGTTCTCAACTCATGGTGATGCCTTCAGGGAGGGGTCCAACGAGCCTTTCACAGGGGTTGCCTAAGACCCTCAGAAAACACAGATGTTTACATTGTGATTCCTAGCAGTAGCAAAATTACAGTTGTGAAGTAGCAACAACAATAATTTTATGGTGGGGAGGTCACCACAATATGAGAAACTGTATGAAAGGGTCACAGCGTTAGGAAGGTTGACATTGAGGACGGGAAGCACCAGAGAGTGAATCTTGAATGGAGACATACATGTATAAAACAGCAGTCGTGAAATCTTTTCTGAAAGGTCCAATTTTCAAAACTGAATCAATCATTTAGTTCCTTATGCCATTTGGTTTGGAGCTCACGTGTTGGCTGTTTGCTGTTTGCTCTCTATTCAAGGACTCCATGTCTTTGCATGTAGACCTGCTGTCATGCACTCCGCTGGAGCCTGAAGTAATATGTTGCCCTCAGCATAAGCTTTAGATGTGTGATGAATAAATGTTTCCTTTCATTGGGAAATGAAAACCGAAGAAAAATAAAACTAGGTTAGAGCCCTAAGTATTTCCAACAACAACAACAAAAACATTATTGACCCAGTGTGGTGACATACACCTTTAATCCCTGAGTTCCAAGCCATCCTGGTCTACACATCGAGCAAGCTCCAGGCTAACCTGGGCTATATAGTGAGACCTTGTCTCAAAGACTCATCATCACCATCACTGTCATTTGAGCCTTCTTTCTGTGCTTGCCTATGTGGATCTTATTCATAGATATTATTCTCCTTCCCTGTGTATGCATCAGAGTGATCTCTGCAGTTCTGTGAGTTCTTTGAGCGTAGGTATTTCTGGGTCTTACTCTGTTGTTCCCCTTTTCTGCCACACACACACACACACACACACACACACACACACACACCCCTTGAGACTATTTCTTCCAGAACAATTTCCCTAACTTCCCCTTACTACAGTCTTGTAGATTCCTCTTTTTAAATTACTAGTGGGTATCAGTAGGTTAGTTTCTTAAGGGCAAAGACTATGTGTGATCTGTCTTTATGTCGCCAGTGACCAGTAGAGGATCTGGCTCAGAACAAAATCAGTTCATGTCTACTTAATATGGATGTTCTGCGTCCAGTAGAAGGTTATGGGTCTCTTGGAGCTATCATTTCTTCTCAGTATCTAAAATGGCAACCGTGGCTTAGAGGAAACTGGTCTGCCCTAAGAACCAAGCAGCCCTGAATTGGAATCCCAGCTCTGCTGCTTCTTCCTTGAGCTGCCTTTGGCACCACCACTCCAAGTCCTTTCTTCCCCCATAGATCCATGTGGACAGCATCCTCCGGGCCCCTTCCTAGGTCAGTGAATTACATGAGGTCTATGCAGTGCCCGTATACAGTGCTCAAGATGTGTGTTCCTTATTAATACATTGAGTCCAGAGAGTTACTTCAGCAGCATCTTCTACCTAGGCATAGACCAGTGTTCTCTTGGTTTGCAGGAGAAGACAGGCCAAGATCACTCAGTCTTCCACCCTAGATCGATCCTTGTTTAAGGTTTGGTCTGGGCTAAGACTAGGATGATCACTGGGACATCTGAGTCATCAAGGGTCAGGTTCGTGGTTAGGCCCTGGGAGGAAGAGAGAAGGAAGGGAGAAACCATTCTCTCAAGTCTGTTGCCTCCTTGGAGACTCAGGATATTCAATCCAAGACTACCCTTCTTGAAAACATCGTGGCCTCCGCAACTGTCCCCTGGTAACCATGACAACAGTTCAGCAACTCTTATTTGGGATCTTTAAAGGGATCTTCTGTTGCAGATAAGAGCTGGATGGAGCACTCTGCTGGCGGTAGGAGTCCTTTCTAGGGAGTATGCGCAACAGGAAGCTGGCAGGTTGCAGGGCAAAGCATCCTTTACCCAACCATTAAGGTACTACCAGGTTCAAATTAAATTTTACACAGCTCCCTTCCTGTCTAGTTTACAAATACACCCTTAGAGAAGCTATAAGACTAGGGAATGCCTATACCCTGCCACTGCAGCCGAGTCCCATCTAAGTCCCAAAACCAACCATAGCACAAACTTGGAGCCTTCCAGGAAGTAGTGTTAATGCCCCCTTCACCAGCCTCTTTGTTCTCAAGCTTGGCAGATGACATAAATCTCATACCATAACCACACAGGGTGAACTCTGGACCCCTAGAGTTCTAATGTCCTCACTACTGCCTTTGAAGCATACATTGCCAGCCATTTCCAAACAGCACACACCCAAGCTACCTAGAAGCCTGGCTAATGACTTTAGCAACATGGCCTCCACCCAAGGCCGCTTATATTGTGAGCTGTGCGGTTCTGTAAGGTACCATAGACTAGTAAGTGAATGAGACCCACAGAGTTCAACACTACATGGGCCCTGGTGCCTTTCCTTTCTATAAAACACAGGGACACATTATAAAATATGGCACCCCTACAGCAGAAGCTACCAGATACTACCATAAATTAGGTAAGCTCATATGTATGTGTGCAGAAATATTTAAAGCAATTGTTCCTTTTAGAGTCAGCAACCCGGAAGTGTTCTAACTGAATTGAAGGACGTAATGTCCTTAGTATTGGTTTTAGTAAGAAAGTAAGTCTAGACAGGTATAAAGTCTGAGTGCACAGGAAGTTAATACTCAATAGCTACTTGGCTAGCAATGTTAATGAGCTCCCTAATAAAATGCCAAGATATGCTTTTTAATGAGTATAAAAATCTCAAGGGTGAAAGGCACCTACTGTGAAGGCAAAGAAAGGATGGGATAGCTCCGAACCATCTTATTTCCAGGAGTGCCTGCACTTGCTAGCATAAGGTGAGCTAGACAGAAATGGAACCAACCCCAGGAACAGATCTTTTCTCAAATTCCACTTCTGCTCTTCGCTGAGACCCAGTGTTGGAAAATGGTTTGTATTTACTCAGAACGCACCATTTTTAATGACTAATTGCTCTGTTGTTCTCTCTCTCTCTCTCTCTCTCTCTCTCTCTCTCTCTCTCTCTCTCTCTCTCTTGCTTGATGTTCTGCAGTGTGTGCAAGCCCCTGAGTTTTCCTCCCACCTTCCCGCAGAGTGCTAGCCCAGGGCGCTAATTAACGAGCTGTTTGGGTGGGAACAGCCAGCTCCTCTGGTGCCTCCTTATCAAACAACTGGTTTGAACAGGTGAGGAGCCTCATCCTGCAAAGACAGAGATGGGCAAGAACGGAGTCTCCCCTTGCAGACCATGCCAGGCATCACACAGAATACCCTGGACTCTCTCAGGACTCCAGCACCGTACGTGGGCAGGCTGCCGGTCTGGATCACCCTTGCCGCTTTGAGTAGATTCACTTTGTCTTGCATCAAAACCGTGACCATGCTGCTAAGTACCTGCTATCTCACCCCCCAATAGCTGGGCTCTAGAATTTAACCTGCACCACCAGGAAAAAACATTAGATTTGCAGAGCATGCTGGGAACTCTAGGGTCCACAGGACAGACAGTTGTGAGTCAAGGATCTTAGTCCCAACATATCCATAAACTCACAAATTCTGGTCTAGCTGATCTAATGATCTGGTCATGTCTAGAATTTATATTGCAAAGAAAATGTCAATTCTGATTTTGTTTCCTATTTTTAAAAAGTGCCATCTATCTATGGGAGAGGGTGACTAAAAATGATTCTTTTGTGTCCAAATTTCTTGTTCTCCCGTTCTGTGAACATATGTTACTAGCAAACATTAGCCCATGGGAACTCATAAAATACAGATTTCCGGGCTGGGCCCCAAGATACAAGCTTTTTGTTGTTTGCTGTGTAGCCCCTGCTGTCCTGGAACTCTGGATGTAGCTGGCCTCAGACTCACAGAGATCTGCCTAACTCTGTCTCTTGAGTGATGGGATTAAAGGCTGGCCCAATCTTCTGTTTTTTTCTCACAGCATCTTCTTATATAACATTACAAGGTAGATCAGGCTTCTTTGTGATGATGTAAGAGCATAGAGAAGCCAAATTAAGAATTTGTAAAATAATAATGCCCTTTTGTACGTGGAGTAGCTTTGGGAACTAAAAGAGAATTGAAGCAGTAGTGTTTTTCAGGACTCATGTGGCCCAGGCTTCTCCTTCTATGGCTCTCCTCTCCTCAAAGTGGGCCTTGGCCTTACAGCCAAGATGTGTGGTCTGTGTTCCAGACTAGAGGACAGAGAAAGAGGTGAAGAGTGATTTAAGTCTTCTCTTTGAGGAGACTTTTCAGAAACCATAGGCATCGCTTCCATTCTCCCACTGGCCACAACAGACCACATGGCCACACCTACCCTACAAAAGGAGTTGGAAAGCAAGGCTGAATCGGTGTTCCCCAGTACTCTGTTAAAAGTCGGGCTCTGCTATTGAAGCCAGGCGATGGGTATTTGAGGTTTGGGCTCTCAGAAGCAGCAAGGTTTAAAGACTTGCTCGTAGTCTTATAGCCATTCATTTCATAGTTGCAGAAACCGAAGCCTGACAAAAGACCTTATGTGGTGATACAGTTGGTTTTCCACAGGAATATTTGCGAGGTGCTCTCTCCCTTGTCCTGTAGCCCTTGGGTTTTAGCACGCATTGGAACCATCTGGAAAACTGCTAGGCTAGAAATTCTGATGGCGGTATGTGTTGGTAGTTTGCCGTTAGTATGATAAAATACACGCCAAGCCGTGTGTTAGGCAGAGAGGTTTGTGTGGGCTTGTGGTTGCGGAAGTCTCAGTCCACTGACATTTGCTGCTGAAAGCTGTGAGAAAGACAAGATGTGGCCGGTCCAGGAGGCTTCCAGGTGATGCCGACATTGCTGATTTGGTGAAAACACTTGAGAACTGGACTGAAGGGTTTTGCTCTCGTCTGGGTTCTTGCAGGGCAATGGGCTCATGCAGCCCATCGCCCACATCGCCCTCCTTCACTCCTAGGCCCGTCCTCCCATTTTCTCCAGCTCACTTAGTGGTATGGCTTTTCCTTTAGCCCTAAGCCAACCTTAGACATCATCCCAGTGTTCTCCTCATTCACCCTTGAGGTTTTGGGGGTTCCCCCCCTTTCTTGCCATTTATTTTCTTCCCTCCTCCTTTGGTTCAAGTCTGATTGTGTCTCGCCTTCTGTGTGTGTTTCTTTCTCTCATTTGTTCGTTCTTTTGTCAGAGCAATTTTCAGACTTAATGGCTGGCTTTGCTCACCAAATCTTTATGGTGGGAATGTAATTTTATTACTGTATGATTGAAATGTTTTCAGTAGCTATCACGTGTACTCAACTCCGATCAAACCTTGATGGTTTTCATCCTGAAATCACCATTTGTCTTACTCGATATCCTTCTGTTCCTTAGCTTATTTCAAAAAACTTAAAATATATATTCAAAGAAACATAAAGATTCAAAAACCTAGTATCACTTGTCTCACCAAAAGATGATTCTCAGAATTACAACAGTGGGGACCAAGGGTGGTGTCGACTGTCTCTTAGACCCTGTATGCATGTCAAAGGCCCTGGCTTTGAGAGTTTCTATTTGGAGCAAAGAGTAATAAAGTGGGAGAGAGCTTTAAAGAGGTCCTAGTCTAAACTGCGACAGATCCTCTTTCAGTAATGGGAAGTACTGGAAAGGCATAGTGAAGTTTCTCATTGTGTGATTCAATGTCCTGCCTTTGTCTGCGCACACAGTCACCTCACTTACCCCGTAGGAAGTCTTTCATTGTTTGAAAACCAATGCCCAACTCTTAGAACGTGGTGAAAGGGCCCATCACTTGGTAATTGCCACCTGACCTCTCTTGCCCTCTCCTGGGGCACTGCCCAGCCCCCTGCAAGACTCGTCTCAGTACCTCTCTTGCCACTGTCCTGGGATGCTGCCCAGCCAGACTTGTCTTCACGAACTTAACTCTGGGCCGTGGGTGCCATATGCTAAAGGCAACAAGACACATGGGCACCAGCGCTCAGTGCCATTTGAAGAGATTTCTGTCACACCTGAAAGAGGCTACGTGTGTTTGCTGATGCTGGCCAGCTAGTGATGTCAAGGTTCGTGGCTTTCTTTGAGGTCATAAAATGTCGACCCCAGTCTCCAGGCCCAGTTGTCACACAGTGCCTTTCAAAAATAAGAAACAGGGCTGCAGAGCCTAATTTCTCCCCACGCCTGGAGGATCTTTTCCAGAGACCCACCACACCCTTAACAACCCTCTGTTAGGACCTTTTGGTGCGAGCTGAGTCATGCGCCTGGGTTTGGGCCTACTTTCCCTTAAACTAGAGGATCCAGTGTCAAGCTGAAGCTGTAAGCTGCTCTAGACAGGAAGGGGGGTCCTGAGAGAGCGGGTGTGTCCCTGCCAGCCACCACCACTGTGCTGCTTTGCGCTTGTGCCCATTTGCCAAGAGCACCTACGCTGTCCAGGGTCCTTTCCTGAATGGCCTTCTCTGGCCACCAGCAGAGGTGACCTCTCTTCCAAGGTAGGCATATGCATTCAGCCTGTCGTCTCCATTGTGTAATCTGCAGTTTGACTCCCACTGACTCGCCATCTTTCAAGTTCAGGCTCTTCGGTTCTTTTTGTACCAACCTAGGGTAGGCCTTCATTGAGCATTTTTGAAATTAAGCTTTTTTCCTTCTGTACAAATCACAAGTAAGTCCAAAGTAATACATATATGTTAAAGGGGGGCGGGGAAGCCCAACTTTGAACCGTTTTACAAATAACACTCCTCGTTTTATTTTTCAATGGGACTTCTGCTGGGAGGGGAGATATAGCGGTGTCCTACTAGCATATGGGAAGTCCTGTTGACATAGAACTTCTGCTATGCCATGGACCTCGAAGCAAGTCAGCCATTATAAGTCCCAGAGAGTTCTTTTATAAATAGTAAGCCATTTCAACCTTGTGTAAAACACTTTATACATAATAATTGCTTCCCTGGGCTGAATCATCTTGGGTCCAGTGCTGCAGCTGCATTAAGCTGGTCTGTACTGATACACTCTTCCAAGTTAAACTGCTTCTTAATGAAGTGGCTTGCACAGAAGCCATCAGCCAATGCATGTCTGCACACGAGCATGCTTATACATAATGCTATCAGCACCTCAGAACAAGTGCAGAGACAGAAATTGTCTAATATTAATGAGCGATTCACAGATAAGTGGATGCTCCAGCCTCTAATGTAGTTGAGGTGAGTCTCAGTAATGGGCCTCTTGAAATGACCCAGCCCCCACCGGAGCACCTCCACTTCCAGCAGCCTGCGTAAAGTCTAATAAGTGCATAAATATTTTAGCAAGGGAAATAGGTAGCATTATGGCCACACTCCGTGCTGCTGACAGCTTGGTAGTTAGAAACCACCACATCCCGAGGTGTAGTAACTCACCATTTGCTCAGAGTTGAAATGAGGCAGAGGAGAGAGCTCAGGGCCCTTAGCTCATTTTTTATTTAAGGGCAATTTTTAATCTATTCAGCTATTTAAGCTCCAAAGAGAAAAGGGAAAGAGGGAAGAAATATGCCTCACGTGCAGAGATTCGGGGCGTGTGTACGGCCTCACTTGACAACATCTGAGGTACAGTTTAAATCAGAAGCAGCATCATGTAACCCTGTAAGTGGATGGTGGGAATTTAAAAATTTAGTTTTCTGGTGTGTGTGTGTGTGTGTGTGTGTGCGTGTGTGTGTGTGTGTGTGTGTGTGCGCGCGCGAGCGTGCCCACATGTGTGTTAATGCATGTATATGTGGGTGTCTTTTAATCTGTTTTGAGGCAGCTAATTTCCAGTTCTCCTTTGCAGATTCATAGTTCGTATTCATTGTTCTGCTGCCTCTTATTCAACTTTTTTTTTCAAATGGACACGATCTTTAGAACTTAGGTAAATAAGCTAAGAGAAAACACGTGTAACTGATTCATATTTTGAAAGATCAGTATGACATGGCATATATATTATGCCACCATTAACCGTTTTCTAATACATGCTGAAATAAATGCGCATTGAGTCCAACAGATGTTGTAATCAAAGAGGCTGTTGCTCTAGGCATGTCAGGAAACACTAGGTCACTGGGTAAAAAAAAACAGATGTTTTAATTAGGTAATGGTTCAAGTCCCCTCTCTGTCAGTTTCACCAGCCGAATGACTTCTGTGGCTTTTTGTCTCTCTGACTCTCAGTTCCTGTGCTGGAAAACAAAGGCATAGATGTCCAGGCAGTTTTCTAGAGGGTTAAATGAAGTGAGACATGCGCAGCTCTTAGGGTAGCTTGTGGGCTCTAGCAGGACCAGCTTTGGTTATTATTAACTTTTCGACTGGAGATATATGTGTCACTCGAGGGTTCCAAACACTGATGAACATGCCTTGGGACACAAAATTTACCAGGTGTCTACAGCTGACAGACGTCTACCGTGGGTCCTGGAGACATGCTGATAGCTTTGGAGTGACAGCTGTGTGCTAGAGATAGTGACAGCAGTGTATGTGTAATGCATTGAGAGCCACGTGTCCGGGTTAAGATGGCAGGTCAGAGAAGGAGAACGTAGTCCAAGTCATCCTCGGAGAGGAAAACATGCAGATTCACACATCAGGCCTCTCTTGGATGGCTCCCGGGGACACATCAAATTCCAAGTACACGATTCCCGCCGGGGAGCAAAGGATGCACGAGGTTTGAGCATGTGTTCAGACATGCAGCCCTGCCATCATTCGCCTACAAACCCACGTGATATTAAAGGATTTGAAAAATACCATTTTCAGAACTAGACAGTAGTCAAGCAGCATGTAAATAAAATTATTAATTCCTTCTACAGAGATCTCTCCTAGATGCTACACAAAAGCTGGCTGCCCTTCTTACCTGTGGGTTTAGTCAGTACTGGTCAAAAATATTTGGAAAAAGCTGTATCTTTTCTGAATATGGAGAGATTTTCATGCATTATTCTCTAAACTATATTTTGTCAGACTTTTTGCACAAAATGTATTTGTGTTAGTACCCTAGAAGTGATGAAACACGTCATAGATGACTGTGTATGTTACATGCGAATACCATGCCACTTTACATAAAGAGCTTGAAAACCCATAGATTTTAATATGTGGAGGGTTCCTGGAAGTGGTATTTTTGCATGTTGGGGTAGCTGTGTTTAAACATGTGAGAGACAGGCTTCTATTAACTTCTTCTTCCAAGTGTTGAGATGTTAGCACTGCTTGGTGAGTCCCTTTCCCCTTGCTCTCCACCCTGTCTGGTATTTGAGCTGCTGGCTCTCACTAGACTGGAAGCTTCATGAGAGGAGGAATTGTACCCGAATTGTTTGCTGTCATACCCTCCACCCATACTGAGTAAGAGACTCTCAAATCTGGGAGAGGGACCTGGGGAGTAAGTTCTTTTGGAATTGTGTCCTCCTGTTACACACATGTACATGTAACTGTATCTGACTTTTTCTTCTGAGAAACTGGATGAATGCCTTGAAAAGTGTTTTGGTTATTTCTGTTTCTCTGGTTTGGAAGTAAAGCTCATGGTGAAAGAAGCTGGGTGCTTAGCAATGCAAACATAAGCAGTTGCACTGCCACCTCGGCTCCCCAGCAGTAACTTCCTTTGATGCTCGCCCTGCTTACTCCCAGCCCCTTTCCTCACCCACTTCTCCTCAGAGTTGACACCCTCACTAGAATCAAGACAGCGAGCTCTTTATATCCCAACTCCTTACACAGGAGAGCTCTCATTCTCTGTGTGTATTCTAAAGATAAACCAGATTAGAGTCTTCTAGATTTCATGAGGAGCTGGTGAACTAAGAATGTTATAAATACTTTCCAGAGGGATGGATGTGGCTCAGATTTTACATGCGTGTGGGAGAGCCTGTCTTACCTCACTTTCTGATTTTTCATAATTCTTATTGAACTCATGAGCACCACTGAGAGTCAACGATTGGCGATTTCGTTTTTACGTTCTTCCTGTGTTGTCCGTGAAGACAGCTGTCTATGCTCCCTTCCTTCCTGTCAGCACACTCTCTTCAGTGACCCACAAACACATTTGAGGTGACCCCCAGTTGTGTTGCGCCATTAAAGCACTGAGCGCCCGGACCACTCCATTGAGAGTTGAGCACAAGTTGAAGTAAGCAAGAGCCCATGAGTAAGGGTGCCATGGGGACAGGGAAGCTTAGCTGCCCCCCTCAGCCTCCTCTCCAAGGAACGCTTCCAAGAATGGACATTTGAGTGCTGTCTGGAAAGATGAGCCGGGGATTGGCAGACGCTGAAAGGATTCAGGTGTCCAGTGAGGCCCTGAGAGGATGGAGAGCACCTAACCCACATTTATTCCCTGCAGACCACGGCTCAGGGACCACGGCTCAGGGACCACAGCGGGCCTGAACAGACAGGGGTAAAGAGCTGATGAATAGAATGTGATGAGACCTTTACATGGCAATCTATGTAACCTAGTGAGGTGGCCAACACTTCAGTCACAGCCTTGATAATTCTACCTAAGTTGTCAGTAAAAGTAGTTTCAAATACCCTGTTCAACTTGACAGAATCTAGACTCAGAAATTCTACTGCTTAGTTTCAAGCAGAGAAAGTAAACAAACAAACAAACAAACAACAACAGCAACAACAACAATAACAACAACAACAACAACAAAACAGTTCCTGTAAAAGAGTATTGTTGGCAGCACGGTTTGGGGAAACTAGATTAGGATCGTCCAGATCTGTTTGTGTAGGGCATGACTAGGGAGATTGGTGTCTGCTCCATGGACACGTGTGGAAACATCCGTATCGATGCAGAAACCTGCAGGCCTGCTGCTGGAGGCGTGAACCAAGACACATGTGCGTGCCACTCTTGTGGAGGTCACCCGTGGGAAGGCTGCCCTTGTGGAGGCCGTCCCTATACAGCAATGCCGCATATCTGAAGTTCTAGAGGCATATGCTCAGTTCACAGACACAGATAAAGAAGTTAGGATATCGCCAGAGGCCTTTTGTAACTGAAAACTGGTAAGTCCTAGACTTAAGACATTGGAAGAGGCCATTAAGAGAGGCATAACTCTTTAAAAATGGTTCTTAGCGAGGAGATTGTATTCCATGAATCACTTGTATAACTAAAGATTAGTTAAAATAATGAAAATGCCCTAATTTCCATGGTAACTCAGTACCATCTCTTTGGAAACAAATTGAACAACATGAAACATGACATTCAGAAAACATTTTTACTCCACGCTCCAGTAGTTTTCCTTTTAGGAATCTATCCAAACAAGATAGCCCTACTTATTTATAGTGATTTTCACAGGAAGATGTTCAATGTGGTTATTATTTACAACGACAAAAGGAACAGATTGGTCTAAGTTGTCTAATAATGGATGAGAGTTTAAATGGTAAGTCTATATAGTGGAGTGCTGGGTTCCTATTAAACCCTTGCTGTAGAAGAAGTTTTACAGACTTGTGCATTCATTCACAAAATAACATTAAAGCAATATAAAAATAGGGAGATAGTGTGCTCCCAGATATGAGATAAACACAGCAGTGTGTGTACAGGGTTGGGATGATAGATACCAAGAGAGCCATTTGACCAGGCCCTGTATTTATTTAGACTGACATGGCTTCTTGTGTGCAGCTCTACAGTGCAGAAGAATGTTCTGAATTCTATCACACACAATCCCAGACGTCATCGTACAGCTTTCCGTGAGACTCTTACGATGGTACACACACACCAAAACCCTGTTAGCTTCAGAGATGGAGGAAATCCAGGCTCCCCTCCTGCTCAATTCTGTCACTGCACAGTGGGCAGGAAGCAGCTACTCTGAAGGTGAGTGTTCATGCTAACTAGCTCCTGGGAATGGATTACACACTAATATATTTATGCATGCATGTATGTATTATATGTGTATGTGTGTGTATGTGTGTATGTATGTATGTGTCGATAGATAGATAGATAGATAGATAGATAGATAGATAGATAGATAGGTAGATAGATAGATATAAAAATCTCTCTGTAGACCAGGCTGGCCTTGAACTCAGATCTGCTTGCCTCTGCTTCCTCAGTGCTGGGATTAAAAGTGTGCACCATGATGTGCTCAGCCATGTCTCTTCTCAGACTTTAAGAAGGTAAGTTTCTGCCCTTCTGAATCTTCTCTAGTGACCTCAATGAAAAGTTTTAAACCACCCAGGAAACAGAAGAGATGTCCTTTTTTAAAACACAAAAGCAAGGCCTAGCTCTAGAATGTGCCACATCAGGATGTCCCCAGTATAGAGACCTCAGCAGTCTAGCTCCAGGGCTGGACAGAAAGGCCATGACTGGACGTAGCTCCAGTGTGTCACAGAAAGGCCACAGGGATTCCTGCTGGCCACCACTCTTCATTGCTAGGTAAGGCCAAAGCAGTTCTCTTGTCTTAGTGAGGAAGCCCTGTGGATTCCAGTTCTAAGCTAACGTTCTGTGTGGAGGACCTGGGGAGGTAATCTAGACTCCTTAAAGACTGCATAACCCTGAGGTCTGGTTTGATCTTCAAATGAGTCTCTGAGAGGAAACATGCATGAAGAAATGCTATGGGGGGGGAGATAAGAACGGGGGACCGACTTGCAGAGCAGATGGGCTGCGTGATGACCAGGCACAGCGTGGGAAGAACCAGTAGATGAGTGTGGAAGCCCTTATTAATGTAATTGAGCTGTAGTCATTAATTTTTAAAAATATCTTTATTTATTTTAAGGTCTTTTTTGTTACAGGGTTTCTCCATGTATCCCCGACTGTCCGTGAACTTGATCTGTAGACCAGGCTGGCCTCAAAATCAGATCTGCCTCCCAAGAGCTGGGATTAAAGGCTCAAGCCACCATACCTAGTGCAAGATATATTTTATTTTTAGTCCTCTCCTCTCTCTCTCTCTCTCTCTCTCTCTCTCTCTCTCTCTTTCTTTCCCTCCCTCCTTCCCTCCTGTGTGTGTTTGTGTGTATGTGTGTGTGTATGTGTGTTGTGGTGTGTATGTGTATATATATGTGTGTGTATATGTGTTGTGGTGTGTGTGTATGTGTGTGTGTGTTGTGTTATGTGTGTGTTATGTGTGTGTGTTTTGTGGTGTGTGTGTGTATGTGGGTGTGTGTGTGTTGTGGTATATGTGTGTGTATGTGTGTGTGTAGGTATGTGACTGCCAGTGCCCACAAAGGCAGAGGTGTCATATACCCATGTAGCTGGACTGTCCTATGACAGTGGTCACCAACGTGGGTGCTGGGAATGGCACTAGTGTCCTCTGCAGGAATAATGTGTGTTCCTAAATCAGCTTTCCAGTCCCTCCCCCACCCCCATTTTTAATATTTGGTGCTAGGAATAGCATGCATGCTAAGTACGTGCTCTGCTGTTGAGCTATGTTCCCTTGGACCTTCTTCTTATCGGTATCTGGAGGCCAGAGATGGGAAAGAGAGGGCGAGAGAGAAAGAGGGGAGGGAAGTGAGCAAGCGGGTGGCCTTTCTTACTGCCACCTTTTCTCATTCCATACACCTCCCACCACCAAAGCAGATGTAACTGGTTCTAGATGCACAAGTAACACGAGGCTTTAGCTTTGGAGGGAGTGCATGTGCACCGAAAGGTCAGGGTGCAAATCACTTGTCCAGTCCCGAGCTGCTGGGACTGGACGCCAGTGTTCTCATTAACAGCCACTGCTGCCGCTACTTAACAAAAGCAGGTCATTCCGTATTCAGTGCAATTCCGCATATTAACCAAATTAAAATAATAACATGTTCTCTCCTTTCATGTACTATACTGATAAATCCTGATTTATGAATGAAATGTGCTGATTAGTTAGTTAAAAATAATTAGTATCAGACTATGCTTCAAAGTTAATGAATGCACACAAATCTGGTTTTCTACCCATCCCCAATGCATCCGTCATTTGAAGGGAAATGTTAATCAGTTGTGTTCAAGAGAAACACATGGAGTAGCCATCAGCTTAGTTTGCTTTCCTTTTCTGTTTGTGTACAAGGTACTGTTTGTACAAGGTAAAAATTAGTGCATCGTGGGGCTGTGTACTTCAGAGGGATGCATCCAGCAGGGGCTATTCTCTGCGGCTGAGCTGGGATGCTTAGGTTGTCAGGGTGAAAGTCCCACCCTCAGAGCTCCTGGGCTGCTGCAGAGCCTTTTCTGGGATCTGAAGGCTAATTAGAGAAATGCCAGAATTGTGGAGAGCCTGGGAATATCATCTACAAAACCAGGGAGCCATTTATTAAATGCAATTATGTTCTCAGAGCTAGAAAAAACACTAGATTTTAGATAAAATTGGATGCTTTGACCACTGAGAATCAGAAGACCACAGGGCACCAACCCATCAAGATGGCTGCCAAGAGCCTTTAACCCACAGACCAACTGGCCACCCCTCAAGTGGGAGGCTACGGACAACACAGCCACAAATACTGAGTCTGTTACCTTCCAAAGACAGCCTCGACTGCCGTGTATATTATCAAAATCACCTCTCAAAGGGTCCTATCTTTCACATTAGGTGTGCACAGCATAGCAAGGCTCGTCTGATTCCCACGGCTGGCCCAAATTCCTTGTAGTTTCTTTGAAACCCAAGTGATGGTAGTGGATTTGCACCTTGGATGCTGAATGCAAATTACACACACAAAAACCAAAAATACTTTGTTACAGCTTTCTTTCCGTGCCCAATTCACCTAAGTGGAGTTGGGAATATGGGTTTAGGCCTGTCTGTACAAACTAATATTCTCTCTGGATAAGACAAATCCCTATGTAAGAATATGGGGCGGAGACTAGCGTAGGCATCCCTATAGCCTCACATCTGTATGTTCTTAGCTTGGTAGGCAGGACGGAATCCTACAGCGTATGGCGCACCACACCCTGCCGTAGACGGAAGCTACATTGTTGCTTTAGTGTTGCTGTCCAGCCTCCTCCACTGCGCTCTCTATCGCTGCCTCCTCTCCTTTGGTTCACTTGTTATTCTTCTGTAAATTCCACTGACCTCTCCTGGCTGCATTCAGCTGTACTGGATCAAAACTGAAGAGGTCCTGAGCATTCCCCTAATAGGCCTCTTCTCCACCTTTGCGGGTTCTCTAGCAAGGACCGCTCCTGTTCACAGTAGGTCTGCAGAGTGAGCACACAAGTCATGACTGGGCAGGAGCATCAGTCCCCCCATGAGACTGCTTCTGTCACCACTGAGCTGCAGCCCATGCTAATGGGCAGGCAGTCTTCAGCCTGGTCAATCAGTACCCGTCATGAAACACCGGAAGAGCCCCTCAGAGCTCACCTTTTGATGCTCTGAGGCGAAGATGAAGTGTATGGTTGCTATTGAGGGAAGAGCACACATTTAGAGTAAATTCTTGTTTTATAAGTAGCAAAGCAGGCTCTAAAATGATGGCAAATACATAAAGAGTAAATACATGACTGGTGGTGGACTGCAGTCAAGAATTGTGTACTGTCCAAACCAAATGCACCCCGCACTAGTGTTAGCCTACAGCATCACAAACACACAGTAGGTGTACTACCTTTGAATCAGCAAGGACTTTTTTTTTCAGTATTTTTAATGTTTAGCAAGGACTTTTTTAAGCACTCTATTATCCTTGTGGGGTTATTAAATATGTGGATGACTGTGATGTCACCACATGGCTCTAGACCATATCGATTCTTACTCTGTTGCCTTGGATATCCATGTTAGCGTTTCTCACTGGAATTGGTGCCTCTGGAAAGTGGGAGGGAGTTGACTATCTCATGGTACTGTAGCCCAGGAATGGATGCTAGCAGATATCGGACATGCCAGGGAGAAGGAAGGAGCTGCTGTCTTTTTGCTTATTAAAGATGTGTTCATAGGTGATCAAGCCATCTTTGTACATACCTTCCCTGGCCATCTGCCCCATCAAATTTTGGTACAAGTAATCTCAACCTTCTCTATGAAAATACTAAAAGCATATGAGCATTGCATATAGATATTCTGTGTTTAGTCTGGTTTGGGTTCAGGAAAGGGGGAAAGCCCCCAAACTCTTGCTCTTTCCCATGTCAGTTTCATGATTGAGACTTTGAAGCGCTGGTGTGCGAGCCCACCAGTGTGGGTGGCTGAGAAGGGAATGTGTGGGAACGGAAGAAAGGCCTTCCTTGGCAAGGTCTCTGGATCTAGCTCCAGTCTGGTACAAGCTGACTCCATACGTTTCAGGGAAGTTCCCCTCAGTGTCTCACTTGCTGTCCTCTTCAGGCAGGCCTCTTGGGATACCCTCAGAATCAGTATGTGATGGTGTGCATATGCTTGGCCCAGGGAGTGGCACTGTTAGAAGGTGTGGCTCTGTTGGAGGAAGTGTGTCACTGTGGGGGTGGGCTTGGAGACCCTCCTCCTAGCTGCCTGAGGATGCCCAGTCTGTTCCCGGCTTCTTTCAAATGAAGATGTAGAACTCCGCTCCTCCTGCACCATGCCTGCCTGGGTGCTGCCATGCTCCCACCTTGATGATAATGGACTGAACCTCTGAACCTGTAAGCCAGCCCTAGTTAAATGTTGTCCTTTATAAAACCTACGTTGGTCATGGTGTCTGTTCACAGTAATAAGACCCTGACTAAGACACAGTAGCACCCCTTGTCCTATAGTAGGCCTAGGGACACATGGCTGCTGCACTCTCCAGTGCTGAGGAGAGACAAACAAGCACAGAATATTTAAAAGTTTAGCATAAAAGCTAGTGACACAATTCTCAAAGCTTGAATTGGAGTGTTGGTGACTCGGGGCGAGTATGTGAAGACCACTATTGAAGGAATATATTCTTTTGTTCAGCTCTGGTCCAGGCAGGGTCTTGGAGAGCTCTGTGGCTTGCGGTTGGGGTTTGAGGTGGGGTTGAGATTTGTCGCTGCTTATGGAAGCTGCAGTGGCTGGTGGCAGCATAGAAGGAGGGGACATGACCCGTGTCATTGGCTCAGAGGCAAGTAAGGGAGGGGGCAGGGGAAGAAGGAACATGATATTTAAAGCAGCAACAGCAATGCCAGCCTTGGATCTAGGAGGAACTTACCTTGTCTAGGAGGAAGTGCCTGAATGGAGAAGCCATGTTGGGAAATGAGAAGGGCTAGCCAAATGAGAAACCTGCCCATATTAGCAGAGCTGGCATCACAGGTGCCCAGGGATGGCTGCCTCCAGAAGCTGTATAGATCATCCAGGAAGGAGAATGTCAGCTGAAAAGCACCTGCCAGCCTCTGAGAGCACAAAGCCAACCTTTGACAGTACCAACCAATTAAGAGTTCTCCCACCCCCTTTACTTCCTTCCTTACCCCCGCACAATTCCTGGAGGGACCAGAAACTAAGTCCCCAAGCTAGTGGAAGAGCAGAAATGCCAGCTCCACAGGTTCTTGCTGGCGGCAGCCCAAGCAGGAAGAAGAAGGAGGAAGAATTACACAATGAACTGAGGCAGTGTCTCTGACTTAGAGAGGCCACGGGCCTTTTATTATTGTCATTACCTACCAGAGATCAGAGAGTGCGTGGATCGGTCTGTATTCTCACTCAGGAGCAAGAGACACATGGTACACTGTGAGCACCTTCAAAGGGAGGTGGGAGTAAAGAGAAGCCCTGCTTGTTCAATGTCTTCATACATTATCCAGCCCACAGTGTTTTTCTATTTTCAAGATCATTTGCAGAGCAGGTGCAGCTCCAACCTCCATTTGTTCGGAAGGATTTGAAACTCAACACGGTTGCATCAGCTCTCTCTAGCTGCAGGGTGACTGGAATGACCCAGGATTGGAAGCAGGCTATCGGGCTCTGCACTGGCAGCCCTGCTACCTTCCTGTGCCTGTCTTGGGAGGCAGGTCAGACAAGGTATCTGGGGAAACACTGAAGTTGTCCCTAGGGCCTCCAAGCGCACTCAGCTAAAAATACTTAGAGTTCACAGGATTCTCTTCAGTCCCTTTGAGGAAGGTTTTCAGGGAGACATTGCCATTGTGATTGCGGGGATGTGGTTTTAAATATCGAGGCCCCTGCAAGCTAGCCTAAGGAGACGAGAATATTGAAAAGTGTTCTGGAAGTCTGTTGTGACCTCTGACTCTCTCCTTATTCTCTACCTTCCTGTCCCTCAGACAGTTTCCATCCATTTTACACAGCATGGGTGCCCCAACCTCTGGGTTAAAGGAACCTGGGCTTTCTCTTTTGGGAGATTAATTGGCCAAACTTTGGTCGGAAACATACAGAAAGAACGCCTGCTGGTGTAAGGCTTTCTTTGGGGGCACTTGGGCTGTAGTAGTGTAAATTTTACGGGGGAAGAAAGAGGGAGAAGTCCTAGCTCTGTTGGAGGAGGGTACCACTTCCAGTGAAATTATGAGTGGTCAGCTGACCTCTATTCCTAATCCAATTGTCATTCCCAGGGGAAGAGTCATGTGGCCCTGGCTAAAGACCAGTTTCCGGGGAGTAGCCAGATGAGGAATCTAGACTGCCTGTCCTGGAAGTCCCTTGGACCAGAAGGCTCAATGCACAGTTGAGCTGGTTTTAACAAAGCTTCAGGCCCTCCATCATGGTAGCTTCTGGCTTCAAGGTCCCATCGGTGCTCTGTCCTCTCGGGTCCTCTACGGTTTTACTCTCATCTCAGTCCCTTTCGTACTATGCTTAAACAACCACAGCTGCTCCATATTCAGCCATGTTGTAACTGATTCAGTCACATTTTTCCCCCCAGTTCTTTCTGCCCTCTTCATCTGAGTGTCCTGGCTTAGAACTGTCAACTCGACATCCTGGAGTCACCTGAGAAAGGACTTTCAGGCACACGGTTTTCTTTATCTAGCTGGTCTTTAGGTTCGTCTGTAAAAGATTGTCCCTCCTAGGCAATGGTTGTAAACGGACCCAGGTCACCGTAGAAGATGCCCTTCCCTGGTCAAGTGATCCTGCACTGTCTCAGAATGAGCCAGCAAGCAGTAGTCCTCCATCGATTCTGCCGCGGGTCCCTGCCCTGTCTGCCTGCCGTCTGTGATGGACTATGTATGACCTGGAAGTGAAAGCCAAATAAATCCTCCCTCCTGCTGAGTGGTTTTCACCACTCTGGCCTGGCACAGCAAGGGGAAGAAAACTAGGAGAGTGACTGAACCTTCTTAAAGGGGAAGTGAGGACTCTACCCCTGTTCTGCTGCTTGCTACAAGCTCAGACAGAGCCAGTGATGACAGAACACTGAAAGGATGACCGTCGTCCCCTGGATGGGCTCCTCTGAGGCAGGAATGCTGCTTTGTATGGCTGAGCCTAGCTGAGGGAGCCTGAATGGCCTTGTCAGCGTACCCTTCTTCCTTGCTCTGCAGGCTGGGAACATGATGGCCTGGATAGTTAGGGCTCTCTCATGCCTCCCATTTGGTGGCTGTTGTGATCAGCTTTGCTGGTGTCAACTGCCACTTTTCAGCTGGTGAGGCTCTAGACATCCCTATGTTCCTGCTATTTCTCCATCTTTTGTTTGAGGGCGAGCCATGGCACATTCCATAATAGAGCAGATGACATCGGATGCTGACTTGCCAGCCTCAGCACTAAGCTGTGCTTCTCACTGTCACAGCAGAAAGCCGGCCTATTTGATGGTAGGATACAGTTTACACTGCAGACACGACTTCCGGGGATCCCTGAAGTGGAGCGGCCTGGTGGGCTCTGTCTTTTCCTGGTAGTTAAGAGCATGGAAGCCTAAGTCAAGAGACTAGGTTCAGTTCCACTCGAGGCCGTTTCTAGGAAGGACCCTATGCATGCAACTTAACCCTTGGCCTCCCAGGTTCTCCATGGAATCATTTTGACCTGAAACCAGGATACAGCATATGAAGTGCTTACCATGGTGCACAGCAATGACCCACTACCCAGCGGCCATGGCTACTATATTTTTTACATGGATACTTGAATTTTGTCACACGACATATCCTCAGTAACAGTCTGTAGGAACCAAGCTTCGTCGTCAGAAAGTTACAAAGTTGTGACAGTCTCGCATGTTCCCAGGACTGTTTTTGGGATGAACTGGGACAGTGGGTGTAATCACGCACGTACATAGGTGCCTGGACAAGCCTTACTCATTGGTTCTTCTTGGCAAGTCTAAGGATAGGTAATATACTCATTTTACACACAGGGAAATGGAAGTATTAACAGGCTCAACCAGAAAGTTAGTAGGTGGACCACGAGACTGCTTACCATGCCAATGGCCGCTGCCTTCTCTACGGTTCAAGGTGCTTAGCACTAGTAGGAGATTTAAAAATGTGAATGGCGTTTCTACACGTTGCTAAAGTATAAAGAAAAAGGTGGCTACAGAGAGGAGCAGTTATCCAGAGCAGTATCCATGGAGTCCCTGGGAAATGAAGTCAGGCAACTACGGAAACAGAAAGGGTCCAAACTCCTCACTGAGTGCTGGGTGCTCCAATGGGAGCTTAACAGGCATGACTCTATGGAGTCCTGAGCAACACCATGTGTGACAGGCGCACAGTTTTCATAGTCTGTGTGAATTCTGTCCCCACACACCTCTGAAGTTCTGGGTCTGACAATAGACCTGAGAGATTTTCCTAAGAGCTGGGAAGAAAAGCAACTCCAACTGTCAGCCCCAGCCAACCAGCACACAGGACGAGTGAAGATTTGAAAGGACAACCTATTATGGCCAAATTTCCAGCCTCATTTTCCATCGGTCCAGCACAAAGCACAGCATTCCATAGGCTGGGCACCTAGAGGTGCCAGTGAATGGCCTGGAGGAAACACATGGCATCGTTCAAAGTAAGCAAAATGTGAGGAAGGTTTAATAAAGAAGGTATTTGCAAAGGTGAGGGTGACCCATGAGACAGGGTACAATTCCCTGGGGCTGGTCAGAGCCCTGTGTTGTCACCTCTCCTGGGCCTTTGTGTACAGGCGTAGAGGGCACCCTGGAGGCAGCCACCTGGCAGGAAGTATGGCTTTTGGCAGAGGGACTCATATACCCCATTGTGGCCTTCTAAGTGAGAAGACAGGGTGTGAATATACAGCCGCCATCCTCACTTCCTCAGACTTCCCAACCTTATTTCCTTACCAGGACCTAAGGGGAAGGAACAGCCTCCCAGGGCACAGAGCAGGAAGACAGAGAGGACAGGCTACAAGGGTCTGGACAAGCAAGGGGAAGCCGCAGGGACGTTGGCACCCAGGAAAGCAATTGTTGCTTTGAAACTGGAAAATTCCAGGCAAAACTGGAGTTTGAAATTCCAGGGATGATAGCCTGATTCTTGTATTGTGTAGAATGCATATATGTATGTGTATGTTTATATGTATGTGTGTATGTGTATGTTTACATGTATGTGTATGTTTATAGGTATGTGTATGTATATGTTTATATGTATGTATATGTTTATATGTATGTGTATGTGTATATTTTTTTTGACCAACTGATGCCTAACATTGCCTTCGGTCCCTCTACATGTGACATGAGAGTCTCCTAGCCCACTCAATGTGAACTGGGTCTGAAAACGGCCATGCTTTAAAGTGCAAGAGATAGCCTAGGAGGACTGAAAGTCCTCATGTCACTCACAACCAGCTTGTCTTCACTGATGTTTGTGTTCATTTCATGTGCACAATTAAAGCATGTGATATTCTTTAGTATCTTTGGGAGAGCCCCCGCCCCTATACCAAGATCTGTACCTGCTCCAGTCTCTTACATAAAATGATGTATGCCTACATATAACCATACATATCTTCCTGTGTACACGTCTAGATTACCTAAGCGCCCCATAGGATGCAGATGCTACATGCATACGATTGTACTGTATTACTTAGGAAGTAAAAATGGGAAAGGGTGATAACGTTGTTGTTCTTCATTTACTCTTGGCATTCGGTTGAATCCATGGATGCAGAAATCAGAGAAAGGAAAGGATGAGTGTATGCAGTTAAAGGACGGGCTGTCCCCGCAACACACAATGACATGTTTTGTTTCCACATGTCCAGAACCTAGCACAAGGCTGACAAATCGTGGAATACCAATAAGTAGTTGTTACGTTTGCACGTCTCTGTGGTCCTCAGACTCCCATTAATAAGGGCACTTATTAAGCCCTTACTACTTTACGAGCATTGTCTCGGGCCATTCTCATCTTAATATTATAATTTAATATTCACAACCACTCTAGTTAGCCTATCCTTGCTTTTATAAATACGGGAACCAAGGCTCAAAGAGACGGAATAGGCAGAGCGTGGGTTTTAATAGGGTTTCTGGTTGCTTCCCTGATTGAATGTTTCATCCCTTTCTGCTCAGAAGCTGCCTCCGGATTGGTCACTGAACAGTTACTTCATGCATATTCATGGGCTGACGGCATGAATGAGTCCCCCAGAGTCTGCTGTGTGCTTTGTGCATCTCTGAGCCTACCACTGAGTGTGTTGGCCTGCCGGCCGTTGTAGTCCTACTTTTTAAAAACCAGTTAAAATATTTTCAGTTACCATAGTTGTACATAATCGTGGGCTGTGGCGTGATATCTCAATACATGTACGCCATGTGAACTGTTCAAGGAGTTTCTGTTTCCCTTTCTGTCATTATTTTGTTTGGGGCCTTTGAGCTCCTCTCCACTACTTATTCATAAACAAGACAATGGATCGTTGTGAGGTGCAGCCCTCCCCTGTGCTGGAGAACACTAGCACTTCTTCCTTCTGTCTGTATGTCTCTGATGCCCGCACTGCTCATCTCTGAGCGCACTGCCAACAAGGGCATTCACAGTGAGTGCCCGCTTAACTAGAACCCATTATGCAGCATGAGCTTGCGATCCAGTAAGGTGGATGCTGGCGCTGATCTTGGTTCTACATTAGAGACAAGGACCCTGGCACTGTCACACTTGACTTTTTCCATTAGTTCAGAACACACACACTGCTGGCAGTTCCTTCTGAGGAACGGTTGATCTGAAACTGTCAAGTGAGCCCTTCGGTGATCTGAAATGGAGCTGCCAAAATAGTTACCAGTGACATCCACCTGTCTTAGAAGAATCACACCACAGAGAGAGAGAGAGAGAGAGAGAGAGAGAGAGAGAGAGAGAGAGAGAGACACGCACAGACACACAGAGAGAGAGAGAGAGACAGAGAGAGAGACAGAGACAGAGAGAGACAGAGACAGAGAGAGACAGAGACAGAGAGACAGAGACAGAGACAGACAGAGACAGACACACACAGAGAGACAGAGACAGACACACACAGAGACAAAGACAGAGAGAGACAGAGATATAGCACACACACACAGAGACAGAGACATAGATACACACAGAGACAAAGAGAGAGACAGACACACACACACACACACACACTCACAGAGAGAGAGAGAGAGAGAGAGAGAGAGAGAGAGAGAGAGAGAGAGAGAATGTCTGATGTCTGAGCAGGTAAAGTTTATAAGCCTGAGGACCTGAGTTGGCCCCTAGTAGAAGACCCAACAATGTCCTTTTGACCTCAGCAGAGGACAGGTGGTTCAGCATTTCCTCCGTCACTAATAAACAACTTCACCGAAAGCTGCTCCCTGTTGAACACAATCCACATTCACGTCTCTCCTCTCACCTACTGTGTACACACAGCACCTACACTGTCCCAAAGAGGAAGCGCGCACAGCTCTGACCGTACATGCTACGCTGCGTCCTAGTCAGCAGGCTCAGTAAATGTGAGGTAGACTTTGAGACTCCATATATGTCCATGACCCGTAGATGTTAGTTGTGTTTTGGAGACAGTGGATCAGAGGCTTTGTGGTGCTAAGGCCGTTGTCCACAGGGCACATCTGCCTGTCTAGCTCTTGCCCTTGGGTGGGTCCAACCCTAGGCTCATCATCTTCTACTCTGTTTTACTAAGATTTGGATCTGACCTAGAAAAACATTTTCCTGACCTTGGTAGGTAATCCAGGATTGGGGATAGGGAGGCGGACAGAGAGGGTCTTATTTCCAGGCTGGTCTGTAAAACCTAAGGCTCTGTATGACAAGAGTGTCTTTCTTCCTGAGTCCTTAGGCTCTTTGTCTACTCCTTTGGTGCAACCCTGGTCTCAGGCCACTCCTTATCTTCCTTTCTAGGTAGGAAGCTAGTTAAAGGCAGGTCTGCATCTAATCCCTCTTTGTCCCCTTCTAGGCTCAAACTCTCAAAAGTTTACCGAGCTAGGACATCCTAATAGGACAGTGTGTCATGTATGATCAGAGCTGTGCATTCTTCCTCTTTGGGACCGTTGAGATGGTGTACATGGTAGGTGGAGGAGACGGGTAAAAGAACAGGCCACAGAAGTAGCAAAGGGTGGAGCTGGTCTTGAGCGTCAGCCCGCTTCTCCTCCTTTTGATCTCTCCAGCCTCACACTAGCCTGCAGGTGCCCAGCCAGTCAGTAGACAGGAGGGGGAGGGGATGAAAGGAAGCAGATGTAAGAAGTGTGGGATCCAGCAAACTAAAAAGAAACGAGCAAGTATTTCCAAGCAGCTTCCTGGTAGCCTAGAAGATGGATCTAGGCTCTCTCTTCTGAGGTTACAAGAAAGTCACTCGCTCCAGGTCAAGTTTTGTATTCAGTCTGCACACGTGAGTGTGTGCAGTGGGGTTGGGGAGTCTCTGCCCTCGGGTTACATTACTTGTCTTCAGACCCCAGGACTTCTGCTTCCTAGCTGCCCAGGTATGGGTATCATTCTTTACTCGGAGGGGTGAAGCAGGCAGGTGAGCACTTAACATCGATGCTGGATGTCGGCTTTCACTCAGTGATTCCCCCTGGTATCTCATCTCACTGATTCGTGTTTATGTGGTGTTGGAGCGGAACCAGGGCCGTGCACATGCTAGGTTAATGCTCTCCTCCAGCTCTAAAATTCCCTTCAAGTTAGGGAAGGCAGAGAGTGCCTCCTGCTTCTGCCCCACCTCTCAACTCTGGCTGGGTAGCTCCTGGGGCTGTTCAGCCGAGTGGGGTCCTGCAAACTGGACACAGATGGGTAGAACTTAATGCTGGCCCTTCCCGTCGCAAGTTGGGTAGCCTAGAGCAACTTGCCTGACCTCCTTTTGCCTCAGTTTTCTAGTCTGCGAGGTGGGAAGGACTTGGACCTTTGTCTTAGAGTTCTTAGGACCATGGTGCTTTGGAAGGAGATGGCTGGTGTCGAAAAAGTGTCCAGCAGATGTGAGTTACTACAACGCCGTGTTTCTCTGGTGTTTTCAGATGGCTGTGTTTCATGGTGACACTGTCCCTTCCCCAGCCTCCCCCACATTCCTGCCACTGAGCCCGAGAACCCAGATCTGCAGGGCAGCAAGGAAACGCCTCTTCATCTTGCTGTGATGTCAGGGGCTCCTTATCAATAATGGAACAGTTTTTCCAGGAACCCAATCTAGAGAACGCAGCACCCTGGCTGCCGCAGGGCCTGGCTGGCTGGTGTTCCGGGAAGACGCTGGGCAGAGAGGAGTGTTATCTTGCGTGTGTCTTGCCTGCTATGTGGGCAGAGGCGGGGCATGCCTGTCTTGAAACCGGGCTCTTCGGTGCTCCCACATTGTGCTACAACAGCCCCAGATAGACAACCCTGTACCTAACCTGCTGTGTTCAAGGCACAAGACAGGGAGTCATTGGTGTGGCAGCCATTGCGGGTGTCCTCTCCTCCCTTGCTGCTCATCTCCAAACCTTCTGAATCCAGATGGCTTTGTTCTCAGATGATCCTGCACCCTCCTCCACCTCAGGACCACAGAGCTCACCCCGGCTTGCCTTGGTGCCTAGAACAGTGTCACTTTGCTTTCCTGATCTCTATGCAGCCTCTCCCCGCCCCCATGTTCTACTTCAGCACACATAAGCATGCACATCCACACAGACACATGTATGCATACACATGCAGACACTGACACACCAGCATCGAAAGATCATGTAAACACAAAGATGATCTGCCCCTCCCCCACCCCATGCCAGAACCTTCCAGGCCTGTGCTGAACTCAACTCAATGTTCTGTCTCACTACTGTGACCCCTGTGGTCAGCCTCTGTATGACCTTCTGGTCGTGCTGCTCCTGCTTCCCCATCTGTCCCAGGGCGAGTGAGTTCTAACCTTTGGACCTTCACCCTTGTTTTCCTTGCCGTGGCTCACCCCACAGTCTTCGGGTCACAAATAGGACCTTCTCAGAGGAACTTTCTCTTACTACAGTGGCGGGCTTTCACCTTTTCTGCCTGCTGTGGACCTGAATATTTTTACCGAAAGATTCATCTCAAGTAGAACCTGCCTGCTTTCTTCTCTCTCTCAAAGAGACCCCCTTGGGGGCCGGATGTGCCCCTCTTGCTCACAGCCATATTCTAGTGTCTCCAGGAATCCCTGGCATGTGCTGGGAGCCAGCAGGTTGTACGGCAGAGCTGGGTATGAGGTGGGTTTGAATCCTGCTCTGGATGAACATGATGTAATTCTCTGGGGATCTCAGCCCCACTGCTTCTTGCTGTGTGGTCTTGAGAAGGCTCTCACTTCCTTTTCCTGGGCTGTTGGAGATAAGTCACCCGGATTCCATGAAATAGAGTCCATGCTTCCAGTTGGATCTGGCACCCTTGTGGGGAGGGGCCTCCAGACACCTTGTTGGGCTTTTTTGCTTGTTTGTTTTACACTGAGACTGACAGACCCCATGTGTAGCCATGAGAGTTACCACCAAGTGGAAAGTGTTGTCAGACAGCACCCTGCTTTGCACTAACACGGACCAATGCCCAGAGGATCTGCTTCTCTCAGCAAAAGTGAACTGCTCCCACTTCAGAGTTTCCCTTTGGGCTGTGGCTGCCAGGCTCCTCAGAGAGACTACGGCCACCTAACTATAAGCTTTTCTTCTGCACTTTTCTGTCTTACAAATGACACACAATTGGCTTTGCAGGGTCCCCCTTCCTCTCACCAAACCACAAGAGCGACAAATTTGAAGGCTGCAGCTTTGAACATACACAGGTCTTGTTGGAGAGACTTCATCATCACACGCTAGGGAAGATGGCAAGAAGGATGAGGGATGTCGAGCATGCTTCCCCGTGTCGGAGCTGGTGGGGAAAGGGAAGGCCCAGCGTGATGTAACACTAGGGGAGCCGGGAGAATCTGGATTTTATGGTCATGAACGTCCCAGCTATAAAAACACTTTCAGTGTTGGCATTTCCACAGGAAAAATCATTTTCGTTATTGTGACTCTAAAGCACTCTCATAGACTCCCCAACCAGCTTTCCACAGTCCCGTTGAAACAATTTATTTTATAGCCATGAACTTGAAGTCAGGGTTGGTCTGCCTACAAAGCCAGTGAGGGCCATCAGTGCTTAGCAGGCAGGCTTTTGCCAGTACACTGTCTGATGTTTAATCCTTTAGCATGGTGGACGAAGCACTTAACACAGTACCCAACCCACGCCTCTTTTACCATGGTGGACGAAGTACTTAACACAGTGCCCAACCCACACTTTGGTTACCATGGTGGGCAAAGCACTTAACATAGTACCCAACCTACACCTCTTTTATCATGGTGGGCAAAGCACTTAACACAGTACCCAACCCACTCTTATGTTACCATGGTGGACAAAGCACTTAACACAGTACCCAACCCACACCTCTTTTACCATGGTGGGCAAAGCACTTAACACAGTACCCAACCCACACCTCTTTTACCATGGTGGACAAAGCACTTAACACAGTACCCATCCCACACCTCTCTTACCATGGTGGGCAAGGTCACCTGCACTGGAACTTAATCCATGTCACTGGGCATCAGAGCATAGTACTAAGTGTGGTATCTGAAACAGCAAGCATGAGGAGCAGTTAATGCTCAGAGGCATGGGTTGGGTACTGTGTAAAGTGCTTTGCCTACCAGGGCAGTCATGTTCTACCTCCCAGGCCATGCCTAGCTGTAACTTCTAACACAGAGCCAGGTAAGAAGCCCCTGAATACATGGAAGGAGGGAACATATAACACAGCATGGCGTGGCGTAGCGTAATGTAACGTAATATAACATAGCATAGCGTAACAAGACGTAAACGTGAGTGCCTGCCACACACCTCCGAACACCTTACAGCAGTTAAGTCTCATGGCATTCTTGGAAGGTAAGGTGGTGAGGTAAGGCTCCCCCACTCACAGACTGAGAAACTGAGTCTTGGCAAATTGTAGTAATTCACCATAGAAGCTAGCAATAGGCCGGGCTGAGTTGGAACCCAGATCTGACTCAGGACTGTGATTTTCCAGAGTCTGGGATGGATGAGTAAGTCCTTGGTCCCTCCACTAGGGATCTGCATGACCCACGTAGTTCCACGTATCTTTCGAAAGGGAACCACAGCTATTGTTCATTTCTCTGTTGGTTCGCTGGGTGTGGTCAATCCTGCTCTAGGCCTTCGACTTCTCAGCCTTAGCTGATCAGGCCTCATCTGTAACCCAACCCATGATCCTAACAGAATCCAGTTAAAGGAAGCTATCTGCTGTCAAGATTGCTTAAATATTTCATGGTGTCCTGGATTGCTCTGCTCTGGGGCAGGCAAGACGGCTGGCTAATGGATCAACCACAGGCACCAGATGTCCTGGGGCTGGGGACAGATAGATGGCCTAGTGAAGAAACCAGCAGACAATGGGTGCTTCACACCACAAATCCTGAGTATTTATAGTGATCGAATCACAAAACTCCCAGTTTGATCTTTGAGTCTAGATGTCAAGCGAAAGCTAGTTAGGTGCTTTTATTATCTATGTCAACCTCCACACAGCCTTCTAAGGAGTGTGAACCCGCGCGCACACACACACACACACAGAGAGAGAGAGAGAGAGAGAGAGAGAGAGAGAAAGAAAGAAATTGGCTAAGGACCCCAATCTGCTGCTGGGAAGGCTGAGACAACAGAATTATCCTGCTGTACTCTGGATCACCCTAGAGATAGTGAAAACTTGCCATGTCTTCTCTGTCCCCACCTCACAGGTTACTGGAAAGAGCTTGGAGTATGGATACAAAGGAAACTCAGTTTCTCTTCCTTCAACCGCTTCCTGTTGACAGCAAGGTCACGTCTCCATCTGAGCCTCAGTTTCTATTTTCTGGATAATCCTTTGGCTCCAAGATGTCATTGCTACCCCAGTTTACTCCCCTGGGATCAGAATGGGTAGAGACTTTGGTGGGGAGAGGAGAGATGGCCGAGGGAGATGATAAAGCCCTCCCAGGTCATTGTCCAAGATCTTGGCCTAGAGAATATGAGGTGTACCCAGGTGGAAATGCTCTTGTCTATCTCTTAGGAGCTCCTGTGCAAAGAAAGCATGCTTATGGTTGGTGGCACGTGTCAGGGAAGTTGCATCCATGAGCTACAGAAACAGGTGCTGCTGGGGATCCAAGAAGCCTGAGTCCCCAGAGGCCGATACAGAGATCTGAAAAGCATCTAGCTTGGGTTAGAACCCCAGCTGTCTGCCCGTGGTTCTGAAACGACTTACTTAGTACCTACTATAGGCTAGGTACTGTGTTAAGTCCCTGAGATGTGAAGAGAAGACAGACACACTTCTGCCCTTGGGCCCATGTTCTAGTATGGGGGAGGGGTTGCTATTTCCAAATAACAGACACAGATGAGGCCCAAGGTCTCTGCAGGAAGCAGACAGACTGGGAGAGGGTGATAGGTGAGGCTCATTGTTACCAGCAAGGAGTAGTTTTTGAGCTGGACCTGGTGGAGTCCTGCGTGGAAACAGTGTAACAACTCTGAAGCGGAGGACCGGCTAGAATCCCCCCTCCCCCACACACACTGAAAGAAGCGGAAGAAATCTCAAGCTGGAGATGACTTCCTTAAGAAGGCCACCTTCATCTTACTGAGCTGGAAGTGCCGCTGTGGAAAGGTGGGCAGTGGGAGGACAGAGCTCTTCTCAGGCCTGCTGTCAAGGCTCTGGGATTCTCTGTGCCACTGCCCTTCAGGCTCAGCACTGTCACGTCCCCACACGGTACCCATGGATGTGGAGACAGACGGTTGTCAAAGGGAAAGGAGAAAGTCTCTGGTGCCTTTTCTGAAGGAGTGGATGTCCCCAGCAGCCATCACCCTCAGCAGCCCAGCCCCGAGCCCCCACAGGTCATCTTTGCGGATAGTATGGCCACACCGTTTCTTTAAGGCTTGTCAAGACCCCCCAGAGCCTGGCTATGTGTTTGAGTCATAAGGTGGGATGCTTAGAACAACTGAAGTTTGAATTGCTCTCCGGCTCCTAGTTAAGACAGCACACAGGCAAAGCTCTGGAGTGGTGTTTGTCATCCCTCTCCTGCCTCTGCTGCTTCCTGAGGATGCAATGCAGCACAGCACCAGGGGGGGGGAGCTCTGACCCTGTCAGCCGCCCATCATGGCAGATGTGCCATGGTTCTGTCCTTGGATAGAGGAAAGCTGAGAGACATAGCTCCCCAGAGATGCCGAAATTCAGCCTCGTGTCATCTCCCCTTCAGAACCCGGCTGCCCTAAGGAAGCTCCATCTTGCTGCCTCTGCTTTAACAGTCCCCTAGATAACGGACACCACTTTGGGCCACTGCACAGCGGCCAAGGAAGTTCTCCCCGCTCTGTCACATGCTGCCAGATGAACCTGCTATTTTCGTCGAGGGCACTGATGCCTCCTTCCAAACCTCCCGAGAGTGCAAGGTACAGAATGTTTTGAATCAATCACCTTCTATTTTCTTTCCTGTACGTGGGCCCGTTTAGGACAAGATTGACTCGAATCCTTCTTGAATTCTGGCAACCCTGATTTGCCTTGAAGTTTAACTATCTTTAT
This sequence comes from Rattus rattus, assembly GCF_011064425.1. Lineage (NCBI taxonomy): Eukaryota > Metazoa > Chordata > Mammalia > Rodentia > Muridae > Rattus > Rattus rattus. The sequence continues at coordinate 4,094,675 of NC_046162.1, forward strand.
AATACGCCGTACAATTCCCTCTGTGCCTTTTATGACATGGAGCCGAGGCATAATTTGTCTAAGTCTATCGCTGGAGAAAACAAAATAACGTGCACGCCTTATGAGAGCGGCTCCGGTCTGTTGTTTATTTGTGCCATATTTGTAAGGAGTTACCTCTGGGTCTTATGACTTATTACCAACCCTCTTCCTCCCCCTGGCCTCTCTCAGGTGGCCATCCATATCCTCTGCTGGCAGAGTGGGGATGAGAATTCTTCTTCAGAAAGAAGAATTCCTAGCTGCCCTGGTAATTCTCCGTTTGGTTCCCTGGATCCTCTCCCTGCCCTTCGCCCTCTCTTTGTTGCAGGCTACTGTGTCCTCCGGGCTCCCTGCCAGTTCAGCCAATGGGAGGCCCTGGCACGAGAAGACAGAGGTTGAAGGTTTTCCTCCCTCCTGCCTGGCTGGTGTCATGTGTCTGCCCCTCTCCGTGTCCCTCAGTGGAACAGTGTCTCACAGACTCACTGCCAGCTTCCTTTCCTTGGTTCGTCCCTCGCCCCAATGCTTACGTGTTCTCTCTCTCTCTCTCTCTCTCTCTCTCTCTCTCTCTCTCTCTCTCTCTCTCTCCCTCTCTCTCTCTCTCTCTCTGTGTGTGTGTGTGTGTGTGTGTGTGTGTGTGTGTGTGTGTGTGTGTGTGTGAACCATCTGCCGTAGGACCTCTTCCTCTGGAGTCTTGCGAGAGACCAGAGAGCTGATCAGGTGCTGGGCCTAGGGTGCATGATATACGCACACAGCCTGTGCCACTTCTCCTTCCTACCCCTTTATCCTTAGACGGCATTAGTACTGGTTTAGATTTAGATAAGAAAAAAGATAACATATAAGGAATCAGACCTTTTCTAGAATCTTCCAAGAGTACTTATTTGCTTCTAATACTCGACTCAAACTTGCCCAGTTGAAATCAATTATTTGGATTTTTGTTTTGTTTTGTTTGTTTTTTGTTTTTGTTGTTGTTGTCTTAAGTTTGTTTGTTTGTTTGTTTGTTTGTTTTTTGTTCCATTTGAAAGACTTTTGTCCCCTGTAGATCCAAAGACGAAGCTGTATCAAAAATGGGTGCCTGAAAACAACAGAAACGTTCTCTCCCATTTCTGGAGGTCAGAAATCTCAAGTCACACTCTTCTAGAAACTCAGTCTCCTTGCCTCTTGCTGACTTCTGGTGAGGGCTGCCAATCTTTGTGGTTTCTGGATCTGCAACTACAGCTGCCCACTGCTGCTGTTGTCATAGAACATGCTTCCCTCGTGTCCACATATCTAGACCTCTTCTTTTTTTTTTTTTTTTCGGAGCTGAGGACCGAACCCAGGGCCTTGTGCTTGCTAGGCAAGTGCTCTACCACTGAGCTAAATCCCCAATCCCTCTAGACCTCTTCTTGTCTTACAACACCCATCATATTGGATTAAGGGCCCACCTACTCCAGTGCGACCTCATCTTAACAAATTGTGTCCTCCATGACCAAGTAAGTCACACTTGGACACGCCGAAGGCCACAACTTCAACAGATGTGTTTGGGTAACACATTTTAACCTATGAAAGAGCTACTGCTAAAACTGAGAGCCAGCCTCTTTGGGGGAATCTGACTTCCCTAAGCATGAGGTAAGGAAAAAGGACCCAGGGCCACAATAAACACTTCAGGGCAAGCTTCCCCTCTTTTTATTTACAGACCACAAACAGCGTTGTTTTTGAGAGAGGAGCAATGCGTGTGTGGATTGACCCAGTCAGGAATGATGGCACTATGGTGATAGAGACCTAGAGGACGATTGGATACATCACTGCTTTCATAGGACTAACAGGGTCTATGATTGGCTACATCACTGCTTTCATAGGACTAACAGGGTCTGTGATTGGCTACATCACTGCTTTCATAGGACTAACAGGGTCTGTGATTGGCTACATCACTGCTTTCATAGGACTAACAGGGTCTGTAGGCGCACTCAAAGGGATACTTTAAAGAACCACTCTCTTTATTGTCTTAAGTGCATTTATTGATCTGCCCTAGCCCATGTACTACACAAGAATAAGAAGTCGCCAGGGTCAGGGAAACAGAAAAGATCCTGAAGCAAGGAGAGAAGGGGGCTAAAGAGGCTTTGAAGGAATTCTACAGAGTGACAAACATTAATCAATATGTCTTCCTTTTCCATCTATCCATCCATCCATCCATCCATCCATCCATCATCCATCCATCCATCCATCCATCCATCCATCCATCCATCCATCCACTGCTCTCCATGCTTTTCCTCTCTTTGACTGGCTCTTCCTATGTGCTAGATCATGATATCATACAATCTTCCTAAAGCAAGATTGGGCCTTAGGTATTAGCTGAATGAAAACAGAAATGTTCCCGGGGTGTGTGGCCCAGAAGGCTATGAACGTGTAAGGGACTCTGTGTCCAACTCTGACATGATGTGGGCACCCAATAAACAGAGAAGCACCCATAGGATCCAGGGAGAGGTACCAGCATAGAGAGAGGAGGAAGGAGCCTGAGCTCCTTGTGCCTTTTCAAGACCTCAAAAGCCAGACCTAGAGACACATGTCTGGAGTCCCAGTGCCAGGCTGAGATCAGCTGGGACTGTATTGCCTAAGCTGAAGGAAGAGTCTTTGAGGAGGGGCATAGGTGATGGGAACTTTAAGAGATCGTATGTTAGCTTTCCATTAGTATAGTGGAATACCTGTGATGACCAACTTATAAAGAGAAAAGGTTCACTTTGGTCCATAGTTTAGGAGGGTCCAAATCCACAATCAGATGGGCCCATTGCTTTGAGACTCTGGTGGGCATACCAGCTGACATTGGCTGTTTACTGCATGGGCAAAAAACGGAAGAGGAAGAAGCTAGTGTCCAAAACCTCTTTCAAGGTCACAGTCCCCACCCCAAATAACCAAAATATGCGCTATTCACAAAGACACCACACTTCCTAGTAATACTGCCGCCACCCAAGTGACGGAGATCAGATGTAAGAGTAGACGCTATTGGGCTCTACTGTTATCACGGAGAGGGATGGTGAGGAGCAGGCAGTTAAGTCTGTGTGAGACTGTGGAGGATGGCGGGGCTTGAGAAGGTTAAAAAGCCCATCTAAACAAAAGTCCGCCACTCAGCACTCACTGACCTGTTCTGGGCGACCAGGTACTCTTGTTTTCCTTCAAATGGACTTAGAAATCGGAATTTTAGGCATAATCTTTCATCATTAAATATCAAACATGACTATTTCTTAAGGTTTTTACGTCTCTTGCCAGACGAAGCAGAGGAAAGTGACCCTCACAGAGAGGTCACTCACTGAGAGGTCACCAGGTGAGATCGTTTCACAGAGAGGTCACCAGCCAATATCCTGTGTCTTAAATTTTAAGGCATACTAAATATTTACTGCTGCTTAGATCCACAGAATCAAGTGTGTGTGCTTTACCGTGTCAGAATATCTAGTATGTCTACAACTGGAATGACGCAGTGCCTGCTGGTAGGGAGGGCTGTGAGCTACAAGGCTGGATGCCCTTAGCTGTTCTAAAGAATACAAGGCCCATATCAGCCCAGAAAAGAAGTCTGGGCAGGGACTAGGCCTAAGGCCATCGGCCAGATCTGTGTCACCAGGTTAAGACACAAACAAAACTCTAAAGCATGCTACATACCTACTTTTTAAAATTTTTGACTCATTCAAGCGAATGTCTGGGGAATTTGTGTGGGAATGGATTTTAAGGGTGTGGGATAACGTTAGAAGGAACGTAGAGCTTAATCAGTCTAAACTTGTTGATAAGGCCCAGTGAGCAGAGATTCCAGGTTTGATAGTGAAGCTCACACAGTTAAAATGGTGCCAAGCATTTGATTGGTTGGCTGACAACTTTGTCAAAAGATGGCCGACTAAGAAGGAGCTGGAGCTGCCTGATTTCCCTTGGCGTCGTGTCGTGGAAGGGAAATTGCAATGCCGGAGTGGATTCACTGTGGAAAACCTAATCCTCCATAAAGGGCGTGCCCAGAAGACACGCCCTTCACTAATGAGACACAAAATGGAAGGAGGGGTGCATGTGCTTGAAGAGCTTTGTGGCTGTTCTCCTCGTGTCAGATCTCAGGATGTGTGATGAGCTGCTTCACTGGGACCCTAATTGGGAGAGGTGAGATTTTTTTTATTACTGCTTGTTTTATTATGATATAGGAGTGTGTGCATGTGTGTGTGTGTGTGTGTGTGTGTGTGTGTGTGTGTGTGTGTGTGTAGCCCTGGCTGCCCTAGAACTCTCTCTGTAGACCAGGCTGGCCTCAAGCTCAGAGATCTACTGCCTCTGCCTCCCTAATTCTGGTATTAAAGGCGTGCGCCACCATCCCTTAGTGAAATCTTCTTTCTTTCTATTTTGTTTAAATTGGATATTTTTAAATTTACATTTCAAATGTTAGTCCCTTTCCCAGTTTCCTGGACATAAGCCCCCTATCCTCTCCCCTCCCCTTTTTTCTACACGGGTGCTCCCTCCCCATCCACCCCCTACATTCCCCACACTGGTGGTCCAACCTTGGCAGAACCAAGGGTTTCTTCTTCCATTGGTGCCCAACAAGGCCATCCTCTGCTACATATGCAGCTGGAGCCATGGGTCAGTCCATGTGTACTCTTTGGGTGGTGGTTTAGTCCCAGGGAGCTCTGGTTGATTAGCATTGTTGTTCTTATAGAGTTGCAAGCCCCTTCAGCTCTTTCAATCCTTTCTCTAATTCCTCCAATGGGGGTCCTGGTCTCAGTTCAGTGGTTTGTTGCTAGCAATTCGCCTATGTATTTGACATGCTCTGGCTGTCAAATACATATAAACATATATATATATATATATATATATATATATATATATATATATGTCATAGTGTCTTTGTTGTATGTTGGAGAATCTTTGCTGAAGTTGTTTATCAGACTTTGTAGTTCTCTGGTGGAACTTCGGGGTCACTTAAGTACACTATCTTATCATCTGCAAATAGTGATATTTTGATTTCTTCCTTTCCAATTTGTATCCCTTTGACCTCCTTTTGTTGTCTGATTGCTCTGGCTAGGACTTCGAGAACTATACTGAATAAGTAGGGAAAGAGTGGGCAGCCTTTTCTAGTCCCTGATTTTAGTGGGATTGCTTCAAGTTTTTCTCCATTTAGTTTAATGTTAGCTACTGGTTTGCTGTATATTGCTTTTACTATGTTTAGATATGGGCCTTGAATTCCTGATCTTTCCAATACTTTTATCATGAAGGGGTGTTAAATTTTATCAAATGCTTTTTCAGCATCTAATGAAATGATCATGTGGTTTTTTTACTTTGAGTTTGTTTATATAGTGGATTACATTGATGGATTTCTATATATTGAACCATCCCTGCATCCCTGGGATGAAGCCTACTTGATCATGATGGATGATCATTTTGATGTGTTCTTGGATCAATATTTATAAGGGAAATTGGTTTGAAGTTCTCTTTCTTTGTTGGGTCTTTGTGTGGTTTAGGTATAAGAGTAATTGTGGCTTCATAGAAGGAATTGGGTAGTGCTCTGTCTGTTTCTATTTTGTGGAATAGTTTGGACAGTATTGGTATGAGGTCTTCTATGAAGGTCTGAGAATTCTGCACTAAACCTATCTGGTCCTGGGCTCTTTTTGGTTTGGAGACTTTTAATAACTGCTTCTATTTCTTTAGGAGTTATGGGGTTGTTTAGATGGTTTATCTGTTCCTGATTTAACTTTGGTACCTCGTATTTGTCTAGAAATTTTCCAGTTTTGTTGAATATAGGCTTTTGTAGTAGGATCTGATAATATTTTGAATTTCCTCAGATTCTGTGGTTATGTCTCCATTTTCATTTCTGATTTTGTTAATTTGGACAAACTCTCTGTGTCCTCTGGTTAGTCTGGCTAAGGGTTTATCTATCTTGTTGATTTTTCTCAAAGAACCAGCTTTTGGTTCTGTTGATTCTTTCTATAGTCCTTTTTGTTTCTACTTGGTTGATTTCAGCCCTGAGTTTGATTATTTCCTGCCTTCTACTCCTCTTGGGTGTATTTGCTTCTTTTTGTTCTAGAACTTTTAGGTGTGCTGTCAAGCTGCTGATGTATGCTCTCTCCTGTTTCTTTTTGGAGGCACTCAGAGCTACGAGTTTTCCTCTTAGCACAGCTTTCATTGTGTCCCATAAGTTTGGGTTTGTTGACTGAACATGGAGTTGAGTTCGTGGATTCTGCAAAGGTTCTAATCTAAGCCTTGTCACTCTAACGCTTCTTCTTATTGTCCTGCTGCTCCTCACTGGCAGGTGTGACTCCACCACAAAGGTAAATGTGCCTCTTCTTTCAGGAAGGGGGTGTTGGAAAAGCTGGAAAACTATCTGGAAGCTAAAAACAAGGCTAGGCTTAAACCTGATCTGCAAGAAAGGGTCTGAGTGTGTGGGATGGGCGGGGAGGAACTCTGGCTCCTGACCTTAGCACTGAGGCCTTTGGTCTGAAACACCTCTGAGCCCACGGCAAGCTTCTGGAACAAGAGTCAGATGACAGAATAGGAAATCTTGCTTTGTCTTTTCAACCTCATTGCCCTCACCTTGATCCAGATCCCTTCCCACTTCAGAAAGAGCCAAGAGGCCCCCACCCTCCTCCGGAGCAGTCTCTTGTACATGAAGGGCCATCAGCAAGACCCTTCAGACTCTCTCACCTTTAGAGAGCTGCCGGCCACCTTTCTCTCCCGGTTCATTTTCCCCTCAGTGTGAAGCCCCTATCTAGTCTGTACGAAACTCAGTATGATCTAAGCTCACCTCATCCAATTCTGTGTTCACCTGTTTCTTGTTGTCCTGTCCCTACAGAATTCGAATGTGAAGGTGAGGGGCCCTGGGCCCACCTTGTCACTGCCATGTCTCTAGAGCCTCCAGTGTGTCTGACACCTCTTGTCCTCAGACACAGTTGTTGGGAACAAATGGAGAAAGGAGGGGACCTCTCCTGCTCTGGACGGCATCGCTGCCTCCCTCTCCACCTCTGCTGTTCGCTTGTCACTTGTCTTTGCACACTGAGGGGTGGCACCAACTTAGGAAGTGCCCAGGTGCACTCTGGGGAAGCCCTGAAGGGTAAAGGCAGCAGAGCCATGTGCTGATGTTTGCATTGAAAACAAAAGAGAAAAGATGGGGCTCTGGAGGCCAGGGACTGAGTGCTCAGGAGGCCTGACAGATGCACAGACCAGAGGGAAGTGAGTCATCCAGACTCTCAGAGACAGACAGCCACGGGCACGATGGCTGCAGCAGCAGCTGCCTGTCTGTCTGTCTATCTGTCTGTCTCTTTCTGACACTGATATCCTTCCACTTTGCTATCATCCGTAGTAGATTAGGCAGTTAGGACAGTTTTTTAAAATTTAATATTTTGGTCGGTCACCCTTGTAATACAAAATTAGCTCATATCCACGTGTCACTTACAATAATCCACACACAACAGCGCTTTCAGGACCGTATGCACTATACTACTACAATAAGCTAGAGAAATTGCAGGATTGGGGAAAGAGAGGTTGAATTTGCTGAGACAGGAGGCTCGATAGGGTATAAACAAACTATCTGGTGAGTCCAGCTCTTATCAGAACCATACATGTGGTTTTTTTTTTTTTTTTTCGGAGCTGGGGACTGAACCCAGGGCCTTGCGCTTGCTAGGCAAGCACTCTACCACTGAGCTAAATCCCCAACCCCATACATGTGGTTTCTGAGCCTCCTAGGAGCCAGCACATGATAGTGCTTCAAGTGTGGAAACAATAAGGGGTTGTAACATGTTTATGGATTATTTATACACACCATATAAAGAAGCACATATTAATCTCGCAGGAGAAATTGCAACAAAAGATGAAAATAGCTCACATATTTAACACCACACTAATGCTGTTTATTTTAAGGAAACAAATATACTTATCATAACATTTTGAAGGACTAGAGCGGATGAGTAGGAGGATGGTGAGAATTTGGGGTCAGCCTGGGCTACACACTGAGACTCTGTTTAAAAAAAAAATTAATGGAAGTAAACCAGGTCTTTGATCCTGGTCCTCTACATGCCAAAATGGTAACATTAGGACTTGAGTTCCTAAGACTCTGAAGTTCTCCTGAATACGTAGCTACAAAATTTCTTGTCAGAAAAATCAAATGTGCTGTTTTCAAAATTCTTTGTTATAGTGAAATATTTGTATAAATTATCATCGTAATGATTCTTCAGAGACATAAAGCAAATTCTGAAATGCAGAATGAAGGCCCAGTGCCGGGCTCCGGGTGTACTTAAATACAGAAACGACATTAAAGGGATGATGAATTTTGTCACCCATACAGAAAAGGCTAAGAGCCTTGTCACTAACAGTTTGACACTGAAAAACAGGGAGGGAAGAGGCAAGGTGTGGTGTTTCTCTTCAGTCCCTCATGGGTCACAGTGGAAAGCCAAATCGAATCATCTGGGTTTTGACAGGTTATTCCTGTGTAGCTCCAGCTTGAATCCTCCTGCCTCAGCCTCCCAGGCCTTGGGATATGGATGGCAGGTGTGAGTCAGTACACCCAGTACAAAGACTTAAGTTTTTTTTTTGAAATAGTGATATTCCTCAATGTTTCACACTACATATTTTTCTTAACCATCAGGAGATTCACTGGGATCCCTTATATGTAGACAGTTTTCTACACTTCTGGGTATTTATTCTATATTTTATATTCATTTGCTGAAATCCAATTAGATTGAAGAAATTTGAAAATTCAAAGTCAGTATTGTCCAGTATATATTTCAAGTGACATTCAGTACACCCCTAAAGTGGCTGGAACATCACCACCGTCCATCTCCATGACTCATTTCACGAAACACATTGAAACTATATGTCCTGAAGTGTAGCTGCCTCACCACAGCCTTCTGCCATACTCCGCCTTCCATCTCTGTGATTCTGACGACTTTGAGTACCTCGTTATGGGCTTTTGTGATGTCATATAATGTACACGCCATGTGTATGTTCAAGTCTCTAAAGAAACCAGCATCAGTTGAGTGGCAGTCAATTTATTAGAATGATACTGCTCTGTTGACAAAGGGAGTGAGTGGAGGAAGGCAGACCGTACTGTGGGTATAGCAATTGGAGGGTTCATATGCGAAAGGATAATTTCATCCAATAGTCCTGAGTGTTAATATCAACTCTGCTCAGTGGGAAAATGAATTAAGTGAGCTACAATTCACAGAGCACACAGCCTAAAAGAGTTCAGCCCCACAGACCTGGCATTATCCTCTCAGCAGGAGAGCAGTGGACAGTCACTCTTGTCACACGATCTCAGTAGACACCCCTGCAACAAATTACAGTCTAACAAGAGAGAGGCTAACACGCTGATGTAATCATGAATTTGGCAGGCCCAGGGGTCGTACTAGGACTCCAAGCCCTAGAGAGAACTGTCCGTTTTTATACTCAAGACTCAATAAAGGAGGGGCAGCAGCATGCCAACATGGATGGGGATGAGTTATTGACCAAGTGGGCTACCCAGCCAAGCCTAGGTTCAGAACCTTCTGAGTCCCTCCCTGTGGCATTTCCTCCTCTCTGGGAGAGGGCAGGACCCTCTGGAATGAGGGTCTTGATTGGTTGATAACCTGCTGTCACGTAGAAAGGAAAGGGAAGGTTAGAATAGTATTTTTAGACTTTCTGACTGACTTATGGGAGAAGAATTTCTGACCTCGTGGAAGTAGTTCTGGCTTGTAAGTCTCTCAGCAGGACAGATTGACAGGCCGAAGAGAGTCAGAAGGCCAAAGAGCAGCTTGGCTCTGAGGCTTCACTTGGGGTAGTATTTTCTGAGCCCAACAGTCTCATCAAGGCGGTGTTAGGCAGGTCTGTGCCCTGTAGAGATTATGCACCTCTTACACTGACCCTTGCGACACAGATCCCAGGGTACAATGGGCCCTTCCTCTCTCCAGTCAGCCCTTATATGCATGAGCAATGATGAGACCCTTCGTGATTCACCCTGAACTGAAAGGAACAGATCTCAAAGACTTCATACTACGATGAATGCACACACACACACACACACACACACACACACACACACACACACACACACGCGCGAAACCTTCCACATCAGTTTCAGTTGGGAAAACTGATCAGTGTATCAAGACATATAATGTGGTGGTCATCTGAGAGAGAGAGAGAGAGAGAGAGAGAGAGAGAGAGAGAGAGAGAGAGAAGGAAGGAAGGAAGAAGAAGGAAGAGAAGGAGGAGAGGAGGAGGAAGAGGAGGAGGAGAGGGGGGGGAGGGAGAGGAGGAGGGGGGGGAGGAGGGGGAGGGAGGGGGAGGGGGAGAGAGGGGGAGGGGAGGGGGGGGGGGAGGAGGAGGAGGAGGAGGAGGGGAGGAGGGAGGAGGAGGAGGGAGGAGAGGAGGAGGAGGAGGAGGAGGGGGAGGAGGAGGAGGGAGGAGGGGGGGAGGAGGAGGAAGAGGAGACGAGGGAGGAGGAGAAGGAAGAGAGGGAGGAGGTGGAAGAAGAGGAGGAGGAGGGGGAAGAGGGAAGAGGAAGAGGAGGAGGAGGAAGAGGAGGAGGAGGAGGAGGAGGAGGGGGAAAAAGAAGAAGAAAAAGAGGAGGAGGGGGAAGAGGAAGAGGAGGGAGGGAGGAGGAGGAAGAAGGAGGAAGAGGAGGAGGAGGAGGGGGAGGGGAGGAAGAGGAGGAGGGGAGGAGGAGGGGAGGAGGGGGGAGGAAGAGGAAGAGGAGGAGGAGGAGGGGAAGGGGAGGGAGGAGGAGGAGGGAGGAGAGGAGGGGGAGGGGGGGAGGAGGAGGGGGGGAGGAGGAGGAGGAGGAGGGGGGGGGGGAGGAGGGGAGGAGGAGGAGAAGAAGAAGAAGGAGAAGAAGAGGGAGGAGGAGAAGAAGGAGAGGAGGAGGAGGAGGAGGAGGAGGAGGAGGGGGAGAGGGTATGCATGCTGCCCTGATGTTGCTGGGGAGAGCAGGAGAGGAGGACCTTCTCAAGGTCTGGATGGCCGTCTGTCTTGCAATCTCTTCCTGTCCCAGGTCGGCCTCTATCGAACCATAATGGCGGTCTCACTGGAAGATACATACTTAAAATGGACAGTCCCCTTGAAGAAAACACCCACAGCACATTTTATGTCAACTCTCACAACTAAGTCTCCACTTGGAGTCCTGGAGTCAGGTTCAGACAGTGACCTTATCGGGTTCCTTGGATAAGTTATTTAGCCCCTCTAGCAGTAAGAGTGCTGACCCCACAGGGCTGCTGGGAGAGTCAACTGACGTGCTGGGCGTTACGCGTCTGGCACAGAGTAAGTGCTTAATGGCTGGAGTTATAATTAGCCCCTAGCTTACTTACAGCCCATCCCTGAACCAGTCACACTGGTCAGGTGATGTCACAGTCTGGCCAGCCAAGCTTGGGTCTTAGAGTGACATTCGGAACTGAGCACAGTAAGGACTAAGCATTGCAGAAAAGGCCAGGGTGTGAGTGGGGAAGGCAGAGGTTCAGAGCCCATTGTGGGCATCGAAACAGGGGAAGATGCTGATACCTTAAAAGAAGGTGGTGGTTGTGGTGTCACGCTCGAGAATCCCGAATTGTGCTTCCTGTGGGCTGCAGGAAGTAAAAAGTTCTCAGCTGCTCCAACAGCTCCTTCTCCATAAGGTGAGGAAGGAAAATCGTAGGTTGAGCAGCAGCCCCACTTCCTGTACCAGGTCAGACCACCACACGGGGTCATGTGTGGCCGTGCACCTAGAGTGACTTGGCCCCGCAAGGAGTGCATTCTGCTATGGGAGAAACAGGTTCAAGAGTCCCCTGCCAGGCCTGCAAGCAGGCCACAGAAAGTCCTTAGTGCCCAGGAGAAACTGTCTCGCCAACGTTTACACCCTTGATTTCAAACAAGTCCTTGGGTTTCAAAACAGGAAGTAACCCAACTGGGTTGCTGTTCTTCCTGGTAACCTCCCTTCCCTGGAGCCCCTCCTCCACGCACAGGCGAGTCAAGTGTTCTTCAAAGAGCAAAGAAACTACTCTCTCAGAGCCCTAGGACAGGAGACACTTGGGGCAGGGGCGGCAGGGAGAGGTTGAAGGCCGAGGACAGCATAGCCCATCTGCAGCATGGCCCATCACCTTTGCACAAGGCACACAGGGTTTGAGAAAGGAAGCATCGGCAAGAGGGGGAGGGATGTGACAGGCGTCGTGAACTGGCCACAAGGACACTGGGGTAAGAAACCTTGGAGCTTAGTCCCAGCGATTTTGAGAAAGGGGCATTTTGTTTCCCATTTGACACCATCTAAGTTACCACAGAAGCCTAGATTTTCTTGGCCAGTCTCCTGGCTCACTCCTCCTTGGCAACGGCCTGTGACTCCAGCTGATTGCCTTTCTCTGCACTGAGTTGTGTGAGCTGGTGGGAAAGCAATCTGAGACCACCAGCACCCACGGGCAGGAAGATAAGAATAGCCTCCTGACCATGGACACACAGGCGCGTCCACGTGCACTTTGCATTTTGTAGCTGTAATGGAAATGTCAGGCCTTATCACTGTGAGCAGGCTGCGGTCCATCGCCACCTCGGCCCTCTTAAATGAGGACAGCCTAATTTCCCTGAAGTCAGAGGCACCCCTATCGGTTCCATCTTGCTCACCCGGAGCGTGGCAAGACACCACTATCTCACACGTGGCAGGTGCTCTGGGAAGGTGCTTTAAATGGAAATGAGTTGGATTGTACGTTTTTTATCTGTGCTCCACAGTTCTTTGAAATGTAAAGGACAGCTTCATCAATGTTAAAGAGCCGCAGAGTGGAACGATTCCTTGAGACTCCAAAGGGACAGAAACCGGAGTTTGAAAGCATATAAGGCCATGGTATTCATGCTCATACGCAAGGCATGCCTATGAGGGCTGCACGCGCGTGTACGTGTGCACACACACGCACACACACACACACACACACACACACACACACACACACAAACCTGCTTCCCACTTGACTTTGATGAGCGCCTGATCAATACCCAAAGGCCTCTCCAGCCTAAACTGAAGCTTCTCTTGCCAGAAAAGCCAGAGTTCCCATCCATTAATCATTGTCTAGTCCCTACCAGGCCAAAAATAGACCATGTATCTGTAAAGATGTCTCAGGAAGCTGCCAGGGGCTTCCGGGAATAGCTAGTGTGAGCGGGAAAGACATGAATTATCGCGAGACGGAGAAGAAGAGGCCTAGAAAGTGGGAAGCCAGTGTCGGTGCCTTTATCTAAAACCCTCCGGTTTGTAGGTGGGGAGACACACAGAAGTGAGGACAGTGCCACTTCCTAGTTCACCCTGAGTTGGAATTCGAACAGTGGCTCCCTGTTTTTTTTTTTTTCTGTCTTCTCTGGGAGGCAGGGTGTGATCACCAGTGAAGCATGCTGACCAACCCAAAGTCACTGCCTCTCAGTTTGCTGGCGGGTCAGGAATTCTCTGGAACCCTGCTTTTGTTTTGAATGAGTCCTCTGAGAGCTTGGCACTGATCCTCCTGCAAGCATTCAAGCAGACTGAACCAGAAAAAATGTCAGGAAGAACACAGGGACATAGAAGGAGCTTAATGAATTTAGTGAGAGGGTGCCCCAACACACATAACTCAGGCAGACTTTTATTGACCTGTTTCATGGTTGCTGCTTCATTCTCATGCTAGAACTGATCAGGGCCTTGTGGGTTATTAAAGAGTACAGTCAGCCCGACAAAGGTGGGTGTGTTTTCTTGCTTTAAAGGGGCGGGGGAGCATGTGTTCACCTTGCTTGTGCAGTGGCATATTAAAGGAGCAAATCCCAAATGTCAGCACAATGCTGGTATTGTTACCACAGTGTGGTAACCCAGGCTGACCATGGTGCCTGCCGCTGCTCATGGCTGCACTCAGTCGCCCATGGGTAGAGCTTCTATTCCCATCACTCGTATTTTGTTTTCAGTATGGCATGTGGTCACGTGAGCTGAGCTGTGCTCTCCATAGGTAGAATTCTCCTCATCCCTCCTCCTCCTTGGGACAAGTCCTCAAAAGGACCAGAGGACATCCTCATGCAAGGAAGAGGAGTACTCAGTTTCAACATACTGTCATGTTTAATTCCTGTCCCCCAAGTCATCCTGGCATCCCTCTGTCTTGTGATATAAACCCTGTCATGAAAAGGAGGGTGGTGGCGACGCCCACGGTGCTCATGTGGAACCCAGTCAGTGTCTGCACAGAGGTGTCCTACCCCCATTAAAGAGGCTTCCATGTCTCTTATAACCTCTGAAGGAAACCTGTGTGTCTTCTCTGATGTTCCCACTCTGGCCACAAACCATTTCCCACTCCCTTCCCTTTTCTTATCCCACCCGAGCTAGACCCCAGGCCCCCAGAGTGGCTTTTGGTGGGTTTCCTAACAAATGCCTGTCTCTGCTTTGGAACATCATTCTCTGTGTGAATCAAACAAAAAAAGTCTTTCCATCTTGTAGGGCAAAGCTCAGATGGCATCTTCCATAGGAACTCTCCCGTGAAGACTGTAAAAGGGGCACTGAGGCCACCTCGGCGGAACTTTAGGTCCCTGCCATCCCATTCGTCACGCAGATGTTCCATTTACAGCTGCTTTCTCGGACGTCCCGGAGAAGATTGTGACTCTGCAGAGCTTTGGTGCTCCAGCTAAGCATCACTTGGCAACGAGCACACAGTCAGCCTTCAGTATCTCCAGCTTCGCCGACTCGAACAACTGCCGATCGACGTTATTCAGCGGGGAAACGTTGCGTTCATACGGAGCATGCGCAGACTTGGCTTTTTTGTCATCATTCTCTAGACCCTATGGTACAACAGCCATTTTGTGACATTCTATGCTGTCCTGGGTGTCATTAGTGATCTAGAGACGGTAAAGGGTACACGGAGGAGGTGCACGTTATATGCCCACACCACACTGTATTACAACATGGACTAGAGCGTCTGCAGATCTGGGGATTCCTGGGTCTCCTGGAGCCAGTCCCCTGGGGTGACCAGAGATGACTTTATTAAAAATGCCTAATGCCAAGTTTACCCTAAATCCACGGGATCAGAACCTGCGCTCTGACCAGATCCTCGGGTATGGGCCTTTTCTCTGTGACATAAGCACTTTCTCAGAGGGCCCAAACATCATGAAGACCATCTTCAATTTTTCCATGCTACAAGCCTGTTCAACAAAGTTAGCATGGGATGCTCTTGCTATCACAGAAGCCAGGGCCTGGTCTGATCTGGAAGGGACGGGGTAGACCCAAGCAATGTGTGTCTTCAAAGGAAGGGTGATTAACATGTTCAGTAATGGAGAGGGCCATTAGCCCAACCTGCTAGTCAGACTTGAATTCTTTCTTAGACTCTCCCAGGCTTGTTCAGACCCCTGTTGGCCTGACCCCTGAAAGTCTGCTTCTGTTGAGCTGTAGTGGAGCCGAGAATTTGCATTCTGCCAAGTTTCCTTAAGATACTTGTGTTACTGGTTGGAAACCTGATGGGAGGCACCGGCTGACACAGGAAATACCTGGTAGGTATACAATGGAAGAAAAGATTAGGAAAGTGTAGACGCCAGAAATATCTACTGGCTTGTTTCTTGGCTGCTGGGTAATAAGCCATTCTATAATTTAGGCCTTACAGCTCCAAAATAACAACCTCTGTGTATGGCTGACTTCTCACTGTTAGATAGACTCACTGAGCTCGGATGGTTCTCATGCTACACGGTAGAGGTGAAAGTACTCATGTGGACACCTTTTTCTGGAACTGACCAAAGCTGCAGTGACCAAGATGTCCTCCTGCCTTCAAGGTCCTTCTCCCAAAACTGCCTTTCAAATGGGAGAAAGCAGAGACCATCCATCTTTTTAAGGCTGTCACTTTGACACATTCTGTTGTCCAAAACCAAGTCTCGGGGGGCAGCTTAGGCCAGGTGAGGCAGGATTTGCTGCTCCCTGGGAAGAGAAGGAAATAGTTCATAGCCCATGTACTTAGTGTGTTTTAGGGAGCAAGTCAAAGAAGCTGATGGGAAATACCTCAACGTGACCAGAGTAGTAATTCTGCTGCAGCTTTCTGTACCTCCCTGTGCTGGACCATCATGGCTGAGGATTTAGTGCTGGGCACTGGCTCTGTTCAGCAGCCTTGTCTGCTTGTAATGTTCTTTGGGGTAGGCAGTGGGGTGATCCAAGCCTCCTTCCTTGATCCATCTCTCTGCTGCAGATGGAAAGGGCTTGGGAGAATCACTTTGTGGGTACAAAATACTCGGAGGAGTCTTCTAGAAGGTTCCAGGTCTGAGGTAATAAGAATCTCTAATAGGGCAAGACAAATTGTGGTGTGTCCCCACTAAAATAAAACCTTTCTGCTTAGAGAAATGGTTTTTAGAAGTGAAGGAAATGAAAGAAAAGGAACCGGGTGATGGTCACACAGGACTCCATCAATGCTCCTTCCAACCTGAAGCCGCTTCCGGCCGCTGTTTGTGTTATACAGCTTTCGGTGTGTGTGGAGCCCTTTCCAGGCATTGTGACGTCTGTTCCATTGTAGCCGTTCATTGGTGGCACCATTATCCTCGGCCTGCAGATGACATTGCCGTGTTTCTGAGAGTAGACTTTGCCACAGTCATAACAAGGAGCTGACTGGTAAGATTCAGACCCAGGATCTGAAGGCACAAATCTCTTCCATGATTCTGTTCCAAGAAATTCTTCCAAGAGAGAATTGTGCTGAACATCCTAACAGGTCAGGTCAAGAGGAGCCATAGTATCATAGTATCATGTTGATATAAAGATCAACATGACTTCAAGCAGGGGAGTTTTGTTTTTTGCTTTGTTTTAGAAATGTTAAGTTTGGCCCAAAGCGGAATCAGCAGGTGCTTTTAACAAGGTCCCTTTCACTCAGGGTCATTGGAAAGCGCCAAAACCCACAGTGTGGGAGTCAAATGGGCAGGGGTCACATCTTGCCTAGGACTCGAGTTGTTATTCTCTGAGCTGCAGTCTCGGTTTCTGCCCAATAATGATTTTTAAAAAGCGTCCACTGCCCAGGATGACTGCCAACATAGTACAAGTCAATGTCCATACGGAACTTAGCCGACAACCTGGCCTTCTGCTAGTGCAGTGTGAACTACCAAAGTACAGTTGGAAGTAACAACCTTCCTGATCAGCCAGCCAGATACAGATAGTTCACAATTCTCCACGTGAAGACAGACAGACAGACAGACAGACAGACAGACACACACACACACACACACACACACACACACACACACACAAACACACTGTGGAAGAAAGGACCAGACTTTTGTCCTTGAGTAGCTCAGAGAACAGTCAGAAAGAAGGGGAAAAGCCAAGAGGAAACTGACAGAGCAGCTTCCCTCAGGGAGCTTCCTCCCAACACCCATGTCCGGCCAGATACAAGCTGTGGGAGAAGGTGTCACAAGAAAGGGTGACAGCCTTGCCTCTTAACTAATCCATAAGTCAGGGACAACAGCAGCTGAAGCATGAAGGTGGAAAGACACAAATACACAAGGCTCATTGTGGCCAGGAGACACTTCCTCCCTCATCTCCACGTCTGCTGAAGAAAGCTGGGGTGGGTTGCGGGGCACTGGGACAACCCGGAAATAGGAACCGGGTCAACAGAGACATTGGTGATCCACAAGGATGACTCAATCCAGACTTACAGGAGACCCAATGCTGGGTTGCAAGCTCTGCGGGGGAAGGAGGGGCAAGCATATAGTTTTTAAGTAGGAGGGTGGTAAAGATGGCAGGGTAAAGGGTGTCAGTTAAGAATAGAACGGTGCTTTCCGCCATCTTGGCACCCGTGGAGGCCTGCTGGGAACAGGACTTCTAAAAGGAAACAAGTGTGTCTGGAAGGCTGTGGTACAAGGCTACAACCGGGGTCTCCAGAACCAAAGAGAACACACGGCTCTTCTTAAAATTGAAGGTGTTTATGCCGGGGATGAAACTGAGTTCCACTTGGGCAAGAGATGTGCTTATGTGAACAAAGCAAAAAAACAATACAGTCACTCCTGGAGGCAAACTAAACGAGCCCAGAGTGACACAGGGAAAAGTAACTCAGGCCCATGAAAACCGTGGCAGGGTTCACGCCAAATTCTGAAGCAACCTTCCCACAAAGGCCATTGGAGACAGAATCCGTGTGACGCTGCACCCATCCCGGATTTAAACTAATGGAGAGTAAATAAATAAAAGCGGATGTGTGCTCTTAAAAGAAAAGGAACAGAATGGCTGGCGAGGCCTCTGAACTATGGATGTTACAGACACCACATGCTGGAGTAGCATCAGTGTCCTGAATTATAATAATAGCATTTATCAAATCCCCGGTTACATCTTAGTCCATTTTCCTCGCCGTGATGAAATACCAGAGGCTAGGTACCCTATAAATGATTTTTTTCTATTTAGGTCACAGTTTTATGGACTAGAAGTTCAGTGAGATGGCCCTGTTTGTTCTGTCTCTGGAGAGGGCCCCCCTTGGTAACATCGTGTCCTATGGGTTCGTGGTGGATGACAACAAACTGGGAGGGAGAACTAACAAGAGTCCCAGGAGAGCTACACTAATTCCTTCTAAGGACAATAACGTCCCATCATGCCTCACTTCCAGACTCACCATCCTCAAGATCTGTTCCTATACGTGAATCCTAAAAATATGTGTGCCAACCATATTTTTTAAATTACAGCAGTCTGAAACCACTGTCTCCTCCTCCTCCTCCTCCTCCCCCTCCTCATTCTCCTCCCCCTCCTCTTCTTCTTCCTCCTCCTCCCCCTCCTCCTCCCCTCCTCTTCTTCTTCCTCCTCCTTCCTCCTCTTCTTCTTCTTCTTCCTCCTCCTCCTCCTCCCCCCTCTTCTTCTTCTTCCTCCTCCTCCTCCTCCTCCTTTTTTTTGTTGTAGGTTTAGAAACATAGTGTCTCTGTAGCCTAGGAAAACCTAGAGTTTTCTATCCCCCTGCCTCAGCCTCCTGGGTGCTGGAATTACATTTGAGCTCCTGGAGCCCCTGTCTTACTTCAGCCTCACAGCATATGGAATTGATATTCTTCTCCAGGTGAGAAAAATAAATAATAGAAATGTTTAACACTTGCCCGGCATTGCCTAACCAGTAAGCAGCAGGACTAGCTGTGTGGTTTTGGTGTCTAACAGTCAGAACTGTTCAGTTAGGCCGCTGATCAGCTTGTCATCAATGCTCTCCACAGAGGGCAACCGATACGCTTGTCTTAAAAAGTCTCGGTGAGGAAGGAATGCTGCAATCTGGGACTGAGGGGATGGCTTGGTAGGTAAAGTGCTTGCTGTACAACCATGGAGACCTGCGTTCAGCTCACCAGAGCCTTGTGAAGCCGGACATGGTAGCAAGAGTCTGAAGTCCCGGCAGTGAGGGGAGAGGCAGAGATGGAAGGTTATTAGAAAGCTCACAGGCCAGCCAGCCTGACCTATGCAGCAAAGAACAACAGGCGACTCTTTAATAAGGGAGAAAGTAAAGACCAACTCCAGGTTGGTCTTCCTCTGACCCTAGCAGGTGTGCAGAGGCAAGATATGCCACATTCACAATGCACCGTGCACGCACATACATGCACACGTACACACCACACACAGAGATTCAGATTCAGCAATTCAGAATGAAGGAGGGATAAGTCTGTGACCCCCTCTTTTTAAAGTGCCTATCCTATCAGCGAGCTCACCCTAATTTCATTTTGCCTAAAGTTTCAGTTGATGTGGGCCAGACAGTAACCGGGTGCCTGCTCAGAATGACACGGCCAGCTTCCTTTCTGGATGCCATGTTTGACAAGGATGGAGACCCTTCCTGTCTCTGATTTCTTCTGTGGCCTAGAGCCTTGTGAATCCTTCCTCTGAGCTCAGTTCAACCCTTACAATGCTTCACCTGCCCCCTTTTCTCCACATGCCTCCGCCTACTCGGATCTGGTTTATGAGGATCCTAAGAGTTGGTCACAACACGCCAGGGAAAAGCTCTATCTGAATCTTCACTTCCCCAGCACATGGTTAGAAGTGACCCTCAGGAGCCAGCCTTTCACTGATGCAGTAGACGGTTCAGACAATCAAGGGAATGGTTCACTTCAGCTCATGGCTTTAGAGATCGCAGGCCAGTTGTCCCGTTGTTTGAGGATGTGTGTGCCCATGCTCACACACACACACACGTGTATGTAGGCGTGTTTGCATATGTCTTATGCAGGGCTACAGTCATCGTGAATCTAGCAGGCAGCATTTCATAGCCTCCTCCGTGTCCAGTTCTGGAAGTCACCTCACCTTTCCAGTGGCCTTGGAGGGCTCAGGTGCCTTTCTCTGTCAGTCTGTTCAGCGTTCCTCCCAAAGGGCATAACATTTCTGACTCCTGGGTCATTCTCTGGCCAGATCTTCTGCCTTGCAGTGTGTCTCTCTCCTGCCTTTATCTGGTAAGCCCCTATCTAGTTTCTATCACCCAGATCTGGGTTACCGTCTTTCAATATCACTTCTGTTCGCAATATTGAGTAAATGTATCTCCCCTCTATGGACAAATAGTGCCTTCATCTGTGACCTAAAGTCTAACATTTGGTCACACAAAACAAGTATAGATTTTTACTGAATAAATGAAAAAGAAAAGAGTAGCCACTACCTTCCAGTCATTGTGAAGTTGAAAATGAGATCATATATGAAAATAATGCATATTTTCTTAATAGTAATTGACACGAATCATTTCCACTAGTTTTTACTGTGTACTTTCTTATGTGCCGGCCATTGCTTCAAACATCTTACACACTTTACATTGAACTCTAACAAAAAAGCCGTATGAATAAGCCTACTCGTAAAGTTAACAGTGATCGAATCTCAGGGATTTAAGCATGCTCGATTCATGCTCACTGTCCCTTACGATCTCAAGGGATCTCTAGGCACTGTAAGGCAAGCTGACCATCTGGTGGCTCTAATATCCAAGGCCTGTGTGTATCAGTTAGCTTTCCACTACTGTAACAAAACCCCTGGGCCAATGAATTTACAAAGAGGAAAGTTGGTTTTGTCTCAAGGTTTTGGAGGATTGGGGACACTTGCTTTGGGGCTGCAGCAAAGCAGTGCACCATGGTAGGAACATCTGTCAGAGGAAACCCACCTACTCTCTGGCTGGCAATGAAGGAGGAGAGACCAGGGGGTCACAATAGCTTTTGGGGGTGCACTGCCTGTGACCTAAGAACTCCTAGCATGGCCTCACAGCTCCTGAAATTACCAAGCTGGGAACCAAGGCTTGACACCCGGCCCTTGGTGGACACTTGAGAGTTAAGTGATTGCACAGGTCTAGGAACCAAGTTCTGTCTGGAAGTGACTCATACCACTCCCCGCATAGCTCCCACATCCGCGGTATCTTGGCTGTAGGTATGTCAAGAAACAGGGCCATGCCGATCCAAGTGCAAAGGTCAAAAAATGAAGGCTGAGTCATTTACACTTGGCTTTTGTGAAGTAGGACAGAAACCATTGACCTGGGCCTATAAAGGGTCTAGGAGTGGATATTTAGAGTTCGAAGCTACAGGCAAACGGCCCCAGACAAGGTGTAGATAAGCGGGCCTGGACATACTGTGGTAAAACATAGGTGGGCCACATCCGCACGCACAGTAGGTCCTGGTTTGTTGATGCCTACCTGAGAGTTCTTTGCTCTTGACCTCAAGGTCACCTAAAACTTGGAAAATGGAGAACTGAACCAATATGCATGGTAACCCTTCTCTGTTAAATACCTCCCAGATCAGCCCCATTTCTGGTCAGGGTTAAAGGATTTGCATAGACTCCAATGGGTCACTTCCCTGTCCAGCAGCCAAGGTCGAGGGTAACCGCCTCTCGCTGGGGCCTGGCTAATTATTACTGTACAGGTTTAAGAGACCTGTAATTTTCTTCCTAAATATGACAACAGGAGCCCTAAGGACTAAACAAGCCACTGCTGACCCCTGTCAACTGCATGGCTTCTAATGGCCCAGCCACCAAGGGGGCAGTGACAAGCCTGTGCTACCCAGCTGGTAAAGTCAGTGGGAACCTCTGGGCCACCAACCCCAGACCTTGTTTTTCCAGCTGATGTTGCCTGTGTCAGCTAATTCCTGCTTAGAAATGCATTCCAGGGCAGCTGGGTCTCTAAAGTCACACTGCGTGCTCACCGAGTTATTCCAACCCAAATGGCTTTGCGCTAATATGACCAGGAGATTGCTGGCCTGGCTCGGAAATTGCTCGAATGCCATAGAATCTGGATTTCCAACTGGGAAGGCAAAGCCTTGTTGCTGAGTGACTCCAGCACTAACGCGGCAAGGCTGTGAGTTGGGGTGAGTGGAGGAGAAAATGGAGTCTATGACCTAAGTGACTGCCACACCTCTGAGAGGCACCTTTATCCTCACCCATCCCTCACCAGCTGGGCGTGCCTCTTGCAACCTCAGTTTCCATGTGAGGAAAACTAAACCAAGGCCAGTGTCATATGGGGTTGCCAGGAAGGTAGCAGTGTGTGGGCTCTTGAAAGCTCACACGTGTGCACACACACACGCACTTTCGAATGACATCTTGGAAACAGGAAGTCCTGAGAATTAATCAAGCTAAATGTAGCTGGGACCTGGCCCTAGGTAACTGGCAGAACCCAACATAAACTTTGCTTCCCAGCGCTAACTTGGAATTAATCAGGAGAAACAATATGCAAACTGAAAGGTGTGGAGAAGCAGCTGGGGGAGCCTGCCTACCAGAGCCTTGCTAGGGCACTGGTCTCCTCAGGAGCCTGCAGTGAGGTAACTGATTGTACTAGACAGGGAAGCTGGGGCAACCCCCAGAGGCCTGGGGAGACCCATGGCAGGGCAGCAGGGCAAGGCCATGGGGTACCAGGAAGGGGCACTCATCAGCTGGCCCATGGACGCTGTGGACTCCCTCAGGATTTCCACCTTCTTTTTAGATTAGAAAACTAATCTAGCCCACCTGCTCTGGTTAGTGATAGCCTCTCGACACCTAGATCCTACTTCAAAACCAAGACAGGACACCCCATTTACAGTCAGGTAGCTAAGTGTGGGTCACAGTAAAGTTGACAATGGTAAAGATTTATGAGCACACAAAGATCAGAATTAACTCGAACCAAGTGAGTAATGGCCCCGCGGTGTTTCTGGCATGGCGACCTCACTGCAGACTTGGTTCTGAGCACTTTGTACCTCTCACGAGTTCACTCGGCACAATGTTGCTGACCGATGCCAGAAACACCTTGGCTCAGGTCCAAGACCACCGTGTTCTCAGTTCCCGTGTTCATACTGTGCAGACAGAGCTTTCTTCTCTCATAGGAGCAGAATGGTTTAAGTACAAACACCGAAGGCTTCAGATGTGTCCTCCTGCCACTTCTCAGCATGCGGGCAGCCAATCAGAACAGCTGTGGTTTATGCTGTGATACAGAGTTTGCTTATAAAGTTTGCTGTTTGAGTTAAATTGACATTACATATGAGTTTCATTTTTTTAAAAAGTTATTCAATGAATTTTGTCTTGGGGTTAGAACAAAATTCCCAACAAGTTCTGAAATGCCCCTAAACAAGACTCTGTCTTGTTTTAGTGTGTGTGTGTGTGTGTGTGTGTGTGTGTGTGTGTATTTTGAAGTCTCTCAAGTGCAAAGTCATAAGTGGTTAGAAAGTCCAGATCTAGATGGCGGGATGGTAGCAGGCCAGAAACAACTGTCTAACCGCAGACTGCTTTCTCTGACATCTCAGTGGGGCTCACTGGTGTGTGTATGTTTAAGAAGTGTGAGGTCAGGGGTTGGGGATTTAACTTAGTGGTAGAGCGCTTGCCTAGCAAACACAAGGCCCTGGGTTCGGTCCCCAGCTCCAAAAAAAAAAAAAAAAAAAAAAAGAAGTGTGAGGTCCCCAGCACCCCCAAAAGAGGGCAAATAGATACTGCACTTGAAAGGGCTGTGACTGTATTTTTTTTTACATTTTTTATTGGATTTTTTAAATTTACATTTTATATGTTATCCCCTTTCCCCCTTTCCCCTCCCGAAACCCGCTATCCCATCCCTGTTCCCCCTGCATCTATGATGGTGCTCCCTCACCCACTCACCCACTCCCTCCCACCTCCCCGCCCTGACATCCTCCTACACTGGGGCATCCAGCTTTGACAGGACCAAGGGCCTCTCCTCCCATTGATGCCAGACAAGGCCATCCTCTACTTTGTATGTGGCTGGAGTCATAGGTCCATCCCTGTGTACTCTTGGGATGGTGGTTTAGTCCCTGGGAGCTCTGGTTGGTTGATATTGTTCTTCCTATGGGGTTGCAAACTTCTTTAGCTCCTTCAGTCCTTTCTCTAACTTCTCCAATGGGGATCCCATTCTCAGTTCAATGGTTGGCTGTGAGTATTCACCTCTGTATTTGTCAGGCTCTGGCAGAGCCTCTCAGGAGACAGCTATATCAGGCTCCTGTCAGCATGCATTTCTTGGCATCTACAGTATTGTCTGAATTTGGTGTCTGTATATGGGATGGATCCCCAGGTGGGGCAGTCTCTGTATGGCCTTTCCTTCAGTCTCTGCTCCACACTTTGTCTCCTTATTTCCTCTCTTGAGTATTTTGTTCCCCCTTCTAAGAAGGACTGAAGCGTTCACACTTTGGTCTTCCTTCTTCTTGAGCTCCATGTGGTCTGTGAGTTGTATCTTGGGTATTCCGAGATTTTGGGCTAATATCCACTTACCAGTGATAGCATACCATGTGTGTTCTTTTGTGACTGGGTTACCTCACTCAAGATATTTTCTAGTTCCATCCATTTGCCTAAGAATTTCATGAAGTCATTGTTTTTGTGTGGCTAAATTTAAACAGAAGGTGGAGGCAGAATTCTGAGATACCTCCAAGGTGGAAATACATTGGTTCCCTCCCATACCCTCCTACTCTACGCTAAGCTTCTCTACCCAGAGGGAAAGTTTATCTTCTGTGTCGGAAGAACAAATATAATATAAGCACTGTTTTTGCCTGACTTTCTTATAGAAAAATGTCAACTTCTGACCAGACATCTCCTGGCTGTGTGTCCTTGGGCAAGTCATTGCCCTCGATGAGCTTGGACTGCCAATCCCACTCTCCCAAAACTGAAACCAGGGTAGAACTGGAAATCTTTTTGAAGACTGTGAAGTGATAGATGGACGTAAGGTTTTAAGCAGAAAAATATTATTTACTTGTTAAACAGATTAGGGCAGAGAATTCCAAATCGATAACAGTTATGCCTCTGTTACTCTTCAAAGGACAGAGAGAAATCACCAGCAGACACCCTGGGGACCAGGAAGCCCCTGGCTGTTCCTAGCCTCACTATAAACAGTCGGCATGAGGTCAGGTGTGGTGGCAAAGTCTCTTCTGAAATGTGTGGTCAGTCGTGTTCCAGGCAAACTCACCAATCATTAGCCATGCACTCGTGTTTACTCTGCCCAGGCCTGGAATTTGGCCTCTTACAAAACCCCAGCTTCAGGAGAACAGGATGGGCCAACATGTGTCAAGGTGGCCTCCCGGGAAGATGCTGCTTGTTTGCTCAGCAGACGCCAAGCCACACCCAGCATGATGAGCCAGCTGACCTCTGTTGACACCTATCTGAGAGCTGGGACTGACCCCCTCCCCCAGAACACCCATTCCAAATCTGGGTGGCTCCACAGCTGTGTTGGATGGCAGGGTGCCATGGTAACCACCTCGGTTCTTTGGCTAAGTCACCTGTCATTGAAACAGCTCATGCAAACCAAGCTGTGAAAATGGAGCAGCCACCTGCTCTATTCACCTGCCACTTAGGGCTTCACCCTCTGCCCTTCCTTGGGAGAACAGAAGTAGAACATCCAAGAGAGATCAGGGATTTAACATAGATTTTTTTTGAGGAGCACATGCACTGCTGGAGGCATAATCATGTTCATGAATGGAAAATGCTCAAAACCGGCTCCCTGGCTACTCACGGTCATGTGACCTGCTCTGATTTTTACCAGGGTGGGGAACACAGCCACGGTGCTGAGTTAGCCTGTCTCTTGAGCCTGACCGATAGAAACTCCCCCACCCTCACATGTCTCTATGTTCAGGGTTTGGGCAAACTGGTGTTTTCACACTGGGGGCCTAGCTCCATTTGTCTGGCCACTTTTCTGGCTACAGTGTTGGGCACTGCGCCTTTACAACAAGGCTCTCGGGCCTGAGCACTCTGCCTCAGCACTCAGAGGCAGAGGCAGGAGGATCTCTGCGTTTGAAGCTAGCTAGGGCTACACAAAGACCCAAACAATAATATTATTTTTTTTAAAAAAATGGAGTAAGCTTGTTGGGCTCCAGCAAATGTAGGAAGTGAGAAAACTCGTATGCTGTCTTGGAGTGAGTAACTGCGCCTCTGGAGTTGGGGGAAACAGAACGGGTACCCAATTTTCCGTTTCTCCTTCAAACTTCCCTAAGTTTGAACGCCCTAGGAGGATGGGCATTCAGAACCCTCATCGAGGCAATTTTGTCGGAAAGTTTGGTCTCGTTTTCTGAAGCTAAAGCTAGATAGATGCTTTGTTCAGTGCACAGCGTGTTCAGCTGTCTTCATGGGGCGGCTGGGAAACAAGGGGGCGTTTTGGACCTGTTTTCCCACCTGTGGCATAAGCCTTAGTATGCTTTGAGCTAGAACCTCTAAATAGCTGAATTTTTGTTGAAGATTTTATCGCGGCTCTCTTCACCTTTCTTTTTCTCCTCACTGCCTTTTACCAAGTATAATCTGCTCTGCGCGTCCCCTGCACAGTTGCCCAGCCTGCTAGAAATGTCTCCCTGGCCGCATCCCATGTTAGCCGGGTCAGATGCAGGGATGCGCCCAGCAGTGTGTGACAAGCCTTGGTGGAGAGAGAGAAGATTGTGGTCATCAGACACAAAGGCAAGGATATCGCAAGCCCCACCCCCGTTCCTCACGCCATACAAGAAGCAGCCAACACTGATGACAATGGGTCCTGTGAAAACAGCAGAGCTAACCCCACACTGTGAAAGAGGAACCCAAGTGGGGCCAGCCACAGAGCTGGAAGACTGTCTCGAAACCACTCAAGGTCTTCAGAGGATTCTAGAACACAAGCGGCAGCCGCTTACCCATTCAGTTCCATCTCATCTTCAGCCCTGCTGAAGGCTGACAGCTCAGTCTTGAAAACCCACCGCTCTGCTCTTGCTTTCTGGGGGATTCCTCCATGCATTTATTGTATCTCCCCATTCCAGATGGGCTCCTAACCCATGCCAGGCCCTAGCTGGGCACTGAGGCTAACAAGGTAACTAAGAATTGATTGTCACTTGCAGAAAGTTCATGCAATAGTCACCTGGGGCCTCGGGGAGAGATACAGTGAGACAGGCAGAGTCTCGATAAGGTGAGCAGAGGCCCTTGGAATCCTTGGGAACCTGGTGGGAGTGAACTGCCTTGGTAGACAGGGGCATGCTGGGATTTTTCTGGGTTGCAGCAATGGCGGCTCAACTGCTCCTTTCCCCCATTGCCGTTTCTTCATTGTTGACTTCCATGGACACCAGCCACATTCTCGATATGTGCTTGAATTCTACTGTGGTGTCATTTCCTTCTAATCAGCTGAGCTCTGATAGGCACGTGGCGGGGGGAGGGGTGATTCCCTGAGTCACCTCTGAAGGACGATGATGTCAGGATGCTTTGGGGAACAGAAATGGGTGGCACATGATTGTGCAGGGAATGCTAGCCGTGGAGCCTCCGTGTCTACACAGGCCTCCCGCTCCTTGAGCAGCTCAGTGTTGGATCTGTTAGGAATGTCTTTGGCTGCAGGTAGCTGATGCATAACCTCATTTATAGCCAGAGTCTAGAGCAGGCAGCTGGTAGCCTTGCTTCAGAGGCTTACAAATGCCAGGCCGCTGACTCAGATTCCCTTGGCCTCTTTCCTCATATTTATCTCTCAGAGTCACATGATACCAGCCAGGGCAGCCCGGTGGCATGAGTAACCATCATTGCTACTCAGGAGGGTGAGGCTGAAGGATAACATGTTCAAAGTCAGCCTGGGCTACAGGGCAAGACTAGCCAGAGCAGATCGGTGAGACCCTGTCAGAATAAAAAGCAAGAAGTACTGGGCTAGGCATGAGGCTGGTGGGTAGAGTGCTGCCTGGGTATGTAAGGTTCCTGGCAAAGAGCAAAGCCTTCAGTGCCCTCGTAGTGCCTGTTCCAGGCAGGTTGAAGGCGAGCGTGTTACCAGAGCAGGGCCAGTCAGTTTCCAAAATGAGGTAAACAAAAACTTCCCCGGAAGCTCTCACAACACACTTTGTCTTAAGCTCCACTGGTCGAAGCTGAATCACATCACCTTAAGGGATTGTTAGAGGAAATATCAGTGGCAGGCAATTACCTCCAACTCGCAGATCCACCAGCAAAGCTGGGCCTGCCGCTGTTGCTAGGGAACAGCAGCTGTGACAATAGCACAAAGCCAACTCTGGGCATTGCACCCACCAGCACCACCTCCGGTATTGTCACTGGCTAGCCCACACCTGTGCTGGACGCCGCTGTGGTATTTCCTTGTCCATGTGGCAGATGGTCCCGGGTACTTGAGTAGTTTTGCTATGCTGTGCCGTGCTACTCTGACCACGGAAGAAGGTTGTGAAATCAAACGGCCCAATGACGCTGGCTCCAGAGTGGGCAAAGAGAGAGGTGGGTGGAGGCTGTATACTGCTGGAGCCCTGCCACGCCTGCCTCAGGACACAGAGCGATGGGCGTGTCCAGGAAAAAGCAATCGTGACACAGCCCTTGGTGGGTTCTACAGGATATGACCTCAGGGTTCCCAGTCTACCCCACAGCAGTTCGGGACTGGATCTGAGCTTTATTCTCCACCAAGAATGTTCATGAACAGAGTGGCTTTAATTGACGAGGCGGGGGTTGGGGGGAATAGAGGACGAGGAACCACTTCCCTGTACACACCCGCCCACCATCTTGCTTCCTCTTAAGTCATCTCTTTCCCATCTCTGTTGCTTCCTCCCTCCTTCCCAAATCCCCAGGGATTCCATATTCTTTCTGCTCTGTGATGCAAACATTGCTATGGTTCAGGTGTGATCAGACTGTACCCCAAGGGTTCTTGCATTAAACGCCTGAACCCCAACATGAGGACATTAAGAGGCAGGGGTAGGGGGAGGGGTGGGTTGTCAGAATTAAGCAAGGTAGTTTTGTGGTGTTTTGATAGTTCTTGTGAGAGTGACTTGTCCCTCCCTGTGCTGTCTTCCTCTCTGTCCTGTGGGTCTCCTAGCTGTCACAATGATAGGACATACCAGAGAGGCTGTTGTCAGAGCTGTGTCACTCAGACTTTCAGCCTCTACACTGTGGACTAAACGAGCCTCTCTTCTTTATAGCCAGATTCCATTATTTCCTCGTCGTAGTGGTAAATGGACATGGGTAGCCTACAGTAGCAGCTGTTTTAAGATGGATGGAAATCGAGGTCATGATTCTGCTACATTCTTCGTGTTGTGGACTGCCTGGTCTAGTCTGGTAGCCAGACTGGGTCTGCCCAAGGGTGGCTGGTGTCATCTGGCTCTGGTGCACAGCGTGGCCACCCATTGCTGAAATTCACAGTTCACAGATCTCCTCACACTAGCCTTTCTCAGGCACTCAGTGTCGCACGATGGAGCCCGAGGAACTGCAGATATCTCTCACGTTGTGCACCATCGCCCTTGTTGGCCTCTTCCTCCTGCAAAGGCTGTGCTATAGTCCCTACACCATGGTCTTGGGCAGCTGGCACCAGCTTCCCTTTCTGCCCTGCCAGGGCCATGTTCTCCACCCCTCCCTGATGCTTCTGCCTTGCCCCCTTCCAGGGTCCCCAGCCCTAGAGCTGGAAAAGCCAGATCCTGTGAGGCTGGTTGCCCTTGTCATCCTGCTGTCATGTTCTCTGAATAGCAGTCATGAGGTGGGGGGGTTGGGGGACACAAGAAGAGCAGAGCCTTTTCCCTCACCTCCCCTAGCCCAGCACTTCCCCAGGTCGACTCTCTCCCTCTGTCCTGGGGTGAGCTTCCACGGATGCTGTGGTTTGAATGTGTCTGTGTCCCTCACCCCACCCCTGCCCCACAGCCGTGTGGTGGGAGTGTAATGTGCAACACACATTCACAGGTGCCACCTGTGAGATGACTGGGATTAGGTGAGGTCATGAGGGTGGACCCATGATGATACAGTGCAGGAAGACACACCTGGGTTGACATACCTGTCTGATTTCTGTTACAGCACCAGGAGGGCTCCCTACATGTTAAGCAGGTGCTGGTGCTGGTCTCCTAGATTTGCAACCCCGAGAAGCACAAATCAAACAAACTTTTTTTCTTTATAAATGGCCTAGTCTCGGGGATTTTTCTCACATCAACAAGAAATGCGCTAGGACAATAGATTATAGCCAAATGACAGCAACAAATCAACAAACGTAACCAGGCCACTCTGCAGTGGAAGACCAACAAATACTGGTATGTGTTAGTAAAGGATTCCTGCTAACAGAGGCCATCCTTCTGAAAAAAGAAAACTGTTTTTAAAAAAACAATGACTTTCCCTGCTCATGTTCAGTGGCAGTCATTACTCTCTAAACCGCCTGTGCAGTTAGCTGTGTACAAGGTAAAAACACAACACCATAGCCACACTTAGTGTCTGCTTGTAGGTGTGGTATTTCAGGCCACGCCTTAGCTGTTTCCAGGAAGGTAAGCTTCCTTTTCCCCTCCTGCCTGGTGACTGGCCTCTCCCCATCAGATAACACAGCGGAATAAGAGTGAAGTTCTACTTTGGCCCATCCTGACAAACTACCTCAAGTTGTAACACCCAGTGTGTGAACCCATTGACAAGACCTTCGCAGGGAGCTGCCGAGAGTGCTCATAGCCCTTGACCCAGGCTCGATGACCCGGAAGTAATTCGGGAGAGGAAGAACCGTCAGGTGTCTGTTTGTTCTTGTGATGCCTGTGATTGCTCCAAATTGATAACTGAGAAATCAAATGACGGGGAAGGGTTGCACAACACCCGGAAGCCAGATGATGTCACGCAGCCATTAGGAGTGATGAGAAAATCAGGCAGTCTTGAGCATAGGGGGTGCTTGGAATGTGATGCTTGGTTCTAAAGGTGGAGAGTAGCAACTCTTCCTTTTACAAGTTCTCCAAAACTTCCTTGACTTCTGTCAGTCAGATCCCATCCATCTGCCTTCCAGATCCAGGCCCATTCAGGCCTCACAGCTGCTGGTCATGTACACAGCACTCAGTGGTGGACATGTCCACACCTGGCTCCGTCCACATCTGTTCCCTGCCGCCTGACACTTCATAAAGACTTGCTGAATTCAGGAGTCAAGGAGCTACTGTTCGCTGAACACCCACTAGACAGTCACAGTTGTGACCAGCGTAACTCTGTACATATTATTTTGATTTGTTTCATCCTGAAATAATTCATGTAATCAATACCATTGTTGCTCTGCTCCTAGTCAGGAAAGCTGGAGCTCAGAGGGTCTGTCAGAGATTCAAGTCTGCCTAAGTTCCTGCACTTGTTAAAGGGGAGAGAGGAGACAGCATCTGAATCCAAGTCTGATCGAGTTGAATTGCTTTATTTCAAGCTGTCTCTCGAATGCTTTTTCCTTCTCCCCTCCCTCCCTTCCTCCCTCCCTCCCCCCTCCCTCCTTCTCTCCCTCCCTCCCTCCCTCCGTGTGTGTGAGTGTGTGGCAATACTGAGAGGGAGAAAATGTGACAAAAAAAACAAAACAAAACAAAACAAAAAAACCCTCGATATTTTTCTCTTGAGCAAGGAGGCAGATTTTCCCCTTTTTTGTATTTAAAGTGTTTGTATTTAAGTGTTAAAGTATGCTGCAAAGAGAGATGATATCCAACTAGGTGCCAAGGCTTTGTGAGATTCCCAGTAGCACTAAGTGTCCTAAAGGAAGAGAAGCCATGTTGGTCATTGTGGTGGTTTGAATAGGTTTGACCCCCTAGACTCATGTGTTTGAATGCTTGGCCACAGGGAGTGGCACCCCTTGGAGATGTGGCCTTGTTGGAATGGGTGTGACTTTGTTGGAGGAAGTGTGTCACTGTGGAGGTGGGCTTTGCGGTCTCCTAGGCTCAAGCTCTGCCCAGTGTAGAATCAGAGTCTCCTGCTGCCTTCAAAATGCAGAACTCTCTCAGCCCCTTCTCCAGCACCACGCCTCCCTGCACACTGCAGCCGTGATGACAATGGACTGAACCTCCCAAACTGTAAGCCCGCTCCATCAAATGTTTGCTTTTATAAGACTTGCCTTGGTCATGTTGTCCCTTCACGACAACGAAACCGTAACTAGGACAGTCATTTAATCTCCTTTCTGTCTTCTCGTCAGGGCTCAAGAGGACATTCCGTCCCAAGACGTGCTCATGAGCAAAGCTTGCCTACATTACAGGAAGCAGCTGCTGTAAGCCAAGCGTGCTGGAGACCTAGCCCTTTGTTCTGCCGCTCTCACAGGCAGGCGACTTAAGTCCCTACTGCCTATGGGAAGCTGGGCTGTGCCGTCTGGAGCTGGCTGAGGCGAGGCACGTGAGCTCAAGTGGAGCAAATGCAGGGCCACTGTCATTATGGAAATCATGACTCTGAAGGCTAGTGCTGCGTCTAAATGGGTTGGAATGAAATGCAAAGAACACATCCATCACTTGGGTCCCCCCTGCCTCTCATTACTGTACTACCCTGCCTATGTATTATGAATTAATATAGTTAATAAATCCTGTAATTATCTTGTGAACGGTACACAAGTCCATGGCTTTGTGTTTTTAGTATTGAAAACAAGAATTTGAAAAATGTAAATGTTTTAAATTGGTTTTGATTTTCCAAAACTTTGCTTAAACATGTTTTTTTTTTCTGGTTTAAAAATAAAACTCAGGGGTTGGGGATTTAGCTCAGTGGTAGAGCGCTTGCATAGAAAGCAAAAGGCCCTGGGTTCGGTTCCCATTTCAAAAAAAAAAAAGAAAAAAAGGAAAAAATAAAACTCAATCCTTTAAAGAAAATTCTCAAAACTTGAAGAACCCCAGACCCTTCAGATCTTGAGAAATGGAGACCCAGGCCCCAAGCTTACCCAGAACACACGGAGTGGATCCTACTCTTCACACAGCAAATCAAATAGAAAGAGGAAATCTGAAGAGAAGACGGAAAAAACACAGCCTTGTTCTAAAGGCAGTGGGGACTTCTATTTTAAACCCTGCTCTTCCCTAAACCCCACAGAAACGATCATGGGATAGAAGTGGGGATACATTTACAATGACAAAGAGCATGGGGGCGTAGCCATGTCAGGTAACTTCTGTAAAAGGGGGAAGCCGGTGGCTGAATAGTGATGTGTTTGCTGACTGGCGGAAGCAGTCACCTAGTCTCTAAGAGAAAAGCCAGAGTTGTCCAGAATTTGGTAGAAGTGACAGTGGTTGAGAGGTGGGGTAGGAGTAGGAGACAGCAGGGAAGGCAGAAGGAGCTGGAGGTGACAGCAGCAGCACCCACAGTGCATCACAGCCACCACTGCAGCAGCAGCACCCACACTGCATTATAGCCACCACCGCAGCAGCAGCACCCACACTGCATCACAGCCACCACTGCAGCAGCAGCACCCACACTGCATCACAGCCACCACCGCAGCAGCAGCACCCACAGTGCATCACAGCCACCACTGCAGCAGCAGCACCCACACTGCATCACAGCCACCACCGCAGCAGCAGCACCCACAGTGCATCACAGCCACCACTGCAGCAGCAGCACCCACACTGCATCACAGCCATCACTGCAGCAGCAGCACCCACACTGCATCACAGCCATCACTGCAACAGCAGCAGCACCCACACTGCATCACAGCCACCACTGCAGCAGCAGCACCCACACTGCATCACAGCCACCACCACAGCAGCAGCACCCACACTGCATCACAGCCACCACTGCAACAGCAGCAGCACCCACAGTGCATCACAGCCACCACCGCAGCAGCAGCACCCACACTGCATCACAGCCACCACCGCAGCAGCAGCACCCACACTGCATCACAGCCACCACTGCAGCAGCAGCACCCACACTGCATGACAGCCACCACTGCAGCAGCAGCACCCACACTGCATCACAGCCACCACCGCAGCAGCAGCACCCACACTGCATCACAGCCACCACTGCAACAGCAGCACCCACACACAGTGCATCACAGCCACCACCGCAGCAGCAGCACCCACAGTGCATCACAGCCACCACTGCAGCAGCAGCACCCACACTGCATCACAGCCACCACCACAGCAGCAGCACCCACACTGCATCACAGCCACCACTGCAACAGCAGCAGCACCCACAGAGCATCATAGCCACCACTGCAGCAGCAGCACCCACAGTGCATCACAGCCACCACCACAGCAGCAGCACCCACACTGCATCACAGCCACCACTGCAGCAGCAGCACCCACACTGCATCACAGCCACCACCGCAGCAGCAGCACCCACACTGCATCACAGCCACCACTGCAACAGCAGCAGCACCCACACATCACAGCCACCACTGCAACAGCAGCAGCACCCACACTGCATCACAGTCACCACTGCAGCAGCAGCAGCACCCACACTGCATCACAACCACCATTGCAGCAGCAGCACACACAGTGCATCACAGTCACCACTGCAGCAGCAGCAGCGCCCACACTGCATCACAGTCACCACTGCTGCAGCAGCAGCAGCACCGCTGACCACCACTGCTGCCATCTCAGCCATAATGGCTGCAGGTTCGATCCCTAAGGCCATCACCAGCAGCAGCTCTACCACCACCACCATCACTACTGCCAACACAGCACCACCGCTGTCACCAAATCCATCAATGCTGCTGGCACTGCCACCACATCTGTCGCC
The DNA here is from genome assembly GCF_011064425.1 of Rattus rattus. Classification (NCBI taxonomy): domain Eukaryota; kingdom Metazoa; phylum Chordata; class Mammalia; order Rodentia; family Muridae; genus Rattus; species Rattus rattus. The sequence continues at coordinate 4,129,296 of NC_046162.1, forward strand.
CCCATTGGTATCAACACCACTCTTGCATCACTCCTTCACCCCGCCAGTGACTCTAAGCACACGTCCTCCCCTACCACATAAGATCCAGGGTGCTCTCCCTTGGGGAAGGTGAATGAGTGGCACTGGGTGCCATGCTGCACAGGCGCTATGAAACACAAAGCTGTCTTTCACAGGACTGTAGACTGAAGTGTCCCCACTGGCTGCTGGGGGAACAGACTCCAGGCAGGAGCCTGAACAATAGCAGGGACACTAACAAGAACAAACCTAGCGCAGTAGTGAGACCGGTCAGCCAACAAGCCCACTCAGGAGGCTGTAGACAGCTTCTCGACTCCCAGTGAGAAACCTCAGCCTAAGTCAGTAGAAAATGGCAGCCTCCATCAGCACCACCGCAATAATGAGGAGACAGATGCAGAACCCAAAGACCACACAGAGGATTTGGGGAACAAAGGAAATCTCCCAAGGAAGCAATCGGCTAGCTACCTGGGTCAGGAATGGCCCAGGGCTGCACCTCAATGTTTAGTCCAAAGGTATGAAACATTGAAGACAAGTCTTCACCGTGTGGGGCTCTGGGCATGCTGTGTTTTCGTGACATTCCTGGATCTTAAAGGGAACGGATAGTGTTTTTGTAGTACGTGGTTGCTGGGGCCCTCTTTCAATTTATAGCAAAGTCGTACATCAGCCGTGAGTGTGCCTGTGCATAAGCGACAGAATCTCAGTGCTGCACCGCTCCAGTAAAGCAACGGCGTGCGCGCGTGGGTGGGGTGTGGGCTGGGGAGAAATCTCGATGCTGGCTCGGTTGCTGGGGTGGCTCTGTGCGTAGGAAGAACTCTTTGCAGAACGGCAAAATTCCTTGGGCTCTGAGCAATACGGAACTTTTAAACAGCTTTAAGAAAAAAATCCACTATGTCCTTGCAAAAAATGCTAGCTTGACTACTTTCCCTACTCAGAACCTTTGAGGTGGAGTATAAGATTAGCTATGATCTTTCTAAGTTATTAATCTTATAGACCAACGAGTCCTCTTCACTTAGAACCCTGAGAAGTCTCTCATTTACATAATTACAATTTCCATTCTAACAGGAATGTACACGAAAGGAAGGCATGTGTGCTCCTGCCTCCTGCTCAGTGCAGGCTCAGGGGAAGGAGAGGCTCCTTCCTCTCTCCTCTCTCCTCCTTGGGCCCCTCTGGTCCTGGAGGTAGTAGAGTTGTGGTAGACATGATACATATTTGCCCTGTAGCCTACATGAAAGGCGGGGCCGTGTAGGTGTTAGGTCAGAGAGGAGATGTGATCTTACAGTTTCGAAGGGTCACGTTGGTGCCACTTGGGAGATAAATCGTTTAGAGGTGAGTTTAAGTCAAAGACAGGGGAAATCCTCATTAGGTACCAGTAATAGCACAGGTTGGCTCTCAGGGCTTGAAACAATATGGCAGTCCTAGGACTAGATGAATAGATGCTGGGTGTGGTGTGAAGTCTGACCAGGCATGATTTGTTGGTGTGTTGACTGGGATGTGAGAGGAACAGAAAATGGTACTAGGGTTTTTGTTGAAGCAATGGGAATCGTGGTTGCTGGGTGTGGTGGTTTGAATACGCTTCACCCAAGGAGTGGCACTACTAGGGGGTGTGGCCTTGCTGGAGTGGGTGTGGCCTGGTTGGAGGAAGTGTGTCACGGTGGGGATGGGCGTTGGGACCCTCCTCCTAGCCATGTGGAGGAGTCTTCTCCTGTCTACCTTTGGGTGAAGATATAGAACTTTCAGCTCCTCCAGCCCCAAGTTTGCCTGGGCACTGCCAGGCTCTCTGCCTTGATGATCGTGGATTGAACCTGTGAACCTGTAAGCCAGCCCCAATTAAATGTCCTTTATAAGAGTTGGGCCTTGTTCCTGGTGTCTCTTCACAGCAGTGGGAACCCTAACTAAGACACTGGGTAAGCCTATCTGTTTTGGGTATGTTAGGCTCGCCCATTAAGATGCTGAGTCAGACGTCTCTGTGACAGCGTTGAATAGGAGGACGACATTGAGTCCAGACTGAGGGGATGGCCAGGGTGTAGACCCGACAGTTCTGGGTGCATTTGTGGTAAGGGATGCCAGAAGGCTGGCTGGGGTCTCAGGAATGAGTGAGAAAAGAGGCCATTGTACCTTGAAGTACAGAGGGCAGCAGGCTGGCAAGGGACAGCCCACAGAGGAGGCTAAGCGGTTGATACTTGACTTGGGGGTCGGGGCTGGGGATCAAATAAGTGGTGTCCCTGGGGACAAGGTGAAGATGGCATTTGAAGGAAGAATGTGACAGCTGAACAGGAAGTCACTACAGGGTTAGGAAAGGGACTTGGCTTAGATGGGACAACACCAAGCATACAGGTTTCCTTTAGGAGTAGGAGCCGCTGGCTGGTTAAAGCCCTGTTTGCTGTGCTTATCCCAACAGCTGTTTATTGAGCACGAGAGGTAACAGTCGGGAAGATTTCACCTTCATCCTGTGTGAACCAGGCGCAGGGGTGGGGGTTCCCGTGAGTACCTTACAGGGCACTCGATAGCCACCCCAACAGACAGGAAGACTCAGTCACAGTTCTGTGGGAATGTAGGACATAGCACAGGCTTCTCTCCCTGGTCATCCTTCCCTCTCTCCATTCTCTCTCTCTCTCTCTCTCTCTCTCCTTTCTCCTCCCTCCCCCTCCCCCATCACTTTCCCCCTTTCTCTTGCTCTCTCCGTTTTGTACAAAGGATGGTAAAATTAGCCTCGTCTAACACCTAGTCTGCCATGATGACTGTTTCAAAGCGTGGTTGGGTGTGCCGGCGTACTCCATGCTGTACCCCAAACTGCAGAACTTCCTCTTGCTACCATCAACCCCCAGGCAGCTCCTCCTTACGCCCTTCCCCCAACTCGGCGGTGGCAGTTACCATTCCGTTTTCTGTCTTTATGCACCTATTTCAGAGATTTCATTTAAGTGGAACAACACCGTTTTGTCTTAATCTTTGAGAGGTGGTTCTGCCGCATAGCCCAGGCTGGCATGGGACTTGCTATGTAGCCCAAGATGCCCCTGAACTCACCGCTCTCCTGCCCCGGCCTTCCTTGGATTAGAAGGATACACACCACTGTGCCCATCTGCTATTTGTTTGTACACTGATTGGCCGGTCTCAACATCACAGGTTCAAAGCTCAGGTGGCTGGGGTCAAAAGCCTTCCCCTTACAAGGTTGAGTAACATCTTCTTGATTACGGCAGTCATTCCACTCTGATTTTCTCCTGTTGATGGATGCTGGCTCACTTCTAGCTTTGAGCTCTTGTAAGTGGTGATGCTGTGAGCATCTGTGTGGAGCTATCCCTCAGGGCTCCCTCTTTTAGAGCATTTTTTGTTAGACACCTCAGGTTTTGCCACTTTAGCCACATGAACTTTTTATCATTCATTTATTTTTTTTTGCTTTTTATTGTTTTCGATTCATTTTCAACCTCTATCCTGTAGTCTTAAAATATTTTAAGATTACTTATTTATTTATTATTTTCTATTTGTTTGTTTTGAGACAGGGTTTCTCTGTGTAGCTCCCACTGTCCTGGAACTCAATCTGGAAACCAGGCCGGCTTGGAACTCAGAGATCTGCCTACCTCTGCCTCCCGAGTACCGGGATTACAGTCACTAGCTACCACACCTGACTAGATTTTTTTCTTATTTATGTGTATGAGTGTGAACCTGTATGAGTGTATGTGCATTACACACACATGCATTACCCGCTGAGGCCAGAAGAGGGCGTAGGGTCCCCCAGGAACTGAAGTTACAGGTGTTAGGAGCCACCCTCATGGAATTCAGGTCCTCTGCAAGAGCAGCAGGGTTCTTACCCACTGAGCCACCCTCGCTCCAGTCCTGTCCTGTGGTCTGGTTGAGTACAGGAACCATGTCTATTTGACACACAATTGTTCTCACAGCATTCCGGCAATGCACAGTTCAGGAACTGTTGCCCAATAAATATTTTTCAAATGGATGAATGAATGCTAGGACGAGCAGGCCAGCAGGCCTAGCTGTCGCCACCTGTAAACCGAGGACATGTTTTAAACCCTAGAACATTTCACAGGCGTTATTCACCGTCATCCCTTTAAATACTTTTCCTTCCCAAATTTACTGCAAACCTTACAGACTAACAGGTGCTCCACGGTCTGTGGGAATAAAAGGTAACCACGTAGTCACGAAGCAACCGGAACCGAAGAGTGAGGCCAGATGGAGGGGAGGTCAAAAAAAGACTTCCCAAAAGCCTGCGTGCGGCTTGCCAGATCATGTGGTGGTCAGAGATAAGGGATCAGTCTCAGTTTCCTAGATATTCTGGTGTGCTTGTGCTTCTGTGTGTGCCTGTGTGCCTGTGTACCTGTGTGTGTGTGCCTGTGTGTGTGTGTGTGTGCCTGTGTGCCTGTGTACCTGTGTGTGTGTGCCTGTGTGTGTGTGTGTGTGTGCCTGTGTGTGTGTGTGTGCCTGTGTGTGTGTGTGTGCCTGTGTGTGTGTGGTGTGTGTGTGTGTGTGCCTGTGTGCCTGTGTACCTGTGTGTGTCTCTCTCTCTCTGTGCCTGTGTGTGTGTGTGTGTGTGTGTGTGTGTGTGTGTGATATGTCTTCTAGTTTGTTTTTGCTTGTTGTGATTAACCCCTCTGTTCAAAATCAACCTGGGGGAAAGGGCTTACTTGGATTACATTTCCAGGCCATAGCACATCACAAACAAAGGCAGGGCAGGACTTGAAGGCAGGAACTTGAAGCAGAATGATTTTTACTGGCTCCAGTTTCTCTGACTTATACAGCCCAGACTCACCTGCCTTGCTGGTACTGCCCATGGTGGATGGGTTCTCCTACATCAATTACCAAGCCAGAAAATATCTCTCGGACATGATTGTAGGCCAATCTGATGAAGGCAACTCTTCAGTCGAGGTTGTAGTGCGAGTGGGAAGCACCAGGCACCACTCTCGATGGCTGAGAGCACTGCATGGTTGGTCCACAGGAATCAGGACTGACTCTGAGGGGCAGCTAACTGCCACCCCTCAACTCCAGGAAGAATCCTAGGGCTCATCACTACTAGCCTATGACGTAGGGAACATTCCAAGTCAGAGACAGTTTTCATGGAGTGCCTGTCATGTTGGCTCTCTTTTAACACTGAAGAGAAAATTATAGACTTTGATAAGTTGGGCACAGTCAGGTAAATAAATTACAAACTTCCCGTTAATGGATTTGGGGATGAAGCAGATTAATGCGTTTAAGCATTCCACACGGTGCCTGGAAGACAGTAAATGCCAGCAAATGTGGCCGCCATTGTCTCCTCTATACTGGTGTCACACAGAGTCCTCATGGGGAACCTGGCTGCCCATCTCCTCACGGGCTAAATAATCTGTGCTCTGCATATTCAGCTGAGGGACGTTCAAGGAGGAGATGGTGGATGGACGAATGGCAAAGGTGCTTCTAACTGAGCCCTCCGGACGTCGTTTCTACTCTCGATATCATACACCTGTCTTCTTGCTGCTTTTCACTATGGTTCTGTGATGCTGATTTTATGATGCCCAGCTTACAGATGAGAAGCCCAAGGCTCTGAGAACAGCAGGCCGCACACAAGGCACAGAGCAGAACTCTTTTGACTGGGGGCCCAGGGACATCCAACTCCACTCTAACACCATAGAAGGCCTGAGATCGCTGAGGAAGGAGGAGGCTGCTAGGAGTCCAAACAAGGCACAGTCACAGCAGACCAAACACCCTGGAGGAGAAGACGGGGAGGGGTGAGATCTGGAAGCACATGCTGGCAGGGAAAAGCGGCAAGTTGAGGATCAAAGCTGAAAAGACAATCAGGGAGCCGGCCACACGGGACCTGAGAAGCCCCAGTGGAGAAGCTTGGGTTTTAAACAGGAAAGCAAGATGGTCAGATCTGAGCCCATGCGAGCCCTTTCTGCACACCCAAGAAGCAGAAGCCTAGAGCTACCAAGGAAAATTCCAGAAGGATTAGCTATAGCCTGTCCTGGGTAGCCTTCTGAGAAGGTATCCAAAGATGCTTTACTAGGAGCAGTCTGGAGTCTTGAACTGACCACAGCCTTATCCCGGGATGGGGGGAGGTGAAGGTAGTAACAGCCACCAGGAACACACGCCCGAGGGCCTCAGAAAGAACTGCCAGGCCTTCCTCCGTGCTGTGTGCCCCTGCCTGCACTTTCTTTCCTTCAACATTAACAGAACCCTAGCCTTCTAGAAGGTTCTCAGTGCAGACTGCCTCCCCTGCTCCAGAAAAGAGAAATTTTCTCATGTCAGACATCAGAGGGAGATTTCTCTAGGACTGGGGGCCTGCAGTATCCAGGGGAAGTGGCCAAGAGATGTTTCTAACCCAGTGCAGATCCAGCCTAGCTGTAAGGGTGACACTGGCCAGCAGGGACCCTAGGGACCAGGCATTAAACAGCCCAGTTGAGGGAAGCAATGGAATATACAGGGGTATATGCATTTCAGGGGTAGATGCCAGACAGTTTTATTGTCCTGAAGATGGCCCTCAGCACCTCTCCCTTGGGGACGGGCTTGCCTGTCCCACATCAGCAGGAATGCCACTCGGGGTCACATTTCTTTTGACCCCCAGGAAATGAAGTAAAGGTGTGGCCTCTCTGGGACAGTTAAGAGTGTAGAGTGGATTTGTAACCGAATGTTTCTTAGTCAGCCTTATCCCTCGGGTCTTTATGTAAGGTTTGCTACAACAACTTAAAACTCAGAAACAGTCACATGGTGGAACAGCCGTGTGGATTCAAAACACCTCAGTCAGCAAGAAGGTGCCAGGCTTCAGGCCCAGGCCTCCTACCCTCTTGGCTGTCACCTCTGCTCTCTCAACCGCCCCATGGTGAGTTTGCGTAGTCCTGTTTGTTTCATAACAGCCTTCCTCTAGCCCACTGATTCTGGAAGCTTCCGGATCCTGGAGGAACACACTCCACAGCCAATGAGATGAATCCTTTGAAGAGTTCAAACCAAGAGACCGCTCTCCTTGTTCTTCAGGGTTTGAAACTGCTTCTCAGTTCGCTTTGCAGACTGCACCACATCAAAGCTCACCCCCCGCCCCCACCCCTTCAGCAGGGAGGCAACCTGGAGTCCAGTGTTTCAAGGCTCAGCGCCCTTCCAGCCCTCCACCACCTCCTCTGGAGGAAGTAAGGAACAATGGCCAGGCTAATCCCATCACTGTCCTGACCAAGAGAACATCCCCATCCACAAACCTCTTTCTCCACTCAGCCAGAACCCCAACCCACATTAGCTTTGCTTGTGTCTTGTATCTGTGTGTCACCGCCAGGGAACCTTTCTGAGCCTGTGGTGCATAGCATTTCCGCCAGCATTACGCAACACAGTTTCTTTATGGGAGCTTGCGGACACCTTGTGTGAACATGGTTCTACTTCAAAAGTAATAAAATATTCTAATTTGTATTCCTTTTTATTTTTCTTGAAGAACCAAATCGTAGCACACCCAGCTTCAGGAGACAGGTCCCCATAATGCTGTTTTCTCTACATTAGAGCATCAATCAGACCTGACAGCTCAGGCTGGAATAAAGCACACGGGAGAGTAGGAGGTCAGCAAGAGTGCTGGGTATGCCCTGGTCACCAAGGGCTGTCGCTATCTAATTGTTCTGGTCTCTTGGTTTGAACCCTTCAAAGGATTCATCTCATTGGTTGTGAAGTATGTTCCTCCAGGATCTGGAAGCTTCCAGAATCAGGTGGGTTAGAGGAAGGCTGTTATGAAACAAACAGGACTACACAAACTCACCATGGGGATGTTGAAAGAGCGGAGGTGACAGCCAAGAGGGTAGGAGGCCTGTGCTGGATTATCCAACCAGAACAACCAAGAAGAGATTTCTAGATGCCATTACTGGAGAGGTAACTTTAGACATTTAGAGAAACACAGTGTCCTATGCAGATCATCAGTGAGCCAGAAGTAGGGTTGCTTTCTCCCTACCCCTGCGTGCTACCCAAAAAGGACAGGAGGCCTGCTGGGTGGGGAGGGGCACCCCTGACACACTAGCCTTTCCACCTTCCTCCAGACCTATGACATACCTCACCCTATGAACGCTCTGGAATCCCAGGCTGCAGGAAGCACTGGCCTCCTGGCCTTCCCCACCCAGCCCAGCCACTTGTGCAAGCAGGCTGTGCCCACTCTTTCTAGCCCAGCCGGTCTGCTGGCCACAGGAATTCCTCCTCTTTACCTCTGTGACGGCAGCTCTCTTGACCCCCAGGGCCTTTCACCAGAGACACCCCCCACCCCTCCCACTGCCCATAGTCTGGTCCTCTCAGAGTTCTCCACAGGACAGGACAGTTGAAGATCGTGAGAGGTAGTTTACATGATGGCAATCTGAGAGTCAGAGAGGCAAGTGACTGGACTAAGGCCACTCGGCAGATGGAGAGACTCCTCTCCCAACAGCCTCTTCCTCCTCTGTTATGCAGGGGACATCAATCCGGGTTAGCCCTGGGCTTCCAACATGGCCACTTTGTATGGCTGCTCAGCCAAACTGCCCCTGCCTGAATGCCCTTCCAGACAAGAGCTCTCTTTACTCAGCCCCACCCAGATCAAATTTCTCTCAAATTTCCCCATTACCCCTGTTTTTTCTGCAATCCAAACACATCCCCCCCTGAGGACTCTTCCTACGTCACACTGAATGCCTTCCACAGTAAGAATGTATGAACTTTCTATGGTGCCGGCAGCTTTGGATGGAATGAAAGTCTCAGAGAAAGAGTGAATAAGTGACTGGACCTCTGCCTAGCCTTCAATGTGGCAGACAGGATTCATCTGGGTGAGAAGACTCATAGAGGACCCAGCACAAAGCTAGGCAGGTGGCCCCAAGTGCTCACGGACCGGAGCAACCTGAAGCAACTGTGCTGGCGTAGCTGGTCTTTAGGCCAAATACCTTCACAAAGGCCCCAGTGGCCTGATGCCAGGAGACTGCCCACTAGCCTCCAAAAAGAGCAAAGTCTGCCTCCCAACTGATTTGCCAGCTCAGCTACGTCTGCACCACCCACCCGGACTCCCAAGCCTGCTGCATAGGGAAGAAAAGGAGGGAAATCAGGTCAAACCAGACGGCCAAACAGCTCTCTTGGTCAGCACTGGGAGCCGGAGGACTAGCAGCAGGAAGTTCTGTTGCCAAGCTAGGCAGAGGGGCTTCTGGGTAAGGTGCAGCCCTGACTTGGGGATTCCAGCCCCGGCTCGTGCGTTGTGACTGGCCAAAGAGGCTTGGAGGCTTGGATTGGCCACAACCCAGGGCAGTTAATCAGCAGACAGCAGCAAGTCCTACATGGCTGGTGTTGTGGGTGAACCCGTTTCTCTTTTATATAACACGTATGCGTGTTAAGTTTGCCCTTTGTTCCGCTGGGGACTCAACCAACCACAGATTAAAAGGCCGTGAAAACCAAGAGCTGAATCTACACTTGACACAGACAGACTTTTCTCTGTCTCTTTCCCTAAATAATCCTCTACAACCATTTGCATGGCATTTGCTTTGCAACCCCATGATAAGTGACGTGGGTATGTCTGCCAGTGTGTCGGAGAATGGGCCTCATGAGGTCTAAGGCAAACCCAAGGCCACTTTATAGAAGGGACTTGACCATCTTCAGATGCTGGTACCCACGGAGGGATTTCCATTCGTGGTGGATACAGTGGGACCCAGCAACTAGTTGTCAATAGAATTAAAAAAAAAAAAAAAGAATACATTAGGAGAGTGGTTTTCTGTCCTTTTCCAAACCGGGACATTGGAAAAGGAGCAAATGAAGCCCTCATAGAACTAAGAAAATGTAGGGAAAACGTAGACAGCATCAAGGCCCACTAGGGAGAGTCGCCGAGTAGTTATGATTACACTGTTCCTCCCTTCTGCCCTCCCTCCTTTCCCCTCCCCTCCTCAGGACTGACTGTCCTCACCCGGGCTGTCTCTGAGCTCTGCAGGACGCACAGTTCCCGTCAGGCTTTCCCTACGCTTAGTCAGGAATCTGCTGCCTTCTGAACTTCCCTAATATACTCATTTTTCTTCTAGGGTATCTATCAGTGAGAGACCTGGCCTGCTTGGGGGACAGAGGAGTCTTGCTAGGCAGGCCTAGTCAGGGTTTGTTCGCTTTTAAGATCCCAGGCCACAGACGGAAGAAATCTAGGTCGAGTGTGACCATTCTTTTCTCAGTCACAGACACGTTGTTTAGAGAAGTCCAGGAATTCTGTTCTGACACTACGACAATCGCTATGACGATAGCTATGATGGGGTGGCCTGGGGACCAAGGCTAGTGGCTGATACCCACTGGCCAGGACCAGACTCAGCAGCTTGTGCCCAAGCTTCAAAGTAGTTTCCAGATGTGAAGCCCAGAAAGGACTAGACTCTTACTTCAGATTGCACCTGAAGTACTGAAACCAAGAACCTGCTTGCTTTCCTGTGACTCGCCATTTAGCACCTTCTGGCCAGGGTCAGTAGGGCTCTGCCCCTGGGTCCTGCATCCCTGAAGGCCTTGCTCACACCTATCCAGTGTCAGGAGTATAGAGCCTTAGAAACGAAGGGATGTACCCAATGTGTGAACTCTAAGCTATGGGGCTCCAGGGATCCAATTCTGATGCTAAGTTTTCCTTCTAGGCTTCCCCAGTGTAGGCCGCGTGGCCAAGAGATGCCCTAGGAGCGGGCCCTGGTCTAGGGCAGCTGCCCTGTGGAATATGTACAGAGCAGTACTGAGGGTTTGGTGTCCAGCTCTTTCATGGTGCTCCAGTCTAGTAGGTTCTGGGGAATGAAGAAGTAGCTAGCTTCTGGTGTGGCACCCAGAGAGCTGAACAGCCCCACCCAAGCTCTGGGTCCTCAGGAGGCTCTGTGGGGGAGCTGAGACAAATGACATCTTCCATTGTACATTTGGCTGCTGCCATTAGCACTGTAACTTATGTTTCAATGCTGCCTGGGAGACCCATATGGCCCCAGCACAGACAATGGAAAGAGGGGACCTTGTGGGCCTGGCAGAGCATCATTTGGGGTGAGCATGCCATCTCATAGCACAGCTGTGCTCACCCTAGACCTGAGGCCACCAGACTTTTATAAAGAAAGAAAGAAAGAAAGAAAGAAAGAAAGAAAGAAAGAAAGGAAGGAAGGAAGGAAGGAAGGAAGGAAGGAAGGAAGAAAGAAAGATAGATAGATTGTGTGTGTGTGTGTGTGTTTATGTGTTTATCTACAACTAGTCTGTGTGTGTTCCTGGTGCCTGCGGAGACCAGCAGAGGGTGTCGGATAACCTGGAACTGGAATTACAGATGGTTGTGAGCCTCCATTTGGGTGCTGGGAACTGACCCCAGGTCCTCTGCAAGAGCAGCAAGTGCTCTTAACCACTGAGCCATCTCTCCAGCCCCACTTTTGAAGCTGACAATGAAACCCTCTGACAAACCCAGCTGGGAATCTATGAAAAGAAAAGTGACTTTCACTTTTCTCCTGATGATAAGTGTTGGAGGTAGGCATGACAGGGATGTTTAATATCTTTAGTGTTCCTCACTGAACAGACTTCAACCGCTTTGCCGCATAGCTTGGGTGTGTGGAGGCTCTGCTTCTGTCCTCCCGACTACGGCTGTCGTCCAAGCCTCTACCACCGTCTACAGGTCTCAGAAGAGACCTTGGTTTAACAGTCATGAAATATGTTCACGTTATGAGTCTTTCCTACAAAGTCAGGCTCTCTTTCCTTCTGCCAGGAAACCAGAGTCCTTCTAGGACTCCATCTCAGAGGGAAGGGGGCGTCTCATTCAGAACACTCCATTTTGGAAAAGAAGAAGTGATACAGAGGACTCTCTCAGACCTCATCACATTCCTATCTGAAACTTGTGAACAGTGGTCTCATCGCTACCCCAGCTTCCTCTCCCCACACCCCAATCTCCACCTAGCCCTTTTGCATGGCGGCTTCTGCCAAAACTGCCCTTTCCCCTTTTCCATCAACTCTTCCTAGTGAGGCTGCTCAGTCTTGGCTTGTCTGGTTTCTGTGTTCATCCCCACGATGTCTCTAGCGTACTCCTGCAAAGGATTCTGTCTTTTCTCCTGGTCTTCAGCCAGTGTGCCGTTCAGACCATCAGAGCTCAGACGCATCCAGAAAAAGCCTATTGTGGGCAGAGTCTCCTCTAGCATAGCCTTCAATCAAGACCATCTTAGTTCTCCCCCAACTTCTGGGGCTGCCTATGTGTGTGTCAGGACATGGTGGGGCGTTGGGGTGGGGGTGGGGGTGGGGTGATTCTGCTGACACCTTAGGCTCAGCCTCTCGGGTTGCTGGTCTCTGAAGCCTTACAGGGGTGGGGGTGGGGGGGTCTGTGCCAAGCTGTCCTGGTCTTTCCCCCGCCTGGTGGGGACAGGGGGAGACAGCAACACGACTGAAGGTCCCATCATAAGAGCAAGGTGACCTTTGATTTTTTCCTCAGCAGTCACCAGATTTTGCCCTGGACAGAGAAGGACTAGGCAAAGGAAAGACTGAAGAGAGAGAAGAGAGCCTCTTTGGGGCCTGACGGAGACCAAGGCAAGCGGTATTTCTGAGCAGAAGCTGGGGCAGCCCCAGGGACACGGAGCAGTGGGAAGCCGAGAGAAGCTTGTTGCAAAAACCAAGCATTTCTGCTGAGTCACGTTCATGCGGCGTAAGGAGCCTCAGCTGGGGCGGCTGCTCAGGGTGCCTGCTTGGAGCTCTCGCTGCTCTGACCACCCCCACGCCCCCTCCGGCCTTCTGCCTCGGAGGTCCAGAGGCCCGTCGTTTTCAGGGCCCACTGAAGTTCTTATTTGCCCAGCACCCCACCCTCGGTTTGAGTGACACACCCATATTCCGAGAGAGCCCTTTCCCCCACTCACAGCCCATTTGTGCTTAGGGTGAGGTGTGTATGTGGGGGTGTGGGTGTGTCCTTCGCTCTATCCTGGCTCCCAGGTTACATGGTCACATGACCCAGGCTTAGCCAGAGCCCTTGAAGGCCTCTAGAACTGAATAATTCTGGAAATAAGTTTCCAAACCCTCAGGAAAGCTGATATATATATATATATATATATATATATATATATATATATATATATATATATATATATATATATAAAAACAAAAAACAAAAAACCACTGTCTTTTCGTTCCTTCAAGAAATCCCCTAGGCCTAGGTGACTGGTGCCAAGGGAGTTGTGTGCAGTGGCTATCTGAGGTTGAGATCACCCCACGGGCAGGACAGGGTGACAGGGCCATGAGCCTCTGATCTCTCCAGCTATGGGCTGATGCCTTTGCTGCTTGAACATGTTTCAAGTCGAGTTTCTCTCATTTCCAAGTGTAAGATTTTCCCTACACTGCCAGCCCCCTCCTCTCTGTGTTTTCCCACTGTCTGAGGCTTACCGCTGCCTGGATGTCACCCGCCTTGCCTTATTGTACAGACCGTGGCTCCTAACAGCACAGAACAGAGATGGCAGTGGACTAACTGCCGTGCGCCTGAGATCAAGCCTTTGCAGTGGCCTTGCGAGTTGCTAATCAGTGACTGGAGAAAAAACTGAAGGTTAAGGAGATGCGGACGTCAGCTTGGTTAGTAAGCAACAGAGCTAAGGTGCCACTCAGACCTTTTGGCTCTCTTTTGGGGCTTCTCTGAGAGCTACCACCAGCCAGGCTTGCTGGTGTCAGTCCCTCCTGGTAGCATGAGTGTCACATAGCCTGGGCTTCATGAGGACATTTTATGTCTGACTTTGGTTCATTGTTTTTTTTTTCCTTGTCTTTTCCTGTCCATGATCCTGGCTATCATGTCGGCTGTGCTCCCAATAGTCATGCTCAGCCAGTAGCCATGGCTGGGCCTCTCTACGGCGGGACAACCATCTGATTAGGTTGCCTTGGGCCAGTGGACCTGTCTGATATCTTGGTTAGTCCACTCAAAGTAGATGGATGGGCAGGAGCATGGCAGTGATCCCCCAGAGGAAGCCACAATGCCGTTTCCAGGAAGGGTACCTGCTGCCCTAGCCCTCACCTGGGTCCCCAGCATCCCAGACAGTAGTCCCCCTGTGTGGATTCTGGTGTGGCGTGCCCTTGACCCAGTTGCTGGAAGGACACAGAGAGACTGAGCGCAGCCTTGTCCAGTGAATCCCTGGTATACCTCCAGAACTCAAGGGACTCTGCATAGCCAGAGAAATGGGGAGCATTGTAGGAACATTCTGCTTTCCATTAAGGTGCAGGAAAAAGGTCTGGGGGTCATACTGAGGACGAAACATGGTAATTGGGCTCCAAAGAGTATGTCAATCTCTATAGGACGAGAGGGTGAGAGCATCATCTCTGGCCGAGGGGAAGAGTGGTGCGGGGTGCAGAGAGGGGGCGTGGGGAAAAGTATATTGGGAAGGAAGACAGGGCTTAAAACAGAAAAAAAAAAAAAAACAAAAACAAAAACAAAAAACCAAAAAAGCCATCTTCACGAGCCTTCACCTAAGTGTTTCTGGCTAGCCAGGGGAAGTCGCTGCTTCTTGGGCCAAGGCTCTCCTTGGAAGCAGAAAGGTTAATTCAGAACAAAATGAAGAAATGCTTGCAGAGGGGTGGGGGTGGGGGACTGAATGTGCAGGGAAGACAGAGCTGTTAGAGCAGGAGCAGCTAACTAAGGGGTGGGTCAGCAGTCAAACCAATAAAACCAAGTCTTGCCTCACACTGAACCTTGGAGTCCAGGGATCAGGCTGGCTCCAGCCCAGGGACTTGAAGTTACTTCCTGGAGGAGGTGACACTACAACTAGGCGTTAAGGGATGGGTAGGAGTTTGCTATGGAGAGGAGATGCTCTCAAAGCCACCCTCAACCCCCTTTCACAAAGCCGGAACGCACTGTAACAGCTGGCCAGGGTCTGTGTATGTTCTGCCCGGTGCCTAGGCTTTCATTCATCTTATTTGCTCATCCTCTGTACATCAGAGCCCTCTTCCCACTTCCATTCTCTTTTATGAAAGTATTCAATGAATAAAAATTCCCAGAGACAAACAAGTGTTAAGTTTTACTGCGTGACAGCACATTGCTACAAGGATCCTGCCTTGTTATTGGCTGTCGCTTCACTGCGGGTCTGTCAGGAGCAGCCTGGGTCCTGCCTGCAGGTTCCTCCAGCAGGGTCTTAGAATTATCTTCATGGAAAGAGGGGGTCACTGTGTCTCAAGAGTGTCAGGTTTAGAGTTTGTCCTGATGCGTGTGAGAGAACTCCGTGTCAGGCTCGTCGGAGGGCACCAAGGGCAGAAGTGCTGACTGGGGTGCTGGATACAAGCCAGGGCTCAGGAATTACCTGGGGTGCCCTTTGAGTAGCCTGGACTTTCTCTTCCCCGAGAGAAGTCATGTGATGCTTATTTGACAGGGAATATTTATTGAGCTCTTTCTATGCATTAAAGGGACTCCTTTCTCCCCTGGTGTCTGCCTCTCTGCAGGCAAACAGGGGCTAACCTGTAAGCAATTAAAAAGGCTGTCTTCAGCTCCTGAGGAAGACTTAGACAGCTCTTTAGAAGTAAAAAGTAAGAGCAGCTAAGAGGCTTGGGCACGAGAGTGGGAGGAGAGGAAGTCCATCGAGGTGAGATCTGGCCGGAAAAGTGTGGGCTCCAGGAGCACAGTGCCTGACTCATAGCTGGCATGCCAGGTTCTACCTGTGTCTTACGAAGGACACCAGAGAAGCGTCGGCCACTTTCAGGGCCGGGAGTTGGTCCCTGTTGGTGTCATGAAACTAGGATCCTCCATTTCCTTGTTTCTCCTTCTTGCCACTTTAATAAAGAAAAAGAAGCACGCATTTCACAGTGCTTTAAAAGTACACGTCTATAGTTAGCAGTGGCATACTGTGCATTTCAAAATAGCTGGTGGGGGGAGAGGCTTTCGAATGCTCTCATGATAAATGTTTGAAGTCATGAATAAGCTAAGGATTCAACAAGGATGACTCCCTGTTTTCAACATGTATGGGACCGTCCCACGATGCCTCATTAACAAGGACAGTAGTGTCAGTGAGACCTCTGGAGAGGATGCCTTCCTCACACACGGATTTCCCCATCCAGGCGAGTTAGGTATCCTGATGCTGGCAAATATGGTGTTCGTGAACACGTTTTCCCTGAGGTGGGAAACGGGAGAAGCGCTGCTAGGGTTTGATGATCTTCCTTCCAAAAGTTCAATTTGGGGATCTCAGTCCCGGCTGCGACAGAGTTGGGGTCAGAGCCTAATGGGAGTGGCTTAGGTCACGGTACCATTCCTACGGAAATGGAACCAGTGTTGTTCTAGGGTTCCTTTGCTTGCTTTCTTTTGAGTCTGTTTGCTTTTGTGTGAGGCAGAATCTTGTTACTTTAGCTCAGGAAAGCCTCCTGCCTCTGCCTCCCAAGTGCTGTGGACTAGTTTTGGTCTCCCTGGAGAGGCGTGTTAGAAATTGTATCTTTCTCCCATGTGATTTTATTGTTGTTGTTCATTTGCTTGTTTGTTTTGTTTTTCCCTCTTACGCATGAGTTTGCTCTCCTCACTGCCTTCTACCATGTATCAATCAGCTTGGAGACAGAGAGAGGCCAGCGACAGGCTCTCAGACTTCCCAGCCTTCAGAACTGATACACCAGGCCCTCCAAAGCTGCCACCAGGTGAGCCCAGGATAACTCCAAGGTTTTTCTGGGTGCTAAGACATTCGAGCAGCCTGACTGCAACTCCTGCTGGTGATGCCCTCACCACAGACTCCACACCCCCACTGAGAGTTGGGTAGTCATCTGGGCCTTGTGGCCCACTGGAGTTTGATGTGGTTTGTCCTCCAGGACTTCGTGTCTTGGGGATTCGGTTCACAAGCTGGGTGGTGGGACCCTGTGGGAGGTCACTAGGGACAGAACATTCTGGAAGGGGTTGAAGTTGTTCTTGTGTGAGCAAGTTGATTCTCAAGAGTCCCTCTCTGCCTTCATGGCTTGCTCTTCCTCGTAGGCCTTCCCGCAGCTGTGACACCAGGTCCCACAAGGTAAAGAAGGTAGCAGGGGTGGGAGCGCTCACCAGAGCTGGTGATGTGCCATTGTGCTTTCAGCCTCTCAAAGAACTCGTTAGATGGACATTATAACTTACCCAGTCTCGGGTATTGTATCACAGCAACGGAACACTGAGGAATCCCAGAGCCCCTGAAAATGTGTTAAAGACAAAAAGCACACAGCCTCTGCTCTGTGGAGAGTTTGGGAGAGAGCAGTCGAAGCCACGTCAGCCCTGGGCTCTGACCACTGAGCATTCGTGACTTGTAGTACCTAATGGAAGTCCTGCTTGGGTTTGGTATAAATTACTGTAAAACCAAACGGGGTTATGACTGGGACTCAGCAAGGAAGGGAAGTCGATGAGCTCCAGAAAGTTTCCCTTGATATAGATTGTGAATGTATATTTATTTATGGATGTTTGTTTGTTTTGAACAAGGTCTCATAGACAGGCCAACTTGCGGGCATTATCTGCATATGAGTCTGATAGTCATGACCTTCCTGCCTCCAAGTGCTGGGATCAGAGATGTGAGCCACTGTGCCTGGCATGCATTATTTTTGCTTATGTTGTTGATGGGACTGGTTTCAGTTGATCCAATGTTCCACCTTTCAGGGGGCCAGGCACTATCCCGAGTCCTAGAGAACAAAATGGACCTGAATCCCTCCCCTTAAAGATTTCAAATGTTGGTAGAGACATTCAAATCCAAAAGGGGAATGTGGCGGGACACGAATAGCAGGTCAACTGTCCCTCATGGTTTTCTCATGTCAAGCAGGCGTCAAGGAAGACATCACAGCTTAATGTGCCGCGCAATACCACTAGCCAGCGACACCTCTTATTTCTCCATGGGAAATGAATAATCACAAGGAGGCTTGGTCTACACAGGTGCCAGGCAGCCAGCAGCATGCGAATGTTGGGGCATCTTAAAGTTGAAGCGACAGACAAAAGGCCCAAAAGCCCTGCTCCCTGACTGGGATGGCTCATGCTCTGTCACACCCACTGCCAGACTGTGTGATTGTCACAGGTACTATGAGCATCTGATGGCAATGACGCTACTCAGTATAGGGTCTCAGTGGAGGGGAAAGCACACCGGTCTCCTTGCTCCATGCTCAGCATGCTGGAACGGTTATTTATTTAATGAGGAAAGTTACAGGACACCCGACTAGATTTTAATGCAGTATTTGTGATATACTTATAATAATAAACGAAAAAATAAAAAACAAATTGTCTGAAATTCGGAAATACCGAGGTATTCTGTGTTTGTTTTATCCAGAAGCTCTAACTCTGCAAGATTCAGAGGTAGATGATGAGTGTCCCACACAGGATCAGTGAGGCTCCACAAACACCCTTCCTCATCTCACTGGTCCACGGTGGGATGTGATTCCTGAGACCTCACCCTCAGAGTGCAGAGCATATGAATGCCAGAGAGGTCAGAATGGGGAGAGAGCATCCTTTGGAAACGGTATGCTGCAAGGCTGTCCAGTGGAGAGCCGGGCCAGGAGAGCTCTGACGGCTTCCTTGTGATTGGTGCCCAGCTAACAGAGCTGGCCATGCAGGAAGCCATCTGGAGCTGTGTGCTGAGTCACAGAGGCTGGAGGAAAACAAGAACATTGTGAGTCCGGAGCAGCTGAGAGGCTTTTCCCTGGAGATGGCAATGGGCACCAGAAATAGAAACTGTCCCTGTGCCGTAACACTGGGAGGTTGGAGTCTCTAATAATCCTTGATCTAATGATCCACAAGGCCTTAAAGTTCAACCCTCAAAGGCTTGGACTGGATTCGTGAGAAGGCGGAGCCACCTTCTTTTATACAAAGGGGAACTGTTACTGTTTAGATGTGAGCGGATTCTGTTCAAACCCCAGCTCCTAATTTGTCTCTCCCAGCGTAGGAAAGTAATAAAACGCTGTTCTTCTGTCATTCAAGCAGGGAGTGGACCAGGTTCAGTGTTAAAAAAAAAAAGTGTTTGTGGGATAGGAGAATGGCTTGTTCTCCCCTTGGGCTGTTTCCTCAACATCCTGACTCTGTTTTCCTTCAGAGATAAGTATCCTTGTCTCCTCAAGATAGCATGGTGGGAGAGCTGAGAGACAGTTCCGCCTCTCAGAGCAAGCACTGCGTTTGCAGAGGACCTGACTCAATTCCCAGCACCTACCCTCACGCAGATCACAGCCACCTGCAACTCCAACTCCAGGGCATCTGACACCTCCGGCCTCTGACAGAATCTCCACTCATGAGCATGACCCCTTCAACACCAACACCCACATACATATAATTTACAAAAGTAAAGGGGTTAAATAAGTTCTGCAGAAAACCCTCCTGCTCCCACAGAGCTGGCACACAGGACGTAGCCAGTGAGTGGTGGTCTTAGTAGCCTAGGGATACCAGGACATCCCCCTGGTAGGTTGGTTAGTGTGGTCATTACATGGGACCAGCCAGTCATCTTTTTTCTCAAGTGAGCATTAGGCAAAGTTCCCAGGGAGGTCTGAAGCTGAAGCTGGTGCTGGGAGCAATGTAGTTGGTGAGGTTACACACACACACACACACACACACACACACAGACACACAGACACACACACACACACACACACACACACACACACGGATGCTAACCCCTCCATCTAACCCCTCCCATGCATCTACAGTTCCGAATTCATAGTCTCCTTTCTTTAATTGTTGCTATTTTTAAATACATGTACACATAGATAATATTGGCAATCGTCAGATATGTTGTTACCCAGGGTGGATCCCTGGGGAGTGAATGGGAAGGTATAAAGCCGAGTCTTGCTGGGAGAGGCAGGCCACGTTACCATGACTTAAGCAATGATGTAAACCACTTTGCTGTACGGCATCTTCCCACAATGGTGAACCGAAACCATGAATAAAGTAAGTCCTTCTTCCCCGCCCGCAGGCTTCCTCCTCTCAGTTGTCTCTTCCGGCATTCTTGGGGAGAGAGGCCATCACCACACCCCTACTCTACCCTCTGCTGTGTTGGGGTCGAGCTTTTTAGTTTCACTGCACTTCGTGTACATGTGCTGGATTATCATGCTGTGTTCATAAAATATATAACAAGATTATGTCGTTTAAGTTATCGACTTTAGATATCAACTTTAAAACTGAACTCACCAGACAGCAGTGCCCAAACAAACTAAGCAAACGAACAGCGTGACAGCAGAAAGCGGGTCCATTTCTAAGGGGCTTCAGATCAGCTCGGCTTCTCACTGCACTGTCTCCCACTAACTTTACTAGAACCCCATAAGCTCAGCCACACAATCTGGAGGTGTTCGACTGCATAGAAACTAAAGAAACTGAGTTTGGCTAAAGTAGAGATAAGCAAAGAGGGTCTAGACTAGAGGTTGACCCAGCCCGAACTCAGGGTTCAGCCAAAGCCCTTAGAGCTGTGGGTGACCTTCCCACTTGGGGCAGGGCAGGTCTGGGTCTGTAGCTCCCAGTTGTAGCTGACTGAAGGAAGGGCGGTGTGTCTGGCATGGAAGATGCACAGTACATACCTGCTCAAGTGATACAGGCATTTGCCCTTGGGGAATGTGACTTGGAAGGCATTACATATAATGTGCTGACTGAGTGTGGGCTTTGGGGCCAAAATGGAAGCTCTGGGATCCACCCTATCACTTATGGCTGGCACCTACTGTATTAGCTTCTCTAGAGGTACAGAACTGATAGGTTCAATCTATATACACACACACACACACACACACACACACACACACACACACACACGATTTGTTAGAGTGGCTTCTGGGTTACAGTCCTACTATTCCAACAATGGCTATTTCCCAAAGGAAAGTGCAAGAACTCAATAGTTGTTCCGACCACAAGGCTGGGTGTCTCAGCTGCTCGTCGATATATATCAGAATCCCAAAGAAGTAGGCTCTAATACTGGTGAAGGCATGGACTTGACAGCCAGACCTTTCTTCTGTGTCCTCTATATAGGATGCCATCCAAAGGCATGGTACCAACTCAAGGTGGATCCTCCCATCTCAAATATACAGATTTAGGGTAGGTCTTCCTCTTCAAATACTCCAAGTGAGAGAAACCCCTCATAGCCTCTTGGTGTCAAGTTGACAGCAAGAACAGCCATCGCACCTACACATTCCTCTTTCTACCTCAATTTTCTAATCTATGAAATGGAGTGATGATACTTGCCTCCTGGGATGGTTGTCAAGAATAAAAGGTGAAGAAGTGGTTTAAAGAAGTCTTGTATATGCTCCTTAAATGTCAGGCATTACTTGTGTTGGCTTTTTGGGTTGAAATATAAAATTCAAAATACTCCAAAATCTTAAGGGTTTTTTGAGTACTATCGTGATGTAACAAATCAAAGACCCCATGCCTGGCCTCTCATGGTGAAGTGCATACAAACTTAGTTTTTTTTATACATAAAGATAGATTTACATACTTGTATAAAATTATCCAAAGGCTATGTCTTTTTCTTTTCCTTTTTTTTTTTTGATAAAATATTCTGACAAATATCAACTTAAGGGAGAAAGTTTTACTTTTCCAGTTTAAGGTACAGTCCATCATGGTGGGGAAGGTAAGGCAGGAGCAGCTTGAGCTACTGGTCATGTGGCATCTACAATCAAGAAGCAGAGAGCAACAAATGCATGCAGCTGCTCAGCTCCCTTCCTCTGCTTACAGGATCCTAGGGTATGGTGCCGCCCATAGTGGGCAGCTCCTCCCACTTCAATGAATGCAATCAAAATGACTGCCCGGGCATAGTCTGGGGCCTGTCTCCCAGAAAACTTAGGCTCTGTGAAGTTGGTGATGAACACTACCTCCCACAGGCTGTGTGCACAAAGTGTACAGGAACAAACATACGTAAACTTTAATCTTTGGATTCGGTCCCACCCCCAAGCTACCTCAGCAGCATATGAAAATAACAAACCTGAAACAGTGGTGTGGGTAAGGGCCATTCAGAATGTGTAGGCTGTTGAAAGAGTTTAGAGAGAAGCACAGAAGTGTGTGAGGAACTCACAGAGACTCAATGGGCAACAGCAGTCACCTTCTGCCTTCCGCTGGCATTACCACCACCATCACCACCGTCACTGCAGCTGTAAGAGTTGCTCACAGGAAACAGATGCAAACACACTGGGGCCACATTTTATTCAGAAAAGAGACATCTGGACCCAGGAGTAGGGTCCTCTGCCAAGTTCAACACTAGATCTGTTCTTTACCATGTTAGGAGGTTACTGTCTGCTCAAGGTCAGGTGAAGAGTCCCCCAGCCTTCCCCAGCATCTGTCTCTGACTTATCTAATAAGCCATCTTTTCTGTTTCAGCCTTGACATTAGCCCCGGTGAGTGTTGCTTAAGCTGCTGTCCTTTGGACTTTCAATCCTCTTTTGAAACGTCAGCTGTTCAAAGTCATAGATGATGGCTGTAAACCATATGTTCTAGACCTTGGCTTATTATTTTTCTTTGGCTTGTCTCACATCGAAAACTTAAAATACATTTCTTCAAAAGGGAAAGTTACTCACCACCATGCAGAGAAAGCTGGTACCACCTACTGTAGATGGAAGCTTCCCATAAAAAGAAATCGCGTGACATTAAAACAATGTTATTACGTTTTGGAGAACTAGGGCTGCCCATCAAAGACTCTGGGCTTAGGGCCTGGACCTGTTTGATTTCCATTTAAGAGAGAAATTTGGAGAGGTGCTGCGGTTTTCAAAAATGTTAAAAATGCGTCAGAACCGAAGGGAAAAAAATTTCCTCTTGATGAATGAGAATTGAAAGAAAAATATAAACAAGAAAAGGCTGTCAAGATTACCACAAGATTCATAGGTTTTTTTTGTTTTGTTTTGTTTTTTTGTTTTTTTTTTTTTACCTCATTGTCTTCTTTCTTTCTAGAAACTTCTCCTTTTTCTCCAATCTAGTTCTTTAGTGAGAAGAACCTGAGAGAAGGTTGCTAACCCCTGCTCACTTTTTACATCATCTCTGGAAGCCCTGTACCCTACTTTGAAGTGGGAGGGCTCAGTTAAGACGCATTCTTCCCTGAGCAGCTCCAAGCCCTGAATGACTATGGGCTTTCATCTGAAGACACATTCTTTACGCCTAGGTCCCTTTGGGCTGCTATTGCAGAGCCCTGCAAGCGGGTGAGTGCTTGTTTGAACAACAGGAGTTGCTCTCCCAAAGCTCAGGAGCTGAAGGCCACCGAAAGGGCAGGCTTGCTGTCAACAGGACTCACTTCTGCTGTTCAGACACACCCTTTCTGCCTTTTCTTTTTAAATTTTTTGAGACAGGCTCTCACCATATAGCTTTAGCTGGCTTCTAACTCTCCACGTAGAGCAGGCTGGCCTTGAATTCTGCTTGCCTCTGTCTCCCAAGTATTAGGATTCAAAGTATATGTATGCCACCAGGCCTGTGTCCGTAGATGCCTTTCCTCAGCAAGGTCCTCATGAGGGGCAAAGCTTTGGGAAGTATGTTAGGTCTCTTTCATAAAGTCATCAATCCCATTCCTGAGGCTCCACAGATTTCTCTTCCTTTCCTGATAACATCCCCTAGGAGTTGGGCTCCAGTGCAATGATTTAGGGTGAAGGAGACATTCGGCGTAAATGTTCTCCTCTCTGCTTATGAAGTTCTTTTGTTTTACTTTCCCAATGCTGTGGATGGAACCAGAGTCTTGCAAGGGCTGGACAGACACTACTACGAACCTACATTCTCAGCCCTTGGTTTGTTTGTGTTGGAGACAGCTTAGCCCTGATCTCACTGTGTATTGAGGCTACCCCTGATCTGACTATGGAGCACACATTGGCCTTGAACTTACTCTGTAGTCCAGGCTGACCTTGAACTCACTAACCTCTTGCTTCTACTTCCTGAGTTACAGGAATATGCCACCACACCTTGCTGAGAGCAAGGGATAACACACCCGAAGAACAGCTCCCAAGGGATGGGCCGAGTCACTGATCCACACGAGGCCTGAAGAGGTGGGATTCATCACGAGGCCGCGGAGAAATGCACATTTCTTTTCTGGAGGTGGCTTTTCTGCTTGCTGAACAGAGCAGATGGCTGTGCTTGAGATGGGAAAGGAAATTGCTAACCCTGTCCTCTGGCATAGAATCGAGGAAGAAAGAATTGACTAGCTCACTAGGCTGGGCTCTGTTCCCCTCTTCTGCGGCCTCAGCAGATTTCCCCTGCAGATGCTCTGCCAACGGAGAGTCTTCGAGGAGCACCACCCCCGATTCCCTTGTCCTAAATCATTAGGGCTCTGTCTCACCTATGCACCAGACCCAAATTTCTCAGCTGCCTTCCCTGAGGCCCAGCAGTCTGTTCTGAGAAGCAGACCTACAACATCTGAGCTGTAGAATTTCTTCCCTTGATTTCTCTCATTCTGCTCCATGGGCTACCTGGCACATAGTAGGTGTCTTTACACCTACTATGTTCTCAGTTTTCTGAATGCATACATACATGCAGACATACATTTATTTCTAGACCGGCCAAAATAAATGGTGCTCGAGTCTTCCCTATAGGACACGCACATTAACAAAGCCACACTGTCCTGATTGGTCTGTGGTTTTCCCCGGCTTCAGCCTTAGCAAAGTGGCACCGTTGGCTGGCACATCATGGAAGAGGATGACATTTAACAAACGACTCCATGAGCAAGCAAGCAGCCTGCCCTCTGGATTAGTGGACTCTGCATCCACTGACCTGACCAACATCTGACCGGAAACGTTCAACAGAAACTGCGCTTGTGCTAAGAATGCAGACTCTTCTCTTCCTGACATTGCTCCTAAAACCACAGTGGGTTATCTCCACTGGACACGGGCGATGTGCACAGGTTGCCCAGGAGTGCTACTACATGTACATGCTTGGAGCATCCTGGAGGAGGGAAGCCTTACTCTGAATAAGGGCAGGACCACTCTACAGGCAGGGTACAGGACTCAATAAAAAGAGACCAATGGAGGAAGCCAAGTGAGTGCCAGCATCTATCTCTTCCTATGTCCTAATCTGCCCAATGTCAGTGAGCTCCCAATGTCACCGTGATAGACTTCATCCTCTGAGCCAGGAGCCACAATAAACTTCGCCTCTGAAGTGCTGTTCTGTCGGGCACTTCCTCTCAGCCATGAGAGTGTAACTGATACAGTTATTCTAACTATAGTGCACCCGGATGAGAAGCCATCACAGGGAGCGGCGCCTTGATGAGGAGGGACAGAGCTTGTCCATCACAAAATGATGAGCACAGTGAGGCCAACAGCCTCTTGTCCCCCAACCAGGTACCACTGCTTGTATTTTAACTGGCATCTCAAGCACCAGAAGCCCTCTCTGATGGGTTATTAGACTTTTATTAGAAGCAAAAGCTGAAAAACCAGGTCTTGACACAGAGAGAAATGCTGTTTCTTAGGAAGTTGGAGGTGGTTAAGATCAAGGCCAGGAGCAAAGAGCTTGCTTCATTCTGTTTTCTTTATAAACATTGGCTGCAGCCACTCAGTGCCCTTGGGTTTCTCTGCCCAAATTTCTGTGTCGGTTTGGTTGAAGATTTTAAAAACACGGTCTCATAGCCCATGCTAGTCTCAACCCTAAAATGTATCAGCCCTGAGCACCTGCTTGTTCTTCCTGGGTGCTGGAATGACAGGTGTATGGTGCCACACCTGTCCCCTGACTAATATATTTATTACAGGAAGAGAGAGTTTGGTGCAAAAGCTTGGGTCCCACACCAGCCCCTTAGCAAGGCACTGTCATCAGAAATCCCAAGGCTTCTTGTAGATTGGCTCAGATCTCAGACCTCTTCAGAGCCGTGTTTTTGTTCAGTGGACCATGGAACGCAGAAACACACAACGGGATAGCATGAGGAGACTAAGCCACTGTAGGGCGCTCAGCCACAAATAGGGTATCTGTGCCACATCCTTTTCCTGCGGCTTGGGGAGCATCTCAAAAAAGGGATGGAAAGATTTTAAGAGGCAGAGGTCAGGGAGCAGCACAGAGAACACTGGCTTCCGGATACGACAGGATCACTGGGCTCATGGCAGCCATGGCTCCCTGCAGGAGGGCTGAACAGGATCAAGCCACTCAACTCAAGCACGACGTGGGAGGGGTTCAGGAGACCCATGCTTGAGGGGCTGCTGGAGGAGCCGAGAGTCAGTTCCTCTTAAGGTGGTAGCTCCTGGGAGGCTGACTGTGCTCCAGTAGATGACCTCCCGCATGGAGTAGTCAAGTGACACAAATTGGAGTTGATGGGTTATTGAATTAAGGAAAAAAAGGACACGAAGTTTGGGGATAGAGAGGGAGCAGGACTGAGAGGAGTTAAGGGGGAAAGATGGAGTAAATATGACCAATGTGCACTGTGTGGCATGCTCAAAGACTAAAGAAATGAGGAGGAGGAGGAGGAGGAGGAGGAGGAGGAAGAGGAAGAGGAAGAGGAGGAGGAAGAAGAGGAGGAGGTGGAGGAGGAGGAGGAGGAGGGGAAGAAGAGGAGGAGAAGGAAGAGGAGGAGAAGGAGGGGGTGGGGGAAGCCCTGGAGGAGGAGGCGGAAAAAAGAAAAAAAAAAGGAGGAGGAGGAGGAGGTGGAGGAGGAGGAGGAGGAGAGGAAGGGAGGGAAGGGAGGGGAAGGGAGAGTGGAGAGGGAAAGGGAGGGACAGAGGGATGGAGGGAGAGGGGAGAGATAGAGGAAGGAAAGAAGGGAGGAAAAAAAAAGGAAGGGGGGGGAGGGGAGGGAGGAAGAAGAGGAAGAAGGGAGGGAGAAGGAGAGAGGGAGGGGAAGGGAGAGGGGGATGGAGAGAGGGAGGAAGGTGGAGGGACGGAGGGAGAGAGCAGAGATAGAGGAAGAAAAGAAGGAAGAGAGGGAAGGGAAGGGAGAGGGAGACAGAGAGCCCAAGGCCAGGCACCAGGATGACAAGTAGGTGCTTAGCCTGAGCAACAGAGGGAAAGATGCTGAGCTGGAAGCCTCAGCTACCTCCTACTTCCTCTTCCTCTGAAAAGCAGTTCAGGACCTTCTCCATAGCTCTCCCGGGGTTCCAGCCTTCAGAGTGCCTCTCCACTAGCCTTGTGTCTATAGTACTCCACCACCACAGAGAGCCCCGTCCAGATAGCTGTCTTCCTGGGCATGTGTTGGATCTTCCAGACCGAAGTCCTTCCTGCTCTTGTCTCCTGAGCTGCCTCTTAGCCACCCGACTGTACCTTCCAGGTGCAGGGCTATGGATTGATGTCCATATGCAGGTGAGGGCAGGCACAAGATAAGACAAGGCCTGTGATTGGGCAGTGAAAAAGTAAGGCGGGGACAGAGTTTTTGGAGAGGCCAGAGATATAGGGGAAAGAGGAAGAACCAAGATGGAGGCAGAGAAGGACGACTCAGACCTGTGTGGCTTTAAGTGGCCACAGGTAGCTATGGATATTTCATAAGGGATGGAATTTTATAGGACAATTTGTCTTATCTAGGTGGGCGGTTTGAATCTATATCAATTGGTTGTGAGTTTATTGTGTGGATGTTTTGTGGGGTGAGATTTTACTGATACAAATCTGATTGATAAATTATAAGCTTATTGAGTTTTGATTTTACCGGGGTTGCTGGGAATGTGAACAGAATCTGAAGCAAGAGAGCTGAGAGACAGGCGGTCTTTGTATGGGGCTGGAGTAGCAACGACCCACCTTGGGAACTAGATGGGTAGCCGCTGTGGGGCTAGCCGTGGAGGCTGAGGGACTGCCAGAGACAGAGAGTAACAGAAGATAGCGTGGCCTGGTGCCTGGTGCCTCACACTTCCTATTTATTATTTATCACAACATGGGGCCTGCTCTCCTAGTGAGAAGCCACTGACTTGCCCCTCCGGGAGAACACCTGAGCATGTGAGGAGACGACTATGTGTGGCTGTCACGATAGAGCAGGGAGTGTTACTATTCTCAAGGGGAACACTGCTAAATGTCAGTCATGTATAGAACAGCCTTCTGTCAGACCTTAAATGTCCACAGTGCTGAGCTGAGAACCCCTAGTCTCAGCTCAGATCCCCTATCTTCCCCTAGGAGGCCTTCCTCAACCATCCACTCAGATATCTCCCTCATACCCCTGCTGCCTTTTCCTCTGGGTGACAACATTGGTAGCTGCTTGGAACCTCTGCCTGGACTGGAAGAGGGACCTATGACATGGGCTTCACTCACGGTCAGCTTCCCTGGCACACAGTGTGTGACAGAGTCAACAGGTGCTGCCCAGCCAGTGTTGATTAGGGAGTGGCTAAGCTCCTCAGAGGCAGAGGATCACAGAGCCCTCGTGGTCTGGCCACGTTTATGTGAGGCAGACTCAGCCTCTGTGGATGGTTGGCAAATGTCATAAGCTTCTGCACCTCTACAGTGAGGCTACTGAGACCGGTCCTTTCATCAGAAGCTGTAGTGCAGAGCAAATAATCCGTTGGCTTGAGAAAATGCCTGACTCTGAGGAGCCTCAGCAAAGGTCATGTGTGTCTTCAGCGTCATTGTCAAGATCTGCTGGGGTGGGCAGTGGGGATGAGTGAAGGGGCTCTGGGCTACCACAGGGAGATTAGGGATGCATGCAGTTTGCAAGGCCAAAGCCGTCTGCATTGGATTCGGCAAGCCCTTGGCCCAGCCATGATGTGAATGGGATGAAGCCTTTCCTGATCCCATCAGAGAGCACGGAGTGAGGGTGGCAGATGGCACTGTCCTTGAATTACAATTGCAGGGGAGGAAGCTGAAGTGCTCCTCGGTTACAACAGATATAGGCTGTGAGAGGGAAGGGGCAGGGCGTGGCCACAGAGGAAGTATGTATCTTTTTAGCTGAGGGTAGCTGAAGACCTAGAGTAGTATTCTTTTATAGCGATAAGTAACTTAGAGGGGTTCTCCATCTCATATAGAGAGAAAGTGAGCCCAGGTTTGGGCAAGCATTTTCTGTGGAACAATCTGAGACCTTGATTCTTTGAATAGTAGTATTTCTTCCCTGACCCAGGTCAAGGCTAATGACAAACCCTGTCCTGTGACATCCTGGCTACCGGCACCTCTGGTCTTCACACCTTTGGTCTTCAGAAGACACCTGCAAACAGACACCTTTATCTAGAACGAACTTGGGGTTGGGCACAGAACTTCTAGGCACTTCCCTGAACTGGCCTGCCTGTGAGACACTGAGGTAGACTGGGACACTGTCTAACAACAGGCTGGCCAGAAACCACACAATCTCTTACACTCACCAAGCCTAACTTTCCTTCACTATAAAACTTACGAAATAACAATGTTTGCCTCCCAGTTATGCATATACACAGACATACACTGGTATAGCTTCTCATCCTGGCCACGATACATAATAAATGGTTAAAGAAATCTTAGTATTGTGGCTGGAATGGCTTTAACACCAACCTGTCCTCTGGACTTTGAAGCCCTAAGGACAGTTCCAGTAGTGGATTTGTCCTTTGTTCTCAGCACCTGTCACCTGCTAGGGCCTCGGTAAATGGCGCTGGCTTGTGGCTGGAGATGGAACCCTTAGGGACACCCACTTCTCGGTAGCACCATGTGACGCCATGGAATGCTACCCATAACGGATGTGACTCTTGGTCAGTAGTTTGGACTTTAATCCTGAATGGATAAAGCAGCCCTCATGTCCAATAGTGAAGTGGCCCCAGGATGTTTTCCCAGCCTCTCTGTGCAGTAAGAAGCCCACTCATGCCATAGGCAATTTGCATTTAAATTGGTTTTTGCTCATTACAGAACTCTTGTAGGTCAGCTGGAGTTCTCGTTCTCCAGAGGCAGTGGTTTGGACTCCCCGTTTCTGCCTCCCTCTCTCCCTAACATTCGGATGGAGTCACAGAAGCTCGTGGTGGAGACTAGATAGCATTAGGGTGTTTCTCAAATCTCACGTACACTCAAGTAAGCGAGGAGGAAGAGAGCGGAGGACCCTGAATTTAAGAACTCCAGTCCCATTTATTTCAACACTTTCCACAAAGTATGCTGAGTGCCGGGCACATCGGCTGCCCTCCAGGGGCTCCCTGTCTAGTAAAGGAGAGAAAATGAAGGCTTGAAACCAAAAGCATCACCTTTTATGCAAAGGACTACTTATTAAATGTCAGAATGTATTCCAGCCAGGCCACGGGGCTTTCAGGAAAGTGTTCATCATGAGTGACAGTGCACGAGCACACACATGCACATGTACTAACATCTCATCTAAGACACTCCTAAGTATCTTCTAAGACAGAGCTCCTTAAAGTCTCTACTTACAACCCTTCTGTGCCCAAGAAATTGTCACACAATGTGAACACAGAGGGAAACAATGGAGATCCACAAAGCAAATATTTCCTGAGAACAAGTCAAACGGAAATGTATTTAAAGTGATTCTTACATATGCATAATTTTTGTACTTATTAAAGACAAAATTAAACTTTCATGCAGATGAGTGAGGTGAACTAGTTTATCGGTGCATAAAAGATTGAATCTTGGGTGAATAGATGTGGAAGGACAGACAGTTAATTGATAATTTTATTTCATGACTGTTGGTGCAGAGAATGGCTCTTTGCATAGATAGGAAGCACAAAATGGCAAGAACGTGTTCAGGGACACGTTCAAAAATGTTAGGAATTCTGTCCTCCTCTTAAGCGAAAATATATTCAACACGTTTGTTTGTTTGTTTGTTTGTTTGTTTGTTTTTACAAAACTCGGGTCCGTTAACTCAAATAGAAATTTTTTAAAAAATCAATCAAGCACACAATCCAGTCCAAAGATGAGCTAGCACAAACAAAAATAAACAAAGGCTTTGTTCTCCATAATGAAACTGTTGTGTTTCCGTCAGAGCAGACAATTTTGTGTGTACAGTGAAAACATCAAAATTCATAGCATTTGATAGTCCGAGCCCACGTCTTTAGGTCAGTGTTTTGCAGCTCTTGGCTGCATGAGACATGCGCAGTGCAGAGTGCATAAGCTGTTAGGCATGCGCAGTGCAGAGAGTACGGCTCTGAATTCAATTCCAGGGCTGCAAAGCGGCTGAGCTGAGTGTGAGTACCAGTTCTAAGGTACTTCTTGAGACAACATCCTAACATATATGTACCACACACAACGCATATGCACTTTCATGTAGCACTACATACGTATGTATCAGCTAGAGTTCAGCTTGAATGATACTTTCCTGAAATGCTGAGGACAACAGTGTTTCCGATTTTGGTTTACTGGAATGGACGGATAAACAAATACATACCACTCACGCGTGCTCATGCGCATGCGCGCGTGCGCGCGCGTACACGCACACGCACACGCACATGCGTACAAACACACAACCTAGGAATGGGTCCAAAGTCTTAACCGGATTCATTTCTTTTATACTATATACCTGTAGCCCGTAGGTTATTTTACACAATGTTTTAACCAACTTCGTGCATGGAACCAAGTTTCAGGACGTGGGATTCTCCACGGGAGGTTTTCACTTTGGAACACTTCCAAGTTTGGATATTTGGATTAGCTACACCCACGTTCGCGCCTTGCTCCTCATGACAAGCTTTGAGGGTAGTTTAGTCTCTGCCACTGATAGATGAGGAAACCTCGGCATATCTCTCTCAGATCTCTCCCAGATCACTTGCCCAAGGTCACTGACGATGAGGAACATAGTCACTGCAGCATTGGTGGTACACTGCTGAACATGGCTGCCTACCAGGATCGAAGCCAGACTTCAAGCCACATCTGTACCTGACTCCAGAGCCTGTGCCTTTAATCCTATACTACACCACACCTGGTAAGGAGCAAGACACTCCCGCACCTCCTCACTCTTCCCAGATGTAGCCGAGATGATCTGCGACAGCATTGGCTGTAGGTCAGTTCTGTAAATGACAAAAGGGAATAGCCACGTCTGTGTGGAGAATTGCATGGTACTTCAGAAGAGGCCCGTGTAGGGAGTTGAAGGATGAAGGGGAGTCTGAAGGATGGATGGGAAGGGAAGAATGGTTTATTAAGGAAGAGCATCAGTCCCTCAAACGTGACCAAGCACGGGTGGCTTTGTTCTAGCGACCCTCCAGTTGTACAAGTGAGGCAGCTGAGCAGGTGAGGGAGACACAGAGATGTTTGAACAGGTAAGGGGCATGATCTATAGGTCACACTAGTTCCACTGGAGACGAGGAGGCAGCATGATCAGTAGATACAACCAGCTACTGTACTAGGCCCCATTGATTCATATAACAGAAGGGTAACGTGATTTTGCCTCAGACCCACCAGTGTGCACCGTGGAGTTTTATCCACTCAGAGGGAGTGGCTTTGTGAGGCTCCCCTGTGGTCGGATACAAGCAGGCATTGGGTTATGGTAATGGCATTTGGGGGTCACATGTGTGAAATACAATGGGACACAGTAATCTGGTCTGGATAAGTAAGCTACTAGTGTCAGGACTGAGGGACGACAGCCAGGGGACAGAGACAAGGCTCAGGTTTCAGGCAGGCCAGCCAAATTAGATATTGACTCTTTCACCCAACACCAGGGAATAGAAAACTTCTCTTTAAAGGGACAGAAAGAAAACATTGTAGGCCTTTCCGGCCCTACAGTTTCTTTGCTTATGCAGCCACAGACAACACCTAAATGTTGCATGTCCTTTAGTAAGATGGGTAGTGGGCCAGAGTTAGCCCCAGGGTGGCTAACTATGAGGTTCCCTGAGCTATGAGGAACCCACTGAGTGTGCCAGGTAAGAATCCCCCAGAGTGCACACCTTGCCAGGCAGAGTTAGGTCATGCGTCTCTTCAGGAAGGATTCCCCCCAGGTCAGCAAAGTTCCATTTGAAATGCGGGCTGGTTCCATGTCCAGCCCCAGGACTGCTCGGGCAGGCTACTGATCATGTATCGGGAATTTGGTCCTCTGTGTGGTGATGTTGGGAAGTGGTGGGACCTTTAGGAGGTGGGTCATTGTTCATAGGTCATTGGGTATACCTGTAGAAAGAAAGGATTAAGGTAGGTCTCAAGAGGCTTGGAGTTAGCTCTTGATAGAAGACTTGTTACAAAGAAACCTCGTTCTAGCTTCCTGCTGCAATGTTCTGTGGACTGTCACTGCCACATAGCTTCCCTGTCACATGGTGCCAGGAACTCACTGAGCCGATGTTATGCCCTGTGTGTGTGTGTGTGTGTGTGTGTGTGTGTGTGTGTGTGTGTGTGTGTGTGTTTGTGCACATGCACATGCACATGCTCAGAGGACAACCTTGGATATGGGTCCTCACCTCCACCTGTCTGAGATGCTGTTAACTGCTTTGTGTCAAGCTAGCTGGCCTACACAGTTCTGTCCATTCAGTGGTCTCCACCTCCCAATAGAGGCACACTGGGATTGCAGACACCGTGCTAGCATGTCATGTCCTTTCTTACCTGGGTTCTGGTGTTCAAAACTCAGAGTGTCAGTCATGTGCAGTGTACTGGCTTGTTTTATGTCAATTTGACACAGGCTAGAGTCTTCTGAGAGAAGGGAACCTGGATTGAGAAAAAGGTTCTGAAAGATCAGGCTTGCAGGCATTTCTACAGAGCATTATTTTTTTCTTTTTCTTTTTTCTTTTTTTCGGAGCTGGGGACCGAACCCAGGGCCTTGCACTTGCTAGGCAAGCGCTCTACCACTGAGCTAAATCCCCAACCCCTACAGAGCATTTTCTTAATTAGTGGGTGGGGCCACCCCAGGGCTGGTAGTCCTGGGTTCTATAAGACAGCAGGCTGAGCAAGTCATGGGAAACAAACCAGTAAGCAGCACCCCTCCATGGCTTCTGCATCAACTCTTACCTCCCAGTTCCAGCCCCGTTTGCATTCCTGTCTTGACTTTCCTCGATGATGAACAGTAATGTGGAAGCATGAGGTAAATTAGCCCTTCCCTCTCCAACTTGCTTCTTGGCCATGGTGTCTTATTACAGCAATAGAAACCCTGACTAAGACCCGCATCAAAGCACTGTATCCACTTAGCCATTTTCCTCAGCCTTAGGCCATACTCGCAAATCCTCCACGTTGTAAGCTCGAGTCACCTCTTTGCTCTATACATACCTACTCTCAGGTGTTTCTCTATAAGCATGAAAATGAACTAAAAATATCTCATCCAGATGCCCTGGCCCTGTTACAGCTGGAGTGGACCCCCTTTCCTGGCACTACTGTTGGTTATAAATGCTGCACGAAGCCTAACACCAGGTAAGTGTTCTCATTTAATTCCACAAAGACCCAGTGAGGGAAGCAGGTGCCGTGGTGTCTCCTCACTGCCCAAGGAGTCTCAGCTCGTCACTGTCTTACCCAAGTCATCTGGCTAATGAGCCTCAGAAGTCCAATCTCAAAAACTGGGCCATGGCCACCAAACCAAGCTCATGTTAGCCTAAAACCCAGACTGGGGTTGGCAATTTATGCTAGGTCATGGCGCTGAAGTAGAAAACAAACAAGCGTAAGGCAGACAAGCCCGTCCAGTCTCAACCGAATTTAACAGCAGGAGGGCGTCGCAGCTCTCAGAAATTCTGCTACACAAAGTGAACGTGCTCATCCACGAAGGCGAGGCCATCAAAGGGTAGGACAAGAAATGTGAGGAGACAAATGTTCTCTGTTTCCTCTGCTCAGATCAAACAAGGACTTGTGGAAGCCTCATCCTGTCCCTCTCCTTCTGCAGAGTGTCAAAGTCCAGAAACTCAAATGCCTGTGTGTTGGTTAAGTCCCTCAGTATTGTGACAAAATATAGGTCAAAAGCAAGGTAAGGAAGGGTTTATGCTGACTTGCAGGTTGAGGGTATAGACAGCATGAGAGCAAGAAAATGGCAACAGAAACAAACAGCTGCCCACACTGCGTCTGTGGCCCGACAACCAAGACATGGGCTGATAATCAGTGTGGGATCTCCCTTTTATTCAGTCAAGGAACCCTATCCACCTTTGAGGTCAATCCCCACCCTGCTCAGTTAAAGCTTTCTGGAAACATCCTCACAGAGACATGCAGAGATGCGTTTCCATGGAAATCCTGGATCTCATCAAGTTGTCATGAAGATCAGCTGTCATACCATGAAAGTCATGCTTGGTGAAGGGCGTTCAGGGCACACCGGGAGTGTGAGGCAGGGGTACCTGACTTGGCCTGGCTTCAGGGAGCTAAGATAGTCTGGGGGACATGACCAAAAGTGTTTCATGCAGAGGAACCAGTAACTTCAAAGACAGGAGGGACTGAAGGAGGAAAGTTCACTTAGAAACATTCAGCTGGTGGTGTCAGGACAGGTACTGGGTGAAGGTGCCACCAGCCAGACAGCCTGGGCCACTCTGAGATGGAGGTCACCCATCCTTAGCTCTTCTATGCAAGGAGAACAGCCTTTGAGTTCTCAGTGAGACAAAGTGCTTGCCAAGAACGCGGTAATGCCAAGAACACTCTGCCAATGCTGCATTTTGAAGTAGCAAAACCAAAAGATAGCACAATTATTTTATCCTGATAAACATCCATCCTATCTGGTCTGCACCATTCATCCTATACTGCATTGCCAAGGACCAGCCTTGGCCTGGAGAGGGGCTCTAAGGAAGGGGTGTTTGGGAGAAGCAGAAAGAACGACTGGAAGTCAGTCTTGGGGTACAAGCCAACAGCCTTGTGTTCTGCTTGAGACAGCTCTCCAGAGATCTCCAGATAGCTTGGCTCTTACAGACCAAAGCCCAGTCTTTTATTTACATATCAATTCAACCATCCACCCCAGGTTCCCTCTTGATTATCCCAAAAATCAGCATCTTTTTACCTTAGCCCCTTGATTCTTAGAAAAGGACAGCAAGTACATTTTTTTAGACATGGCAATGAATTTAGAAATCTGTCTGCCTTTGTAAGAATAGACAATAAGCTAGCTGGGTGGGATCCAGCTCTGAGATCACTATTCCTTCCATGCCTGCGCCTAAACTCCCTCTGTCCCAGGCTGACCTTAAACTCAGAAATCTGCCTGCCTTTGTAAGCACAAACAATAAACTTAGCTGGGTGGTATCTTGCCCTGTGATCACCACTCCCTAAATCTCTTTATCTCCTTCCTTAAGATCTTTCTGACAAGCTGGCTCTCAAAGTGCAGAACTGCCTTTGTTCTTTTAGGTCCACAAAGTCCCTCATATAATTCATACTGCATCCTTGTATTTTGTATAGTTGAGAAACTACGTATTCTTAAAATCATGTTTTCAGAGTTCTTTCTCACAGCCTTAAGGGCTGTCCTGAAGGTCACAGTGTTTACCATTTTTCTTGCTGAGAAACGTAGACATACCCTTGACTCCTGGACTCATGCTGTTTCTAATGATTATGGAATCATTAACCTTAGCAGGGAGCATATTTCCTGAAGGAGGAACATGAAGCAATATTATATATTATTATACAAACAAGTCCTATTTCCAGCAATGTCACCACTCTGGGAGGCCCATGTCCTTCTGGTTCTGTTCCAGGGGCAGGAAACCATATCACACTGTCCTTTCCTAGGCTGTGCAGGACTCGGCACTGCATCATCTATCCTGCACTGTACTCTCCATTCTGTACTGCATCATTCATCCATCCTTCACTGCACCAACCTTCCTGCACTGTGTCACCCATCCTGCACTGCACCACCCATCCTGCACTGCACCATCCATCATGTACTGCACCATCCATCCTGCACTGCACCATCCATCCCGCACTGCACCATCCATCCTGTACTGCACCATCCATCCTGCACTGCACCACCCATCCTGCACTGTACCATCCACCCTGCACTGTACCATCCATCCTGCACTGCACCACCCATCCTGCACTGTACCATCCACCCTGCACTGTACCATCCGTTCTGTACTACACCATCCATCCTGCACTGCACCATCCTTCCTGCACTGCACCATCCATCCTGCACTACCCCACTCATCCTGCACTATACCACTCATCCTGCACTGCACCATCCATCCTGCACTGCACCATCCTTCCTGCACTGCACCATCCTTCCTGCACTGCACCACTCATCCTGCACTACACCACCATCCTGCACTGCACCATCCATCCTGCACTGCACCATCCATCCTGCACTGCACCATCCATCCTGCACTGCACCATCCATCCTGCACTGCACCATCCATCCTGCACTGCACCATCCTTCCTGCACTGCACCATCCTTCCTGCACTGTACCATCATCCATCCTGCACTGAACCATCCATCCCGCACTACCCCACTCATCCTGCACTATACCACTCATCCTGCACTGCACCATCCATCCTGCACTGCACCATCCTTCCTGCACTGCACCATCCTTCCTGCACTGCACCATCCATCCTGCACTACCCCACTCATCCTGCACTATACCACTCATCCTGCACTGCACCATCCTTCCTGCACTGCACCATCCATCCTGCACTGCACCATCCTTCCTGCACTGCACCATCCATCTGGCCGTACTCTGCATTATCCATTCTTCCACACTGCACCCATCCATCTATCTTGCCCTGCTGTGCACCATCCATCTTGACCACACTGCATCCATTCATCTACCCATCCATCTATACACACACACACACACACACACACACACACACACATTCATGCATCCATTATCCATCCATCCATTGATCACACCTGCCTGTCTGCCTGCACAGGCAGAACTTAAGTGTGCTTGTACCTGTAGGAAGTTTTAAAGGGGACAGCATCACCCCTGTTGTATAACATAAACATTCCCGGTTCCCATTCTGGAACCTCACACTGGCCAGTGATCCACTTAACGCGTGTGTGTCCTGTGTTGCTTATCCCAGGGGAATCTGAAGCTCAGACGGTTCAGATGTTGACTCAAGACCATGTCTCGAGGAAAAAAAAAAAAAGAGCTAAATGTCATCTGTTAAACATCTCGCCAGGGGCTTTTCCTTTTGCTCCCTCCTAGCCATGACGTCATATAACTAAGAGACTTCGTAGATTTCTGAGAACATTTCCCCATTATTGTATTTGTACTTTCTTACAGAGTAAGCTCTGATTCATGCCTTCCCCAATTTTACCCAGCTTTTGAAGGAGCAGAAGGACCTTTGAGCCAAGGTCTTATATTGCAAAATCAAAACCCTCTCTCTTTTGTCTGGGGTCCCAAGTCCATGGCAAAGGACACAAACAGCACTCACGCTGCACATAAGGGCCTTCAAAAACCAACTTATGCTCTCTTAATCTCGGCATTGGCAGGTATTCATCAAGTAATCAAAATACAAATACCTTGGTGAGCAGAGCGTGCTGGGCACAGCCAGTGACATCACAAGGAACAGGTTGTGCCAAGTCAAAATGTAATTTCCTCCAACAAAGTGGCAGGCTGGGAGATAAGGCTAAAGCCACTGACGTCCCTGACACTGAAGGACATGTCAGATCAGTTTCCCAGGAAGACCTGGGTGTAGGGAGGTGGGGAACAGGTGACATAACACAGTCCCACAGACGCAAACACAAGGACATTTGCTGACGCACAGGCACGGTAAGACACACACAGAGAAAGTCAAAACACAGGAAACATATGCACACAGACCCAAATGATCCTGACACAGGTACAAACCCACAGATACACAGACATATGCAGATCTACAGAGACCGTATATGCATAGTCATACATCCAAATCCTCAGGCATACACACACACACACACACACACACACACACACACACACACACACACAGAGAGAGAGAGAGAGAGAGAGAGAGAGAGAGAGAGAGAGAGAGAGAGAGAGAGAGAGAGAGAGAATAGACACAGAGGCATACAAGTATCCATAGAAATATACACAGACTCCAAGCTGACTCCTCATCATATGCAGACATATATGGAGATATATACACATACTAACACATCCTCAGCAGGAGGCGGGCATACCTGCTGCCCCTTGCTGCCAGAAGGTACTGAGTCTTCCCCTAGCCTTTCCTATGTACACAAGAAATTGTATCCTAATTGGAGACTCTGTGGGAGAAAGCATGGATTTCTCTAGGCACCCAGGGTCTTCTTTTAACCCTGACCAGCCAGTACCTGGAACAGCCTTGACAGAGGTGTGTGGTGAGGAAGCATGAGGACCATGGCGTCAAGCCGACCTGTGCTCCAGGTGAGTCTATGCTACAAGCCAGCTGTGGGGTCTGCACAGATCAACTGCTCTTAGCTTCTGGGTTGAGTTCTTATCTCTAGAAGGAGCTGGTAATTTTGCCATGAGCCCTATGGCCTAGAAGCCTTGAGGATGAGGAATCATCTACACTACTTTTCCTTAGTTTTTGAGTGTCTGTCTGGGACATTGCCTGAGTGGGAACATGGCATGATGTCTATAGCAGCACATAGTAGGTGGCCGGCAAATATGTGTGGTGTGAATGAGTCAGAGTGTATCATCAGTGTGCAGCATAAGGCCTGTAATAAAGTAGCCTCACATACACTTTACTGAGAAATGGAATACATGCGGGTCTAACCACAGCCAAGTTCAGACTCCATGTCAACATATCTGGTACCTCATTTCATCTTTTCTATACCGTGAACAGGACATATGTTTGAAGATGACAGAGGGTATCCAAAGGAGTCAACGATTGCCCAAACTTACCAGCTTCCTGGAAGCAGTCAAACTAGGGCCTCTGGTTGATGAATCCACACTCAAGGCATGACTGCCCTGGGCTTTGCGAAAACTCCATGTGCTGATTAATTTTTGTCAACTTGACAGGAACCTGGACATTCCTAGGTAGAGGAAATCTCAACTGAGGTGTTTTCATCAGATTGGACTGCCAATCCAGGTGGGATAGCTAAGCCTACTGTGGGCAGTACCAACCCTAGGCAGGCGAGCCTGGGCTGTCTAAGAAAGGCAGCAGAATGTATGTGATCTGGGAGCAAGCAGTAAACAGTGCACCTCCATGGTCTCTGCTTCAGTTCCCGCCTCTGGCTCCTGCCTTGTGTTCCTGCCCTGCCTTCCCTCAGTGACAGAGTTGTAGGCTGAAATAAACCCTTTCTTTCTCAGGCTGCTTTTGCTCATGGTGTCTGTCACATGGGCATAAACTAAGACATTCCACTAAGTACTTTCCTAAGTGACACAGCTTAATGGATGACTTCTAAGCTGGCTGCCTTGTCCAGGTGGGAGAGAATTCCTTCTTCAGAAGGGATTGCCATGTGGTCTTCAGTGTCACATGGTCTTAAATGACGTCTTATCCTGGAGCTCCACTGAAGCTGCATCTCGCAAATCCATAGGCTCCTCAGTCTGCTCCCTCTCCGCTGATAAAAATTACATAATGATAAACAAAACATGCATTATATGCTATTATATATAACATGATATATATCGTGAGAGATTACACGTTTTGTATAATCTATGCATGTACCTATCTATCATCTACCTATCTATCTCCCTATGGCAGATACCTATATATACATTTGCATGCTGACATATATATGGAAGATATGGGTGCATGTATACACTCATATACATACATACATGGCAGATATATATATAGATATAGATATATATATATGTGTGTGTGTGTATGCTGACATACATGTGGTAGAGATCTAATCTGTATACATGTGTATGCTCACACACATATATGGCATATATCTCTCTATATACACATGTACATGCTGACTTCTTTCCGTCTGGGGTCATTCTGCCCCCGACTGTTTTTCTTCTAGTTGTAGAGACCATACAGCCCCACCCATAGTCAGGTCTATTTTTCTTTGTTGCATTACGGCCAGCTGAACTGTTTTGTATAGCAGCTGCACCTGACAGGAGGACGAGCTCCCGGTGCCAAAGCCCTCTGCAGATCCTGGAAGGAGCCTCTGCTGGCATCATTGCCCCTGCCTGCCTCAGGCCTGACAGGAAGGTATTGAGAGTCTGCCTTTGCCTGAGGCACACAGAGCATGCGGACTCAATCCTTTCTCACAATGGAAAGTGAATTCGTCTAAATATAGTGGCCACCTGGTAAGCCCGGGTGAGAACAGGCCACTGGGGCTCATGGACATGAGAGGGGGGTGGGCTCTGTGCTCCTTCATGGCCTCACCGGTCTCTGGAGCAGAGGAGAGGGAACTAGGCATTTGCAGGTTCCATTTCCGATAGTCTGCACTTAGAGGTGAAGCTGGTAGCTTTCAGAGACTTCTCTCTTGAACAGTTCTCTTTCCAGTGTGTGAACTCTGTCAAGGGCCCCATGTGCAGGGTAAATAAAAGGGGAGGGTAGAAGTTGTCCGATGATCCATTTCCCTACCCTTGCCACCTTAAGCCCACACCCTGCTAGCAACATGGGCCTGAAATGCTACCATTAGCAACCATGGGGCTGGACCTGCTGTTCTCAGGGGCTGTTCTTAGGTTACCTTTACCTGGAGTAAGATAGGCTGGGCCAGGTGTTCACTGTATACGAGGAGAGCTTCCGCTCACAATAGCATTCCTAGGGACACCTGACTACTCTCCATTTCAGGGGCTGTGTTGAAGGGACATGGCAGGGGCAGGAAGTAAAGGAGGTCACGCGTGTCCTGAGGGATTTGGTCACATCTTATTGTCTTGGGAGCCTTCTCAATCCTCCTGAAACACTGCCAGACCACTCCTCACCCGGGTGACAGCTAAAGGTCACCCGGGGTGCCAGTGGAGATCCACTGGGGGGGACCCTGAAAGGTACAAGGTTCACGTCGATGAAATGTTTGTCCATGTCCTGAAGACTTGGGAATATAAGCAAGACCGGATGTGCTAGCAAGATCAAAGGTTTAGAGCTACGAGTGAGGGTGGCAGGGCAGAAGAAAGGAGCTGGGCC
This sequence comes from Rattus rattus, assembly GCF_011064425.1. Classification (NCBI taxonomy): domain Eukaryota; kingdom Metazoa; phylum Chordata; class Mammalia; order Rodentia; family Muridae; genus Rattus; species Rattus rattus. The sequence goes on from NC_046162.1 coordinate 4,170,721, forward strand.
CTGAGCTAGGCTGCCCGCGCACTGCCCACTGAATGTTTTAATTGTTCACACTTCATAGCATTTACTGGAAAGCTCGGAAGCCCTAGACTTTTGAGGTTGCCACCTCCCCACCTCCGTGTGTGTGTGTGTGTGTGTGTGTGTGTGTGTGTGTGTGTGTATACACATAGAGGCTTATTTTTAGAGTCAGGATCCCTTAGCAAACTCAGAGCTCACCAACTTGCTGGACTAGTTAGCCCCTGAGCCCTGGGATCAGCCTTTCCCTACCTCCCCAACGCTGGGGTTACAGGCGTGCATTGATTGCCACACATGGCTTTTTCTGTGGGAACTCGGGATCAGAACTCCGGTGACATGGGCTTTTTCTTCTCTAGCACCTTTAGGTGAGGTTGAAAATTGCAAAACCAAGAAATGCAAAATTCACAGGCCCCTGAGCCCAAACTAAACTTGAGAATGAACTCTGTCTTCTGCCTTCTCTTAGGATGGCCTCCTGGGAAGACACATCCTGTTCTTGTGATCCTGGACTTCTAGCTGCCCCACCCCAGGGAGGCCTCTCTCCTCTGTTTCCCTGAAGGCTACAACTGGCTCTTTTTTCCCTGTGACTCTTTCTCCAGCCCCATCCTCCACTGTGGCCCAAGGAGAACCTTCCGGAGCTTGAAGCCTCTGTCTCACCTCATACCTGAAAATCCTCCTGAGCGTCTATATTTCCTAAAGATAAGATCCGAATGCCTCAGTGTGACACCAGGACACATGGTCACCTGATTCCTGCTCACTTCTCTAACCTGATCCTCAGCTATGCTGGGGACACAACCTGTATCTCCTTCAGACAGACACACTGGAGTCAGAGTTACCCAGAGCTCCACAGCTCTGCAATCACAAGTCAGCTCCCTTGGTGTCAGCCCTAAACTAGGTTCTGCCCCTGTGCCTCAAGGCTTAGCTTACTAGTGTGCCTTCTCCAACCCCCACATCCTGCCCAGCATCTCTGATCACACTGCTTACACACACACACACACACACACACACACACACACACACACACACACACACACACACACACACGCACCCTCCAAGGCTGCAGTTCTTGAGGGCTAACAGAAACCAAGAATCTTAGGACGTGTTTTTATTAGCACATAGTGATTGTGCAAAATAGTGATTTTTATTATGAACCTATATATTTCAATGATATTCATCCTCCCCACCCTTACCCTCTCTTCTTGCTCTCTCTCATGTTCCCTAATTCCCTTCTTCCCATTCCCATTTACCTCTCTCATGTGCTCTCTCTCTAAATATATGTATATGTATATATATATGTATGTGTATGTGTGCGTGTGCATGTGCACAATACATATATATGTGTATATGTAAGTATACATATGTATATATGTGTATATATACATACATACATACATACATACACACACACACACACACACACACACACACAGGACCAGAATAACCCATCAGGTTCCTTCTAAGAAAGATAATGGGTAATTGTTTACAGGAACGTAGACACATCACTAGTGGCTGCACCACTGAAGAAAATGTCTCTCCTTCAACCTGAACATAAACCCACAGGAAGGGATTAGGCTCTCGAGCCTCTCCCACTTTGACTGACTGGGAGTCTTATCTGCCAGGTAATACACTTAACAACAGACAGGGCTTGTCCTGAAGCCCAGGGAAGTCCCAAGCAACACTGGACTGAACACATCCACACCCTCAGGCTCGCCATTCTCGTACCTCAGCATTTCCTGATTTATTCCTACTTTACATCCAAGAGCCGGTTCCCCGTGGTAGAAAACCAACAGAATGGAACCCTGGCTATGCCAGAAACGACAGAACCCACACATTATCGGGGGTATCTGTCAGTCTGCTCAATAGTTTCCTAATCGCCCTTGATGGAGAAGATGCTCAATAAAATGTAAATGCATGTGTTTGGGGCGAGGACTGGAGAGATGACTCAGCAGTGGAGAGCACTGGCTGCTCTTGTAGAGGACCTGGTTCTCAGCACTCACATAGCCGCTCACAACCACCTGTAATTCCAATCCCAGTGTACCAGAGGCCCTCTTCTGGCCTCTTTGGGCACTCATTAGCCATGCACACGGAGCACAGACATACATGCAAGCAAACATTCACTCAAAACCAAGCCAAATCTTCTTCTTTTCGTTTTTTATTTTATTTATGTGAACAGAAGTCATTGGGAGGAACTTCTAGTAAACGCTTTTCAAAGCGCTGACTCCTCTGAGAGGCAGGCAACCTGTCATGCAGGTTTTCCTTCCCCGACCTTCGAATGTGGGCATGAAGGCTGGAGCCGCAGCATTTTTTAACCACATGACAGCATTCACATGGAAAGACTTGTACCAAGGAGAGCAGGACACCAAGACTGGAGGGTCCTTGGCCTCTGGGAGGAGATGGGCAGAATGCCACTGCTTTAGTCCTTGACTGACTGCATCAGGAGTCCTCTCACAGAAGAGAAATGCAGATGCTTGTCTGAGTCTTTGTGTGGCTTACGCCACTGTCATACAAAGCAAATCCTCCCATCTATATTTAGGATCAGGAATTTTATCTTCAAATTCCCAGGACCTTAGATTCCCTAAACACGTACTTTGTACCTTCCCAGTTAAAAAAAAAAGTCATGCTGGGACTATAGCTCAGTGGGAGTGAGCCTGTGCGCACGCACAATATCCTGGGTTCAGTGAAGCACTGGGTTCAAGTCCCGGTGCTCAAAAAAAACAAAACAAAAAGCATTACTATGTCTCTTAGTTCAGTTTCTGTGGCTGTGACAGACACCGAAACGAACTTGGGAGAGAGGGGTTTATTTCATCTTTTAAAATAGTTATATGTTTATGTTTTTATTATTTATTATTCTTTATATACGGGTGTTTGGGCTGCATGTATGTCTGTGCATCTGGAGCTACAGATAGTTATGAGCTGTCCTGTGGGTCTGGAAATTTCGCCAGGCTCAGTCAGCGCTGAGCCATCTCTCCAGCCTTGAAGCTCACAGTCAGCTTTACTCAGCGGAAGCACCTGAAGGCAGGAACTGAAGCAGAGACCACAGAGGAATGCTGGTTATGGGCTTGCTTCCCACAGTTTGTTTAGCTTGCTGTATCCCATTCCCAGAACCACCTGCCTATGTGGCCCCACCCACAGTGGGCGGGGCCTTTCCACACCAATCACTAATCAGGAAAATGCCCACAGACTGGCCCATATGCCAATCTGATGGAGGCAGTTCCTCGGTTGGCAGCCCCTCTTCCCCTGTTGTGACACCTTGCACACCGACTGGGTAGTCACAATCTCCAGAGCTCTGGCCTGCCTCACGGGGGGGTGGGGGTAAGGGGGGTGTGACAAGACAGGGTGGCCAGGTCTACAGGTACAAAATGAGGCCACCTTACTCCACAGGATGTGGGGTTGGAGCTCTGAGCCCCAGTTCAGAACTTTAGTCAGTTTCTTACCACAGTGACAGTGAGACCTGCAGGTCAGCTCCACTCATCTGTCAGACTGTCCACTGGTAGCTATTGACCAGAGAGGGTTTTACTGCAAGGCAGCAAGGCAGGTGGCCCGCAGGCTGGCTGTCTCTTCCTAATTCATATCATCCTGTTCAGTGCCATCTGGCTCTCGGCTTCTTGATTCTCTAACTGTCCCTCCTCAAGGACCCTCTTAAAGGGACAGATTCACTGTATAGTGTCTTTTAAGAACCTTTATACAGCCTTTATGGGGCAAGGCTCACAAAGAAAAGGGCCAGTACAATGGGGGCTTAGGAGTTCTAAGAGCTATGCTACCTCGGTCTGAAGTATCTGAAGAATTACCTGTTTTGAGCTCCCCCACCCCTGAAATGCTGTCTCCTCTGTGAGCCTTGTGGAGCATGGAAGCTGGCCCTATCTGGTTTACAATTCTCCCCTGCCCCTGGAGAGACTGGAAAAACACTCTTTCTAGGAGCTGATGGGAAATTAACCCACATTAGCACAACACTGGATGGTGCTGAATCGGGGACAGGAAGGTCCATTTCAAAGAGGAAAAATAAATGTTCTTTGTAACCAGGCCAAGGCTAAGCATGCCTTCCCTCCATTGGTCCAGATCTGTGCCACCTCCCACTGCATCCAGCCGTAGTGTAGGTGTGCCGAAAGCAGGCTGGAGACTTTTATAGAGACTGTCGCCATGGCACTGGGTGCTGTACTCTGCTGTATCAAAATGTCAGAGGAAGAAAGCATAAACGGGGGCCTCCCGATCGATCGGCAGGCATCGCTGGGTACTTCTGTGTGTGGCTGCCTCTGCATTCAATGTCAGCAGTAATACAATCAACCCAGAAAGCTAGCTTCTCTGCAGGTCTCAGGGACTCACAGCCAGCCAGCCCTGCCCCGTGATCTAATTTGCCTCACAACCACAGCCTTGCAACACTATAATCCTCATTTTGTCCGTTCAGGGATTAGGGGTGCAGCTTGTCTATGTGCACCCAGGGCTTGGGGTGGAAAGTGTGGGATTCTAAGGCAAATTAATGAAAGATCTATTCCTGGAAGCTGGGAGCGAGCCGAGGGAGGCAGCGGAGGCAGCCGGGCATCTGGGACTAGCCACAGAGAAGCTCTGTGCCCGGCTGTTAGCTTACCAGGCTTTAAGCACAGAAAGGAAATGTCAGTCCAGCAGGACAGCAGTGTGGAAGGGCCTAGGCCTGGAACAGGCCAGGCAGGGCTGAGCGGTGGCATCTGCTCTGGGTTCAGAGGTTTATGCTGGCAAGGGTTTGTATTTCTTATGCTTGCACCTGCCAAATAGGCTGGACTTCTGGCCGAGGTCAAATGTGGGCGGGTCTCTTTCATTTGCTCTCCATCTTAACAGGTTCAACAGATGTGTCTCCTCATGGTGACACTCACCTTATGGTGACACTCAGCTTTCCACCTCTGTGACAAGCCCCGCCCCCCCCAAAAAAAAACCCACAAAAAGAAAACTTCATTTTAGCTCATGGTTTCAGAAGCTACAGTCCAGGGTTGCTTAGTCTTATTGTCTAGGGCCCATGGGGGACAGCCCAGTACATCATGGTGACAAGGGCAGGTGAAGAAGACGACAGGGTGCCTTAGGACAGATGGAAATAAAACACAGAGGGCGAGAAGGGCTTGTCCCCAATGTCTTATGTTCTCTAGGTCTCACCTCCTTACCACAACTTCCCAATAGCCCAGCAGCTGAATAGCAAGCCATCAACACAGAAGATCTGGGGGATGTGTAAGATCCAGACCAAGGCCGATGGGGTGGCTCACTGGGTAAGGTGCTTGCTGCTAACCCTGATGACGTGAGTTCCATCCTTGGGACCCACATGAACAACTAACTCCTAGGAGTCATCCTCTGACCTCCACGGGTGAACCATCTCTCCTACCACCTCCCTTCCCCTCTCCCCTTCCCTTCCCCCCTCCCCTTCTCCCCCTCCCCCCTCTCTCTCATGTGCATGCACACACATATCATTCAGTAAATATCAGGTTAAATAACGACAGACTATACAGCTGGGGCTGTAGTCCAGTCTGCCTAGCACATGCAAGGTCCTGGGTTCAATCTCCAGCACCATCAAAAGAAAAATCCAAACCATAATACCCATTATAAATGACAGCTACACAGATGACCATGATGCGTTCCACAGCAGTGTCATGGAAGATAAATCCATTGACCAAGAGACACTGGGAAGTCACATTGAGTGGCTTGAGCACTTTATCCACTATAAGAGAGTGGAGAACTGGAAAAAACATTCCAACCTACCATCTTTCCCAGAAGAAACAGAACGTTGACACAAAAGAGCAAGAAATTCAGGTAGAAACCAGCCTATGTCCCACCCCCAGAGTTTGGTGCAGTGTCCACTTGTGTGAGCTGAGATTCGTGTGTGCTGGAGGGTTGTGGTCTGTTTGGGGGATTGCTTAGTGCAATGGTGTGAGGACTGGAAAGGGGCTGGGCAGTACGGTGGTAGAATGGACAGAGGCAAGCTCTGCTGAAGACTCCAGAATTCTTATAATGACGTGGTCAAGCCTGGCAGTGGTAGTACATACCTTTAATCTCAAGAGCAGAGCCAGGTGGATCTCTGTGTGTTTGAGGCCAGCCTGGTCCACAGAGTGGGTTTCAGGAAAGCAGAGGCTATACAAAAAAAAACCCTGTCTGGGAAAAAAAATGTCATGGTCAAATTCAGGGAAATGACAGATTTGGAGGTCACAGCCTAACGTTGGGTTCTGAAACACTCAGAGCCCTACGGTATTGTGAGTAGCATGTCTGGAGTCACACAATTTCCTTGGCAGCAGTTGTCACAGGCCCTGACCATTGGGATCCCAAACCTGACTACATGGTCAGAGGATTTGTCTTGGTTCTAGATCCTAGAATGACACCCCTACAAAATGAGGTCAAGTGGCTGGAGAAATGGCTTCATGGTTAGGAAGAGCATTTGATCCATAAACATAAGGACCTCAGTTCAGAACCTAATACCCAAGTAAAAACCAAGAAAGGTGGGTGTGGCCGTGGGCGTGGCCGTGGGCGTGGCTACATGCCTATAACAGCAGCCCTGCGTAGGTCAGAGACAGGAGAATCAGAACAGGTGCAACAGGTTTGGGATTTAGCTCAGTGGTAGAGCACTTGCCTATGCAAGCGCAAAGGCCCTGGGTTCGGTCCCCAGCTCCAAAAAAAAAAAAAAAAAAAAAAAAAAAAAAAGGACGGGTGCAACGTCCCTGCCTAACCGTGGATCCCTGGCTCAAGGGAATAAGGCTGCAGTGACAAAGATGAACACTTGATATCCTCTTCTGGCATCCCTACGCAGGCACTGGTGTGTGTGTAACACGCGCGCACACGAGAGCGCGCGCACACACACACACACACACACACACACGCATGCACGCACACAACCGCAGATTCACAGTGGGAGAACACTGAACAGCTCCAAGTGCTTCGAGGCCCACACTCGGTTGCCTTGGTAGCAGCAGATGTGCCCGTCCTTCGCAGTTCTCACTGACTAATGGCCACGCTGTGAGCATGCCCAATGGAGACACTGACAGAGCCAGGGCTCCGATCGAAGATGAAATGTCTGCTCGTCCCTGCTGTAGACTGAATTGAACCATGTGACCTTCAGCATCTCACTTTGACAAGGGGGTCACAAAAGGTAACGCGTCTAGCAAACTCACAGGAAAGAGCATGCAGTGAGAGTTCAGGAAGTCACAGGCAGGCAGGGGCTGGAAGAAGTGCTTTCCCTTTGGAGAACACAGGCTTGGAGTGGAGATGAGAACGGGCCACCAGCAGAGCACCACGCCTGTCTTGTCTTGGGGCTTTCCCCCTTGGTTTCTCAGCAGCTCCTTCCTTGTATGGCCCTGGACCATCCCCCTTCTCTGAATCAGAGTTTTGATCCTATAAAATGCTAAATAAGAAGTGACCGGGTACAAAGGCATCTGGTTCCAGTCTGCTGTGAGAGCTAGGGAAAGAGTAGCAGTCATGCGAGGGAGACTTGCAAGTCACGCCCATGTCAGTAACACAGCACGTCACTTACAACCAGTGCTTGTCAATCTTGCTAATGCTGTGACCCTTAAATACAGTTCCTCATGTTGTGGTGACCCCCAACCAAAAAAATTATTTTCATTGCTACTTCACAACTGCAACTTTGCTACGGTTAGGAATCATCATGCAAATGGCTGTGCTTTCTCGGATGGTCTTGGGCAACTCCAGGGAAAGAGGAATTCAACCCCAAGGGGTCGCAACCCACAGGCTGAGAAACATTGGGTTTTGGAGCTTCCTCTGCAAGAATGGAGTGGAGGGAGAGGAGAGAAGGGAGTAGGGAAGGAGGGAAGAAGGAAAGGACCTGTTCCAGGTCTCAGCCCCCTGTCCATAGGATGGGAGGGAAGGAGGAGGCAGAGGAGAGAAGGGAGCAGGTTTCCAAGTCCAGAGCCCTCTTCCTTTCAAGTACCTGGTAAGTTGGGGGTTATCATCCCTCACTCTCTGAGTAGAAGCTGCCTTAGTAAATGGCCTCTTGGGCAAGTTCCTTCACCTCTCTATGCCTCCGTTTCCTCATCTGAAAAATGAAGGTAAGAGGGAGAGTATCTCTGGCGTGATGCACCCAAGCAACGTGAAGCACTGTTATGACGTTGTAAAACGACAACTTTACAAACCAGAGCCTTGTCTACTGCATTAGAATATGTTTTCTTTTAAATCACACAGTGCATCATTTCTTTAAACAAATGAATAACTTCCTTGGGAGGCTGAGGCAGGAATATTACCATGGTTTCAAGACTTCCCTGGGCAACAAGGGAAAATGGCAGGCTAGCATGGGCTACAGAGGAAGACCAATCTCAAAAACAAACAAACAAACAAACAAACAAAACCCCAAGTTTCAACATTGTCAATGCCCCATATATGAATTCATTTTCACTTAGGTTCCTCCTGCTGAGGTGAGTTTGGGCAGGGTTAATGGCCCTCACAGTTACAGGTTGCTCTGAGGAGCATCGGAGGGAGAGGTAGCAAGGAGGTGCCGGAAAAGAGGAGGAGAAAGAATTCCCAGGGAGCTGCAGACCATAGGACTTGTGGGGAGGACAGCCAGTCAGCCTGTCAGGTCAGCAGCATCCGGGAGCCTGCTGGAACTCAACACACAGGAGGTTATAGGGGACTTGGGACATGGCATTCTCCACTGAAAGCTTGCAGGTGGCAGGGATCTGAGCCTCTAACCCAAATTCTCCCTTAAAGCCTGTGGTTCCCTGGCACTGTTTTGAGACGGCGCCATTGACAAGGGCCAAAAGCTACTTAGGCTGTGGGGTGAAGCCGATAGAACCAGTCCCCAGATCCCCGGCAGCCTTCCAGGTCCTCTCAGGAGCTCCTCAGGTTTCTGGCCCCAGTGAATGACTAACTGGGGCCTCTCCAAACAGATCCAGTTGCACTCCCAGTTGCTGCCAGTCAGGGGCCCATGAGGAGGTCAGCCTTGGGCTCTCTCCTGTCTGCTGCTCACCCAGCCTCGTTTGAGGCAGATTCCAAGGAACCCTGAACTTGCCAGTGGCTTTTGTCATTTCGTTTTGCTTTTATTTCCACTCCGTGGCTTGAGCAAATCAATGAGCCTCTTCTAAGCCTCCATCTTCCTACCAGTGTGGGATAAGAAGATGCTGGAGGTCAGAGGGAACTGAGTCACAGTGGTTTGCCCAGTTCGTGGCCTGTAGCAAGCGCTTTGGAAACACTGGCTACCTCGTGCCATCATCCCCATCCCTGACGGTTAAGATGTGTGTCCCTCTGAGACAGAATTCCTTGTTTGATTAGAAAAGGCTGTCTTCGTCAAACCTGAATGGAAAAGAGAAATGGCTTACTGTCCATTCAGTTCTTTAGGTCCAGATTAGTGACTTCTTCTGGGTCCCTGGCTGGTGGTGATGCTGCACAGAACCCAGGCCTCTGAGTCCCCACTGCCCCCTGCCATTGCTCTATCCTGTGTCTTCACAGACACCTGACCCCGTTGTCCCGAGGGCCACACCCGCATACAGAGCAGAGAGAATCAATGCACACAGCTGCTCTTGCCTTTGTCCTACTCTCCTGCAGTGCATTGTGGGAAACTCCTCTCGGCTCTAGGAAGAATCCGTGCCAATTGACATGACGCTTCTTGCTTTTTTAATGTCAAAAAACACACTGTCCTGGCTTCCTCTCCAAATATTTAGTTTGCCCTTTAACTTCAACCCTGCGCCTCAGTCATGGCTGCTTTTCTCCAGTTCAAAGGAGAACAGAGGAAACATGTCTGTCACACACACACACACACACACACACACACACACACACCACACACACACACACACCCCACCCTCTTTCTCTCTTTCTCTGTGTGTATGTATGTGTGTGTGAATGTATGTGTGTGTGAGTGCATGTGTTTGTATAAGTGTGTACATGTTTGCAATGTGCATAGTGTGTACACATATATGTATATGTGAAAACCAAGGCAAGTATGTATGGTCTGGGGCCTCTCGTCTCTTGAGAAAGAGGAGAGGAAGAACTGGTCTTAGGAAAATCATGGCCCAGTTGAAGTTTGGTGCTAAATCGTGAAGACCACATGCATTGCTAAAAAAATTTTTTGGGGTTGGGGATTTAGCTCAGTGGTAGAGCGCTTGCCTAGCAAGCGCAAGGCCCTGGGCTCGGTCCTCAGCTCCGGAAAAAAAAATTTTTTTTCTTTTTTTGTAAGTTTGAATTGTGATTTAGCCAAAACCTGCTTTGCCTAAAATTAAACAACACAGTGGGGTGAGGAAATCTCTGGGCCAGAAAGACTCAGAGGAGTTCAAGGGCAAACTCTACCTCAAGCTGCCTCCGAGACCTTGGCCTTCTCTGGGTGTCTGTTTCCTATCTGGGATGATGCCGCTCCCCTGGGCTTTGTCAGGTATGAATGATTGGCAGTCTCTGCCTGATGTAGTGTCGGTTACCATGAGAAAACCTCCCTTGGTGGCATTTAAGGAAGGTCCAATCCCTCTGTGTTTGAAGCTTTCTGTTACCAGGACAAGGTACCTGAGCTAATCAGCAGAGGTTTGCCTGCACGCCGACAGGAAAACCTCAGGAAGTGCAATGAACGGACTCTCAAGAGGATCTGGGAGCCGGCGGGAGAAGCCAGTTCCATCAAAATTAAAAAGCAAGTTCAGTAACTGTGTCCCTTCGCTTCCTATCCTTGCGATGACCAAAACAACTCGGGGAGAAAAGGAATCATTTCAGCTTACAGCACCATTGTCAGGGGAAGCCAAGGCTAGAACCTGGAACTGAAGCAGAGGCCATCGTGGGATGCTGCTTGTTCCTCATGACTTGCTCAGCCTGCTTTCTCATACAGCCCAGGACTGCCTGTCCTCAGTGGGATGGGCCATCCTCTATTCAGTTAGCAATCAAGAAAATGCCCTCACAGACTTGCCTAAGGGTGACCGGGATAGAGGCATTTTCTCAGGTGAGGCTCTAGACTGTGTCAAGTTGACAAAATCTAGTCAGGGCAGCAGTAAGGCCAAGCAAGGCTAGTGGGGATCGTTGCTTTATGAAGCTCCTGCAGGCTGCCTGGAGGAGGCTATATTGGTGGTTACCACAGACATCTCCTCCACAGCCTGAAGCCACAACAAGGCCTTGCAGCTAGCAAAGAGGCAGTTCCCCCAGACCTGGGGGAAGAGCCATGAAGGGCCCTTGGCATGACAGTTACAGATACTCTTCGGTGTGCAGAGTGCAGCTGGCCCTGTCAGCGCACCAGTTCAGAGCTTTGGGCCCCTTTCTTGTCTCTCTCTCCTGCTTTGATAAGAAACTTCTGAAACGAACGGCTTTATCCATACTGAGGGGTTCAGCACCAGATGTATGAGCTAAGGACATAACATAACTGCCCCCAGCTGTGGTCGAGGAGCTCGGTTTTTATTGTCCTACCTGACTTGGAATGACATCTGATTTTAAAGCTAAGAAGTACTTATTTCTGGAATTTTCCATCCACTAATTTTAGACCGTGGTTCACCGTGAGCAAATCAAACACTATAAAAGGAAAGCAGACAAGAAGGGGAAGCAACTATGACAAGAATAGTGACCGTGAGCATCAAAGGCCCTCTTGTGCATGTTCCCTTGAAAGAGATGACTGAGGAGGTTTCTAACCGAAGTCTACCTGACTCTATGCCCATAACATCCTATACACCCACACATCTACCCTGCTGGCTTCAAGTGCCAACTGCAGATTCCCCAGGGACCCCACGGCGCTATTCATAGAGGGCATCTGAGGACTGCTGGAGCAATCCCAGAGAGCTTCCTAGGGGAGGCAGACCTGGAGCCGCCCAGGATGAAACGCTAGGATTCTGTATCTGTGGCTGGATCTGCTACTCTAGCAATGACAGTGGGTCAGCCACTCTAGTCATCACTAGAACCTGGGGAAAAAAGAGGCAGACCTCAGAGAGAGATTATAAACGGTCAGTGTACACACCTGAGACAGATCAGGGGCGAGGCTCCAGTCTCTGCCATTTGAGAGCTGCCATGTGGGACTTTAAGACCGATCCCACAGAGCACGACGGTAATAGGAATTGAATGAGACAACACGAATAAGCGCACACAACATGATATAAACCACGCTCATAAATGTATGCCACGCTTTTCATCAAGACGGTCGTGGCAAATCGGTACAAACCATTCTGGAGAGTAAAGCAGCTGCTCAGAATTTTAAAAATGTGCATACCTCTGGTCCAAGGCTTCCCTTGGGCCCTGGGGCTAGGGAGACAGCTCAGTTGATAAAGCTTGAGAATTTTAGATCAAACCCCCCCAACTTCCTGTAAAAAAACAAGCCAACGAACAAACAACAAACAAAAAGAAGCTCCGCTGGCCGGTAGGGGGCAGAGTCGGGAAGAGCGTGCTTATTGGCTGGTCGATCGGTGAGTTCCAGATTCAGTGGGCGACCGAGTCCCAAAAGAAAGTAGAGGGGAAATTGGGGAAGGCGCCTGCCGTCCACCTTCCCTCCACATGCCAAATGCTTGTCTATACCTGTGCACAGCCTCTGCAACGCTCACTCACTCAACACACTCAAAAGAATTTAGCCCCTACTCCAGCCAGGATCCTGAGTGGGCAGATCAGGGTGGGTGGGCTGCTACCAACAAAACCCTAAGGGAGGATCAACTCAAAGGCGTTGTCAGAGGACGGTCAAGCCCATCGCAGCGTCGGCCACAGATGACAGTGATTGCGTGAAGTTCCAGGAGACATTCAGGGCGCACAAAAAGAACGAGGGCTAAGGTTTATTGTCATGCAGAAAAGCAAGTAGGGAAAGAACCCTTGTGCATCTAAAGCCACCTGTGTTTGTTTTTAAATAAAGGCTTAGAAAAAGCACTTAGAAGTAGTCTAAAAAGATTCTTGAGCAACTTCTGGCAGTAATGATTCTATGGCATGGCCTCTTAGCAAGGCCAGTTCTGCCATGCAGCCACCCAGGAGATTTGGCCATTTCCGTGACTATGGCAGAAATGGCGGCAGTGTCCTTGGCATCTAGAGGCTAAGATGCTTCCAAACACAGTAGCCTCAGCAGCAAAGAATCGTTGGGCCTCAAGTGTCACTCGACAGAGGCTATGAACCTTCAAAGAGGAAGAACAGGGTTGAGCGTGGGTGGGAGACTGTTTTAATCTCCTTTGACCAGGGCTTCTGGAAGCAGCCAGGAGGAAGAGCTGCTCTGAGTTCACACGCGTGGACTGCAGGGATGCAGCAGGGACGCAACACCCGCCCTTGCTTTGAGCTGCCGTTTCTGCCTCTGCAGAAAGAGCTGCACAGACACCTCCTCGTAGGGCGCTGTCTGGCTCACTGAGAACACCGCGTACCTGGTAACCTTATCTGTGGTCACCCCCACAGGGGCCACCTGGTGCAGAATAGAGGAAGTGGGAGCTTCTGCCTGAGCCCAGCGCCAGCAGAAGCAGGAAAGCAGGTTGCACTCTGGGACTCTGGAATCTGCCTCCAGAGGCAAGAGGCTCAGTTCCAACACGGCTTCTTGGTAAATAAGCCAGGCGGTCAACATACACTGTAACTGTGGGCCTGCTGAACCCTGAACAGAGGTGTACCCACCTGAGGACTACACATATGTGCATGGAGTCCCCAACTTGCCTCTTCCTGGAGAACATGCCAGTCCGCTGGGGGAAGCACAGTTTTCAAAAATGTCTGACAGTGAAATCCGTGCCTAAATCACTATGGTTTGGATGTATCTTTCTCAAGTTCATGTGCTATAAACTCACCTGCCCGCCCCACCCCAAATACATATGACAGTAGCATCGGAGGTGAGACCTGGAGACAACTACCATCAGATGAGGGCATGAGAGTGAAGCCAGCACTACAGGACTGATGGCTTTGTAAGAAAGGGAAGCCCCAGACTGTGTGTTTTCCGGTCTGGTCGTGAGGTGCAATGTACCCTTCTGTACCATTCGGGAGGCAGCACAAGGCCTTCACCAGATGCCAGGTCAACATTCTTAGGCCACTCCGCTTCTAGACTGTAAAGTCAAATAAACCCCTGTTCTTTTTGAACTGCCAGACTCTGGCACTTTGTTATAGCAACAGAAAGTGAACTAAGAAAGCAGGGACAGCTGCCACTGGTACTGTATTCCCGCACATGCATTTTATGCAGCACCATTCACAAAAATTGCAAATGTCACTGTGCAAAGGGATCAGGAGAGAAGAATTAAGAGTCTCACAACTCTAGAACCTGGCCATCTGCCTCTGGGTACCTCTGACAGTCAAGTCCCTGACTTTGCTACCAAACTCTGGTCTCCTCGCCCACCCCACACCCACCCGTGCTGTGCACACTGCTCATTCTTGTGCTGAAGATCAAGGGTCCCCCACTGCTCTTCAGAACTGGGACAAATCTGAGACCTCCCGAGTTTGGGGGTGCCACACTCTTTGCCTGAGAAAGAATTCAGCAACTTCATTTCCCCTGGGGAGCCTTGAATTTGACTTTACGAGATTCTGGCAGACGTGGATAAGGAGGAGCAGCTAAATGTCCCATGCAGTATTTGGGACATACTTATTCCCTAAAAATTACTCGTTATTTATCTGAAATCGAGCATTTAATATTTTCATTTGTTAAGGCCAACGAGCCGGATGCCCAGGCAAGAAGCAGGTGCCCACTTGTGTGGGTCTGAGCAGTTGGCATCGGGGATAAAAGGTTCTTCTTCCTTTGCTCCATTGGGAGTCTGGTTTGCCTACCATGAGGGATTGGGTTCTGTGGGAAGGCCTCAGCGGGAACGGCTTCTGAAAGTCCCAGAAAGTCTTGGGCTCCTGGGATCGACCCAAACTGCTTGGGAGGGGCTCCTCTGGAATCCGTTTGACCTAGGCGTCAAGGCCGCGGAGTTCAGGGTTCAGGACACATCTCTGCTATAATCCCATTTGGAGCCCTAGTGGATTTGTAAGTCTGGGAATTCGTTATTAAAATGGGGCTGCCTGGGTTGGAGATTTGGCTCAGTGGTAGAGCACTTGCCTAGCAAGCGCAAGGCCCTGGGTTCGGTCCCCAGCTCCGAAAAAAAGGAAAAAAAAATGGGGCTGCTGGAGGCGGGAGGGGAGTGGGCGGAAGGGTGGGGAAGCCCCCTCATAGAAGCAGGGGAAGGGGGCATGGGGTAGGGGGTTACGGAAGGGAAACCAGGAAAAGAGAATAACGTTTGAAATGTAAATAAAGAAAATATCCAAGAAAAGAAAAAATGGGGCTGCAAACTGTGGAACTCAGAACCCTGCCCCGCAAACCTGGGTAGAGGCTTGGCTGAGGAAGCACCTCCTCCTTTGAGGAGATTTACAGTTTCTGCTGGTTACTGAACACTGGGACCCAGCCATATTGAACACACTTCACCCTCACACCAACATCCTGGACCGGGCCTCACAATGAGTGTTCTGCCAAGGAGGCCATGAGGCTCAGAGAGGTGAGTTCACTCCTTCAAGGTCACCCAGCTAAGAATTGGCAACAAAAGGATTTAAGCGACAGTTGAGATTCTCTCTTTTGTCAGGATGGCAGGCAAGGTCGTAGGGGCCCCCGAGGCTGGTGGGGAAGAGCAAGCCAGCTCTCTTCAGCCTATGCTGCCCCCTCAGATTAGCCTGGGACCCCATCCAGAGCCAGAGCAGGAATAAAAATTTTAGAATTCTGTTGCGTGCCTAAAAATAGCATCAAGCACCAATTTCGTGCCAGGCACGGTTGCTAAGAGACCTTCCAGGCGTCATCCCATTTACCCTCAGAGCTGCAGGTGACGTCTGTTGTATTATAGGTTTTGTATCAAATGAGAGGACCGTGTCAAAGACATCATGTGGAGGACCCCAGGACACCTAGTGCTCAAACAGGATGAGGCCTTCCACAAAGGCTAAAGGGGAGGAGGGAGGCACACAGGAAGTTGTGACTAGGAGCCTACTTGGGCAGGGCATGGAGGCTCTCATTTCCTCCTGTCGCTGTCGCAGATTAGCACAAGCCCAGTGTCTTAGCAACACAGATTCATTATCTTCCAGGTTGGAAGGTTGGACATCCACAATTGGTTCCCCTAGGAAAAGGCCAAGGGGCCGGCAGGGCTACACATCCATGCAGGACGTGACTCAGGAACCCATCCTGATCCCCCATTTGCTCAGGCCTGGAGAAAGCCTTTGTATCAACAGCTGGAGCTGGTGTTAGCTGAGGCAAGGCTCCTTCCAACCTCCATAACTACAACCGGATCACTCCTTCCTCTCCTGCTGGCTTCTTCTCATCTCACCTCCGCACACTGGAGGACTTAACCACCACCCCCTGCGTGTTCGCATGGCCAGATGCACAGAGTTAAATTCTACTGGTGTCAACATTTGACTCACTTGACTACAAGATGGTATCATTTAGCGAGCTTTAAATTTTACTGATGTCATCGAACCTGAATAATAACTCCACCAGACTTCAGGGAATCCAAAATTTAAACGTGCAGATTTGTGTGAACAGAACCACACTGGGGATGCAACATAGTTACAGCTCCCTAAAGTCTCCTGAGGTGGAGATGTGGCCTGGGAGCTTAGCATACTCCATGCTCTGCTTTAGAAAACAAGGCTTAGTTCTGCTTCTCAGACTGGGCTGGCTCCCATGTTTTCAAAGGAGAAAAAAAAAAGGAAGCCTAAAAAGTCCCTGCTAAAAGCCCACAGCTGCCGGTCTGCTGCTCTGCAGAGCACACAGGGGTCTTGTTCTCTCTCGCTGTCTCCCCAGTAAGAACTGGACAGAGCTGCCGAAAGGAAGCACTGACTCTTCTTCTTCACTGCACACAGCATGGCTGCTAATTTCATGGCCTCAACTAGTGGTCAAGGGAAGGCGGTGATGTAGGCAGAAAAGAGAGGGGCGGGAGGGGGTCTGGAACTCCGCAGTCTTAGGGGAGGGTGTTAAACACCAAGCACTGTGGGAGGGAGACTTGAGGTGGCATAGAATTCCATATAACCTTGTTCATGCCCAGGTGAGCCGTTCCTCAGAGGGGCTGGGGTCATGTTTTATGGATGACGTTTGTGTGCTTAGTCCTTTCTGTGTGCTGGCACCTCACTCCATCTCTGACTTTATCATATCCTGGAGAGAAGCCACCTTTAATGGCTCTCTATGGAACTTATGGACATAGTGTTCAGAGTAAGAAGCGTTGCCTGGGACATGCAGAACAAGAGGATGCCACGGCTGAGATTTAACTACAGACCGTCTCCAACTCAGGACAGCGAAGCTAGAGGCTGTCAGAGGCCGTGACGGCACGGAAGCCATGTGTACTGGGAAGAAAGGTGCTTTGTGTTTGGAATCTTTCCCCCGTCCAGTGGTAAGTGGTACAATTCCCCTTTCAGAAGCTGGGCAGACAGGTCCTGGTCAGCCTCAGGTCAGCGGGCTGTGTTACTGAGCTGGGGTTGGAAAGCTAAATGGATTTAGTTCGTTTCCAACTTTTTTTCTACTTATGATAGGGTGTCTTGGGGTTTTATTGCTGTGAAGATACACCGTGACCAAAACAACTCGGAAATATTTAATTGGGGCTGGCTTACGGTTTCAGAGGTTCAGTCCATTATCATTATGGTAGGAAGCATGGTGCTGGAGGAGGTCTCCGTCTTGATCCAAAGACAACCAGGAGAGAGAATCTCTCTTCCGCACTGGGCGGAGCTTGACCACTAGGAGCCCTCAAAGCCCACCTACACAGTGACACACTTCCTCCAACAAGATCACATCTATTCCAACAAGGCCACACCTCCTAACAGTGCCACCTCCTATGGGCCAAGCAAATTCAAACCACCACATGGAGTTATGAAGACATAACTGCATGTAAATCAAGCAAGCATCTGTATGTTATTTTTTTTAAGATGTAATTATTTATTTTATGTATGTAAGTAGCTGTCTTCAGACACACCAGAAGAGGGCATCAGATCCCATTACAGATGGTTGTGAGCCACCATGTGGTTGCTGGGAATTGAACTTAGGACCTCTGGAAGAGCAGCCAGTGCTCTTAACCGCTGTGCCGTCTCTCCAGCCCGCATCTGTACATTACAAAAGTGCACAGCCCTCCAGAGTCCATCCAGGGGCTCCAGGGTGTCAGCTCAGGGGCTGTTATTCCAGGTAACTTAGAGGAACCTCTTAGGCTGTTAGCTGGGCATCAGACTAGGAGTTTTGCTGCTCTTGTTCAAGCTCAGTGTCGACCCACTCACCTGTATTTCCATTCGTCTACTTAGTAATATTTTAACTCAAGCCTATGACCTACTCTGTACCACTCTGTGCCAAGACACGACCCTGTCATAGCCTCGCTGTGATGAGGGTCTCGATGAAAAGAGAGGCAGACGTGGGTGTACTGGTGCGGCTGAGAGTGCACCAAGAAGACAGAAAGATGGGGGAGGGCAGTCAGTGGCTGGAGAAGGCAGAGGAATGGGCTCGGAGAAGCAGGTGCTGAGCAGGTGCTCAGCTCGCAGAGCCCAGCAGATTGAGCGCGGCAGGACACCGGCTGCTCCAGGAAATGGGTGTGTGGCCAGTTCTTAATTTGCACACAGCAGCATCTGTAGTGGCAGGTTCACCTAGCACCAGTGCCTCTGTCGTTGCCCTGAGGTGTCCTAGGACATGTTCCTGGCTGGAACTGCTTTGGTTACAGTCAAGGATCTATCCCCTCTCTAGGGAGAGGCATGCTCACGTCACCAGTTCCTGAGAGCCTAGGTCAAGGACTCCTTCCTGCAAGTGTCCATGCCCCTCTGTTGGGCCTCCAAAGCCTTCACAGCCTGAGGCTTTATTAAATCTCCCCTGCCAGGGCAGAGGAAGTTAAGAAAAACAAGCTGAAGTTACTCATCTGGCCTCCTGGGGCTCCTGTTCCCTAGGTAGCTTCTCTGTAGGCTCCATACTTCCTTCTAGCCCTGAGCCTTCAATCCAGCCCAGCCTAAAGAAAGCAATATATTGACAAAGAACAAAGTTTCCCCGACCTCTGCGTTTTTCCTTTAATATTTAATCTCTGCACTTATCTGACCACCTGTCTGTTTCCTTGCAGGCGGGCATTGATTCAGGGGAGAATTACAGACAACCCACTCCGTGAGTTACCAGGAAGAACAAATAGAGGTGGAGTCTCCCTTGGTTTCATAACCCAAGCCCAGGGGTGGGGACAAGAGGTTGGGGAGCAGAAAGGATGGGGATGGGGAGCGGCTACCATAGTAACACACGATGCAGTTGGATGATCCAACTACTATTGGAATACAGAACACAAAGTACTTGATTTCTTGGGGGTACCAGCAGAGGCTTCCCAGCAGAGGCGACATTTAAGCTGGTCTTGCAGAATCAATGGGACTTTGCTAAGCAAATCATGCAAGACAATGCCACTCCGGGTAGAGAGGGACACGAGTGTGGCCGACTCAGGAAGTGAGGGCAGAACCAAGAGAGAGCAAACAGAAAAGCCTCTCACGCAGGTGCCTGTGCCCAGCTCCCAGGTAATTTTCATGAGCATCTGGAGTACAGCCCACTTCCACTACTAGGCAGAAAGAGACTTTGGGCAGGGAGGTCACTTGCCACAAGGCCACACAGCCAGCAAGAAGCTGACACCTGCATTGTCCACTCCACTCACGGTCTGAGACAGTGGGATGACAGCAGCCATGTCAAGGAGCCCTAACTGGTGGCTTGGTAGCCTGGAAGAGGACATAGATGCCAGAGCCCTTTCTTGTCCCTCTAAGCCAAATCTGAAGCCTTGGTATGACAGGAGGGGAGCCACCTCTGTAATACCTCACAGATCTGTCTGTGTCACCCAGGCCTCAGAGGGCTATGGGAGGAGCCACCATTGCTTAGCTTCTTACAGGAGCGAGGGTCTCCTCGGCAAGCAGAGGCCAGATGCTGATGGGCACTCTCTCCAAGGCCAGACAACCATCTAATTATAGGCCGGCTGGTAAGAAGTGTGGGTGGGCTGGGACCACATGGAAGAAAGGGGCAGTCATGCCTGTTGAGGCCTGCCTGCAGGAGGGCTCTGTGGAGGCTACCAGCTCAGCGTCTTGCTGTCTGGAGACCACACACACACACACACTGGCTCTGGAGACAGACAGGGGAGATGGGAAAGAGCCACGCTGAGTACTGGCCATAGGCCAAGGGCTAATCAGGTCTTTATCCCTAGTCTCCATGTAACCCCCACCCCACCTCCACCCCAGCCCCACCCCTCACCCCAGCCCCACTCCCACCCCCAACCCCAGAGTCAAGAGAAAGGTGTTCTCTGTCTGATCCGTAGAGAAAACTAGACTTCCTGAAGCTAAGCAAATTGCTCCTGGGTCATAACACCTGAGGTTCGAACTCGTCTTGAGGGAATCTAAACATCTGAGGGGAGAAAGAAGCTGCGATGCTGTGGACCTACTAGGGACCAGTCCATGAGGACAGGAAGATGGGACATCATTTTGAATGTCAAAGCAGAGGACGACATCAGAAGGCTGGGGAGTTTAAGGGCCTTTCTGTCTTTGTCTTTTCTTGTTCTCAATTCCTAGGGAAATGTGCCACCCTGGGGGCCTCTGCATCAGGCCAGGTGCAGATCTGATCACCTCCAGACTGTCCTCTCCTGCCACAGGTCCTCCTCTGTTGTACATCTCTTTGATGGCCTTTTTACCAGGGTCTGGAGCCTTACCATAAGATCTCCATCAACTTTGGCTGGGACACCCTTAAGGGCGCCAAAGAGCTCTGACTAACCTCCTTGAGCTACCACTGTGGATAAATAAAGTCGGCCAGCAGGGGGGCCCTCTCCTCTGTTCTGGTAGCATTAGCTGTCTGTACTTATCAAGAACTTGCAAGACTCACATGCCATGGCTGGCCCAGCATTCCCGCAGAAGCATCAGCTGGAGCGCATAAGAGCCTGGCAGGACTCATCACATCTTATTATGCACAGGCTTAGAACGCACAAGGACTTGCTGTCTGTGCAGTAGCCACTCACCACTAGATAGCCTCAAACTGTTCAAAACAGGCGAGTGAAGTTTGGAAAGCAGCGGACAGTATTCCACACGCCGGTTCCACCACTCGCTGACCTGAGGGGTCTAACCTGATCTCTCTGAGCCCAAGTGTCCTCATATGTCAATGGAGAATGATAGTCCTGATGCCTACCAGAGGTTGGCTCATAGCTGCACCACAAACCTCACAAAGTATAAGGCTGAAGGTTCTAGAGTGAGACCTCTGCTACGGTTTGGATTCTCAATGTCCCAGACAGGCCCATACCTTATTGTATTGTTCACCAGCCTGTACCATTACTGGAAGTTTGTGGAGGCTTAAGAGGTGTGGGCTAGGGGGAGGAAGTGAAATCACTGAGGCGTGCTCTTGAAGGGGATACTGGGGCCCAGACCCCATTTTTCCCCTCTGTTTTAGCTTCCAGATATGATGTGATAGCTCCCCCTTTCACCATACACTCCCAGCCTGATTCTGCCAGGGACAAGGGACAAGTGACTGCAGACCCAAACCTCCACCCTCAAGAGCCACCTTGCCACCTTCTGGGTTGATGGCATCGTGTATATTAGTAGTCACTCAAAGCTGACTAACACAACCTTCCTATGCGAATCCCAGCTCTGCCACTCCAGCAGTCTCCTCTTAGGTGCCTTCTTTGGTCTTTTACAAGCTCGTTTCCCTCTCTGTGACGAGTGGTTCCATCCTCTTTACAAGACTGGCTGAAGACCCAATGGAGTGGTCTTGGGTGACACCTGAGGTGCCAACCGCCTTTAACCGCTCTTCACTTAGGATCTGCTCAGAACCCACCTGGGGATGCAGAGGCTTTGAAACCGCCCCGGTTGCTCACCTGTACTCCTCCTGGGGCTCAGCCGTCTCTTTGATAGTCTACAAAGAGAAGCACCAAGCTGTGATTTCATTAGCTCCCCAGATCTCAGGGATTGGAGGCCTAACCTTCAAGGTCATGTGTTGACTGAATTTGGAGTTAAGGTCGCAAGGGGGTAATTAAAGTTGGACAAGCTTGGGAGGACGGGAGACTTGTGGTGTCATGGGCAGCTGGATGAGAGAGGGAGAGGGAGAGGGAGAGGGAGAGGGAGAGGTGAGCCTGTGTGGTTGCTCTGCCTCCCTTGTTAGGATTCAGGAAGAATCCTCATCTGATGCCTGAGTTCTGAGGTCCTAGTCTCCAATTCTACTTGTTTTCTCTAAAGATTACTCAGTCTTGGGTATTTCGTTAGCAACAGAGAAAGAACCAAAGCAGCTATTCCTACATTGGCTTGAAAATAGCTCTTTCCAAAATGGGTAATTTTCTTTGACAGTAGCTAAGGCAACTGGCCCACAGGATGGGGGCTATCTGCCAGCATCATCCTGAAGGCTGGTGCAGGGGCTGACTCACTAATGAGTATAAATGCCACACAGTAGGACGTTAGCATCTCATGCAAAGGGCAAACTTCGGGCCTCCACTTCCTCACAGAGGGATCGCACGTACTGAGCCAGAGTGGGTCAGCTGTAGACAGGCACCCCTGGGAAATGGGCGAAGGCTGGTATTGAAAGCAGGTGGGAGGACTTTGCTTCCACTGTTCTCAGAGGCTCTCACAGCCTCTCTGTGACCACTCTGCCTTGCTGTGGAGGCAGAAGGAGCTGGCATTGCCATGGTAACCAGGCAGCATCAACTTCTAGCTCACCTCTGAATTTTCTATAGCAACAAGAGCCCCTGATAGCACATCTGGAAAGTGAGAGCCCTGAGTGGGAAATTATGCCAGGGATCTGCAGAGAGCTGGAGAGGAGTGGCCTTCTCCTTTATGTTTAATAAAAAAGCATAAGCTAACCCACGTCCAGGTCCAAGAGAAAGAAATGCTACCAAGATGGAGGATGGGGATACTGTTTCCATGACATTCAGAGACTATCAAGACTACAGATCAGGCTGTAGTTAGACACTCCTGGTTAGGACCAGGAGCTGAGGAGATGAGAATGATGGATCTGGCTATCAGTGGGTGGGTCTGGACAGTGGAGGTGACATGGGGATAGTCGGGTCAGTGCAGGGATCTAGCCCACAACTGCACTGTCAGGAGATCCCTGAGCAGCGGGCATGGCCCCGCCTGGAAGGCTGCAGCAGCTCTTCTCAGTCACTGTTGGCATGTGGGCCACGGAAGGCCTGCAGGTGGCCAGCTGTCCACATGTCACAGCTAGTAACAGCACCCTTTGTTTCTGTCCACTAGACACCATCAGCATCCCCTGATCTATGACAACCAGAAATGTCCCAGAGGACATACTTATTCCATCTTGAGTGCCACCGTATGGCTGTGGTAGTGGCAGCAGTGGTGTGTGTGCAAGTGTGAATGTGTGTATGTGTGTTGTGAGTGTGAATGTGTGTGAGAGTGTGTGTTGTGAGTGTGAGTGTGTGTATGTGTGTGAATGTATGTGAGTATGTGAGAGTGTGTGAGTCTTGTGTGAGTGTGTGTGTGAGTGTGTGTGAATGCATGTATGAGTGTATGTGAGTGTTGTATGTGTGAATGTGTGTATGAGTGTGTGAGTGTGTGAGTGTGAGTGGTATGAATGTGTGAGTGTGTATGTGAGTGAGTGTGTGTATATGAATGTGTATGTGTGTGTGTATATATGTGTGCACGCACATGTGTGATTGGCTTGTTGGAAGAAGTAGAGGTAAGTTTAAACCACAGGAACAGAGGAATAGGTATAAGGATATTAGTTAATATCGTTGTTGCCTCTCTGGCCCCATCAATCCTGTTCTAGTCTGTAAGGCTGAGAGACTCTGTCCTCTTATCATTAGTATTGATTCTGTAACTGCCCAGAGAGGGTGCCAATTAGCTCAGCCTGGCTCTCATGGTCATTCTTAGCGAGAGGGAGGCAGAATTCCCAGCCCACAGAAGCAGGAGGAGCAGTGGACGAAGTTGGGGAGAAGTGTCATTCCCTAGGGTAGCCAGATGCCCAGATCTCCAGATCTCCAGAAAGAGGGCTGTGTGGGGTCAGCAGTGGTTCACCTTCATCAGAAGAGCAAATGCAACAGGAGAGATGGAGAGGGCCTCAAACTTCTGAAGGAGACAAAATAGAGATGGGTTCCTTGAGTAAACAGTGAGCTTCTGGGTGCCAGGAGTCTTGTTTGCACTGCATTCTCCTTAGCATGAGAAGTGAGCTGTGCAGCTAATAGGGGTGACAGTTAAGGTTATGTGTCAGCTAGAGGGGGGTAGACTTGGGGGATGAGATTA
Organism: Rattus rattus; assembly: GCF_011064425.1. NCBI lineage: Eukaryota > Metazoa > Chordata > Mammalia > Rodentia > Muridae > Rattus > Rattus rattus. Next base: position 4,194,727 of record NC_046162.1, read on the forward strand.
ACATTTAAATGGACAAACACTGAAATAACTCGACTTGCCCTTCATAATGTGGGTAGACTTCATCCAGTGGTTGAAAGTGCCAGGCACGGTTGGTGGCTCACACCTTAAATTCCAGTGCTCGGAAGGCAGAGGCAGGAAGATCTCTTGTGTTTCTGGCCAACCTGGTCGACATAGTAAGTTCCAGGACAGATAATACTACATAGAGAGACCATGCCCAAACAAACAACTAAACACACAGATCCCCTAATGGTTGAAGAAGGCCCCATAGTACAAATGGCCATTCTCTTAGCTGGGAGAATTCTCCAGCAGGCAGCTGTAGACTTGTGTAGTCAGATGTCCTGGGTCTGCAGCTGCTGGTCCATCCTGCAGACTCTGGACTCCCCACCCTCTGGCATCGTGAACCACTTTCCGTATACACTCTCTCTCTGTACACAGCTGTGTTCTGGGCTCATGAGAACGAGGCTTCCACATTACTTTAACTTGCCACTTCCTGACTAAACACTGTGCAGGACATAGAAGAATTCAACTCCTGTAGGCACGGGGGGGAGGAGACAGAAAGCAAAGAAAGTGGTGAACTCTGATAGTACTGGGTAAGGTCGTGGAGTCAGATACAGGGGGTGCTGGAGTGAGGAAATGCCACCCAGAGGTGATGGGTTTAAGTAAGATCTGGGCTGAGATGAGGCACGGCCCAGGCTGGGTCCCAGTTGGGTTGACAGGGTGAGCATGAAGGTCTGATGTGAAGAACATCGATAAATCGAATCATTGGGAACTGGGGCAGCGGTGGGGTTCAAAAGATAGAAACCTAATCTGTCAGCTAAACAGCTAGGAAGGACCCCAGGGACAGAGAGGACCAGAAGGTTGCAGCGAATACTGAAGGCATTCTTAATAGGAACTTCTGAGATGTGCATCAGTCCTTTGCCATTCACAGAGGACAGACTTCTGGAACCCTAAATTCCTGACAGTCCCTGATAGAAAATGGCCGCCTTCACACACAGGAGACGACAAAGTCCTCCCACATAGTTCTTTGCATGCCTAACACTTATAAATCGTGTGCAAATGGTTGTCTGTCACACAGCTTAGAAGAGGATGTCCAGAAAAAGTCCGTCCATATCTTATATTTCGAATCTGTAATTGGTTGCCTCTGTGGAGGTGGAAACTGAAGATACGCGGGTTGACCACAGTCCGTCAGTCAGTCTGTCAACAGCTCAATAAGATGAATGGGTCAAGTACTATTATCCCTAATCTTGCAGATGGGGGAAACTGAGGAAAGGCACAAGTGATGGAAAGCAGGCTTCACCGCTGCTTGCTCTGCTGGCCCCATGATGTCCTGACCGGAGGGCTGGATGTGAAGCCAGCTTGGTCGGTGTCTGCTAGGGCTGGGACAAGTGCTGCACAGAGGATACCAGACGTGCACTGGGCCTCAGGGCACCTTGCTTTCAGATTAGGGGTTCTGGGTTCCAACAGCCTCATGAACAGGAGGGCAACCTGTCAGAGACCGTGGACAGGGCCAGATCACAGGCCCTAGGAAGACGCTTGGGTCTGGCTGCAGAACTATGGCTTATGAATGTAGGACTTTGGCAAAACTACTCAACCCATTACTGCTCAGTGACCTCATACAAGAATAAGTTAACTGCAACCCAGCGCCCAGGGCTTGCTCAGTACCCCCAGCGTTTGGGATGATGAACAGACTGGAGGCTAGGCTATCCTAAGAACTTCAAAAGGAGTCTGATCACCAGGAAGGCCAATAAGGCAGGTCTACTGTGTTGCGATGATTAGCCCCACCTCCTACCCTCTGGGGAAACTAGAGACTGAGCCAGTTACCAACAGTCCGAGGTATAATCTCTCAGTCTTGCCCGTGGAATAAGCCCGTGCAGTGCTGGGAGGTGGTAGGCTGGGAGGAGGTGGAGGTCTCCACCCCTCCCCCAGTTCTGACCTATACATCTTTTCCATCTGGCTGCGACAGAGGAGGTGGCTGGGAGAGAGTAAATGATAGATCTGCTGACACAGTTATCGAGTGAACACAGGGGTTCTGAGCAGAGTGTCTTGCCCTAGAATCTGGGCTGTAAGGCTGACAGGAGCGTAAGACCCTTTATTTGCCCCGTTCCCCTTTATCTGGGCATCAGGTGCTCACCTTATAGGTTAAGTTCTTGTCTATGTCCTCTCCCTTGCCATCTGGCCAGACTTTGACTTCACAGTGGTGCTGGCCGGTGAGAAATGCTTGATGTTTGGGAAGGAATTTCCAGGTAGCTGACCTGACCTCATTCCCATAACTCCAGCAGAGTCCACTTTGCCAGGAGCCTTGAGACCCAGGACATCTGGCCCGAGGTCCTATCTCCAGTTAGCAGTGATGCCAACCGTGGGCCTCCAAGGTTCTGGCTTGCCAAAGTAGGGCAGGTTTCTTCTAGCCACCTTGTCCTGGCCCTGCTTCTCTCTCTCCAGTCATTTCAACGGTGTTGCCAAGAACTTCCCTTCCTCCTTGTGATCTTGCATTCATAGGTCTCCTGTGGACAGCAGGAGTTGAAGGAGCACACAGTCCCTAAGGGCTGAGGAAGAAGGCTGAGGAAGGAGACAGTATCCCCGTGGTGAGGCCGAGAGGCCAGCAACCAGGTTAGTAGGTCACAGCACACTCACCCTTGTCTCTGGACCCGGCCTTTTGAGTCACTGCCTCTGTGGCCATGAGAAAAGATTTCACCCAGTGTCTGGCCTCCCAGGAACCTTCCAGCGTCCTACTGCCTGTGGGGAAGCAGGGACCTCCTCGAAGCCAGACGTATTAGCTTCATCCTGGAGGCACCCCAGATGCTAGGGCTGGTCTCATTCAGAGACCTGCCTGGGGACTGGGGGAGGGAAATTAGTTAGGAGTGCAGAGCCCAGGGCCCAGTCCATCTGTCTGGGCATCTGCCTCCTTGCCTTCCCCTTCCCTCTTTTCTCTTTCCCTCCTTCCCTCTCCTCCTCCTCTTTTTCTCTTCTTCTCCAAACTTCCAGTCCCTCCCTTTCTACCACACAGGGAGAGGTTCTGGGCTTGACCCCTGCACAGGCCACCGGGTCTCAAGGGAGGATGTTGTTCAAGGAGAAGGGAGGCCGAGGCTCCCACAGAAGCATCTGTGACACAGGAAACAGGAAGCACGTTTCCATCTGGGAACCAGGAACTGGAGTGCTAAGCCACACCTGCGTGTTCTGATGTAATGGTGTCTTCCTGTGCAACCTTCCAGATCCCCTAGAACAAACAATCACCTTTAAAGTGAAGATGAGGAGTGCTTCCGGGGCAATGTCATCACTGGCTGACCCGTGGTCATGCTGAGGAGCAGAAGGACGGACAGGTGGACACCCAGTACCTGGATGTGTGTTAAGACCATAAAGCATGTGATCTTGTATGTACACGTGTTCTTATGCCCGTAAGTCCTAGTGATTGGGCATAGTGTTGCAGAACTCACAGGCATGTGAACATGTGTGGGTGTGAATCAGCTCCTGGGGGCCACTGCACAGTGCAGTGACTTTGCTCAGACGCTGTGTCTTCCAGAGTCCCCAGAAGACAGGCTCTGAACGATGGGCAGTGAAGCTGGGCGGGGGGTGGGGAGTCCTAACACAAACAGCCAGAGACTCATGGAGTAATTTAATCCCCCAATTAAAAATTCAATCCGGATCACCGAGGTACATTCCCATCCATCCCTCTTGTCAGAGGTTATGTCTTCGTGTGTCAATTAAACTGTTCGAAGGGAGTAAACAGAGCCACACCAATGGAAATTCACAGGTGTCCATATTTATGTTTATAGAAATGTACTTAGTACATATGTAAATTTTAAATCAGGACACCTAACCTACAATGGCATAAACATGATTGCTTTGAATAAGGCTAAGCAGGATTTTTTTCTCTTTTTACCCTTGCATTAAGGGGATTTAAGGGGAAAGTGTATGAATGACAGGAGGCCTAGAGCATCTAGCACAGGTCCTGGAATGTAGGACGCATCACTTCCAAAGGCTGAGGCATGTGGCAGAGCTGAAGGGAGTCCACCTGGTGCGGGAAGCCACAGCACCAGGTGACCCCGAGGAAGGAGGTCAGTCACACGGAGGGCAGCTGCCGCACGCACATGTGTGCACATGTGCACGAGCCAGTGAGAGTGGATCTCACATGCACACGTGCACCTTAACCCCAGAGGCCTAAGCAAACAGGCCCTGGGCTTTAGCAAATGTTGAGCCTCACTGACTGGCTGCCAGAGGCCCCCTGGCCTTCTGTTCCTACCAGCTGGCAGTGTGGGGGCAGGTAGGTTATGGGAATGGAGAAAGGCTAGTGGAGCACCTCAGCCCCTGCACCCACCTAAGAGAGGCTAAGACCCCAGGGGGCTGAGGAGAACCAGTGGGAAACGGTGTTTACAGTTTGCAGTTGCTTTTGCTGGGCAATGGAACAGTCACTGTCCTCGGCTACCTCCACGCACAACACACAAAGCACTGCCCTGCAAGAGGACCTCAGCAGGGAGAAATTAGCCAGGGGCCGTTCTGCACTGGGAGGCACCCGGCTTCTTGGAAGCCTGGGGAGGGGGAGTGCAAAAGAGCAAAAGAAAGTAACAGCAAAAAGCAAGACATGTGACTTACTGCATTGACCAAGCCACACCTACTAAAATACAAAGTACATGTGCCTTTTGATGAACTAACCCCTCGCAGGGGGTATCAAAGTCTATGCAATTCAGTAACTTGCAGCCCTGTTCCTTGTGGCCGAGACCTGGAAAACGGCTTTCAGATGGCTAGCAACACCTGGGAACCAGTGAAATAAATCCTGAGTCACCCGCCCAGTGGAATAGTATGCAGCCAATAAAAAGTTTGCTGGGTAGCCCGTGATCTTAATTAATGTCTTAGGAGTTTTTAAATTAAGACCAACGAGGATGTAAAATAACACCAATAAAAGAATCCTACCTTTTATTAAAAAAATAAACTAAAACCCTATCTTTTGAGTGTGTCTGACTTTGGGAATTAATTGTGTAAATGGCCTGGTAGGAGATTATTCATATACACCTGACCCCCGGGGGTTCAACATAACTCTCTTCGACATCAGAATGCTGTGAAAACAGCACACATTTATCAGGCCTCGTACTTTAAGTTTTGAGTTGGAATTTTCCTCCGCTTGCCATGTGAATGCTCTCATTGATGCTGGCCGCAGAAGTTTCCAGCCAACCACACAGTCATGAGGGGAAATTGTCCACACAGTGCCTGCTCTGCGGGCCTGAGCCTTGTTCCTGTTGGGTCAGGAGGATTAGCACGTGAAGACTTCGTCAGGTCCCACCAGGTCATAAGGGGTGTGATGTGAGTGTGTGTACTGTCTCAGGCTTAATAATTGTCTCCCTTTAGTTATGCAAATAAACGACCTTGGTCATTTTTACAGGGGGATTTAATAATGAATGAGGCAAAAAAAAAACAAAAAAAAAAACAAAAAAAAGTCCCGAGGCTCCAAAGCTGAGCTTTAACGATCCCAGCAGCCACTCACTCACTGGTGGGTTTGTTCACATCTCCACAGCGAGTGCCTGCTACAAGATGAATGTACTTCTGGGTGTGGGTCACGGGGCTGGAAAGTGAGTCCCCAGGCTGCAGCACGGGACAACAGGTTGTAAGACAGAGCAAAGCAGAGAGCCCAGTTTCAACTCCAGCCCAGGCCCTGAGGGAACCGGCCCAGGGAAGACCCCTCAGCATCCTTCAAGGGGCCCCCAGGGACAGATGAGTCACCGTGGAGCACCCACAGAGCAGCAAAATCTGAGCACCGGATGGCACAGGGCTGGAGGAGCTGGCCCTCAAGAATGGGAGCTTTTCCTCTCCCTGAGTTCAAGACTACAGAGAGCCCCTGATCATGAGAGGTCCAAGTGTACTTCTGGTAGGAACGGGAATCCAAAGCTGTGCAGAAGTGCCCCTGAACCATAAATACAGGGACCCCTCCCTCTCCAGCGGGGAATCCTGGTGGAGTGATTCCCCTGGCATTTTTTTTTTTTTTCTTTTCTTTTTTTTTTTTTTTTTTTTTTTTTTTTTTTTTTCAGAGCTGGGGACCAAACCCAGGGCCTTGCGCTTGCTAGGCAAGCGCTCTTCCACTGAGCTAAATCCCCAACCCTCCCCTGGCATTTTTAAGTCCTCAAACAAACACATCTCCTCCAGAAGCTCCTGGAATCTGGTGCCAAGAGACACATGCATGTATACAACACACTATTCCCATGAACTTAAGCATGAACAGGCCAGATATCTACACAGTACAACGCGGAAGAAAGCAGGCTGTGTTCCTCCGATAGAGCACAACATGAGAGGGAAAATGGTAAAGCTGGCGTCGCGCAGACTTGGACACTGGTGGGAGGGAGGTAAAGTCGTTAGCATCCTATGTTCGTTCTTCCCTCCTCCTTTTTTTCTGTGGCATTTTTAGACCCAAAGCAAAAGAATGTTCCGTAATATCTTATATTCCTCGAAGTGAAGAGTTAGCCCCACTGGAAGTAGGATGAGGGCCCAGATGCCGCATCCTGACCTCCACCGCTGCCGCCTCCGGGAGAGCTGCGGATCATAGCAGAGGTAGCCATAGCTACACAATGTGGGCTTTAGTTAGTGGGAGCAGAGGAAGGCACTGGCTGGATGGTTCTCTTTGTTTGCTGGGGGGTGGGGGGTGGGGAGAACAATAGCTTGAAAGAAATCTCAGCTAATCATTACAATATACAATCTGAGTCCAAACAGCCACCCGGACCTGTCTTCCCTCCATGGCACCTGGAACTGGCTGTAGCTCTATGCTCTGTCCTTGGCTCTGGGTCCTCTGCTTGGCCGCAGTCCACACCTCTCTTTATTGTGTGCCTGGCACTGCAGCCTGTCCTCCCCGTGTTTTTCCACCATGCTGGAGCCTCTCCCTGGTCTGTGTGACTTGCCCTGTCCTACAGGCATGCAGTTCTGATTCTGCCTCTAGAAAGTTGCCCTTTCCAAAAAAAAAAAAAAAAAAAAAAAGTCTTAGGAGAGCAGGACTTACCCACATACGCATGCGCAGGGAAGCAGGTCTTACCCACACACATGCGCAGGTTCTCCCTCCGTGTTACGTAGAGTAGCTATATTCCATTACACTCAGAATTAGGTCAGCAGATATTTTCCCTCTAAAAATGTCCTGCATCTGTTTAGAAATAGCAATCTGTGCCTACAGTTGTAGCTGGGCCATTTCTGTAGCTCTTAACCTTTCCCCTTGGATCTGACGACCTTTCTCCAGCCCAAGCCCCTGACCTGGCCATCCCCTCCTCTGATGCTCAGGCAGGCTCAGGTGGTTGCCCTTTCTTTCTGCATCTGGGAGACAACAGCACTAACAAAGCTGTTGGCGGGAGGGGAGGGCAGAGTTTTCCACCTGCTGTTAACCCCAAAGTCTGCCCCTTCAGAGGAACCACAGCTCTGGGAGCTGCCAAGCCTTGCACGATGCCTGCTTCCTTTACACTTTCTCTGCCAGGAAAAAAAAGGGCAAGCACCACTACTCCCCTGTGCCAGGATAGGTGTGGGGTCCATTCCCATTTTCTCCTCCACACTCTGGGAGACCAGTGAGATGTTCCTTGTAGGCAGAGGTGCTCCTTGTGGCAGAGGTACTCCCCGTTGGCAGAGGTGCTCCCTATAGATATAGATGCTCCCTGTGGGCAGAGGTACTCCCTGTGAGTAGGGGTGCTCCTTATGGCATAGGTGCTCCCTGTGGGCAGAGGTGCTCCCTATAGGTATAGGTGCTCCCTGTGGGCAGAGGTGTCCTCTAGTCTTTAGATAGCACATTACCTGCTTCATGGGTGTGGGAGGGGACACACATAACCATTCCCCGTAGGGACAGTGCTAGGCCTTCATTCATCCCAGTCAGCTATAATCTCCTTCCTCCTCTCATGGAACTAGGCCTCCCAGCACTGGGAACAGGATCCTGTGACACAAAATCTCTTGAGTTACAATATGTTGGTCATCTGTACCTCTAAACAGATGTTGAGTTTCAAACGGACAGTTTGCTCGTTAAGGGTAAATGTGTACTATCCATCCTTCCACCCATCCATCTCTCCACCTATCCATCTTCCATCTGTTTATCTCCTGTCTGTCAATCTATCCACTCATCCTTCCATTCATCCACTTGCCACGCACCCATGCATCCATGTATCCATCCATCCCCCCCTCACCCCACTGTCCATTTATCATCTACCCAGCTCTCTGTCTGCCCAGCTTCCGTCCATCCGCTATCCACACATCCACTCTTCAGTTAGACGTCTGGTCAGGTACCTTCGCCTCCACCCGCCCAGCGGGTGTTGGAGAGAAAAAGGACAGCAAAATCACACACGGGACCTCTGCCCTCTGTGCAGCTGACCCCCTGTCTGGTGGAGGACACTTGTAAATTGATTACTGCAAATGAACAGAACGTGTCTGTCGACTGTGACCAGGGTGATGTGAGATAGATCAGCTGCAGTAGGAAAGCCTGGAGTGGGGGGGGGGTTGATCCTGCTGTGAGGGGCAAGGTCTGCCCAGCAGATAGAGCAGCTGCAGTGAGGAGGAGAGAGGAGGAGGGGGGGAGGAGGAGGAGGAGGGGAGGAGGAGGAGGGGAGGAGGAGGAGGAGGAGGCAGCGGCGGCAGCGGCTCCAGTGAGCAGCTGTAGAACATAGAAGCTGCACCCTGGAGATCCTGGCCGAGTCAAGCAGCATTAGACCCTTGACCTAGATCCCAAATGTTTCTTTCTCATCGTATACACAGCCATAACGTATCGTATGTCATGTGAGAGCCCTTTCTCCTTCCCGCTGTCCTAGATTTCCAGTTATGTAGGACAAAGGGTTAACCCTGCCATGCAGAAGCTCCACATGCAAGGAGTCATGGAGACCTGGGCCTCGGGGTTGCTCTACCAGCACAGAGGGGCCGCACCCAGCATCAGCCTCCATAGCGTGTACTGCACACCCTGTTTCTTTGTTATGATGGGTTTTTTTTTTTTCTTCCTGTACCGGAAATTGAACCTGGGGCTTCACATAGGCTGGGCAAACACTACAGTAATCGTGCCCCACGCCAGACTTTTTTCTCTTATGTCCCGTATTAAGTAGCTCATGACTACGGAGTGGCATGACTTCTCAGTAAAGTGCCATGCTCCCAACCTGTTTCACGGTGGCTTGGCCTTTCCCATTCGCAGAGGCACTTAGAGGAAGCCAGTTGCCCAGTCATGATGCCACAGGGCGAGAGCACCACAGGAAACCTATCTCTCCTTCATGCTGGCCTGCCTCACGTCTTAGGGCTCAAAGGGGCCTGAGAGGCCTCAGGCAGCTGGCTGACTCAGCTGCCCATAGCCTCCAAAGGGACTGCCTCTATTTGAAGAAAGAGCCATTCAGGCAAAGGGGACCGTGACCTTGGCAGCGTTGGCCAGCTGGGCCCTGAAGACTCGGTGGAGCTATCCAGCCATCAAGAGTCCCTACACAATGCCTCGGATGACCCAGCAGTCAGAGGTGACCCCCAGAGGTCACCAGCTTCTGGCCGAAGAGAAGGAGCACGGATTTGTTAACCCTTTCCCATGGACCACCCAGGAGGGTGAGGGAGCTCTGATAGCTCAGATAGACAACCTCGAGGCCCACTGGGAATTTATCCCAGGCCTTCGGGGTCAGGCTTAGATTCACGTGCAAGCAGCTGAGGCCATGTGGCTGACATTTGACTGTTCCCTGCCTCATCCCTTATCCCTCAGAATGACCCTGTGAAAGCAACACCGCCATTACCAGCCCTAGCTAGAGGGGGAGGGAGCCTCAGGAAGGTGAAGTGTCTTGCCCACTCACACAGCATCTAAGTAGTCAATCCGCTGTTCATTCTTCCCTTTGGTAGCCACAAGTGGCACATCAGTCATATGCCATGAGCTCGGACCACACAGGTGAGCAGAGCCGAGATCTGAATGCCACAGAGCTGGAACCTGTGCAATCATTGCTGAGCAAACAAGGAAGCCTGAGACCCCATGTCTACCTTTGGGAAGCTGTAATCTAGCAGAAGTGTGACATTTAGGGACAGGAGCTGTGCCGATAAAGCTGGTCGATCTGGATTAACAGAGAGGCTGTGGGAACAGAGGTGGCCATCCAGGAAGGCTTCCTGGAAGGGGTGTCACTAAAATAAACTCTGAAGTGTCAGCCAGAGTCAGGAAAGTTCACACAGGGTGCAGAGCCCGAGCCTTGGCTTTGTTGGTTGTGGGTCTCTGAGACCAGATGGTTGAAGGGACCCACTTGTTCCAGGGGCATGGTCTGTGTCAGGCAGTGCAGGAAAAGAGGTTGGTTTCGGGTTTTAGAACCTCTCTTGCCAGGCGGGACAGGGAACTGCGAAGCCTAAGAGTACACAACCTGGGGCTTCAGAAAACGGGACGTGTTAAGCAGATAAATGGCTGTTTGTGGAGGCCGAGATAGAGACAGAAGATTCTACCGCCTGAGCCCAGGCTGGCACAAGGTGGTGAGGGTTCATCCCAGCCCTAGGCTTTGGAGTCTAAGTCCAGTGCTCTTAGATTTAAAAGAAGAAAAAAAAATTCTAGAAGCAAAATCGCCTTTGCTTAATAGAAAGAAAGTCAACAGCAGATCAGTCTTGTCTGGTCACATGGATAAGTCTGTTGTGGAAGGTTTGTCATGGGGGATTTCACACACGGCATATACGGTTTGTGTTACGACATTCTAATAAGATCATCCGCTCTTCCCCAGGGGAAAAGCAGAAGTCGCCAATCAAGGAGGCCAAGCAGGCCCCCTCTGTGCCACCAGTCCCCCCCCACTCTATCCTACCCTCCAAGCTCCCACCTCAAGGGGGACAAGAGGGTGCATTCCAGAGCTGAACGTGAGTGACAGGGGCCCAGGGACATGGTCTCCGACTTTGCCAAGTCCCATGTTCCAATGAGGCGGCGGCGTCATGAAGCCCTTCTGAAACACAACAAAGAAAGTTGTCATAAATCAATGCTCTCCAGAGCCGTTCTCGGCCACATTAGGTGGTCGTTTACAGCGATGCCGGGAGGTCTTAGCCGTGGGGCTCAGGGGCTGCCTGAGGACCACTGGCCCGTAGGTGGGTGGGAGCTAGGGTTCTCATGGAGTCAGCGCATTCCAAAAGATTTTATCTGGTGGTCAGGAGGATGTTAGGTCAGACCCGGAGATGGGCGAGGTGGGTGATGACAGCTCCAAATAAATAAATATTCATGGGCGGAGGACCTGCAACCACTCCAACCCCTCCATGGCCGCCGACGTTCCAATCAGCCTCACAAAAGGTAGCTTCACAGGATCTTTCCTTATTACATCACACCACCAGACTTCGGTTTCATAGTGGTGGCTCCCTGGGATTTGCTATGTCTACCAAAGTGATCGTGACCCTAAGTGTGACGGGCCCGTGTTGTTCATTCGTAAGTTTTCCAGAGAACCTTTCTGTTTACTCCCCTGTGTTAGGTCCCTTCCTCACCAAGGCCGTGTCTGTGGCTTTAACTCCTTCGCATACACAGCGAGTCCCCTCGGATGGATGAACACCAGCCGATGGGTCTACTCTCCTACTTCTGACCCAAGCCCATCTGACCCCACTCGACCTTTAGTGCTACCATTGAATGCTCAGGGAGAGATAACCTAGCACAAAGGCCCATGCCCACTCTGCCCATGCTTTGTAGCCCCATTGCCACAGCTCGTGAGCCTAGCCATTAATAAGTGAAGAGAAGCTACTAGCTATATGTGAGAACGTTGCTTCCGCATTCCCTATTCTTCACCACTTGGGATCGGGGAGGCTGCATATCACAGCCACTGGACCCAAGGGAGACACTGGTACAGCACCTGAATGTACATAATTGGCTGCTCACAGCTTCGCTGAGAGCCTGCGCTCTCACGAGCGGCTGCGGAGCTTCTGTGCGATTAAGTGTATCTTTCACTTGCAAGGAAAAGCAGAGGACCCTAAATGCGTGGAAGTGACATGGAGACTTATTGCATGAGAAATACACAAAGGACGAGCATTCCACAGGTGTTGGGGTGGATTCAGGCAGGCAAGGCCACCCCACCGAAGCCTCTTGACTGTCACCTTTAGGGACCAAGGACTCTGATCCATCACCCACCTCATCTAACAGGTTAAGAGTCTAAAGCCCAACCAACAAGCCCCCAACTAGGCCCAGGGGTCAGGGGCCTGATTAGGTCATGTCTGAAGCTTGAAGGCTGGCCCACGGCCACAGGTCTTAGGGGAAGGCAGAGTTATCAAAATATCCGGACGAGCCACCCAGTTTTCAAAGTCAGGTTCTGTCCCCTCTGGGAATTCCTGATGACACGAGTGACTCTTCCTTCTCCTGCAAACTTTAGGTTTTTCTCAGTGTTCACAGAAATGGAGGTTTTGCCTGATATTTTTAACCCAGAAATCTGCTTCATTGTAGCCCCTAGAGCTAGGAACCAGCAAAGGATTCAGGGTATGAGTCCTGCCTTCCTTCCTCAGAAAAGCAGCCCTACTATTGGCTGAGCGCAAACGCTGCAGAAGCCGTCCATTTACTGTGGTGGTGCTCGGGAGACCCCAGAGAACTGTGAGTTCTCACGCCGCAAGCTTGAGGTTCAGGGATGGGGTCCAAAAGGAGATCACAGGACAAGATTTGACATCGGAAAATACTACATAGCTTGGCCTCGTCTTTAGCTGCATGTCCTTTCCTAGTCCTTACCTGGCCCTGAAATAAACTACCCTAGGGGCCCAAGCAAAGGCTTGAGGTGTTCTCCGTGAATCCAGGTCATGGGGCTGGCACGCAGCAAATTTGGAAAGTCGAGCAGATGAAAATATGGACAAGAGACCATAGCTAGCCAAGGAAACTCAATCTGATTCCGCCGCAGGGCATCTGGGCTGACACGGCCAGGTAGCAAAAGGGGGGTGGGGGTCACTGGTTTACCCTGCCTTCTGGGCAAATGAAGCCACCAGCATCCTGCCCCCTTCCAAGAGTCCCAAAGGGATCCTGAGGGGTCCCCTCCCTCAGATCTTAGAGGAGATGAGACATAGGAAACTTTAGGACAAGTAATGTCACTGCTTGGCTTCAAGGTCACAAGGCTCTGGCAATAAAATAAAATAAAAGCCAGTGAGGTTTGTCCTAGAAACTGGCTCACTGACAGAGTAAATTCAGGAGCAACTGGGGCAGGTAGGAAGGGAAGCTGGTTTCTTTAAGGAGCCTGTGTCTATTTAACTGCTTAATCATTTACTGGGCTGAAAGATCTGGAAGTGACTCCAAAAGACAGAAGACTCAGATAGCCACACACCATGTCCTGGTAGCGCATCTCAGGGCTGGGCACCCAGGACATGATTCTTGGCTCTGGCCCTCACCAGCTCCTGAGAGAAAGAGCAAACACCTCACTGCCAGAAGAGGCCTTACTGTGCACTCTCAGTTGCTTTGCCTGAAGACCACTGTGCTTTGACGATCTCTTGTCTTAAAGGGAAGCTCCTGGCCCCGACCACAGTGACTCTGGGGCAGCTTCCTCTTTGCTCCCGAACACCACCTGCTCCAACCAGTTCCAGGAGCCCTCCTTTATCCTCTTCCTCTCTGCTGCTCATCCATGACGGCGTCTGTAACTTCCTTCTCCATCAACAGAGCTGACAGGTAGTTGACACATGGACTGTACGATAAGAGAGCCCAGAGATGCGGCAATGAATATGACCACGAGCTTTTTACCACCCAGGGGAGGAAGCAGGTCTTACCTGAGTGACGTCCCTGCTCTGTCTTTGCAGACTGCCATGAAGTACGGAAGGCTGGGTACGAGCGGGGTGGGAGACAGACACACAGAGCTGCAAGACGGTGGCACACCCTTTCTGCTTAAAGCGATGACAGAGCTGGGAGTGACGCACTCGTCAGAACAACCCACCAAGCAGTGAACACCAAGAGTGAACCCAGCATAAGCTATGTGTTTAGGGAATGATGATGCAGCCATGTGGGTTCCCTGTCCAGTAAGTGTCTTCACCAGTGCAGGAGGCTATGAGGAGAAATGAAACCATGGTGACACACACAGAGCCTTATGCTGCCTTGAGTTTATGATGGTGTGAAGTGCTCCCTACTCCACGGAAACCATACGTTGATTACTGAGTTTGGCTCTCTCCCCTGGACGAGTGCTCTCTGGTCTGATGCTCCACCATTCTGTGCCAATGGGCAACACCATCAGTTAATGCTGGGACACTCACCAACCTGACAGGATCGAGAGTCGCCTAGGAGACAAACTTCTGGATGAATGCGTGGAGGAAGTTCTAGATCAGGTTAAGGGATGTGGGCTATCCCACTCTACACGTGAGCGGCACTGCTCTGTGCGTGTGCTGGAGTCCTGAGCTGAATAAGAGAAAGTGCAGCTCAGTGGCAGTGGCCTTCATCACCTTTAAAGTGTGAACCAAAATAAGCCCTCCCCTCCTCCCTCCCTCCCTCCTTGTTTTGTCATGAGTTCACTGAGACAGCCCCAGCCTAAGGTAAGCTGCATGTCATGTTGGGAATTCTCTGCATTTTTCTCTGCAGCTTTTCTCTAAACCTAAACTTGATGTAAGACTTAAAAATCTATCAAACATAATATGGAACTGAAAAGGAGCCCATTGTGAGAGGCTGTCTGGGGGCCTTAGTGTGGGGTTCCCACAGAGGTGCTCACCATCACTTGGCCATGAGCATAGAACCAGCAGGTGGGGCTCCTCTCTGCAGGGAAGGGAGGGTCCCACTGTCCATTGAGTGTTTGTCCTGCCCAGCACTGCCTCTCCCATCATCCAGCCTTCAGAAGGGCGCGGCTGACAGGAAAGGCAACAAGACAGGGATGGGGATAAGTTGGGAACAATTGAGCTGGCATATGAGTAAGAATTATATTTTTGTTTGACAAAAATATCTCCCTCGTTTCATAAAGTGAATTGTGGCAAGGCCAGAGGCGGTGTCCTCGGCTGCTGACAGCGTTGACAGCTCGTTATCTGGGCACGGGAAACTGGAGCCCTCAGCAGAATGCAGAGGTTTTCATGTTTAGCCAAACGGTTCCCAGGCTAGAGAAGTCTGGGTAACGCTGGAGCTCAGCCTCTCACAGTGAACAAAACAGAGTGAGCCTCACTCCCTGTAAAACCCACTGAGGCACACGGGGAAGGAGCTGCAGGCCGAAGTCATGGGCAATACAGCAATAGGAGCAGATCTGTGCGTCACACACACACACACACACACACACACACACACACACACACACACACACACACACACACACAACTTCATACAGAGAGGTCTGAGGGGATGCCAGCAGCATTCCTCAGGAGACCAGAACCTGCTCATGAGTGAGTCAGCTGGTCAGTCATTGTTAGTCAGCACTCCATGTGATAAAATGCCCCGTGCCTGCACTGGTTATTTTTGTCAGCTTGACACAAACTGGAGTCCCCTGGGAAGAGGGAACCAACCCGAATGGAGAGGAAGTGCTTCCATCAGATTGGCCTGTGGGTATCTCTGTGAGGCATTTTCATGGTTGTTAATGGATAAGGAGGACTCAGCCCACTGTGGGCGGTGCCATCCCTAGGAAGATGGGTGTGATCGATATTAGAAAAGTAGCAGAACAAGGCAGAGAGAGAAAGCCAACGAGTGGCCTTCCGCTATGGTGTCCACTTGACTTCCTGTCATGGCTTCCCTCAGTGATGGACTTCGATGTCTAAATATAAACAAAATAAAAAATTTCCCCCAACTTGCTTTTGGGAAAGACACAGCAACAGAAAGCAAACTTGTACAATTCCTGAGATAATTTAGATGGGAAGATTTCTTTGGGCTCAGGGTTTCAGTCCATGGCTTCAGGCAGGCCCTCTTGCTCTAGGCCTGTGGAGAGGCAAGACCAGGCATCGAGACAAGGAAGGAGCCCCATCTCTCAAAGGTACCACCACCTTCCAGAAGGATCCCAGACTGAGGACTAAGCCTTTATCATGGAGGCCTTTGGGGTTGTTTCATAACCACAACTGACAGTCACTCAACCTCTGCCTTTATGAATTGGGCGGCTGTAGTGGGACCTCTGGGGTGTGCTCCAGGAATAGAACCTGTGATCTGACTCCCTTCGGAAGCCAGGGACACCTGCACAGGAGTCAGAGATAAAGTCCAATCAGGTGACATGGTCGCTAGGGCACCTTGCAAGGCCTGAGTGGGCCTCATCCAGCTGCCCTGCGGGTTAAAAAGGTATAGAGAGGGTGAGGAGATGGTTCAGTGGGTAAAGGTGCTTGGCATGAAGCCTGAGGACCTGAGTTCAATCTCAGGGGCCCTACATGGTGGAAGAAGAGACCAGATTCCTGCAAGTTGTCCTCTGTCTGGCCTACACACACACACACACACACACACACACACACACACACACACACACACACACACACAAACACACACACACAAATACACACACACAAACACACACAAACACACACACACACACACACACACATACACACACACACACACACACACGGCCATCCAGGAAGGAGAATGCATGGCTGTTTCAGCTAGATGAATGCACTTCAAGAATGTGTTTAACGAGTAGGCACTGAGCAGATCATGTGACAGGAGACAGCCACTGCACACACTCCTTCCTGTCTTTCTCCTGATGGAGAAACCCAAGAGGGCTTCCAGCCGACTGTAGCATTTCAGCTGCGTCGTGAGTGGCAACGCGCAGACACGGAAGGGTCCACGTGGCGCAGCGTGCCCCATGCTCCCAGCTGGACTCCCCGTGGTAGTGGGTACACACCTGTTGTGGTGGACGTGTCCCTGTCTGGAATGCTCAGGATGACAGCCCCTCAGCACACATGGCCAGCGGGCATCCACAACAGCTGCTCTGCTGAAGGAACTGTGTTTGGGCTTGAAAAGATGTAGCCACAGTGAGCAAAGGTGCTGCGGAGGAGCAGGGCATGGCCTGGGGTGCTGTGACTTCTTCCCCCTAAGCCTACATTATCACTGTCTTCAATGAAGCCACAATCGAACCTGTTTCCATGCCATCCCAGGGACGTGCGTGTCCTCTGAATCAGTACAAAGTCTAGAAGAAAAACAGAGAAGCCTCCAGACCAGAGAGGATTAACTCTCCCAGGTCTTGAAACTCTGAGTGAGGCTTGGCTAAGGCCTCTTGTTTCTACCTATGTCTTTCTGTTCTAAGTTTCCAGGAAAAAGAGACATGAACTTCCTCCTCGGGTCTGTGAGGCAGCTAGCTGACAATGGCCCTATTATCTGTAGCTGCAATAAATAAATATTTGCCACAAACAAACAAATATATGTGAAGAGAGAGGGGAGAAAGAGGGAAAGAAGGAAGGAGGGAGAGGTGTGTGTGTGTGTGTGTGTGTGTGTGTGTGTGAGAGAGAGAGAGAGAGCGAGAGAGAGAGAGAGAGAGAGAGAGAGAGAGAGAGAGACCCAGGCTGGACTTTTGCTGGCCTTGGAGGAATCCTAGGCACTGAACCATTTGAGCTGTGAGGAAGGAGGAACTTTGTACCTAACAGGAAAAGTGACAGGTCCTAAAGACTGATAGCTATTTTTCAGATTCTCTATGCTTAAACATGAAAAGATAATATAAGGAAGAAAAGTAGGGAAGTGAGGGGGAGTCAGGGAGGAGGTGTAACCTTCCTAGAAGCAATGAAGATATTCTGAAGGGAGCTTGTGCAATAGCACTATTGAGACAATGGTTCCCAAGCGTCCAGACTCAGCTCAGGAGCCATCTCCTGCTAAGAGAAGCAAAAGCTGAGGCTATGTAACTAGCCAGGCGGGAGTTCATCTACCAGACATGGTTTTCACACGTGTAGAACTGAAGCCAAGACAATGAGGCATCAGGAATGACGGGACTACTCATTAACGAAACTGCTTAGTTTTCAAGCCTCTGGCCTTCCACTTAACCCTAGACCTCAGGTCAGAAACCCAAGATAGATGGGGGGGTCACTGGGGCTCTTTACTTGTTCCTCTTCCCAATGTGGCTACACTGAATAAACCTGTTCTCTGCTTTTCATGACTTGTCTAATGGGGATGAGTGGCTGTCTTGTTGGGCTGCCAGATCCCAGGCTCTGACCCTAACAGCAGCAGGAAAGAAAGGAGGAAGAAAGGAAGGAAGGGATGGAGGGAAGGAGGAAAGGTAGGGGAGGGAGGAGAGGGGAGGAGAGAGGGAAAGAGGATGGGAAGGAGCAAGGGAAGGAGGGAGGGAAGGAAGGAGGGAGGGAAGGAGGAAGGGAAGAAGAGGGAAGGGGAGGGAGGGAAGGAGAGAGAGGGGAGGATGAAGGGATGGGAGGGAGGGGCGGGTTGGGAGGGAGGGAAGGAAGGAGGGAAGGAGGGAGGAGAAAGGAGGTGAAAAAGAAAGAAGACAATGGTTTCATTTGATGGGTAGGCTTGCATGCCATGGGACCCTGCACCATCTCCACAAGCCTAAAGAATGATTGGCTGTCTGGGCAGAGGGTCATGGAAGGGAGGTTGTTGAAAGTGTGAACAGGGACTAGGGTTTCACCTGCCTTGCCTTCCCATGCTTGCCTTACCCGTGTCTCAGCAGGGCCTCTAGGAAGCTGTGGAGAAGACATAACATGGGGAGAGCAGTGCATCGGAGGCCCAACCCAAGCAAACATCCTGGAATGACGTCCTCTGGTCACGGGGTGGACATGTAGAGGAAGGGTGGTTAAACAGGGAGGTCAGTCTGGCCAGCCTGGGAAGACCTTATGGCTAAGAAAGGAAGAAGAGGTATCTGATCAGTTGTTACCGTCTTCCCCAGAGTGCCCATCCCTGAGCAGAGAAGCCCAGCCCGATGGTGCACTCTCCCCAAACCCTGAGCTTAGTTGGTGGCCCTGCAGGGAAGCATGAAGCAACTGCAAAGTGAGACCCAAGCCTGCCTTCAGAAAGTAAGCTGGCCTATAGCACACGACCTCTTGGGTCAGACTTCTTGGCTTTGTGACCTTTCTGCTGGGGACACTGGTCCTTCCTGTCATAGCTCGGAAGCTGGGAGTTTTTAGAAAAAGGAATTGACCTGTCTGAGCCTCATCTGTAGAATAGGGTAACAATTACCCATTGCCCATCCTGGGCCTCCAAGAGGAAAATGATGAGGGCCACCTGGGATGATGTTCCCCAAAAGTGCTCCCCAGGACCAACCGCCTGACTTGGGAACTGATTGGGAATGCCAAATCTCAGATCCTACTAGTGGCTCAGGTGCTCTGGGGAAGGGCCCAGCAACTGTCTGAAAGGAGAACTCCAAGGGCCAAGAGGGACTGAATTTGCTTGGTACTGCAGTGTGTGGTAGATGGCTGAGGGTGCTAATACCCTCCCTAACTCCTTTCGGGCTATAGCGCTGGATCCACAGGGATCCCAGACATGGAATCTTCCTATCTTGGGAGTGGCCCTAAGCATGCTGGTTGCACTCCAGAGCCTCAGCTCCCACAGCTTTTAAAACAAGGAGCAGAGGGTGACTGGAAGGTTTACACAAAATGTCTTACAAAGACGTCGTGCCTTTGAGGCTGGTACCCTGGTGTTGCCTAGTAACAGAACTTAGGCTGTGGCCAGGATGCTCATTTTAAGCAGTTGACAAAGGTTTTCCTTTCTAAGAAGTATCAAGACTCTAGCATGGATGTCCCTCACACTGTTATCTCCGAGATAAGGTCCCAGTGACAGACAGGTCAGCTGCCAAACGGCCTCTGCTGCCCCTCAGCTGCAGTTTGCAGAGGGTGAGGATCTCAATGACCCGGATCACAAAGGGGGGTCTACGATGCACATATGGCTGGGCCGGGTGGCCTTGTCCTCCCTGCTTGTGTGCAATATTAACATAATGTCCCTTGCAAAAGCGATTACAGAGTCACGGGCAGCAGAATGTCCTTTGGTAGCTCCATCTTGCTTCCACCGGCGACGGTGACTAAGCAAGCTAATTAAATCAGCACAGATTTGCACACAAGCGAGGCAGCTGGGCCCAGAGCACTGTGGCTGCAGCATGTTCCTACAGTGTGGGGGTGGGGGGACCTGACTAATGGGCTGCGGGGGGGGGGCAGCCAACACCAGGCACTGCCTGGCAAGTCTGTATAGGCAAGGTTGCTTGCACTCTTCGGAAGCCAGGTCCTGCACCCCTGCAATAGAGCTAGCAAAGGAGACAGCAAAGAGGGACCTGCCTGCCAGCCTGTAGAATTGGAGAATGGGTCGCCATGTGTATGCCCTGTGGTCTCTGGAGAAGGTATCCTGGAAGCCACCTTTATCCAAGTATCAGTTCTGTCACGTGCTGCAGCTCCTGAACACTTGAGATCTCTTAGTCAACGTCCCCGTTGATAAGACGGGCTTGGTGTCCGGTTTTATGCTTGATGCTATGGGGAAATTTTACTGAGACAGTAACATAAAGTTAGTGTCATCATCATCTAACACGAGACACAGCAGTGTTCTGTAATCTGGGCCATTAATATTTCTGTTCTTGCTCGTGGAATGCCACCCTGCACCTTCCCTGAACCAGGACCAGGCTCTGGGGATGCAAAGCCCAGGATGTCCCTATTCTTGCCTTCCAGGGACACATAATAAAATGGAGTGACAGATGAGTCACCTGTCCCATGGTGGGGTCTGTGGGAGATGAAGAGAGTGAGGATGGGCTGCCCTGGGGACTCAGGGTCCAGTCCTAAAGGGGTTGGTGCTGCAGGAATACATGACAGCCTAGTCCAGAAGCTGGAGTCCCCTGAGGGACAAGCAGGCACCTGCTGCCCAGGTTATGAGCTTTCGATCTTGACTCCAAGGCACAGAAGCAGTAGAGGTTATGGTGGAGGTTCTGCAAGGCAGAAGGAAGAAAGGGGAGGGGAGAGGACATGGGGCAGTCTACAGGACAGAGTGATGGCTGTCTCTCCAGGGGGACACAGTTGTAGGAGAGGATAGAGTGGACAGGAAGCTCGCACCACCCTGGAGTGCTTCCTACCCCTCTCAGATGTGGCGCTGTCACAGCTACGGCACCCCAAAGTGTTGAGGACCTCATACTTGTCATTTAAATCCCTCACTGAGGTTAAAAAAAAAAAACAAAAAAAAACCCAGCACTGTAAAATGTCCATCGTGGAAAGCCAGCGCCTTTGACCTTGCACAGGAATGTGTAGATGAAATGAAAACCAAACCATGTCACGTGCTGCCAGCCAGGCGCATGTCACTTCCTGCAGACTCACTGGAGTGGGGATGGGAAAGGTTGGAGGAGTTCACCTTCACCCTGTCCCTGGGAAGGTTTTCTTGTGGAGAAGCAGGTGGGGATCTAAGGAGGAGTGGAGCCCTCCCTGGTCGCTTCCGCAGCCACTGATAATAGGGTGTGCACTGACTCCTCCATGTTCTTGTATTGCGTAGGTAAATCCCTGTGTGCTGGAGTGTGCACTGGCTGCTGTTCTTGTACCCCCACAGGCAATCACCCACACCCCCATCCCCCATGCTTTGGGAATTGCTGACCACAGTGACCTTGTCGGCCATGTTCTTTCCAGTTCTGTGAGTTTATCACCTCTTTACATGGGAGAGTTGACCAGATGTGACTGTCTGGTCACTGCACAGATCCTCCCAGTAATATAACCTGTGAGAAAGTTCTGGGAGGTGCCAGGCCCAGCCACGTTGCCCCTAGAGTGGCTCTATGGGCAGAGTGGTGGCGACTGACTGGCACGACACAGATGTTCAACAACACAGCTCCATGTCTCCCAGCTATGCGACAATCTGAAGGACGCCACGTGAGCTGTGAGCCCCAGTGTCTCCTCATCAGCCTCTCTCAGAGGCTATGAAGATCAAACAGAAGCTGAGGCTTGCTACTGTGGTTCTTGCTATTTTGTGGGACTCACTCCTCCTGTTTACCCATTTCAGTTCAATTGGAAACAGCCTTCCCCTCGAATGGAAGGGTCTCAGATTAGTTATGGGGGTGGCACTGAAGTGATACTCAAGGAGTTTGGGGAGCTCTGTCTCCCCGTGTTCCCCACCTCTACCTCAGTGGAGGCTAGAGAACTCCATGAGCCAAGGAGAAGGGCCCAGGGGTTATACTGAGGGAGAAGCCAGGTCCTAGGATGTCTTCTTGGAACATTTCCCATTGCTGTGACAAAATGCCCAAGGCCAGGTACTCGATTAGGAAACGATGTTTGCTTAGCTCATAGGTCTAGAGGCTGAAAGTCCAAACAGCAAGACACCAGCTCTGGATTGTCACCTCCTGACTGATGGCACCAGAGTTCACACAGCAAGAAAGGGAGCCTGAGAGTTGGAAGGGGCTTGTCTTCCTTTCGCAACAACCTTCTATGGAGAACTAAGGTCCCATGGGAGCTAGGCCATGACATCAAACAAGCATGCCCACTGACCCCCACCACTGCCAGCGCCCCCCCACCCCTTAGCACACTGAATACAACCTCCAGCACACAAGCCTCGGAGGACACATCCACCCCCTTCCACCTCCTGCTCCTTCTCAGCCCAGCTAAACCCACTAGGCCCTGGAGGGGTTGCAGAAATCCCAGCTCCCACCCTGTCACAACCCTTGACTGAGGCCCTTGCCACAACTTTAACAGACAGGGGAGACAAAACACTGGAGGATGAGACTCCAGAGGTGAACCTGGGAGCCATGGTTGCCCATTCTCCAGCTGCTGTGAATGAGCTGCGTCTTGGTGCCTCAGCATCCTCCTCTGTAAAATAGACGATGTAGTGAGCTATGGAGGAACCGCTCCACACAGTCTGACCAGGGTGAAGTCAGGAAGGTGGCACAGGCTCTGGAATCAGCTCCTCGGTTCTGGTAAGAAAGCAGCACAACCTTCGGATCTCACAGGAGAATGGCTCCTGCATCCCCACAATTCCCCTGTCACAAGTGTCTGTCTGAGCCCTTTACGTATAATGCTACAGTAAGTTCAGGGGTCCCACACACCCTACTGTGCACTCTTCTTGTGGGTTTGTGATCCCTAAGGCTGTGTGACTGCTGCATAGACACAGGCTGCTCTGCTGTGTTGTTTCGGGGACAGTGACAAGAAAACAAGTGGCAGGTTCACTAACAGAGAACTTTTCCCAAGTATTTTCTATTTGCAGTCGGTTAAGTCCAGGGCTGCAGACCCCACAGAGGGTGACGGAGCAGCATGTGACCTGGATTAGCAGTTCTTAACCTCGACGCACATTCCACTCAGTCGGGAGGGAGGCAAATCCCGCAGGAAGCCATGCCCTGGGCCAGCTGCTCCAGACTCCGTGGAGGAGACAGCCAGGTGAAAACCTGTGGTTCAACTCGAAAGAACAGATTTGAGGTCTGTATGGTTATCAACATGGCCTTGTACAAGTCACCCACTCACACACCCATTCTTGGTCCCCAGAGCCAAAAGGCAGTGATAATTCCACATCCTCCGTTGCAAACATAAATCCAAACAGAACTGGAAGGAGCAGAGCCTCTGGACAAGTTGGTATTTACAAGATAACGCCTCGTTGAGGCAAATCCTCCCCACCTCAAGATCCAAGCATTTCCTTATGCGTTTATCTCTCTGCATTTGCTTGGTGCTCGTTAAGCCCCGCCTTGTCATAGGAAAATTGCAAACATGCCAGGCACAGCTGCTTCCCAAATATGATGAAGGTATTCAAAGCAGGCCTCACCTGCAAACCCAGATGCTTTCCCGGGCTCAGGACGTCATGGTTATTTTTGGAAGAGAGAGGAAGTCTTTCGGTGGAGCTGGGCACCCACCCAGATGGGAAGGGAGACAACCTTTGAGAGCTACCCCTTTCCAGAAGCAGCTGCAAGCCTTTCTGGAGGTAGCTGTTTTGAGAACCTGCAGCCCTGTCCTGGCTGCAGAGAACCTCAGCTGACAATCGTCCAGTGCCTGTGCTGGTGGACGTCCCAGGGTGGACTCCGTGGTGTAGCTGGAAGCATCCTTCTACTTCCAGGCCTCAGTGGCCTTCTGTATGGAAGCTACATGGCTGCCCTCTTACCTCATTCACTCTTCTTGTGGCTTCAGGAAGGCGCTGGGGGAGGCTTTGTGTCCCTTTGCTGTGGCCCTTGCAACATCGCCACAGACTTGGTGTTTATTACCGTGTGGTTCTGGAGGCTGGCTGAGTGCACTCCTGAGCAGCTCCAGGGTGAATCCTTCTCTCCTCTTGCAGACACAATGGCTGCTGGCATTGCCTAGCTTGTGACTGCATGGCTTGAAGCGCTGCCTCCAGTCATTGCCTTCTCTCCTGCTGTCAGGGGTGTGGGGATCACTCAGAAAATCCAGGATGATCTCATCTTTAGACCTGTCTTAGTCTATTTTCCGTTGCTATAACTGAATACCACAGACTGAGGGTTGATTTTTTTGGTTTTTTTGTTCTTTTATAAAGAAGAGAAGTGCTTTAATTTAGCTCACTGCTCTAGAGTCTGGAAAGTCCAGAAACATGGTATCAGCATCGAGGATGGGCCTTATACATCATCACCATCACCACCACTACCTCCTCCTCCTTCTCCTCCTCCTCCTTCATCATCATCATCATCATCATCATCACATCATCAACACCCCATCCCCACCCTCCACCCCACCCCCACCAACATACATACATATGTACATACGTACGTACATACATACATACATACATATACATATTTCATTTTATATTCAAGCATTCTAGGAGATACACACTCAGGTTGAGTGTCCCCAGCCCAATTTGACAAATTTTGATACTGGATTTCTGACTTTGGAAATATTTGCATGTATGTTGAGCTCTCTCAGGAAAGGGTCCAAAGTTTAAACATGAATTCAACTTTCTTCAAAATGTACCTCATACACAGCCTGAAGATGATTTCATCCAATTGCTTTGCTACGCCTGTTCTGAGACAATCCAGGAGGCCAGGCATGGGGTCTCTACCTGTGAAGTGACATCAGTGCTCCTATCACGATAGGGAGGACTTGGGGACCTGAGAATTTTGGATTTGGGGCTTTCAGATTTGGGATCACCCCATTTACAGACTTACGAAAGACCCCCAAATGAATGTGGCCACAAATACAAAAAATGGGGGGAAGGGGGCAGGAGAGAAGAAGGTCTCAGGAAGTGGCTGAGGCAAAGAGAAATGCTATGATGTCCAGAGGCTCTGGTGTTAGGCTTGGCCCTGGTTGAAACACCTCTTGGAAGATGGGGAACAGAAAGAAGAGGGGCTGCAGGGCAGCTGTGCACACCTCCTCTCCACAGGGAGGACTTAATGCGAGCCTCCAGCCCCGTCAGCCAGAGCTGTCCACTGCCAACCACAGTCATCCATATTCCCAGACAAATATGCCAGAGTCCCAGGATGCCTACCTCCCTCCCGCCCACCACAGCCATCACAATTAACCCTACTGCTAACCATCAGTTCCTGCCCAGTCCTCAAACCTAGGCCCACCTCTGACCCATGCCCTAGGGAAACCATCTGCATTTAGCTCATTTAGGACATGGAGGGTGGATGGAGGAGGACATGGTGGGGGAGGGCAGGGCATTCCAGTTTAATCTCCTGGGCATGCACTTGTTTTCTGTGCTCGGCCTGCTACAGCCAGGCATCACTGAAACCAACACGTCAACGGAAGTAAACCTACTTTTCTCAGTAAAGAGAAATACAAGGTGGATTTTTGAGAGCACGGCGCCCGTGAGATTTCAAAAGGTACAAATTGTCCTAAGTCAGTACAGCTGTCCTTGTAATGAGGACACAGGCATAGATAGCAGCTTTTCTCCCTAGCTCTGTGCGCTGCTCATGGGTAGGGCCTGAAGCTCTGCATTTCTAAGGAGCTGGGACAGCATGACAAGTCCCTGGGGTAGCAGGGTTCCGTGACATTCCAAACACATGAGAGAGCCCAACCGCCCAGGTTACCCATGGCCAGAGGTGAGGCCCCTCCCATCTCGCCAGATGGAATCTTCTAGATGGTGGTGTTCTCAGGGGACTACCTTGCTTAGTGCCAGTAGAAAGTCCTTGTTTGGCTCATATCTCTCCTCTGGTTGGTTCACAGAAAAGGAAACACGATCAACAGGGGAGCCTTGGGGAGGAGTGGGGCGAGGTGGGGGGAGGGTGGGGCAGTAGTTGGGTGGGGGCCAGGCTTAGAAGTTTTAGCCTTTGTAGATGCTTCCTTTCTTACCCAGAGTGAATTGCCTCACAAGGACCGAGAAGCGGGAAGCACACGTGGGATGACAAGAGATTGGCTCAAGACAATCTGAGTCACGACCCTAAGTTGGAAATGGGCTGCTCCCAGCCTCCTTTGTGTTCAAACTCATGTTTCCAGCCGGCGTATTATTTTTGCCAGCCCTGAAGGAACACCCTTTGCCTCTGAAGGTCAGGGATCGTGGAGGAAGCAGGAGCTGCTGGGCTGACAAAGCAGACCCTGGGTGACTCTCAGCTGGGCTCTTAAGCAGGAAGTACAGGTGCCAGTTGGAGGAACCCCTGGGGTTTGCTGCTTTGTTCTGAGGCCCTCAGCTCCTCATCCTCCTCAGCTGGTGAGATAAGATTCTTAGAGGCTCCCACCCATCCAAACACACCAGGCTTGTTGGCACAACACTGCCTGTGTGGGGTAGGGGCAGCCGGTAGGACATGCTGCACCCTTCCGACACAGCCCCTCTCCTGTTCCTCCCCAGAGCACTATTTATCAGAGTCAGGAAGAACAGAGAGAGCCCCTCTCCAAGGCAGCTCTGAACAGCCCAGGACAAGGGAAGCATCCGAGGTGGTATGGGCAGTCCCAGTGGCCTGGAAGCTAAAGTTTTCAAAATACCAGCACCAGAGGGTGTAGTACAATGCAGGTATACTTAAACAGGAAAGGTTTGGGATGTGCCATTCAAGAGGGATCTTAAGATTACTAGAGAGTAATGAAGCATTTAACTCCATGGACAGGCAAAAAGGCAGTATGGCGGGACCTCTGAAGAGAGGATCAGAACCCCAGTGTACAGACAGGACTGGTGAGAACCGAAGTTGTTTATTCTTTGTATCCGTTTCTCGCTTTAATACATGCAAATTCGAGCCTGCAAGAGCTGGGCCTGGTCAGTCACACGCTAAAATCTTTCGATATGTATTTCTGTTTTGCCCTTAGACATGGTAATGTCCCCACAGCATAAGACATACGAGTTGTGTAGAGTCTGCCCCAATCAGCCAGTGTAGGGTACAGGCTGAACTGCGGGCCAACCACAAGGCCAGCAGCAGCGAGGCTGACTGTGTGGTGGTCACTTGGCCCAGCACTTCCTCTACAGGAGGGCAGAGCAGAATGGAAACAAGAGTCAGGGCTTCCGAAGTCTGTCTACCTCTGCTCTGCCGTTCCTACATGACAAGCCTTCCAGCAAAATGTCACACAGTCGAGAGGCTGAGGGTTCAGAGCGGTCAAGTGCAGAAAGTGCCCAACAGTGGTTTTGATACGCAAGGCTCCTAGATACCAGCAAATATACGTAGCTGGTATGTCTAGCTCTGTGCCACCTCAAAAGGTTCCCTGGATGTCAGAATCTGTCCCAAGCAGGACCATGATTTCTGCTGTGCTGCCGCCCCCACCCAGTTTTTCCTGTTTTTCTGTTTCCTTTTCTCTCATTGGTTGTTAAGGTTCCAGGGGTGGAACCCAGGGCCCTGTGCTGTTAGTTACTGCCAGCCCAGGTATTTCTCTTCCCAGTAAACGACTCTATCTTTCACCAGCTGCTCAAGGTCAAAACTCTAAGTTTGAGGCACACGACACACCCCAAAGTTTATGAGTGCCACCATCAGAATCCTTTGGGATCTGACCAGTTCTCACCAACCCAGGACTATGTCACATCACCTGTAACCCTGTCCCCCTACCCCGACCCAAAGATCACGCATGTGCAAGCAGGCGTTTGTGCACATGTGAGTACAGGCATGCAGCATGTAGAGGCAATAATTTATAGGTTCATTTTTATAGGTTGATGTCATTATGCAGGTGAAGGCAGACAGAATAGAACGAGGCCTGTCATTGGTCATTGGTCGAGAAGGAAGGATGGGCAGGAGAAATTTTTAAGAAAGGGGGTGAGGAAGCCAGATAGAGGAGAAAGCAGCTGAGAGAGCATGGCGGCAGATGTTAAGATTCTTCTCTGCGCATAGTTAAAAGTTATGACTATTCTTGTACAGGGTGTATACAGGATTTTGTGTTGTCTAGATGGGCAAATTATATCTTATCAATTGGATCAGAGGATATCGTGTGATGTGTTCTTTCATGTGGTGACTTAGTTGAGTTCAAGAGAGTGTATGGCGGCAGGATGCACCGGGGCTGGTCACAGAATAGGGATGTGTATGCCTGGTGTGATGGAAACCAGCCAAGAGAGCCGTGAGAGAGGGCCGGGCGGCCTGACAGGGTGCCATGTTGCAACTGCCCGGGTCAGAAAGTACTTGGGGTCAGCGTGGAGCTGCTGAGATAAATTAGCATTCGTTCCAATGGTCCGCCGCCGCTGGAACTATCGGGAGTGTGACCGACCACCAGGATACAAACAGGAACCGTTCCGCCCTTTTTTATTTTGACTCCAACTGAATCTAGAGCTGACTTGCCCAGGCTGGCTGGTGATGAGCTCCTTAGGTGCCCTGTCTCTGCCCCACCAGCACCATGTTACAGGCACATCCTGTCACTACACCTGACATTTCCTTAGGTGGGGGATGGGGATCTGAACCCAGGCTCTCTTTCTTGCACAACAGATCCTTTACCAACAGAGCTATGTCCACAGCGCCAGAGTCCCTCCACCGCTCAGAACCCTCTCTGGTCTCCTACATCGCTCTGAAGACAACATCCACACTTTTACCCAACCACACATCCCATGCACGGGACCTGAGGTAATGGACTGAATTATATCTCTGGCCAAATTCATATGTGGAAGCTCTAACCCCCCGGTGAGATCATATTTGGGGAAACGTCCTTAAAGGGGGCAGTTCCAGCTAGATGAAGTTGTGAGGACTCGACTCTAATCTGACGAGAATCAAGTCTTTATCAAAAGAGACACTGTCATGTTCTGACCCACCCCTGCCTTGAGGAAACCAAAGACCAAATGGCTGTTCCTTGCTGAATCTCAGCAGCCAAAGTGGCATTGATTGGCACGTGCCAACTGTCCACTTCACTGCACAACCAACAATACAACGTACATGTTGATTGGCTGAGCAACCCAGCAGGCGTTGTTCATGCTTGTTGACACAGAAGGATGTCTGCTATGTGCATACATGTGGCATGAATCTATATCTCCATCAAGCTGTAGTTTGTATGTTGAGCGCCCCCCAGAGACACGTGTTAAAGCCCCGGTCCCTAACAGCTGTGCTATTGAGAGGAATGGAGCCTTCGACAGGTGGGATGATGTGTGTCACTGGGTCATGACCTTACATGTCACTGTGGGATCGCCATCCCTTTTCTGCTCTTGTTGTTTGCTGCACAGCAACAAGGGCGAGTGGTTTGTCTCTACCGTACACTTCCGTCGTGATGTCTTATCTGACTCCCAAACGGTGGTGCCCACTGGATCATGGACTCCAGTCTGACTCCAAAGGCAAGTCGAAATAACCCTTTTTCTCTATAGAGTTGGTTGTCTAAAGTATTTTATTACAATACAGGAAGACTCGCTGATATTGACATACAAAGACATTCGCCTCTATATATCTAATCCTCATCTATACCAGCATCTTCATCTGTCTTTAAATCATGATGCAAAATGCACATCTTATGAAGAAATCCAAGCCAAGATTTTCTTTCTGCCTCTGTCTGCCTAAAGAATCCTACACGGAAAGGAGTGTCATATTTGAAGAGACAGAAACCCAGGGTCATACAGCTACCAACCCTGTTGGAGCCCAGATTCCTGACTGTGCTAGGTGGCTGTGAATGTTAGTTTTAGCTGTCAACTCAACACACTCTAGACTGAGCCTGGAGACAGCTCTTTGGCCGTGTCTAGGGGGACATTTCTTGACTACATCACTTGAGATAGAAAGACCTGCCCACAGTGGGCGGCACCTTTCCCTAGGAAGGGGGGACTCTTAACTGTAGGAGAATGAAGAAAACGAGCTAGTCACTAGAGTCTAGTTTCTCTCTGTTCTTGACTGTGACATCTCCACAACATGAGCTGTAACCCGGCAGTGTAAGCTAAACAAACCCTTTCTCCCTCAAGTTGCTTTTGTGAATCCACTTTATCAAAGCAACAGAAGAAACCCAGGCAGTTGTCCAAACAGTTGGAATTTCACGTATTAACTATAGAGAGGAGTCCAAGAACATTAGAGAGAGTTGGATCTTCAAGATTTTCTCGCCCAGAATCCACCAGAAATTGTGCCACTTTTCCTTCAGCCACCTGGGCAGACATTGTTAATCGATCACAGAACTGTCTTCCCACTAAATTTCCTGTGTTCTTGGTTTTTCACAAAATCTCAGCTACACAACTGAAGTGGCTCACCATCCCAGAGAAAGCTCGGCTCCCATCAACTTTGCAATGGTGGTTTAAATCTGAGAGGAGTGTTTGTTTTTGTTTGTTTTCAATTACAATCACCAGGACTGGACACCTGTTGTTGTAAAATATAAAAAATTTAAAAAAAAAGTACTGTTGTCTTTTATCCCTCTAGGATTGGCACCTCAGTGCCCCAAGATATCTTGCCAGAAGCACACATTCCAATTCCATGGCGGCCCAGACCAGCTGCCCCACACTCCCTTACCCTTAAATCTGCACATGAAAGAACACACACAACACAATAACCTTTGACCCAATTGGTAAGATATAATTGCCCACCTAAACATACAAAGCCAAGTACCATTCATCCCTTAAAAAACATTAATAACAACTTGTAAATACATAGAGTGGAATCTTAACATCACCTGCCATGGCTTCTCACCCTCTCCCTCCTGTCTGTTCCCCTTTCTGTTCTCCTCCTCTTCCTCCAAACTTCTCTCCCACCCATCCTTCCTTCTCCTCCAATGGCAGGCCTCCTTCTATCCTGTACCTGTCCCTCACCTGTATTTTATAAATCCAATGGGGAGAAGATTCTAGTGAAGTCACCTGAGTCCTGAGCATGTGACTAGGAGCTGTCCTTGGGGCAGTGGAATTATCATCAAAATACAGATAACTCCAGGGCAAACCACAACAGACACCCACCAGGCTTGCGTTCAGATATGGTCAGACATTAAACTGGCGGGATCTCAGCCATCGTTTTCAATATTAAATCAGATCAGACGTTATTAGTCTATGACCTTTCATTACTGCTGACTATTTTGGAAGACTGTGATCTTTTAAGCCAAAATCAATAAGACGGGGGGAGGGGGGCAGGAATTATGTGAATACCAGTTGTCAGCAAGGTGCCAAATGGAGTCAAGTAGAGTCAGGAGAGAAAGAAACAACCCCTGCCTTTGGGACCAAGAGATAATTGTGAAAAATTGAAACGGAGGAGCAGCCCACGTGGCGGGAGGTGAGGACGGAGACAGCAAAACTTCAAAGCCAGAAAGGGCAGAAGGCCTTGGTGCCCTCTCCAAGAGCCCCACATCTATATCCACAAACAGAACCCAAAAACTTCAGGTGAGGCAACCCTAGCCCCAGCCTCAAAACCGAATCCTGATTGTGTAAGCCAAACGTGTAATCTCGTCTCTTCACATCGGAAGAGAGAAGGCACGAGGCCTGACAGTCCTCCTGTGGAACTCCAGGTAGTTCACTCACTTGCGAAAAGGAAAGGCACCAAAAAAGCCATTGTGCTCCCACGTGACCAGAAGCATCCAGACTGCTATGGAAACTGACCTCTCTCCTCCCTCCCAGACATGGAAGGGAGCTAGGAAAAGCCCCCAGAATTCTCCAACTCTTAGGTGCCACTCTGACTCTTTGTGTTGTGTGGGAACAGAACCAGACCCTCACACAGAGGCTGCTACATCCACCAAAATATATCCCTGGTATCTGAGCCCCAACTGTAGCGAAGCATTGTTTTCTTTAATGGGAATGTGTCCCAGAGGTTGGAAAAGAGAACAAATCTTAACTCTTCTTCCCAAGAACATGGCCGTGTGTTATTACGGGAGAACAGGTGTTAAGAATAGATAGCTAATATAGGAGTTTAACTGGGGGGATTGGGAGAGGAGGGGGGAGAAGGGAGTTGGAGAGAGTGCTGAGAGCAAGCCCCTCTGTGATGCAGGGCTGCAAGACCAGAGTGAGGGGCAGGGAAGGGATGTGAGGTGAAAGTACCCAGGGCCTCTATGCTGTGTCTGTGGGACCCATCCTTCAACTAAAGTCTGTCAGAAGGAAGGGCAGGATGTCTCCCAGGATGGCCAAACAGTGCAAGTGCCCTGAGCACTCAGGTTAGGAGCAGCACAGGAGAGGTGAGGCCTCTCTGCAGGGACCACAGGATCAGTCACTTTCTCTTGCTATGAGCAAAATTCTTTGCTTTGGAACCCCCAGAGTCAACTGGGAAACCATGTTCTGGGCCGGGCAGGAAGGCCTGGCAGGGGAATCAAAGGTTGTTACTACCCTGCCCTGCTCCACTGGACACAGCTTCAGCAAAGCCAACTCAGCCTATCATACTGCACCAGGGAAAGACGCTCTTGCGGACAACTGGAATGAGAAGAAAGAGACAGTTACCATGACGTCCTTTAGGTGGTATTGAACATTCTGACACAAGAAAATCTGAGCCCACAAGGCATAGGGCTCCAAGAGCCACCTATGCCTGGATATGGGAGCATTCTACAAGTCACCAAGTCTGTATTTGGAGCAACATGGCACCCCTTTACCTGGTTTCCACAAACCAGGAAGGACCCAGTTGGCCTGTGTTACTCTGCAGAATCCTGTAGCTTAGACCGGCGGGTAATGGGCTGACTTAGCCCCGCCTGCCAGCATAGAACTGCGTCAGGAGCCAGGAGACAGACTCCCATTCTTTCTCTGCCTCATCAGCATGTCCTGACATAATGTGGTAGGCAGAATGCCAGGGACACAGAGCACGCCAGGCACAGTCCTTCATCCCTTACAGATCCCCTTCACAACCTCCCTATAGCCTCAGTTTTACAGAAACTAAAGAGGCTTAACCAGCTTCATGCTCTAAGCTCAGGTGACCACTCCACTAGCCAGGACCAGGGTGGGCAGAATGGGAGTCTTCTCCTATGAGAACAGAGACCTCGCTGGTCACATGGCCACCGACCCGGTTACAAGGACGGCTGAGAAATGGCAGCTCTGTGGCCATATACAGTGTAGCTGGCTGAGCTGCTACTTGCCTGGGGTGAGGCTCGCCCAGTCTGTGTGATGGTTTGCGTTACTCTTCAAGGACACACCATGTCATGACCTGTGCCAGCACTGCTGTCACTCAAGACTCAGTTTACCTTCACTGAGATGCTCTTACTTCTCCATGTGGCTAGGCTCAACAGCCCCTCCCACACGTGGGTCTTCCTCTGTTCCAGCTCTTACCTTGTATAGGATGCCTCCCTGGTCCCAATACGTGCTTATAGGTATAGTTTGTTTGGCCCATACGGCATTGGAAAGGAAAAAGGAGGCACAAACTTTCAACCGTGGGCCGAGGAGATAATTTAATCTGTAACGCATCTGCCTTGCAAGCGTGCGTGTTGAACCCCCAGAATCCAAGCTAAAAAGGCCAGGCATCATGATGTTCAGTCCCAGAACTGGAACGACAAACAGATTGATAGGGTTCTCTGGCCAGCCTGGTTGAAAGAGCAAGCTGCAGACTAGTGAGAGAGCATGTCTCAAAAAAAAAAAAAAAATACAGATGGGAGGCTGCAAGGTGGCCTTAGCTAAATGTCCTTGCTGTCCACGCCAGACATTCTGGGTTTGATCCCAGAGTCCATGTAAATGTAGAAGGAGAGAACCGGCTCCACAAACCTACCCTTATATCTTCACGTGCACACCACAGCATGAATGCCCAACATGTATCCATATATTAATAATAAATTTAAGTTTTTTAGCCAGGTTCTAGTGGCACGCACATTTAATCCCAGCACTTGAGAGGCAGAAGCAGTCGGATCTCTTGAGTTCCAAGCCAGCCTGGTCTAAAAAATGAGTTCTAGGACAGCTAGGGCTACACAGAGAAATCCTGTCTCGAAACAAAACAAAACAAAACAAAACAAAAATTGTAAAGGTGAATGATATTTGAGGAATGACACCTAGAGCTGACCTCTGCCCTCCGTGAACACCCACACACTTGTGCAAATGTACTCCTCATGTGCACCTCCACACACATGCATGTGCACACGCACATGCACACACACACCAGATATATGGCTCTACTTAAAAACCTAAATAAACTCCAGAGTTGTCATTCAGACGTAGTAACAGTCAACTGAGGCTAAGCAGCTTATCAATCCCTGAACAGCATTCGCACTCCGTTCCCATGGGATCCACCATCCCCTAGCATCTCCCACCCCATTCACTTCATGTTTCTGCTGTTTTCCTGGTCGCTCCAGGGAGTCCGATAGCTTCTCTCTGGATGAAGGAAGCGACTGAAGATCAGTGCTGGCCAGAGGGGAAACTGGTCTCCAGGGAGATAACCCACTCAGTTGTGACACGTGACAGAGCATTTTACACAACCTGAGAAGAGACAGAGATGGGTCATAATGGGTGGGACCCACTTGTCCAGGACTTCATACCTCTCACCCTCTGTTTAATCCTCAGCTTCTTGTCAGGACCCTAAAGGTGGACTCGGTGGGGGCCGGTCACTGTCCCCCTTCTGAAGTGACCGCACATCAGAATACACTTTTTTCTGCATTTTCACTATTACCTGTCTGTTTGACCTTGGGCCTGTAGAGGACGAGTGGCTGAGCCAGGATGTTAGGGATACCAGGGCCCAGGCTCTGACTCTGACAACTCTGGTAACAGCCAGGCTTCTGGGGGCTTGAAGAAATTATTCAGACAAACATCAGGCAGAAGAATCCCCCCAAGGAAGTATGGAAGCCACTTGGATGCTCACAAAAGGGCCCCAGGTGGAAGGCAGCTGATATCGAGAGACGACTACAGGTGATAGCTTGGCATCCGCGATATTAGGAGAACTTTGAGGTGAAGCTTGGGACCCTTACCTGCCTAAGTCTCACTTCATTGTGGAAAAGCCATTGAGGAAACATAACAGGACCTAACAGGCCTGGTTCATCTGGGGCCATGGAGTTGAGGCTCCCATTTCAGGTGCTGATTTCCTGAGCCGCAGCGTGGACAGGCTGCCCCGGTCTTATCTCGTGCTGTGGGAAACAAGGCAGTGACTGTTTTCTGTGATTTTCTGCATAGGATCCAGTCCCATCCATCCTCCTAGGTGAGGCCACTGGGTAGCCCCCTTGCCTTTCCTGGCTCTGGCTAGAGGATAATGACGCTGATTGCTTTCTGACACAGGGATAGGCCTTCCTTGCTGTCTTCCTAGATAGGGGAAGAGTGAAAGAAAGACCTTCTAAAATTCCTACACATCCTCTGCTTCAAGTGGGGCGGAAGGGGGTGGAGGATGAGGGGAATGGAATGGGACGCCTGACAGCCTCGGGAACCGGGCCAAGAAGAGCAATGGGCCAGAGACTGGCATTTGTCTAGTGACCTCTTATGGTATTGCTGAATCATGGGGCCTTTTGTAATACAGAACTGGGAGGGACCCATTCTCAGAAACCCTCCGTCCCTCTCTGTCCAAGCCCTGGGCATTTGCTTTCCGCTGACATCCGACTGATGTCATCATTTCGATTTAGTAAACAGGCTGCTTCCAGGCCAAGGTGATGGTGACCCCCGAGAGCACAAGCTGCCTCAGCGGACTCTTTCATGGGGTGAGGGTTCTCATTTCCCACTGCCGCCCCTCTGATTAGTGCTGACAGTAAGGGATGAGGCAGGGCAGACAGCTGGACAGAGAGAGGGAGCTCAGACCAGAATAACAGAGCTGCCCAGGGAACTACGGGAGGCAGCCCCGGCTATTAATAGACCTGTGCACTGGAGCTGTGCTGCCGCCATTTCTGACACCCACTAAGGATCTCCAGTGAGAAGCAACTTGGGGGCTCTGACATTTGAATGTTTGCTTGTGCAAGGTGAGGGCCATGCCAGGGCTCAAGTCTGTGCCACAGTGCAAACCAGTCCTGGGTGGTTCTGTCACCAGATTTGTTAGGGTCAGAGCCCAGATCCTAACATGCTAGTCTCAGCCATCCGTCCTCAAGAGGCCAATTAAATAGGTCAGATTGAAAGGCAGAGAAAAAAAAGATATATCCAGTGTTGGAGGAGAAACAAAGAGGCCCACGGATCCCTCCATCCCTGAGTCTGTCACTGGGGTCCTGACGTGGGGTTGTGGTTGAAATGGAGGCAAGAGGGATCCATACTTCAGTAGTCCTGGTCAAGAGAGAGTCTGGTCCATCATTGCCTCTTCTCTGGTCTTTCAAAACCATCTGACAAATATTTAGGACTGTGTGAACTCTCTCTCTCTGAAAGCCGAACTCCCCCTCTGGCATGCACCATGCTCCCTTCTTCCAGACTGAGGCTCTTGGGGAAATTCTAATTTCCTAGGGACCACTGTTGCAATGGCCTGGTATGCAAAGGGGGAGTTCCTTTAGAATAAGCACTGACATTTATTCCCGACAGACCGGAGACACTACCCTGCTCATCTCTAAAACTAGGCTGCCCTGTGACTTGGCACGGTTGTTTCAGGGTCAAAGAGCAGGAGTAAAAATCTCCACCTCTTACCCCTTTCCTGAATGCAGCTTAAATCATCACCCAACCCCACGGCCACTCTGCGCCTGGAGAGCAATTTTCAAGTTGTAGGTTCGTGTTCCTGTGACAGAGTGGGAAATGGAGAAGAAAAATATTTAAAAAGTCACTAAGCTCTTCCCGGGCCTCAGAGCAGAGTTTAAGTGCCTCCTGTCCCCATGGCGTAACCAGCTATTAGGGGGAAAGCCAGGGTTCTGGCAACCTCCAATATGCCGAGGAACACTGAGAAGCAGAAAAGGGGGATTTATTCATGGCGGCCACACTGGGAAGAAGAGAGAAAAAGGAGATTACCAGCCTTGGCAAGTCCCCAGTAGACACCAGCAGGCTTACAGGTCACTAGACATAGCCCCATGCCTTCCAACCAGTAGCTTCCAAAAACAGAAGCTGAAACTTCAGGACGCTTGTTCGCTGGGCCCTGAGATTCCAACATCTGTTACCTCTGCAGAAGCGGAACAGGAGACAGAGGTAGGACATTCTTCTACTGGAGGGGATGTAAGAGAACAGGGCCCAGCAGAATCAAGGTTAACATGGAAGATAACCTAATGGCAGAGAGCCTGTCCCAACCTGTAACAAAATGAAGCCTGCAGCCTCCGAAAGCAAGAGAAGAATGGTCACGCACAGGACTCACTCAGCTCGTAAAGGGCTTTCCTAGATCCCGACCTTCCCCAACTCTCCTGCTCTTCCGCTCTCGGGGACGCTTTTTGCTGTGTTAATAGACTATTGCTGTCCCTGTGTCCCCAATTCGGGTCTTTGTTTTGGGTCACAAGAACCAGGAGAAGTCACTCAGCACGTGCCTTCTGGACCCCAGTATATATCTAGAACCCAAGGTTGAGGGGCGGGGGGAATAGGATGAAGACATTATGTCTCCGTTAGATCATGGACCTGCCTCTAAGACACTGGACACTTTTGGAAACCAAACAAGGAAATCAAGCTAGGCTTCCCTCAGCCCCCTGCAGTCTCTGTCTCTCTCTGTCTCTCTCTCTGTCTCTCTCTCTGTCTCTCTCTCTCTCTCTCTCTGTCTCTCTCTCTGTCTCTCTCTCTCTCTCTGTCTCTCTCTCTCTCTCTCTCTCTCTCTCTCTCTCTCTCTCTCTCTCTCTCTCTCTCTCTCTCTCTCTCTCTGCCATGGCTTCAGGACCCCTGATTTGCCCAGCACCTGGTTCCTCTGTGCTGTTTGTCACTCTGACTGTCCCAGACTAAATCACATGGTGTGGGATGTGCTGCCACCTCACGAGAGGACAGGAGCTGGCTCTTACAACCCGAACTTAACAAGCACCACAATAAACTGCTTGGTACCTCAAACTGCACTGTTCTCCTCATTTTCTAAACCCATGCCTGAAGTCCAGAGCTCTTCCACAGAGTCTTGTGTGGGGTGGCTTCCTGCCAAGGCCCCAGCACGTGTACCCAACACAGCAGCATTCTCTCCATGGCCTGAGGCCTCTCTACTGTTATTTATGACGTTTCACATAGACACACAGCCCTTGACTGGACAGCAGTTAAGTCCCCTGTTCACATATGACTGTGACACTCTATGTTCAATGCAGCACACACACACACACACACACACACACACACACACACACACACACACACACAGTCTCCTTAGAAGGAGTTGACACTTCACAAGCATGTACCAGGGCTCGAACACAGTCCCAGCAGCCAATGTGTCTAAGAGTTGAGACAAAGCCCACTATAGCCATGAAAAGCAGACTCCCCATCACCACAGGATGGAGGAGAAAACCATTGCTCAAAGCCTCCCAGCAATTAGGGGTGTGGCATCAAGAGCTTCCTAAAGAAAGCTGTCTGCACAGTTTTGTTTTGTTTTTTTCTTTTTTCTTTTTTTCGGAGCTGGGGACTGAACCCAGGGCCTTCCGCTTGCTAGGCAAGCGCTCTACCACTGAGCTAAATCCCCAACCCCTGCGCAGTTTTACTTAAATGATTCTTTTCGGTTTGTGAAGGGTCAGGAGTGACAAAGATTTGAGGAGGTTCTTGTGGGACCTGCAATTACAGGCAGCACACAGACATGTGTCCTCTCCTCTCTGTATCGTGTGGTTTTTCTCTTAGCATCTGGGGGGCTTACCAGAAGCCCCTGTAGACAGCCAAAACCTCCTATAATTGACATCTGACAGTCAGAAGCAGCACAGAGAGACCCCCCTGTCTCCAGCAGCCCAATCTTTTAAGGACCTCTACCACCTCAGGTAGACGGGGGTCTTTGACTTTACCATGGAAAAGAAATTTGGGGCAAACCAGTATGATGATGAGCTGGAGTGAATTTGTTTACTTAAATTTTTATTGTAAAAATACTTTTAAATAAAGATATTGTGCTACAGAATTAGTCAGACCAAAGCCTATCCACCTCAATAAGCAGCTATAGTTAGAGTAACCATTCTAGGGCATCACACGGAGTTTACACTTTCACTCTCAGTTATGTTTTTATGCACTGGTCCATCACATAAAAACAGCATTGAAAAATCAATGACAGAGTGAAAACCAGAAAAATAGGTGTATAGCCTCTTTCATAACTCATGTGTCTGTTACCTAGAGGAACGATTCTGTGGGTGTCTTTCCCATGGGCATATGTTGTATCATGGCTTAAGTTACATTGATTACAGAGTGTGATGTTTACAGTGTTTTAAGGGTTAAAAAATGTCCTTTTGCAAACAGAGATGTAAGGTGGGTTTATGAGGGTCATTCTTTGGATTTAGGAAGGAGGGTTACAAGCTCAAGGTTACAGGCCACTCCAACTCAAGCAAGCACAGTCCAGTTGTCACCTGTAAAGTCACTGAGGTGTCCTTAGGAAGCACATGCTGCCTCTGCAGGCAGATTGGGCTTTATCAGCGGTGTTCAGAGTTTCCTGACTCAGTCAGCCAGGCAAACAAATCCTTTCCTAAAGCCTAGGGCTCTGCCCTCCCATGTCCCCAAACCTGCCTTTCTGCCCTGCCTTGGTAGCTACACAAGCACCCTCTGTCCATTAACTCACTTCTACATTCCAGCAACACTGAGGACGATGATACATGAATGACTAGTAGACTGCACAGCTTAGGGAGTCGGCTTTTCCTAAGTGTGTTCACTCTGCGCTTGGCTGATTCCATGGATAAGAACTCAAGTAACTGATGACCACTCTGGAATTCTGTGAAATGCTGAGTGCAACTGTCTGATTTGTTTTGTTTTTGTTGTTTGTTTTGGTTTGGGTTTTTTGTTTTGTTTTTTGGGGGGGGGTTGTCTTGTTTTGTTTTATTTTGTTTTTTGTTTGTTTGGGTTTTTTGTACAAGCGTTTTGTCCTCATGTATGTCTGTGCACCATGTGCACTGTGCTCATGGGGGTCAGAGGAAGCCACTGGATCCTCGGGAATTGGAGTCACAGATGGTAGTGAGCCTCTGTGTGGGCGCTGAAAAGGAACTTGAGTCTTCTGGAAGAGCAGCCAGCTCTCTTAACCACAGAGCCATCTCTCCAGCCCCTGACGTGTTTTAAATCCATCTGCGATGACTTAGATAGACAACTAGATGTCAAGCCCTTGGTCTGAGGTCCAGGGCATCCCTGAAACCAGGTGCGGGTGCCCTGCTTTTTGCCGTACACACCACGCCCTGTTGTAAGCATCCAAGTGACCTTTCACCCCCTAAGTGGACACTGCCGTGGTGGGGTTTACTCTGACGTCACTGGCTGGTCACTGCCGGGACTGTTAGCACTCGAGGAGTGAGACCTCCCAACGTGAATGAGGCGCTTTCTGAGATCTGCCTGGAAAACTCTGCTTGGATGTGTTTGTCAGTCCCTCACAGCTGACTCTCCATGTTCACAACAAGCAAAGGCTCAAGAGCCACTTCTCCTCCATTTTCCATATACTTGCTTAACCCTCTCACTGCTGTTTTAGACCAACTCGAAGGATTTTACACTTTTCTTAACATGCTTATTGGTATACTGAAGTGGCTGGTGCTAAT
The DNA here is from genome assembly GCF_011064425.1 of Rattus rattus. NCBI lineage: Eukaryota > Metazoa > Chordata > Mammalia > Rodentia > Muridae > Rattus > Rattus rattus. The sequence continues at coordinate 4,235,056 of NC_046162.1, forward strand.
GGAGAAATGTTTTTTTTTTTTACTTCTCCTAAACACATTAGTAAATTCTGTCCTGGAAGAGGAGTTCGGCCTACAGCAGTTAACACAGACTCTTGAAGGCCCTGACGAGAGTGGCCGCTGGTAGTCTGGTATTGTCGCCTGTAAGATATACAAGGATTCCCAAGTGGGAGCGCATTCTCCTGGCTGCGACAGAGATCCTCAGGACAGGAGAGCCACCTCCATCCTCGCAAGTGGCTGCTCCAGAGTGCCTCTGGTGTAGCAACAACGTCTTAGAGAAGAAAGCCCGGGCTTCTTCATGGACCATGCCTTCTGTCTTCCTAAGATACAGTGAGGGCCTGCAGTAGCTTTCTGCAAACGGTTCCGCCTCATCCAATCAGCTCCCTACCGAGAAACCAGAGACTTTCAAACAAGCCAGCTCAGTCTCTCTCCTACCTCTAATGCTACCACAGAATGTTCAAACTAACATTTTCTCTCCCACTTCATCTCCACTGCCGCCCCTCCCTAACCCCTTCCAGCTTCTGTGTTGTTCCTAAAGGAACCGCAGGTCCCTGGTCCCAGGAGGGCTCGCCTAGAAGGTCACTTCCTCCAGCCTTTTCCTTTCATGGTATCCGGTCCCACTTTTTATCCTAGCACCTCTGAGTTCTCAGGACCTTCTCATCCACAAACATCCCTTCCCTTGCGGAAGGCTCAGGCCACTGGCTTGCCTCATGCGTGTACAACCTACCGAGCCTGGATTCCTCTCCAGTGACCCCCCAGTCTAGAATTACAGCCAGGGCACCAGCCTGCTTCTGGAACAAGTGTTAGCATTTTGCTCACAGCAGCTCTGGAAATTAGATGCTAGCCCCACACCCCGTGATTCAGTCAGCAGCAGGAGGAGGCTGGGTCAGGAACACAGAGCTCTCCTTTCTTCTGAGAGATAGCAGTGTTCCAAAGACGGGGGCCACAGAGGAGAGCTAAGTGACAGGCCTGAGAACCGACCTGCATGCTGGAAGCTGACCCTCCCTGGCAATGTGTCAACTGTGACATTTAACAAACCAGGCGATCGCCCAGCTTGGAAAGGAGGTGCCACCTAGCTCTGGGATTGTCGTGTAGCTGGGATGGAACTGGATTTCCCTTTTCAGAACAAAGACAAACACACTCCTCTGGGAAGCCCATCCTGGGAGAGGCTGCATGTATCAGCGGCCCCACTTCCGTGCCAAGTATTCAAAGCCCGCGGCCTGGCCTGCTTGCTTCGGCAGTTCCTGGCAGAGTACGCCAGCATTCTTCAGCTTTGAAATTTAATTGCCTACCATAGCCATGAAGCCCATTTCCAAGGCAGAAAAAGAAAATTGAAAGGGGAAAAAAAAAGGAGTAAGGAAAAAGAAAAGCCACAGGAGTTGTAGGAGAAGTTCTCACGGAAGCAGGCTAAGATGAGCTGGCCGCTGAGTTTGACCGTCAGCCTTTGGGGGAGGTCAGTTTTTTTTAAAAGCCAGTCCCAGAAGCTGGCATTCAGAAGAGGAAGAGCAACAAAGACAGCTCTGTCAGCAACAAGAAAATGGAAGTCACGGGGAAAAAAAACAAAAACAAAAACAAAACCAAAAAAAAAAAACAGAAAACGCTGTCCCCCAGAATCATTGTGATCTGCAAGATAGTGGTTCCTAGCGCTCACGTTCAAGAGTGGACGCTGATGGGTGTGCCAGGGCCAGGTGAACTCCTGGCTTTTGTGTTGTTCTCATTTCTAAGCAATGAGCTTGCTGTAACCTCTTTCCTGTGCCCCAGAAGGGAAAACAAAAACTTTCTCTTTGTCTCCCTCAGACAAATGCAGCTTCTCCATGAGCTACCCACTCCTGCAGACAGACTTCTTAGCCTAGACCGGTCCACTCTGGGTGAACTTGTGTTTTTCTTGCTTGAAGAGAGAAATTTCTTAGGGAAAGGAGGGTGAGATGAGGGGGTGGGGGGAAGCAAGGCTGCCCCTTGTTTCTCAAGTTGGTGCTGTAGTCTCAGCCCCCGCCTCAGAAAACACGGTAGGGCTCAGCCCGGAGGACAAGGGTCCCAGGTTTCACACCACAGTCTGTGTTTGCGGCCTCACGGGGCAGACAAGTTGTCTTGTGTCCATCTTATTTGGAGGACCTACAAGAACCTCTTAGCTCTTTGACATTTCTCAGCAAGTCCAGAGGCGCAGAACGTTGACAGCAGTCAGCGAGAGATACAGAACAACACACTGTAAAACCTCCACGGTGGGAAGGAGGGGACACGAAGGACACACAGCCCCCACATTCAGCTCTCAGAACACTGAAAGAGTGGAGCCCAAGAAATTAAAATTGCCCCACGAGCCTCCACTTGGGAAAAGGAAAAGGCTGAGGGGGCGCTAGTCCCCAGAAAGACATTTCACTTGGTGCTGACAAGCTGTCAGACTGCCTGTTAGGAGGTAAGATGGAGTACAGACAGGATGGCTCAGTGATGGCGGGACCTTTACCAGGGCAACTCAGGTGTTCAAGTCTCTGCTCTTTGTTTAAACTAAAACTTCATCTCAAGACCACAAAGATGGACCTTGAAGCAGGGTAGGGTAGCACTTGACCCCTCTCTCTCTCTCTCCCTCTCCCTCTCTTTTCTCCTTCTCCCCCTCCCCCTCTCCTCCTCTCTCTTCTCTCCTCTTCCCCACCTCTCTCCCCCTCTTTCTCCTCCTCCCCTCCTCTCTCTCTCTCTCTGGGTCCCCCTCTCCTCCCCCCCCCCCCCCCCCCTCCCCCCCCCCCCCCCCCCCCCTCCCCTCCCTCCCCCTCCCCCCCCCTCTCCTCCCCTCTTTCTCTCTCTCTTTCTCCCCTCCTTTTCTTCCTCTCTCTCCTCCCTCCCCCTCTCTTTCCCTCTTTCCTCTTCCCCTCCCTCTCCCTCTCCCCTCCCTCTCCCTCTCCCCTCCCTCTCCCTCTCCCTCTCCCTCTCCCTCCCTCTCCCTCTCTCCCTAAAGGCTGCTGCACTGGAGACAAACAAGCAAACACTTTGTTTTTCACTGTTGTTTGTTTTCCACGGGTGGATCACTGGACTCGATATGAGGGCTACCAGGGACCCAGACTGTCCCTAGCTGTTCCAGGAACAGTGCTAGCTCTTCGGTAGACATTAAGTGTGCCATGTAGTTGAGAGAACCTCAGGCCTGTCTTAGTCTTACTTCTTGTCTGGGTTCTGGCTACCACCTAACATAAGGACCAGCCCTCCTACTGGGGTCCAGGTCAAATGAAACCTGGGAAGAAAGAGGGAGTAGGGGAGGAGAGAAAGAGAAGAAACTACTGTTTTCCAATCATTCATTCATTTTTAATGCTTGCCATATCCCACTCTGTGCCAACCCATGCTGGGTAATAGAAAGACGACTATGGGTGAAGTGTCCCTCCACCGTGAGGTTTTCAGAGCTTCTGTGATGATGTTGACCACTGAAATATACTATTCAATACAAGGAGAGCATGGGACCCAGGGTCCAGCAGGGCTGCTAAGCACAGGGGAGCTTAGATGCAAGTATGAATGACTTGCCCACTTCTATGTGCTTGGTCCTAGGAAGAATTTGTGATCTCCTAACTCCTCATGCAAACCCAACAGAACAGGAGCTTCTGTAACCTCATCTAGGCTCAGGGTGACAGGCCTTCCTAAGGACCCAGAGGCCACGGTCCTGCTGCATACAACAGTGTTGCCCCACGGGAGATAGTAGCTATATCAGTTGTATTTCTGTTGCGGAGATAAAACGCCAAGACTAAGGCAACTTACAGAAGGAAGGGTTTGCTCTGGGCTTGTGGTCCCAGGGGGGCCAGTGTCCATGATGGCAAAGAGAAGGCATACGACAGGAGTAGCTAAGAGCTCACAGCTCAAACTGCAAGCAGGAGGCAGGAAGCATGCTGGGAATGGCAGGAATGTTTTCAAACTCAAAGCCCACTCCCACTGACATCCTTCCTTCCGCAAGGTCACACCCCTGGCCATCAAGCACTGGAGCATATGAGCCTATGGAGGCCATTCTTGTCCCATCCACCACCCTGGGCGTGGACCAGGCATGGACCAGGCTAGCCTAACTACTCCTCTCTTGTCCTCTCTCTCAGTCAGATTCATGACTTCACACATGGAGGCAGAATGCATGGATCAGCTGTCCGGCTTATACCTTCTCTCAGCACACACATATATGCACAGATGCCCACAGGAAGCCATATATTCTCATGTGTTTCCACTCTCACAGTGCAAGGTCTTCAACTATATCCTCTCCTATTCACACTCTCTCATGCTGTCTCGTACCTTTATACACACCTATATCCTCACACACACCCTCAGACACTCCCACACACCCTCATACACTCCTACACACTCCCACAATCTCACACTCCCACACTCCCACACACTCTCATACACTTTCACACACTCACACACACTTCCACACATTCCCACACTCCCCCACACTTCCACACACTCTCACACACCCTCACACATTTACACACTCACACTCACCCCCACTCTCACACACTCCACTTACATACACTCACATTCACACACACATACTCACACATACACACATTCCCACACTCACACACTCACAAACACACATTCTCATTCCCATATACATTCTCACATATTATCTTATACACACTTACTGACACGTTCCCACTGTACACATTCTTTCTATTCTCTCTCTCTCTCTCTCTCTCTCTCTCTCTCTCTCTCTCACACACACACACACACACACACACACACACACACACACACACAGGGAGGAAGGGGACAGAGAGACACAGAAAAAGCACACTTACATGCCCACCCCTTACCCTTTTTGTTCCCAGATGCTTGTGTGACTCTCACACTCAAGCCCTCCAACCTTTGCCCATCTCTTTCCCTCCCAGTCTAAATGCTCCATCAGGATGTCAGCCCTGCCCTCTCCTTTCCTGTGTCCAAGTGGTGTTTGACTGGTCCTTGAGTTCATGAAGTGTTTGTCAAAAGCAAAGGCATTGAACCTGTGACATGGAAAGCTGCCTGCTGACAGAAAGGCTTTGGGATGTGGAATCCCCTCCCCTTACCCTCTGTGGTGCTTGCTCTCAGTACCTCTCAACCAAGACTCCCTGTGACAGGGGCACCAGCAAGTCCGCTATATAAGCCAGACACTGACAGGCCCCAGATCTGCCCACACATTCTCTGTAAATGCTAAATGCACCCGCTTATTTTAATATAGCCAGGGCCACCCACATCTTAGCCCATCTTTGCTGCCAGCAAATGCTTTCTCTTCCTGGCATGCTGCCATAGCCTCCCACTGTTCCTGCATAAGCCAGAGTGCACCTACATACACATTCTCTAGTAGAGAAGCCAGTGAGAGCTTCTGTTATGAGGATGACCTAACAGATATGACCACTCAGTCTATAGCCAAGTGAAAGCCTTTATTTCAGCCGATTGAGACTATACTCAGGTACTTAGGACCCAAGTGTAAAGCGGGGTGTTTTCGGTAAGGAGTTTTTAAAGGCAAAACCACATTCTGGCATCTCTCTTGGCAGCCACAGAAGGGAGATTTTATGCAAGCAAGCAGTTTAACAGAAGATAAGATAAGCAGCTAGCTGGAGAGGGAGGTTTGCACAAGCTTGCAGGGTAAGTTAGCTGGGCATCTTGACCTTGAGTTCCTAGAATAGAGTTGGGCAATTTTCCATAGGACTCTTTATCAGGGAGATTAAATTCTAGTCAAACCTGAAATGGCTTCAGCAAGGATACAAAATGAAGAAATGTGGCAAGAACCTTTGCCTAATAAATAAAGATTTCAGGGGACCAATCACTGGGTGAGGAGTAGGTGTGGCTTCCAGGTAGGAGGAGGGAAGAGAGGAGGAGAAAAGAGATTTGTGACTTTTGGGAAGAGAGCTTGGGGTAGAAGATGTAATGAACTAGAGGCCCCTGTAGATGGATGGGTCAGTCAGGATCTGCCACCAGAGGATTTAATTTAGCATGGCTTACTAATTAGGATGTTAGTAGTTGCCCCCAGATGATTGAGTTACCTGTTGATTCTAAACTAAGTTTGTATTGTGTTTTCCTTCACCTGGAGACTCAACTGAGTTCCAGAGAAAGGTACAGAACACCCCAGCCAGCACTCCAGCCAGCCACAGAATTTGGATGCATGGGGCTGGTGTGGTAGCTACCCGCTATGGGAACTTAGTGAATCAGGTGGAGAGTTTTTAGGAGCTCCAGGCCAGAAAGTCTGCCAAGACGAGAATAGCCTGCCTGTGCCATGTGGCCCACTGATGCCCAGCGTAGTGTGGGATGGTGACATATTTTTAGTATTTCCCATTGCAGAAGAACCCCTGCACTGTCTTGCCCTGTCACACTTGGACTCTGCAAACCAGATCATGGGACTCCCTGTTAAATATCCTCCCTAAGAATTCACTCAGACTTGCCTGACGACCCACAGACAACCAGACTAAGTCAGATGCCGTGTTTTCCCCTTCCTGGCACATGACTCTTTCCCTCCCTAATGCTCAACAAAGTTTGTGCAAGTTCTTGGTTCTGGGATTATTTGACCCTTGGGGCTTCGGCAGGGCAGGTACTGCCTCCACTCTCACCCCAACTTCTTCCCCTTTGTGGAAGACCTGCTGTAAATGTCTATGGAGTACCTGGGTAGATGTGACACCACTAAGAGGCATAGCAGTAGGATAGATGAGAGGCATAGATGGGGCCATGGAACTGGGAAGGATAGAGTTCTGGGGTTTCCATGGTGTTGAATGAAAAGATCAGGAATGGAGAAGGAAATGCTACATGAAGTACAATAATTCTACTCTGGGCTTAGCTTGCTGCAAGGTCCCCTGTCACCAATAAGCTTAAGATGCTACCGAAAGGAGCTCGTCCAAGGAAGGCCAGATGTTTGGGAGATGTTGAAGTCTCCCACAAATGCCTGCCACTCCTAGACAGGCAGCAGCTTGGTACTTCCCATGTGCTAGCTGCCCAAGAGGTTCTCAAGAGCCCACGAGGCCAGGAGGTTAGCACCGTGGCCAACATCCTCCTGGACCTTAGAAAGCCTGGGGAGGCAGCTAAGAAAGATGCCTGACGGGGGACACGTCTAGGAATGGGTAAAGACAGGGCTGATGGTGTGTCAGCAGCTTCCAGACAGACAAAGGGCCTGATTCTTCCTGGCTTCTTTAGAAAGACCAGAAAAGTCCATTCCTCTAAGATAGCAATTGCCCTTAGCAGTCATTGTTCCTTTTCCTTTTAAGAATTGATTCCAATTTAAAATTAACCAGTAGTAATTACACGTAGTTATGAGGTACAGAGTTAATGTTTCAATACACACAGACAGGTCTGATGTTTACCTGGTGTGCCCATCACCTCAAAACACTTGAGATAGCCAACTTACAAAGAGAAAATTGTTGGCTCAGTTCACAGTTTTGGAGATCTCAGCCCAAGATCGGTTTGGGCCTCTGGAAAGACAACATATCATTGCGGATAGTGTTTGCTGGGAGAAAACCTATTCATCTCATAACCAGGTAGTAAGAAAGAGAGAAGAGGGAAAAATCAGGGCCTACGATCCCTCTCAGGCACACTCAGTGATCTGGAGACCTTCACCGGTTCTGACCTATTAGAGGTCCCTGCATGCTGGAGAACAAGCTTTCACCACATAGACCTTTAAGGTCGTGCTCTGCAGCTGCCCTCCTCCAGGGCCTGAGCCTGCAGCCAACCTCATTGTTCACTGTTTTGGTGGTAATATTGACTCATATGCATGTATCTTCCTCGCTGACCCCGGGGTAAGCATCTGAGAGGGCAGAGAGTTATCAGATGATCAAGCCTTCTTCCGGGAACTAATTCTGTGCTGGCAGATGTGAGAGAAGCCTCTGGGAACCACAGGGAGGTAGGCCTCCTCCTGCATTCGGAGCTGAGCTCCTCCCAGAGCCTGCGTTAGGGACAGCAGGCATCCAGCTCTTTCCATCACTAGCCCAAGACTCCTCCTCAGTGAGCCAGGGGTGGGCCTCTTTCCAGGTGGCAACCTCTGGAAACTCCAAGCTCACATCTTTTTTTTTTCTCTTTTTTCTTTTCTTTCAGAGCTGGGGACTGAACCCAGGGCCTTGCGCTTGCTAGGCAAGTGCTCTACCACTAAGCTAAATCCCCAACCCCCAAGCTCACATCTTATGAGGGCTGCAAAACCCGTGACACACCTTTCCTCAGAGCTCCAGAAGGAGCTCTTAAGGCTAATGCTAGACTGGCCAACTATGCCACGTGTGGCTCTCTCTGTCTTGGTGAAGGGTAGCCCACCCAGACCATATGGAGTATGTGTAGAACAAGTTTCTGGAAGAAGGGGACTTCAGTGTCAGCCACACATCCACAGCTACTGTCTGCCACACCCTGGGAGCACACTTCCATAGTTGCTGTCCTTGCTCAGCCAGTACTGGGCCAAATCTACTTCACCTTTGCAACCTCCTGGGCTTGGTGCTACGCTTTATACAGAAGCCTATTCAAATAAATCATCTCTGGGTAGCCAAAGCCCTCCTCTGTGAGGACCCAAATCTTTAGATGCTCAAGTCTCTTTCATCAAATGCCACAGTATTTTCATATAACCTATGTAGATCTTACTCCGAGCTTTAAACCATAATGTCAGTGCTATGGAAATACCTCTGTGGTACCATTTAGGGAACAGTTAAGCCAAGGCCCGCACATGCTCAGTGCAGGTGCGAGCATTTCTCATTACTTCCCACCTGCGTTTGGCAGAGCCCGTGGATGAGGAACCAGCAGACACAGGGGGGCTGACGGTGTACTAACCGGCCTTGCTTCTGCTGGCAACAACCTGGGTGCGTGTGTGTTCTCAAAGGGCTGCGTCTCTGTTTTTAATCTCGCCCTTTGGTGTCATCTGCAGTCTGCCACAGCACGGCACACCCGGCTGTTCTTTATCCTTTAGCGCTCTGGAGACTCTCCCGTAAAGAAGTTGGTGGGCCCCAAGGACTCTCCATCCCTTGGCAGTTGTGCCTGGGGTCAAGGTGACATCTAGGCTTCAACTGACTAGGGACCAAGAAGGGTGTTTAATAAAGACTTTGTTATTGAAATTTGGCTTTACCAGTGTGGGAGAAGAAGGGCCTGAGGCAGGGAGTAAAGGAGCTGTGGGGATGACAGCCAGTTAATCCTGGAGACCGAGAGGTCTTTTAAAGGAGGAGCTCGTGACATCCAAGGCTGCTGCGAGCATCTTGGAGAGAGGAACTGGACATGAGGCAGACAGCAGCAAAGGCTCTGACACTCCGCCTTCTCTGTGCCCTTTTGTCACTACAAGGCTGGCCTCAGGGGGTGGTGGGTGCTGTCCTGTCCCCCTCTGGGTCCTCCTGCTTACACCTTCTGACCAGCTTAGGCCGGCGGACATTCGTGGAAGTGGATTCTGGGCAGCATGGATCTAACTCAGTTCAGTAAAAACCACCATAGTCAAGTGGTGGGCCCCTCTGAGCCCCCGCTTTCTCTTCCACAAAATGCAGATATGTGTGTTTGGTCCGCAAACCAAACTAGAATGGGCACCCGACCACTGTCCACCAACCCTTACGACAGTCTTCATGACCCGAGGAACCCGCAGCCCTTCCCTCTTGGTGTGGCAATGTCTTTAAAAGAAGTTCCATCTTCAGTCCCCATGACTGCGGCCTCCGAGGGCAACCATGTCTAAATTTAAGTCTGGGGTTTAAAACAACATGAAGTAATGCCCCACGGGAATGGCTTTGTGTCTGCACTGCTTTGGGGTTTTACAGAACCAAATTCCTCTGTGGGCAGGTCCATTCAGAGAGCCTTCCCTTGTCCCACCAGGCCTGTTTCTATGGTGACATCGGGGTGAAGATGGGGCAGGTGGCATGGATATTTGACCTTCCAGGCATAGATCTAGCTACCGCCAGTAGTCTGGGGAGCACTTTGCTTCCCCAAGGAGACAAGACATCTCGACAACTTGGCTTTCCCAGTAGAGAAATTAGATGACTGTCTGCCAGGAAGCAATACCCATCCCGTAGCTTCAGAGTCATCTTTCTCTGAGGGTTGTGGGGCTATTTATCCCTTTAAGACCAGTACCTCCTGGGTAATGGCAGGAGGGAGCAGCAAACAGGAAGGGATTCTCTGCTGCCTAAGGGACAGAGAGGAGGCGGTGCTGATGTCACAGCAACGCTGAGCACTCCAAAATAGCTTTGTCTAATTTGAAGGGAAACCATGCAGCTTCCTCCGTCTCTCTGAAGGCTGGGTAGGTTGGGGCCTGGTGGAAGAGGATCCTCTCTCTTGGGGTGCCTGAGGCTAGGAGACAGGACCAGGTGTTAACCAGATGTCAGCAGCAGCTTTAGCCCACACCTCATGTGTTCATCATTTATCAACTGCCCTAGGGTCTGTTATACAGGCTATGGATAAAACTCAGAATGAGGGTGAGGTCAGCGGATGCTAGGGAGAATTGAAAACTTTCTGGGTTTGAATGTGGACTGAGACTTGCAGACTTACGTGTTTGAATGTGTGGTCCTCAATTGGTTGAGGTTGTAGAACCTTTAGGAAGTGGGCATTTCCTGAAGAAAGTGGGTCATGGGGGAAGAGGCGAGCCCAGATGTCTATAGTCTAGTCTTGCTCCGATTCAGTCTTTACTTCAAGTCCCACTGGTGATGTGAGCGAGCAGTTGTCCCCTGCTCCTGCCACCGCAGAGGCACCGAGAGACAGGAAGTCCTGTGAGAATGGGACCAAGGCCTCAGGTAGGTGGAAACTGGCAAAGCCTTCCTCTTGTCCATGCATGGATGTTGACAAGGTGTACAGAAAGCATTGAGGGCGGCTTCCTCCTGGATGATCACAGCCTGAGACTGCTTCCCTACAGAGACGGTTCACTGAGACTACCTACTCCCACCGCCGGTGCCGTGCGTAGTAAGTGGGATGAGATTCCCAGTTGTTGTATAGTTGGGGTTGTTCCATCAGAGCAAGCCCAGCCCTCCATACCCCGGCTTTTCAGTATGCGTGTCTGCGTCTGAACTTTCTTCATTCCTTTGTTCCCCTGTCAAGTTTCCTGTGCCAAGCCACGCTGGATGTGGAACAGAGCTACCTGCCACCGTCTCTTTCCTCCCATGTTAGACCGGATCCTTTTAATCCATGAGCCCATATAAACCCTTCCTCCCTGAAGTTGACTCTTGTCGCGTATTTGGTCAAAGATGCGAAGAGTAACTAACACAGAGACCGGGTACCGAGGACTGGGGCTGTTGCTGTGATAAACCGGAAGTAGCACAGACTAGGTTCCGAGCGCTGGGGTTGTTACTATGATAAGCCGGAAGTAACTAACGCAGAGAACAGGTACAGAACACTGAAGTTGTTGCTGTGATAAACAGGAAATAATTAACACAGAGAACGGGTACTGAGCGCTGAGCTGTTGCTGTGATAAACCGGAAGTAACACAGACTAGGTACAGAGTTCTGGGGTTGTTACTATGATAAACCGGAAGTAACTAACGCAGAGAACAGATACCAAGCTCTGAAGCTGTTGCTGTGATAAACCGGAGCATGTGCGGCTTGGGCTATGGGTGGATTTTGGGTTACAGCCATTGTAGGGTGCTGTAAACTGGCCCATTCATCTTATATTTTGGAAAAGAGTCTACAACCTTCTGCCAGTGCTCTGAGAAAGTTGCATGTGGCTTTTAAAATCGGTGAGTCTTGAACATTTATTAGCCCAGCTCCACTTCCTGCTTCATGTTCCATTGAACAAGTCATGTCCACATAGTTCTCTGCAGACATGTCTTCCCCACTGCGATCGACTGTATCCCTAAAAACTGCGAGCCCAAACACCCCCGCCCCAGCCTCCTTTAAGCTGATGGCCGTCAGGAAAGGTAAATGATACACAATCCAAATTTTAATTCTTAAAATACGGTGAGACCTCCTCACCCATAGGTTCTCAATCCCAGACTCAAACAACTAAGGGTCAAAAATATCAGAATACGAACATGCCAAGATGGATGGGGGAAATCCAACAAGGTTTCAGTTCTACACAGAGAACCATGGGTAACTGAGGAAAGCTGAGAGTACCACAAGTGGTCTTCCCCAGGGATGAGCACACAAGTTAGTTGTCTAGTGCCAAAGCATCAGCCCTGAAAACATACACACAAGTAATATCGCACGGACTGAGCAGGCTGTATTTAGGAATAAATATGAATATGTAAACACATATGTGTACTCAACAACAATTAGTGAGAAAAGGAAGTTAGATGTGGCTGCTACAAACAGGCAAAAGGAGATGGGAAAAACAGAGCCCTGGGCTTGAGGCCAATCACATACAGGGCAGGCACAGGCTTCCCTGTGGATCCTACAGGCCTGTTCCACCTCCTTGTGGGACACTTGGTTCCAGATCAGGAAAGTCATCCAAGTGGGTGTCCTTTGTGTCTAGTCACTGATTGGAATGGGGTTATGGGGCCCTCAGACCCCATCAGGCTCTGTCAGACTTATCATCTACCTGAACACAACCAACCAAGTGTGGTTAGAACCTGGCAGGGCTACCCGAGGCCAGTCAGCCTGAGAGAGAGAGAGAGAGAGAGAGAGAGAGAGAGAGAGAGAGAGAGAGAGAGAGAGAGAGAGAGAGAGAGAGAGAGGCTGCCTGTCAACTTAGACAGTCCTGGCTGGTCTGCCACTGGATTTGGAGGTGGAGGGTGGACAAGAATCCCCTGCAGATAATTTTAACTGTGGTGGAGGAGGTGGAACATTTTGTAATATTTCTATCAGAGCAAAGATAGCTGAATTTCTCCTTTTGGAGCTGCTACAGTGGGCGGTTCTCTTGAGAGAAAACCCCAAACTGGCATCCAGGGGACTCTGACTGCAAGGCAAACATTGTTTCCACCCCACGTGCTCCAACTCAAACTAGGGGCTTTGAACGCTTAGTGCTTTTGAGTTATCAAAGACTCAGGTGACCTTGGGGAAACATCGCACCTGGCGTCACAACCTTCAAAGTAGCTGCGTCTTCCTGGGGATACAGGTTCTCCACAGTGATTCATACAGTGACCAAGAGCAGCTTGGGGAAGAAAGTGTATTTGGCTTGCCTATCCACACTGTAGTCTGCCATTGAAGGAAGTCAGAACAGGAACTCAAACAGGGCAGGAACCTGGAGGCAGGAGCTAATGCAGAGGCCATGGAAGGGTGCTGCTTACTGGCTTGCTCCTTATGGCTTGCTCAGCTTGCTATCTTATAGAACCCAGGCCCACCAGCCCAGGGATAGCACCATCCACAATGGCTTGGGCCCTCCCCCATCAATCACTAAGAGAATGCCCTACAGATTGGCCTGTAGCCTGGTCTTAAGTAGGCTTTTTCTCAATTGAGTTCCCTCCTCTCCGATGGCCTTAACCTGGGGCTAGTTGGCATAAAACTAACCAGCACAACTGCCTTGGGAGAAGAATATATGGAGATTCGCAGCCAAGGGGCCAGCAGTATTAGCCTGGGAGATCTGCTAGCTCTGGGTATGGGGAACTGTTCTCACAGGTCTGCAGCAGAATACTTGGGCTGCTAGAGGTAGGCTTCCATTACATGGGATCTGTCACGCATGTGACTTTATCACAGTCTCTCTCCCTGCCCAGCTACCAAATAGCCAGCTGACCCCTGAAGGTTGATGAAGCTAACAGAGAGAAAACAGATGCACAGCATGGAGGTGAGACTCCTACCACAGATCTGAGGCTTCCGTACAGTCATGTCTGAGTGTTGCGTTTGGACTCTGGTTCTGTGTGACAAGGGCTTTCCCTTTGGGCCAAAGCAGTATGGGTTAAGGTCACTGGTCCCTTCTGACGATTGTTCTCAAGCGACTAAACAAGGCTCTTACTTCCTTTGCTTATTTCTATGACCAAACACCTGACTAGAAGCAATGCAAAGGAAGGGGGTTTGGGGTTAGGGGTTAGGGGTTGGTTTGGCTCCTAAGTTGTGAATAGAGTTCACCACGGTGCGGGAGACAGGTAAGCAGGTGTGTGTGAAGCAGCTGGTCACATTGGGGACTCAGTCAGGAAGCCCTGAGATCCATTAACCCTCTTTGTGTTTGGTCCACAAGCCCAACCCTTGTAAGGTGCCACCGTGGCAGAGTGGATCTTCACCCCTCAGCTAACCCAATCTCAGAACTCCCACGCAGACATGCCCAGAGGTTTGTCTCCAAGGCGATGCTTGAGTCTGCCACATTGATGGTCATTATTAACCACCACAAGGTGTACTGATCCATACATGACCAGACAGTTACATTTGCTACGAGAGATTATTAGGAAGCAGGTGTGCAAGGAATATTAGGGAGGGAGGGATAGAGGGAGGGAGAGAGGAAGGGAGGGAGGAAATTAAAGATCTCAGAGGCAAATAAAATTCTGCAGTTTCCTCTAGGTAGTTTCCACTTGGCTGGGCATACTAACATCTGTTGTGTTTGTATCAGCAGAAGAAAGGGCCACAACTCTCAACACAGCTAGTCAACTTTAAACCTTACCTACTTCCTAAAGACTTAGTTTCAAGAGTTTTAGAGTTAACTGTCCTGGCACCCAGAACTTCCTTGGCCACTCTTTGAGCAGACCCCCCAAGGTTAATGGGCTCGACATGTCTTTGGCATTTATTGGATTTTACAAGGTAATGGATCTGACTTAGAAAGCTGACCAGATATTCCAAATTGGTGGCGGCTTTGGGGAGCTGTCTTCGAATAGACACTTGATGAGGTCACCTTGAATGCCTGAGTCCACAGAGACTTAAGAGAAGATGTCAGAATGCTAGAAATTGCAAAGTGATCAAGGTCTCTGCCAGGGACCCTCAGGGTGCCCTCTAGCCCGACCTGCTCTACCCACAGATTCTGTGATTCACATTCTCTCTGCCTTTCCCTGTCTGAATAATAACAGGTGTTGGTCTCTTTTGTTTAAAACAGAAGCCTTCACTTATTCCACAAACATTTGTGGGAAAGCTTGGACACAATGACACTAAATAAGCAAATACTTCCCGGCACAGAAAGCCCAGAGATTGTGATGAATCATTTCTTCTCTATTGGCTTAGAGGCTTGTGCAGGACTCCCCAGAACCCAAATGAGATCTTTGTCCCATAACACGTCTGTCAGAGAGGGCCAAAGAAGGAAGGATGGAAGCAGGATGATTGGGGGCGGGGGGGAGGTCAAGAAACCCTCTGAAAGCTGGGCGTGTTTTAACTGGGTCTCGAACACCACGAAGAAACTCAACAGATGAAGGAGAAAAAGGATGCCTAGGCTGGGCATTCAGGATAACATGCAGAGACACACATCGGTGATGGTGATGATGGTGGTGATGGTGGTGGTGGTGGTGATGGTGATGATGATGGTGATGATGGTGATGGTGATGGTGGTGATGGTGGTGATGGTGGTGATGGTGATGGTGGTGGTGGTGGTGATGATGATGATGGTGGTGGTGGTGGTGATGATGATGGTGGTGGTGGTGGTGATGGTGATGGTGATGATGGTGGTGGTGGTGGTGATGATGATGGTGATGATGGTGGTGGTGGTGGTTGTGGTGGTGGTGGTGGTGGTGGTGGTGGGGGTGGTGGTGGTGGTGGTGGTGGTGGTGGTGATGGTGGTGGTGATGGTGGTGGTGGTGGTGATGGTGGTGGTGGTGGTGTGGTGGTGGTGATGATGGTGGTGATGATGGTGGTGATGGTGATGATGATGGTGATGATGGTGGTGGTGGTGGTGGTGGTGACACTCACATTGCACCAGCATTTAGAAGAATAATAAACAGCTGAGTAGCTACTTATGAAGAAGCTAGTTACATCAGATGTGAGGTTCCGTGGGACCAGAAGGAAATCTGAGGGGAAATCCCAGGCACTGCCTGAAAGGTGGTGTGTTATGCTGGGAAGTCCTATTCCTTGGTCTTACCCAGTTCCTGGCACATGACCCCTGAGAGCAGTGGAAACTTCAGTTACCAATGGATTTTGTGTGCTAGTGAAGTAAATGATGTATGGTACCTGGCAGCCCTTGGGTAGCTTCAGGATTGGAGGATTGGGGCTTCTACCCCAACCCCTCAACCTCCAGGGAGGCAAATGGGTTTGGAGGTTTATCCTGATACCCAATGATTTAATCAACCACTCCTAAAAACACCCAGAAAGGACAGAGTTCAGAGATCTTCCAGGTGGTGAACATGGAGGATCCCAGGCGAAGGCGTGGGGGCTTCTCACTCATCCATACTTACTGATACCTTTCCAGCCAGTTTTCAGCAGCGTTGTCTGTTTGTTGTGTCTTTTTAAAATGAGACAGAAAACATAGGTGGGCATCTCCCTCCTGCTCTGTCAGCCATGCAGAAATGAATCCACCTCGGGGAGAGAACGGGAACTTGTCACACCTATAGCCAGGAAGAACAGGTAAGATAGCCTGGAGGTTGTCCCTGGTGTCAGAATGTGAGGCCTGGGCTGACGGCCTGTGGGGCATGAGAGTCTGTGCAGGAAGATGATTCCCTTCAAACTGTTAGAAGCCGGGAGGACAGTTTTGCCAGCTCTTCAGCGGAGTCACAGGAGGGGAATGTGAGGACTTAGAGCAGTGGAGCCCGTGACACTAGGCAGGAGGAAAATTCATCTCTTCTAGTGCTACAGGCCCCAAGGGTCTGTCTCAACTACTGACTGGCATCAGAATGATGGGACCAAGGCTCCTTCTAGAGGGGAGGGCAGAGTGGCTGTAGTGTGTCAGGAGCTCCTGATGCCGTTGGTGCTAGCGAACTCTAGACATTCTGAGTGGCTGCATGATCTGTGCACAACACCATCGACCCCCACCCCACCCCCACTCACTCCAGAAAGCCCCTATGGCTCTCCTGGAATTTCAGTTAGTTGTCTGGAGGTTGCTTTGAGATCTTCCATGGAGAAGTGGAGTCCTGACTGAAAGAAGTCACAGCGCACATCGCAAGCGCCAAGAAGCACAAAGTACCTTGCTGAAAGGCCGGTCCCCGATGCACACACCTTTAGCTCTACTTTTACAGCCGCCGTCAACCTAAGGACTTTCCTTTCTCTTACAAGGCCAAGTTGGAGCGCAAGCTAGGGAATGGCGTTATTTTTTTTTTTTGATTCACGGTGAAAGCATTTGGAAACCGATAGATTGTTCTGCCGTTGGCACAACTTAGTGAAGAGAGCCAAAGCTATTTTCAGGTACACATTTAAAGGGTGCGGGGTAGTACGTGAATATTTCAGTCAAGCTGTGACCCTGTCATCTGCTAAGTGTCCCCAAGCATTGGAGTTGGGCTTGGAACGTAAGCCTTCCATGAGCCAGCTGTGAAACTTGGAGGAACCCTGGTTGAGCCTGGGCCCCTCAGCGTGATCAGATGGCAGCTACGTCATGGAACCCACATGCGGGGAAAGTGAGAACATGCGTATGAAGGTTACTGAGGGATACAATTACAGAATGTGTGTGGTGCATGAAGCCCCTGTGGCCCCCAGGCAACTGGGCTGCAGCAATGCATCAAACTTCATTCCTGACTGTGGAGAAAGCAAGTTGGGGTGAGCGATAGATAGTCTGCAACATTACGCTACCTGCCTTAGTCATGTTCCAGTGCTGAGAAGAGACACCAAGACCAAGACGATTCTTATAAAGGAAAGCATTTAATTGGCGCTGCCTTTTAGTTCCATTATTACGATGACAGGGAGCGCAGCAGCAAGCAAGCAGATGTGGTGCTGGAGAAGGGGCTGAGAGCTTTACGTCTTGATCTGTAAGCAGCAAGCAGAGAGAGAGAGAGAGAGAGAGAGAGAGAGAGAGAGAGAGAGAGAGGATGTGAGAGTTTTTGAAACCTCACAGTCAACCCCAGTGACAACTGTCTTCTATTAAGGCCACGCCCTATTCCAACAAGGTCAAACCTCCTAACCCCTCCAAACAGTATATCAACTGGGGACGAAGCACACAAATATATGAAATAAGAAGGTGAGGAGGGCGCAGAGAAATGGACGCCACTCTTTGGACACAGCTCTCCTGACCACCCAGTGTCTAAAGCCCCATAATCGTGCCTGCTTTTGTCACTCTTCTGTCTTTCCTGGGCTCAGTATGTCCTCATGCATTTACTCAGGCGTCTCTGTCACGATGCTATCCTTCCAGCCTGGATGAGGAGCTCCATGTAGCCAGAGACCTGGTTTGTCTGTGTTCCTGGTGACAAGAGTCCTGTACTTGGAAGAAAGATACGTTGGGATAAAAAGGTAAATCCAGGGAGTAGCCACAGTCCAGTAAAGAAGGCACCAGGGCAGCCGGCCAGCTACTTGACGCTCAAGTACTGCTTGGTACTTAAAAGGGGAGTGGAGGTGAAGAAGTGGCAGGCAAGGAAGATGGAGGGACACGTGCGGGCAGCTCCAAACTGAGACGTGGCCCTTGCTTCAAACTCTAACTCCAGGGTTCCCCCTTCTCTATTGGCTCTAGCTTATGACAGACCTCACAATTCCCTGTAGGCTGGCTGAGTGCAGCTTGTGAGTTTCTATAGTAACTGTCACCATAGCACCAGAGGCCTGGCTCCAACTTCCAGCTCTGCTGAGCCCCTGAGCTGCTGTCATTGGCTCCCGTCCTAGCATCCTTCATTCCACAAGATCGAAAGAAGACGGAGGCAGGATCTACACAGGCGGCCACGGCTAGGGCCCTGCAAGGAGGGCTGTGACAGGGATTCGTGGCTCAAGTGGGCATGGCATCTGCAACAACAGAACAGCGCAGAACTGGCCATCCCTGAGAATCTCAGTTTGCATCGTTTTGCTCAGTCGGGGAGGAGCATCACATTGAATACACAGCAAATGTGGATCAGGAAGGCCTCCGTAGGGTCTAGTGTGGAACACTAAGAAATGAAAGAAAATAAATAAATAAATAAATAAATAAATGTGTGTGTGTGTGTGTGTGTGTGTGTGTGTGTGTGTGTGTGTGTGTGTCCTGAGTTCCTGTGGCTCCCAAGCCTGTGGCCTCTCTGGGCCTCACTTTCTCATTCTGTGAAATGGGAAGAGCACATAATGATACTACCAGCTACTTCTGTTGACAAATAAGCCCTGCTCCTTATATTCATGGTTGCTTAGCTCTTGGTGGGAGAACGATGATGGGATGCACAAGTCTCTGGGCTCATCACCAGCACCGAGAACACTAAATTTAGATAATGCATTAATAGCTAATGCCTTGAGTGTTTATGTGTGTGCCTGAGTACATGTATGGGGACCGAGCTGCCATCGTTTACTCCCTTCCTTCCATGCATGCAGTACCCATGGAGGCCAGAAGAGGGCACCAGATCCCCTGGAACATGAGTTACAGATGGCTGTGAACTGCTGCGGGGGCGCTGGGAACCAAAGGCAGGTCCTCTGCAAGAACAGCCAATGCTCTTAACCATTGAGCCACTTCTCAGCCTCCAGATGATATTGGGAAAGTGATGCTGCCCCAACGACCTCAGCTGTATGCCCTGATCTCTCTGTGCTCAACTTGCTGTTCCCCTCCTACCCCAATCCAGCATTCCTGGTAGCCTAGGTAACAGAAAGAACATGGCTTCCTGAGTCATGAACTTGACTTTCTTTCCAACTGCTGCGATTTGCTGGCCTTCTAACCCTGGACCTGATGAGTTCTCTCTGAGCCCCAGTTACCCAACCACCAGTCTCCAGTGATTCCCTTGGTTATAAGACTTAAACCCCGCCTGGCTGGGGTGAAGTGACTCCGGTGAAGCAACCCTAGTGATGGGGTGGCCCAAAGTGCCAGATTTAGCAAACAGAAATACAAGACGTCAAGGAAATTTGAACTTCAAATCAAGGCCTTTAAAAATTATTCTAGGTATGCCCCGAGTATTATATATAAATCCAGATTTAACTGGATAACTTCCATTTTCTCTGGCAGCCACGGGTGGGCAGATACTAATAAACAAGCCAGATCTCCCTGCTAGGTAGCACCACGAGCACCCACCGCCATCTCTGCAATTTGCTTTCTGTAGCCATCAGAGGCAAAAATAGCTTGCAGCTGCTCTCCCCACACCCCATCTCATATCACGATAATGTCCCCGCCTCAAGGGCCTTGTCTACCAGCCTGCCAGGGGCTGCTTGTTTCTCTGCAGTCTCTTCTGGCAATTGGATCCCATCAGGGCCCAGCAGGCTGTGTCCTACTGGGATCCTCAGTCCCCAGACTCTGGTCTCAGCACATACATGGCAGCTGTCCATGCTGAATGGAAAGAAAGAAAGAAAGAGGGCGGGGGGAGCATGGCCACTCCTAGGTATGGTGAAAGAGAAAGAACGGCTTATATTATAGATATAAGGGAGACATAGCCAGAGGCAGAGACATCTGGAAGAATCCAGAGTGGTCATGACCTTGAACCCTGTGCGAAGAAGGGGAGGGAAGGCCAAAGGTATAAAAGAAAGAGCAAAAGGAAGACTAGTAACCGAAATGGCTGGATTACATAGGGAAAAGCCTCTGGGTGAAGGGCAGACCAACCCTTGGGCTGGAGAGTTCAGGGTAGAGGATAGGGTACACCAGCCATATCCAGTAACAATAGGAACTGAGGGATGCTGGGAAAACCTGGAGGCCAGGTCCGCTTTGACGTTAAATAGGTACCTCAGCCACTTGTCCAGGGTTTCAAACTTAGCACATACAGGCTTCTGCAAGCCTGTGGCCCTGTGCCTCTGGGCTTCGGTTTCTGATGTGTGCGATGAGGGAGATCACAAGCTAAATGGCGTCAGAATTTGTGCCAGGACTGCAGAGGCAGCAGCAGTGGGTATACGGATGAGCTCTCGTCATTTGCTATCAAGCAGAAAAGTGGGCTCAGTGTTGCCTGTGCCTGGATGCTTTAAAAAAAATGAAGATCTGGAGAAGTATGGGGAAGTCTCTCGATCTGGAGTGATAGTCTCCCATCTTGATCTCCAGAGTAGGACATCTTGTCCTGCAATTCTCTGGGGGGTGGGGGGGTCCTCAGGAGGTTTCTGCAAAGTCCTGCAGTGGAATATGTCCGTGTGTGTTTCAATGCAGATTCTCTGGCATGCAGAATCTCTGGATTAACAGCCAGCCTCAGAGGGTGCTTATGGCCTCTATAACTTGGGAATGATTTTCCAGATTTTCCATTGTCTTAGGTCACACCCTCACCTACATCTGTTACAGTGGGGCTAGGGCACCCTCTCTTAGTCCCCACGGTGTCACCTTCCAGCCTACATCAGAAGTGGGGTGCACCTCAGAGCATAGCGGGAGCACCCTGTGTGGCAGAGCTCCCTGCCACCTGCCCATCACTGTGCCACCTGTAATTAGCAAACTTGAGAGAAGGACTTTAGCCTCCCTGTTTCACAGGTCAGAAACCTGGGGCTTTAAGAGAACAGGTGACCTGGCTGAAGCACTAGACTTCAGTGCCCACCTCACGTGACACCAGAGGTTCCAGGGAGCCTTCTGCTCTGAGCCAAGCTCACCCCCAAATGCACTGAGGAGAAAGACAATCGTGGTGAGAAGTGTTAGCCAGCATCCCTCTTTCCTCATGGTGCGAGGAGGGACATGCAGCTGCTTCTGAGAAGCCAAGGGTAGCTTTGGTGAGAATGGCTGTATCCTGGAACAGAACAGTACTTCCCCAATGGAGTCGACATTCCATACGAGCCCATCGTGTTTGTGCAGCACCGTGGTTCACCTCCAGGCCCCACGTCCAACTGTTACCAAATTTAAGTTATTATGATTATGGTCTTAAATCACAGGAAATCTTCATCAACAGCCAGGGTGTCTCTGTCTCTGTCTCTGTCTCTCTGGCTATATTTACCTCCGTCAATATGCATCTATCATCTAGTCACGATTAGGCAAGCTGCAGCTTCAGAATGAACTGCCCATTGTGTGCCCCCCCCGATGCTAGGCACCAGTGACTGTATTGCGGTGTGGCCGCCTCTAATAGACACGCTCTCTCATCTCCCCAAAGGTCTGGGAACAGAGCTGTGCCGTCCTTCAAATCCCAACTGTCCTCCAAAGGCTATATTCTCAGCTGTAGCAGTACTCAGAGGTGTTGGAAGTGTTCAGAGGTAGGAACCTAGTGAGAGGTCCTCAGATCCCCAGGTTGCAGGGTATGTCCTTGTAGAGGACAGTGGGACCTCAGTTCCTTCCATTTATTCTCTTTGCACCCTGCTGCTAGTAATGCTGGCATCTCTAACTGTGCATGCTCCCCCACTACAGGCCCAAAAGAAATAGGCTGACCCTAGGCTAACATCTTCACAGCCCTGAGCCAAAGGAAACCTTCCCTCCGTGTAACTCCACTGTCTCCCGTGTATATTCACAGAAACAGAAAGCAGACTCTGTACACAGACAGGAGGTGTCTTTCCCTCAGGTAGAACTGTGGGGAAATTCCTTGAGGCGAAGCCCTTGAATTGAGCTGGGCGTGGCCACATGCAAATGAGGAGGGCAGGACCAAGGAGGGGCTGAGAATCCAGTCCTCCAAATTTAGCCTTCCGGACACTTCTCCAGGCAACCCCCAGCCCTGAGCTTCATTGACTAAACTCCCAGCGTCTCCCATATTGAAGCCACCCTCGTGCTGTTCACTATTTGACATTCTTTCAGTCATTATCGCTCATTTTATTTTGAAGCTATGTTATGAGGGAGAATGTTTAACCTGTCATATTTATGAGATAAGGGGTTGTGTTTGATATTTAAAAAAAAATGGCAATGATAATATTAAGAACAAAGAGAGTGGAATCGTGGCAGTGAGGGCCAGCCTGGCTTGGCCCTGGGAGGTATGGGGAGACCTGCTCCCCGCTCTCCTCATGATCTGGAAGGGAGAGCAAGGGCAGGGCATCATAACACACCATCCTGAGCTCATCCTATGCAAACAGAAAGGCTGAACGGTGACTATTGGAAATAATCCCTGTATTTCTTTATCTGTGCCCCCTCCCAAAGAAACACTTAACTAATAATAGTACTTAGGGAAACCTGAGTGTTGGTATTCTGTCTAAGCTCCACCCCCACAGTTACCTGGCAACAGCCAGCTGTGCCTGGCACTATAAATGGGACTGCTTGCCCCCTCCTCTTTCTCTTTCTCTTATTCTCTTCTCTTGTTCTCTTGCTCTCTTGCTTTTCCCCTCTTCCCCTTTGTCCCTTCTCTCCCCATTCCCCTCCCTGACTTCCCTCCACGTGCTCATGGCTGGCCTTTACTCCTCTCCTCTTCTACTCTTCTTCTCTCATTAAACCTTTTCACGCGGAACCATGTTGGCCCATTGTGTTTTGTCAGGAAGCCAGCCGAGATTTCTACCCCAACATTGAGTCTCAGCTCAAACCTAAGGCTAAAGTCCATATGTGGGCTTTTTTCCCCCATTTAAAACTCAACTTCTTTTTAGAATGAAACGTAAAATTTCTTCTAGTTCCAGCTTCCTGTATGTGTGGACTAGATTTTTCTGCTCCCTAGATCCCTAGATGTTTTCCTGATACTTCTCTGAGGTCTGGGAATGGCATATAATCTAGACTTCTTTGTGGATCCAAGTACCCATTTCCCTAGCTTGCAGGAGTTTGCCAAGAACTTCACTGCCTTGGGCTCTGGCCCTTCCTGGAGTGGAGGTTAGAGGGGAGGGTGGTGATGAAGAACTAATCGTTGTGGGGGAGAAAAACTGAGGTTCTTTCATGCAAGACAAATACACAAAGTCACCCTGGCTTCCAGAGAATTGGCCAAGGCCTCAATCACAGCTGCATTTCAACCCCCTCCTCCCTCTGCCCAGCTCTGACTCCTAGAGGTCCCTGTCAGAGGCCCAGCAAAGGAAGCCTCCCTCACCACGGTCCTAGAAGCCCCAGGGTGTCCTCAAGTTCCACAAGCCCTGAAAGCCTTGAAGGTCGCTGGATTTCTTCTTTCAGTGTTTTACTATATCAGTTAATGAGCTTCTTTCTCTCCAGCACCATTACTGTTTCCTCAAGTGCTTAGTGGCCTCAGCTCTAATGACAGGCGGCCACTCACATGGACAGGGAAGGGGCTGTCTTTCAGGCTGCGGAGAGGGGAGATTGGATTACATTACAGGGTGGCAGGAAAAGGTCACTGTTCCCCACTTAGGTTGCCCGTCAGTAAGGAGAGTGCAATCAGCGGTTCTCCTGTAACAGGATGTGTCGTGTACAGCCGGGCAGAGGAGAGCCGGAGTGGGAAGCATCCACCTTTGCTCTCCTCTGAAATGGCCCATCTTCAAAAATAGCCCACAAGCTGCCCCAGACTTGACCCATAACATCTCTGAAATTTAATTTCAAATGATGGTCTCAGCGATTCCATATGCCACCCAATCTGGCCTAAACCCCGTATAAAGGCAGGAAACAAATGGATTCAGAGCCTGCAGGCTGAGGAAGCAATTTGGGATGTGGCTGAGAGGGCCCCTGGGTAATCCTACTTAGCATCAATCAGGCTGCTCAAAGGAGCTCCAAGGGCTCCAAGGTCACTCTCTGGTCCATTTCCTGTTACAGCCAGCAGAAGAGCTGACCAGAGAGTCCCAAGCCTGACCCATGAGAAGCAGACACGGGATTCTGTGGTCTATGAGCGGTCTGTCCATCCGAGGCCCCTATGCTGAGACCTTCAAGACAGGGAGACTAGTGTTCTTAGGAGTGTGCCTTCAGAGGGGACTGTGGGTCTCCAGCCTCCCTGTTCTGGAGATGTGGTCTCTTCAGTCCTTGTGTTCTCTTGCCATCTGGGGATGTCCTTTCTGAACATCAGCTCTGGCTCCCAGCAGCCCTCTTCCAGACATCAGGCAAAGGAAGCTTCTCTCATGTGGACCTCATCAGAGCCTGCTCTGTGCCATGTGAACGTCTGGCCTCTAACACTGTGATCAGAATACATTTTCAATGTTTCAAATATCACCAAACCAAGAGTGACTTCAGGCTAAGGCAGCCTGACCGGTCACCAGTCCAAACGTCTGGTATACCATACATCTTTAGCGAGCGCCTTATATGTGCTATGCCAGCAACTCTCCGGGTCTTTGTTCTCAGGACTCTACACTCTTAAAAATAATGGAGGAGCCTAAACCAGGCACAGTGGCACAGGCCTATAATCCCACCACTCAGAAAGCTAAGGCAGGGAGGTCATAAGTTCAAGGCTAGCCTGGGCTACATAGTGAGCTCTGCTCCAACCTGAGCTACACAGTGAGCCGTTGTCCCACAGAAACTAAAACAACGAACATCACTGAGAACCTCAAGGACCTATTTACAAGAAGTAAAAGTGGACACACCTATTTGCTCATTCATCGTTTAATGTAACGGATCTAATCCAATACATATTCGTGGGCAGCAGATTTTCATGGAAATAAACTCCATTTTACGAGAGCAGGGATGTTGAGTGAGAAACTCTGGCATTGCCATACATGTTTCCTAACCCTTTTGGGTTTAATCAAAGACACCTGGGTTCCCACACCTGCTCCTGTATTCAATTTAGAGCCATAAATTGGGCTAGCCTGATGTCCTACAAGGGGATACTCGGAAACCTTGGGAAGAACTTTAACAGCCTTATGGGGATGCTTCGACATTACACTGAGCCCTTGACAAAGGGTTAAAGGTTGCTGTGGTGACTGATCCCAAACTGCCTTCTCTGCTCTGTCACAGTAAGCTCCATTGTGCAGTGTCCATCTGGAACCCAAATGCATCGACAGCTCGCACAGACCTGGTTACCCAGTGGAGACATCCTGCCTGCCATGATCTCTCCTATCAGACCAAGGGTTCGGAGAAACCACTGAGCTCACAGTGGCTTAACAGATAGTTATACTCAAAGGCTATCCTTAGCCATAAACACCATCAGCTGTTTTTATAGCAAAGACATACCCGCTTTGCTAACTCCTGAGGAAACTTGGGCCAGTTACCCGTGTCTCGTGGGTCACGCCCACGTCTTCCAGGTCGAAATGGCATTCTGCGAAGAACGGCTTCCGGCTTCCTCGCTTCCTCGGCTCAGAGGCAAATGGGGCAGAGCTTTCGCACAGAGCAACGCGCTTTCTTCACCCCTGCTGACTTTGCCACACAGGATGCTAAAAAGGACACTGCTTCCATGAGGACTTTGGGGGATTTTGCTGGTGGTTGAACCCAGGGCCTGTCACGTGCCACCTCTCAGCCCTCATTAAGGACATCCTTAGGGGACCCTGGCCTGTGTGTGCATGCACGTGTGTGCCAGCGGAGACCTCAATGGCTGTGCGGTGCTTCGGGGTCATTTCCCACTGCTACTAAAATGCCAGCAGTTTTATTCACTAGCAGAGCAGATACCAACAAGATGAAAATAGGAAATAGTACCCCAGAGGCAGAAACCTAGTGGTGACTTCTAGGACACCTGAAGTGGTCTGGCGTTCCCCGGGATACGCCGAGCACACACACGGAGAACCGTTACACAAAGGGGATGGGCCGGTTCTGCGCCTCCTGAGGCCTGGCTGAAAAGACAGACTTTGGGCAAACGTAATCACGCGTGATGTGACGAGTGCTGGAGATACTGGCAGGCTTCGGGCTGCAAACGTCGCCAGGGCCTTCCCAAGGTAGGAAACTTTCGAAATGGATCTTGACGGCTGAGTAGGAACTCCTCCAGAAAGAGAAGGTGAACCTTAATGTTTTGAGTTGCACAAGGGTGGGGTAGGGGTCCTAACAAAGAAAGGCTTTTGGAGACTCTCCCAAAAAAAATGACGATAATCGTGTGTGTTCTTATCGGGATAATACCGGCCACGTCATTGAGTGTTCGTCCTGTATAAAACTGAAGCTCAGAGTTCACATACAGTAACATATCTCATTGTCTCCACCAACCTGTGAAATACGGGTAATTTACTCGGAGAGGCCGAGAAGCTTCCTCAAGGACACATAGCAAATCCACAGGGGAAGCCGATACTAAAACGAGGCTTGTCTGATTCCTAAGATCACGCTGTTTCTCTCTCCCTGAGCCAGGAGAAAGAGCAACATCCTGGCACCTTTTCTCAGACCTCAGTTTTCGTCTCCGATACAGCTAGAGGAGCTTCATTCCCTTCCGGCAGTCTTCCAGAGCTCCACCTCTGCTCTGACACTCACTCCCAAACACCGCAGGCCCAGCCCTGGGATTCTGGGATTCCTCCCTCTTGGCCAGACCCGCTCCTGTGGTTGTGCCTGAGCAGTGACCTCTGTCGGGAGTCCAGTCAGCTTTGATCCACAATAAAACCAGCTAATCCTGCTGAGATCAGGTGGGTCTCCTTCCCAACCCTCTCTCTGTGGTCTGCCTATTGTTAGTCCCCTCTGCAGCAGCCGGCTGACCCCTGCCCAAGGCTGTGGGCTCTCATGTCTAGAGCACACATGGACCTGGGTTCTTGCTTTTTTTGGTCTTGAAGCTTCTCTTCTGGTCCCTGTAAAATTGGAACACGGGCACCCCACCTCAAAAGGTCACATTAAGATGATGCTTAGATAAAAGGACCAGGCCCCAGGAGGAACTGAGTCAATATGCACAGGTCCTGACAGTTTCGCCATTTTAAGCTCACCAAGTAGCTTGAAATGGTATCCAGACATGCAGCTCTTTGGTTTTCCTGTAGGTAGGTCTATTCCTGGATGCTCACTCCCACTGGGCCTTCCGTGTGGGCCCTGTGCCTGTGAAAGCTCTTTGGATCCAAGGAATGTAAAAGCCCAGAAGCCTGACTCTCCAGCCCTGCCTAAACACTCAGCAAGCCGTCCCCATTTCTGATTTTACACAGGATCCCTAGGGGGGCTTCCTGATAAAGTAGACCATCCTCTCCTACTAGACACCAGGAAAGCATTAACCATTGACCATGTCCATAGTCTCCACACTCAGGAGACTGAGGCAAAAGCATTGCTGTGAGTTCCAGGTCAGCCTGTGCTGGGCATGGTAGCCCATTTCTGTCATCCCTGCATCCCATGTCCATGCAGGGGCAGAAGAACCAGGAGTTCAAGGTCATCCTCCTTGGCCAGCCTAGACTATGTGAGACCCTTAAAAATAAATAAATAAAATAGGAGAACAAAAAAAGAAGAAGAAGGAGGAGGAGGAGGAGGAGGAGGAAGAAGAGGAGGAGGAGGAGAAGCAGCAGCAGCAGCAGCTCACCTCTGCTGTGGTCACTCTACCAAGTGGCCATCAAGAGCATCCTCATTCCCAGCTCTGACCCCCATGGGGATGATGGGATATTGGCTGTCAGGGGACGGGTTAGCCTTTAAGCCTAGAGAACCGAGTGCCTTGGGATTTAGGCTGGAGACTTTGTTCTTCCTACACGCTCTTGGCTTCAGGTGAACCCCTGAGGACAAAGTGTGATGTGGAAACTTCAAAGGGCAACTTGAGAAAGTGTGTAACCCTGGATGGGACCCCAAGAAGCTACTTCCCAGAATTCTTCCTGCCCGCAGACCCCTAGTTAGTGAGGCAGACGCTCTCCAAGGACATCCAGGGGTCTCATCTCTCAAGTGTTTTCGGATTTTTCTTTCAGATTGTACAAAGGTCTTGCTAGGGTGCCCCCAAATGTGTTACCATGACAACTATACTAACATGAGATTCAATTCCAGGCTTGCATTGCCCAGTGTCATATTGAGCACAGGTTGCTATGGGGTGGAGGGAGGATAGCTAAAGCATAGGCCAGAATCCTTCCCAGAGAAACCCTGTCCTAGAATCAGGAACTGGGGACCAGGCCCAGAGTGGTCAGCTTTGCCTCTTGGGTGTTATTTGAAACACACCCAGGGGAAACTGGGACTTGTATTTTCCCAGCATCATTCTCCATCAGACATTATCTGTCCTGCAACTCGCTCTGTAGACCAGGCTGGCCTTGAACTCAGCGATCCACCTACCTCTGCCTCTGGAGTGCTGGGATTAAAGTGGATTATGAGCCACTACAGCCTGGCAAGACATTTCTTTGTGCCTCATCTCATCGAATTCCATGAGACATTGTGTCTTATGTTTCAACTTTTCATCGTGGGTATCTATTGTATGTGGTACTGTGCTACATAAGGGCATGTCCCCCAAAATTCTATAACACTCGGCCTGTTCCACTCTACTCTGCCCTTTCTTCTTCACTTTCCCCTGCCCTTCCTCCCCCTAGAAATGCATGCCTCTACTTTGACATCATATACAACACCGTAGGTGCCCATATGATCTGGGAGCTATAAGTGAGGGAGAATATGAGATTTGTTCCTAGTTCACAGAACATTTGGACCCTCGTCGTCCTGCCTGATTTACCAACACCCACACCCTTAAACAGAGCCAGATGCCCAATACAAGCCTGATGACTGCAGACTCCTCCCCCACCATGCTTATGGCTGGCCAGTGTCCTGGGACTGTTCCTTCTCAGAGAAACGCGTTCATCCTTGACAACAGTGGAGGGAGTGAGTGAGGCGTAGAGAGCATCAACACCCTCTGGAACTCAAGCAGGAAACAAGAATGACCCTGCCTGTGTGGGAACAGAGTGCCTCAGAGAGACATTGCCCATCTACCCTCAGCATCAAAAGAGCTTAGACATCCCTATCTCCACATCATCTAGATGTGGGGGCTGTACTGTTACAGCGTGCAAGACCTAACTGTGGCACTGGGGAGTGAAGAAAAGACAGACACAGAAAAGCTGGGATCAGGTGGGCTGTGAGCTCTGATGGAGACCCGGCAGCAACAACCCACTTACCACACAGCAAGACCCAGGAAGAGGCAGGTTAGCTAACCTGTGTGGGAGGTCTGTGTTGGGGGAGCAGCCTCAGTACTCCCTTATCTGGGAGGAGGGAGCTGCAGTTGAGGGTTTCTGCACGAGTTGATGTTAGCTAAAGGCCGACCCTTTGACAGTGTTCTACTTGGACCAGGGGAAGAATTTGCCATTCCTCTGAGCCTGACTAGGGAAAGGCCTTGTCATTCCTGTGCAGCTGAGGCATTGGGGTCCTTGACATGGCCATGCTCATGTCAATAGTACACACTCATTCATCTGCTCCCTACACCACACTCAATTTCCTCGTCGGCCACGCCCTTGGCTGCACTGGGTTACTCAAGGAGGGTTGTCTCCAGAGCCGGGAGGGAAGCTCTCTTTAGGAAGGGAGCTGCCAAGTGGGACGGTGTTCCATTCCTTTCTCTTTCAATCATCTCAGAACCCAGAAGGTCAAGGGAACTAAATGTACACTCAAGTAAGTATGTGTGACATTGAATGGCTCCCGTTTTCCAGAGAAAAACAATCAGTGTGGACGACCGCACCGGCAGATCATAGCCACAGCCCCTGTTGACCTAAAGTCCCTGAATTAAATTCCTCGTTACTATTAAATTCCAGATCAAAAGCCAACAAGGGTGGGGTGATTCATAAAGGAAAAAATGCAGGAGGTGGAAGAGAGGTGGGAGAGGAAGAAGAAGGAAGAAGGGGGAGGAGAGAAAAGGAAAGGGGCAGAGAGAGGAAGAGGAAAATGGGAGAAGGGAGGGAGAGGAGGAGAAGGGAGAAAAATCGACCAGGAAGTGAGAGGAAGGAGAAGGCCCAGGAAATAGAGGAGGCAGAGGTGGGGGCTGAAAGGAGGGGGCGGGGAGAAGGAGCAGAGGGAAGGGGACTTGTGCTCTGGGAGGGGAGGCGGCTTAAAATGAAATGGGTGTGACATCAGACAGGACACAGAAATAGGGTTTTTTTTTTTTTGGAAAACACAAGTTCTGTTTTCTAATCTAAAAAGAGATCGCTCCACCACACACACCTCCTCTCTCTGCCTGCCTCACCCAAGACGTAGGCACACTTGGCTTCATCAGATATAAAAGACAAGCGGCACCTAGTCCAAACTCTGCCAGGCAAGTCTCCACAGAAATCTGGCCACAGGAACAAACCCTGAATAGAAACAAGCTAGACAAGCCAGGAACACTCAACATAGTGTCAACTCACTGTCACTGTGAGAGGGTCGCCAGCTCCAGAACGGGCAGCTTCACCTCCGGGTGACAATACTCTGGATGCTTATCCCAAAGACCCTCAGAGCTCACCTGCCGCCTTGCCTGACATAGGAGATGGCACACAGATAGCAGCAGCATCTTGGTGTTCACACACACACACCAAACGGCCTCCAATACCATCGGAGCTCTTCAGCTAACCTTAGAGCTAGCCAGATTTCAGACTTGCTCAGATCAGCCTGCATTTGCAACAATGTGGCAAGGATTGTTAATAACGGAAACTCTCAAGTTTCACAAGCATTCTGGGTGTTTGTTATTAGCAGGCCTGCCTTAGCAAACTGCATCTGACCACATCCACACACCTGTAGTGTGCGTTCTGGCCTTTTCTCTGTGATTCAACATTATGTGTTTACTCGGTGCCTGTTAACACGTCCCCTAAAACACACCGACGTCCCCAGGACCAGAGAGATTTTCATTGTGATCAGCATGGTTTCTTGTATTTAACAAATTAACACGAATGAATGAATGAATGAATGAATGAAACTGCATTCAATGCTTAAATTCTTAACTCCCTTTCCATGGGTAGAGTCTCATACTTCTTATTTCTAGTAAAATGGTCCTGGCCACCAGACTCCAAGAGTCTTGCAAGTATGGCTATGGAATGCTGGTTGGAACCCTAGGACAGATGCAGGACTCTGACAGTCATGGACTGACCAGGGAAGACTGGGCCATGTATGTGAGCTTTTCCCAGGAGACTGGAGAATGGGCCTACCGCGGAGGTCATCTAGCCACTGCTCGGCCAGACTCAGCCTGGGAAGGGCAGCATCACCATGTACTCTTAGAAGGCAGTAGGAGAGATTGGCCTCTATACATGTATGGCTCTAGGTTGGAGAACCACCTAGTGCAATGGTTTGAATGTAAGCCTAGAATTCATATATTGGAAACATCCTCCAAGTTCCTCTGTTCACAATTTTAGAAGTGGGGCTGTCCTGTTTTGGTTTCTCCTGCTGATGTGATTTAAAAAAGCAAGGGCCCAAAATAACTTGGGGTGGAATGCATTTGTTTCTTCTTACAGGTTAGGGTTCATCATCAAGGATAGCCAGGGTGGAAACTCCAGGCAGGAGCATGAAGCAGAGATTAATATAGAAACTCTGCTTACTGGCTTGCTCCTTGTGGCTTGCTCAGCCTGTTTTCTTACAGCACCCAGGGCCACATCTCAGGGGCAGTGCCACCCACACACGGTGAAGCGAATCATCTCGTATCAGTCAAGAAAATGTACCACAGACTGGCCTATGAGTCAATTGGACGGGAGGCATTTTCTCAATTGAAATTTCTCAGTGTTCTTCTAAAATAGCCCTAGCTTGTGTCAAGTTGACATACAACTAGTCAGCACACTGGCTCAGCTGTCCTTTCATGAAGTTCGCGTCAACCTGCCAAGAGGTGGTACTGTCCACAGTGGGGGGGGGGGACCTCCTCCATCAGTTAGAAATCCAGAAAATGTCCCATAAGCATGCCCACAGCCCCATCAGATGCAGGTAACTCCTCAGTCAAGAGTCCCTTTTCCCAAGTACACCTAGCTTGGTGTCAAGTCGATAGGAGCCTTTATTGAAGTGATCAGGACATAAGGGTGGGTCCTCTAGGATGGAAGGTACTGTGACTACTTCCCTTGGGACCCTTCCCTTAGGGCTGAATGTGGCTAGTATCTGTTATTTAGGTCCCAGCTCCCAGCTCCCAGCTCCCAGGAGAGGACTTTCCTGACGAATCTGCTTCTCTGCACCCAGCATGGTGTCGATGTGGACTTGGCTTGTTGACAGATGTGCTTGGTGCTGACTGGTAAGCTCCCAGGAGGAAAACTATTGTGATAGTTTATATATGCTCAAACCAGGGAGTGGCACTGTTGGGAAGTGTGGCCTTGTTGGAGTAGGTGTGTCACTGTGGGTATGGGTTTAAGACCCTCATCCTGGCTACCTAGAAGTCAGTCTTCTGCTAGCAGCCTTCAGATGAAGATATAGAACTCTCAGCTCCTGCTGCACCAGGCCTGCCTGGATGCTGCCACACTCCCACCTTGATGATAATGGACTGAACCTCTGAACCTGTAAGCCAGCCCCAATTAAATGTTGTCCTTTTAAGAGCTGCCTTGGTCGAGATGTCTGTTCACAGCAGTAAAACCCTGACTAAGACAACTATACCACTCTCCCTTTTGGGACAAGCTCTCTGTGCACAGGGCAGTGTGTGGCAGGCACACTGAGTAAGTTCGTGGTTGGTTACACACACTCAGTTGAGTGTAGAGCTCACAGCTTCCCAGGGACCAATCATTACCAAGTCAAGTTTTGTGGGAGACTAAGCTCTGACGGTATGACTTTATATGCAAGGTCTTGCTGTACCTACCAGGCAAACCCTGAGAAGTCATAGGACAATTGTATACTTAAAGGAGGCCATTCAGACAGGCTAAGCAATGTGGGCAAGGCCCTAGAGGAGACAGGGTGACCAGAGTGCAGGGTGCTCTCTTCTCCCCGAGTATGTGGTTTAGCCTGTTCTCTTCCAGCTCAAAGATGAATGAATGAATGAATGAATGAATGAATGAATGAATTCTGTTGGTCCTCTAGTAAGTGTGGGTTCTAAAGTCAAAGGCTAGGACCCTAAGAGCCATAGACTGAGGCCAGAGAGGTGGCTCAGTGGTTAAGAGCGCTGGCTGTCCTTCCAAAGGTCCTGTGTTCAATTCCCAGCACCCACAGCCACATATAATGGGATCTGATGCCCTCTTCTGGCCTGCAGGGCCATATACATTAAATAAATAAATAAGTAAATAAATATTAGCCACCGGCCAAGCCCTTCTATAGCTTAGGGACATCCACACCACCGTGTTCAGGATCACAAAGGAACAGACCACCATTTCAATTAACTGTTTGGACAAGGTAAGCTTTAATGCTTAGCTTAGTTTTCTTTTCTTTTTCGTTTGAAACAGGGTCTCACTATGTAGCCCTGGCTATCCTAGAACTCACTATGTAGACCATGCTGACCTCACACTCACAGGGATCTGTCTGCCTCTGCCTCCTGAGTGCTGCGATTAAAGGTATTGGCTGGATGATGTCATCACAAAAGAAGAGTTATCTGGGAAATGGAGGAGGAAGGGGGAGGAGTCACTGCTCCCAGGAGAAAAAGGTCACTGCTCCAGGCCATCAAATTCCTAGAAGAAAGCAATGGGCCTTTTCCTGGGTGGGGAGAATACAGACAAAGGCAAGTTTTACAAGGTAGGGGAAACAAAAAAAAACAAAAACAAAAACAAAAACAAAACAAAACAAAAAAACAAAACAAAACAAAACAAAAAAACACCAAAAAACAAAAAACAAAAAACAAAAAATAACAAAAAAAACCTCAGTTCCTTGTCCCAAACACAAGTTTTATAGTATTTGATAGGAAAGATTATATTTGATATTTTTTTTAACACCACAACACTTTTCCAGAAAGTTTCTTCTTAGGGATAATTAAAATTCTCCAATTTAGAGATTTTTTAAAGCTCCTGGGTTATGCGTTTGGGGTAGACCTAAGGCCAGTCAGTGAGATGACCTCCTAGCTTGGCGTCACTTCCTCTCCCCAATTCCAACTCTCCAACCTTGCAGGCCATGGGGTCTGGGCGCTAATGTGGGCTCATGTGCCCACTCAGCAGTTTGAGTACACCGGAAATTTCCATCTTAAGTCTGGAGTGCGTGCTCTCTGATCCCATTGTCAGGCCGGTGGCATTCCAGCCCTCAGGAAGGAGCCCCCTCTTCCAGATTTCTCTGTCACAAGATTCGCTAAGTAGCTTTTAAATTTCATTGCCAAGGGTTGTCAGGACAATGCAGAGAAAATTGCCAAGGATTCTGAAAACAGCCCATGAATCTGGGGCAGAGCTGGTGAGAACAAGGGAGCGCCACCGAGGGGGTGGGGCGTTGGCAGCCACTTAGATGAGAAAGTTCTGGGCTTCCAAACTTCTTTGGTTGGGATCCGTGTTACTTTAAAAGATCAATTCAGCAGTTTCCCCCTGTTCCTCAGTCAAGTGTTTTAGATGGTCAAGAAAGCAGAGGAGAAGGGGGCCTTGCGACGGTGTGCGGGGTTGGGTGGGGGTGGGGTGCCTTTCTCAGGAGGAAATGAGGATCCATAATGTGTGTGGGGGAAGGGTGTTGGGAGAGGAGGTCGGTTCATTGACCCATTTTCAGTTCAGTATGGCAAACATGGATTACAGTATGGCTCCACCACAGGGGAGCAGCCTGGTGCCGCATAAAGACCAATCCTGGACTCCAGTGTAACTGCAGGTGAGCATACGCCCCGCCTTCCTGCTCTTTGTGAGCCAATCCCAAACTCCAGTGGAACTACAGGTGAGCAGCCGCCCCGCCCTCCCGCTCTTTGTGAGCCAAATAAAAGCAGTTTCTTCCCCATTTCAGCTTCTTCCATGCTCCTCTGAGTCTTCACCAAGACACACATGATCCGAACTATGAAGACTTCTCTGTGGCCTTCAAGGAGGTAAACGACCGGAACACATTAGGTTTTGTTCATCGTGAGTTGTCATGCCAACTGTTCTTTTCCAGTTGGATATACCCCCAGAAGTTAACACTTACACCATTGTACACCTCTCCGCACAATTTCAGTAGACATCGACCCGTTCCAATCCCAAAAACTGAAATAAAGAAATTGCAGAAATAAATGAGCCATGTTCTGGGCAGACCGGTGAAAGCCTGCAGTGGCCATTCTATCTCAGCTGGAAAAAGATTCTTCCATCAGACCAATGTCTCCAGGTAGCGAGCACTGCACTGGCCACCCAGCTAGCTGCTCTCACAGCTATCAGATCCACTGTCTGATATGTTGCTTGTGTTGCAGGGACCTTTACTTAACCAAGGCTTAACGGTAAGGAGCTGGCAGTTCAGATGTGCCAGAGGGAAGCTGGAAAGCGTTTAACAAGGAGAGAGAATGCCTGGTAAGGGTGCTGAGATCTATAAATTAAATACCACAGACTTGTTATGTAGGGCTCGGGAGTAGCCGTAATTTCTGGTGTTCTCTAGGGGTCTTGGATAATGGCGCCTGGGGTATTAATAACGTGGTAGATTTGTGCTGCGGCTTTGTTTTATGGTTCCTATTATTCGCCAATTTTACAATTTTTGTTAAAGGAAGATCATGTGTGCAAAGGCTGAGCAGGCCTCTGGGCTAGCGCGCAGAGCTGAATATGCATTGCGGCTCCAGGAGAAGAGTCCCAGAGTGGGTGGGAACCATCTCAGATTGACAGTTCCTTCCTCCACTCCTGCTTCACCGCAGCGTCTGGTCAGCCTCAGGTTAATGCAGCTGTCTAAGGCTTCTAAGGCTCTTGGCCACATCCATGTAAACGGGCTGCGGGTGACTCAAGGTGAAAGGGAACTTACTGAAAGCACACAGTGGCTCCCAGAATGGATGGAGAGGGTGGCTGACTAGGAAGAGCGCTGGAATAGAAGCAAAGCAGGATCTCTTCACAGACCCACACCAGCAACGCTATGCCACTGTAGCTGTGACGCTGGCCCCTGCCACGCACCAGAACTGCAAAGGGTGCTGGGAAAGTGAGTATCTGGCATTTCCGCCATCTGTAGGAAGGCTCTGCCTCTCTCTAAGGTTAGAGAATTCCTCCCAAATTGGAAGGATGTTGAAAAATCAGGCAACAAAATTGAAGACAACTGTCAATCAGGTTGGGATGGGTAATGCAATTGTAACTAAACCAACCAAC
Organism: Rattus rattus; assembly: GCF_011064425.1. Classification (NCBI taxonomy): domain Eukaryota; kingdom Metazoa; phylum Chordata; class Mammalia; order Rodentia; family Muridae; genus Rattus; species Rattus rattus. The sequence continues at coordinate 4,271,376 of NC_046162.1, forward strand.
GGACAGAAGCTCGGTGGCTTGAAACCCTACAGAAGTTCTAGCCTGTTCCCGCAGTGTGTCAGGGACAGCTGAGGGCTCATTTCAAGGTTGTCCTTAATGAAGAGGCTCAGGCTGATTGACCGATGTGCACCATCACTTGTGACTAAGAGCACTGCACAGACAAGCCTAATTAGAAGGTGCTGGGACGCCGGAGGGAGGCGGGAGGGGAGAACTGCCTATCTGTGCACAATCCTGCGGGCAATCAAGGGTTCTTACCTAGAAGTAACCCACATCACCTAGCCAGAAGCAGCTGTGCAGGCCTGCTTTGGGGTGAGTAAGTGCATGCTGCCTCGGGTCGACCAGCAAGCCGGAACTAGCAGCTAGTCTGGGTCGAGGTGGTGTGTGTACCACATAGAATATGCTGTCTAAGGTTACCTGGCAAGGTGTAGCTAGCAGGAAAAGCCACTGGAATTAGGACAAGAGTTGGGTTTTATGTTCCCGTTGAGGCTCTGGGACCCATAACTCAGCATCTGCAAGCCAAGAAAACACCTGCCTGCGTTGAACCAGCCTCAGAGCAAACTCCTTATGGCAGAAACAGCAATGTGGATGCCAACAAGAACTTATGGGCCCAGGACAAGCAGAGCCAGAACTGAGTCCAGCCTCCAGAGCACATGCAGGCGGCCTTGCTTTTACCACAGGCACCCTGGTCACACATGGTCTCCTACAGAAACACTTTATTCAGGACCACTAGGTTCCCTCTGCAAAAACCCTTCTGCTTGCAGCTGCCTGAGGAGCAGTGGGGGGCTGGGATGTGGAGTATCTTCAGGCCTTTGGGGCAGAATAGTGAATATTCTTTTTTTCCTTTAATTTATTTATTCACGTTACACCACACTTTATTCTTTATAACTCCCCTAGCCTAAGGTATTTTGTTACAGTGACAGCACGTTAGGACAGTGCATGTGGGCAGGACACTGAGTGAGGATCTGTTTACCCTTTGGGGAGCCTCACACCCACAGGACCCTCCTGGTCTCGTGCCTTTCCTTCAGATTTTAATGTTGACACTTTTTAAATGACTGAATGTGACAAATGACACATCTTGCCCACTGACCAAAGGACTAAAAGCCAAAGTTTCGAAACATCAACACCCGATCCAGAAAGGTCCCTAATAATTTTGGAGATAAATGGAGTCCACAGGAGAGACTCATTTCCTCCCAATGTGTGTTTGTTAATTTGTCCTAAATAATATGAACTCAATTTCTAACAGTCTTCTCAAACAAAAAGTTTAAAGACTACATTTCCCAGACTGCCTTGCAGCCTCCCTGAGTCAGGACACTCAGGCAGCCATCTTAGATGACAGAGAACAGAAGGCTGCTGGTCAGCTCAGGACTACTAGCCTCCAGACTCTCTGAGCCAAAGCCAAACTGTTCTGTTTGGTTGGCTCGTGTGTTGTAGTTATCAGCTGCAGACATGCCATGACCTGCTTTCATGGAGACAGATGGTGGTTACTCTCCTGTGTTTACACTCCACTGGTAAAGGAAGTTTCTGTGTTGCTGTAACCAGCCTGCCAGAGTTAAAAAAATATCCTAGAGACGCTTGTGTCCCTCAGTCTGGCTACCAGACTATTGAAACAGCGAACCCCAAAGAAATAGGAATAGCTTCAGGAATCTCATGGTGGGAGAAGAAAAAGTCCTACCAAGATAACCCAATTCTCCCCCTCGGAGCTCTCTCCTAGTCCAGCCTCTTAGACCAGTTCAGTGATACACCATAGACAAATCCCTCAACTGCACCCACCTATTCCAATTATTGGCATTTGGGCATTATCCAAACTCTTTTTTTTTTTTTTTTTTTTTTTTTTTTTTTCGAGCTGAGGACCAACCCAGGGCCTTGCGCTTGCTAGGCAAGTGCTCTACCGCTGAGCCAAATCCCCAACCCCTATCCAAACTCTTTTGTCTTACATTTAAAGGAGCAAACTTCCCATCCACTTGCTCAGTCTTTGTCCCTCCATCCCATTTACTGGGAGCTTCTACCAACCAGGCTATTATGGTGCTTGGCATGCAGTTCCTGCTTAGTGGACTTTGAGGCTAGTGGGGAAGGTGGAGGTCAATCCAAGAACCCCCTAACCCAAGCGTAAGCGGGATGGCAACATGTTATTACACGTGTGCTAAGGATCCGGAATATTGCTAAGAGGAATACCAGGACTGCTGAGCCTCTGGACTATCCTAGAGAATCGGCCCTGCCGGTTTGTACTGGCTGGTTTTGTGTGTCAACTTGACACAAGCTGGAAATATCACAGAGAAATGATCCTTCCTTGAGGAAATGCCCCCATGAGACCCGGCTGTAAGGCATTTTCTCAACTAGTGATCAAAGAAGAGGACCCTTTGTGGGTGGTGTTGTCCCTGGGCTGGTAGTCATGGGTTCTATAAGAGAGCAAGCTGAGCAAACCAGGGGAAGCAAGCCAGTAAGTAACATCCCTCCATGGCCTCTGCATCAACTCCTGCTCTCTGACCTGCTTGAGTTCCAGTCCTGACTCCCTTTGGTGATGAACAGCCATGTGGAAGTGTAAGCTGAATAAACCTTTTCCTCCCTGACTTGCTTCTTGGTCACCATGTTTGTGCAGGAATAGAAACGCTGGCTAAGACACAGTTTCCCAAAGACCTATCACCACGAGGTGATGTTAACATCCAATTTAGAGCTCTCTGATGTGAAAAGCCCATGGATTCTCTATTCTTTCACACAGTTCTGTGAAAACCACCAATCCCATTTTCTGGTTTCTGCAAGGTCTAGACTTAGGCATGTGCAGGTTCCACCTCCTCGCAGGCTTTGATGTAAATATCCTAAATTCTAATATGAGGTTCACTGAGTTTTGGGCAGCTAGTCAGAAAAGGATTTTGTCTGTTTTCATGTAGTCAAAATAGGGATTTTGTCTGTTTTCATGATGGAGATTGGATCAGGACCCTGCACATACATACTAGGTCTGCATCATGCCTAAATCTCTATCCCTGAAAAGCTTTAATACTAAGACTCACCAGCAGTTATCTAAAGGGCACCAGAAACTAGATTACTGCCTAGACCCAAGATAAAAACAGTACTGCTTGGTTCAAAATGCTCGGGGCTATAAATGCAGCAAGGGCGCCCCCTGATGGCAATTATTGTACATTGCATAGCTTGTGGTGCCATTTTTGGATCCCCTTAGCAAGGCTTAGATTAATATAATAATAATAATAATAATAATAATAATAATAATAATAACCTCCCATATTTTTATCTATTTCGTCCTTAGTCTCAATCCTCAATGTGCCAAGTTTATAGCAGTTACAAAAGCAAGCGTACAGGACTTAAGGAGCTGTACCCTGTCATGGGCCAGAGTTCCAGGAGCCAACAAACAGGACTCAATGTTGGTGTTGGACCCTGTAAACCTGGGTTCCTCGTTACTTTCCTATTAGGTCATGGCAGATCACCTCAGTGTTAACTGCCATACCAGGACTTCCTGAAGATAGTGATTATGGTGGTTTGAAAGAAAATGGTCCCATAGACTCATAGGGAACGGCAAGATTAGGAGGTGGGACCTTGTTGGAGTAGGTATGGCTTTGTTGGAGGAAGTGTGTCACCGGAGGTGGGCCTGAGGTCTCAGATGCTCAAGCCAGGCCTATTCTCTCAACGTTTCTTCTTGCTGGCTGCTGCTCCGATTTAGAACTCTCAACTCCTTCTCCAGCACCATATCTGCCTGCGCGACGCCATACTTCACACCATGGTGGTAATGGATTAAACCTCTGAACAGTAAGCCAGCTCCAGTGAAATGCTTTCCTTTACAAACTGTGGTCATGGTGTCTCTTCATAACAATAAAAGCACAACTAAGACGGAACTAAAGTATGTTCTTATCCACATATACTCTGATCAGATAGTTAGTGGAGTTGTTAAGAGTCAGAGCCTGGGCCCTGCTAACCCTAACACGCCAGGTTCACCCACTCATCCACCTGCAAACCACCAACCAATGAGACGTGTTTGAGAAGCAGAAGAGGGAGACCTTGTTAATGCACCTGAATGACGGCACCAACCCAGCCTTCCAGAGGCCTAACATAAGATAGAGGGCAGGAGGTGCCCACTGGTTCAATATTCTGAGAGCCAAAAGAGCAGGGCTCAAGGCTCTTTAGAATATCTTCATTCCACAGATGGTTACACAATTCTACAAGTAGAAGGGACAGGGACTTAAGGCCAAGTACTGTGCTGAGCACCAGAGACAAAAACAGTCATGGTTTCTATTTCGAAGCTTATACTCTGGGCGTTGTTTTGTTTTATAAAAAGAAAAAGAAGCCAGGGATGTGTTTGGTAGAGGTGTTGTATGGTTCGGGGAAAGGGGGTGCTTCTGCAGGCCCATGCTTGAGACACATCCCTTCCCCCTGAGGGACCAGCCACATGAAGGTATAGTATAGAATAGAGTTTATTTAGGGCATGGGGAGGGGAGTTGAGGGAGGAAAGGCAGAGGGAGAGAGAGGGAGAGAGGGAGAGAGAGAGGAGGGAGAGAGAGAGGGGAGAGGGAGGGGAAAGAAGAAAGGGAGGAGGAGAAGAAGAAGAGGAAGAGGAGGGGGGGAGGAGGAGAAGAGGAGAAGGAGGGGAGAAGGGGGAGGAGGAAGGGGAGGAGGAGGGGGAGGAGGAGAAGAGGAGGAGGAGGAGAGGAGGGTGGGGGAGAGGCTGGTCATGTGCACATGGAGAAATGGAGAAAGGGGAGAGGGGATAGGGAGACAGGAAGAGGGTAAGGGGAACAAGAGGAGAAGAGGAGAGAGGAGGGGGCAAGCAGCTCCTTTTTTATAGTGAGTCAGGCACACCTGGCTCTTGCCAGGTGACTGTGGGGCGGAGCCTAGAAGGAACGCCAACAGGTGTGGTTGGGGGCATAGGGGTGAAGATGGCCAATCAGCCTATGAATTATCCACTTCCAGTCACAACGGTTGCTATACGAATCTGGTTCAACAATAGACCAAGTTAGGCCTGGAGCCAGAAAAGTTTTTGTGAGGAAAGAATAAGATGTGATGTACCTAAAATGTGACTTATAAGAAGGGCAACACCCCCCCTCCCTCTGGGGGTGGGGGGCCAGGGTTGAACTCTCTCACAGGACTTCCTTAGAGCCAAACAGGAGAGGTCAGCGTGGGTCAGGAGTAGAAATAAACTTGATATCCCAAAGGGTTGTAACCTATCATGAGAGACTGTGATCAGCTTAACCTTTGAGACTGGCTGGGCCGATATGAACTCCTCCACCGCCCCTCCCTGACACACAAAAAGTAAAATTAGTTTTATCAAAACAACAAAAATATTAACCCATTGTTAACCACATTTCCCAGATCATATTACTCAAGGAGGTCGTGGGGATGACCTCCTTTTGTTGTCAAAAGCAAAGGCTGCCAGGCATAGAAACAGAGTTGCTGAATCACTGTCGCTAAATGATACGCTCCTAATCTTTCAATCAGTTCTGCAGGTGACTGTCGCCCACTGTAGGGAGGTCTGATTTCTGAGGGCTGCAGTGACTGGATAGGTTCTGAGCCTACAATTCCCATGCTGTCTCGCAAACTAGCGCGAGCGAGCCAATAGCCTGTCGGGAGTTGTAGTTTCCAACGGCCAGACACAGGCTATAAGAACATGGGCGATGGCTCCAGGAAACCAACCGTCCCACAATGCAAAGGTCGTTGGTGACGCTATTAGACGAGCGCCAGCAGCGCGGCCAGCGGGGAGCGCCGTGGTCCTCCCCGCCTCCCACCCTGCCGCCTCCGTCGCCGCCACCTCGGTGGGGCCCTCCGTGTCTGCGCAGCGCGGCCCACTGCTCCCGGAGGAGCAGCCGAGCACGGGGTCGGGCACGGGGCGCAGCCATGGCGGACAGTGCGGGAGCAGGTGCGGCGGGCCAGGCCTCGGGACCAGCGGGGGGCTCGAGTGGGGCGGGCGGCACAGTCAACCCCGCTTCGCTGCCTCCGGGAGACCCGCAGCTCATCGCTCTTATAGTGGAGCAGCTCAAGAGCCGTGGCCTGTTTGATAGCTTCCGCCGGGACTGCCTGGCCGACGTGGACACTAAGGTACCGGGCTGCGGGGGACCGAGGGGGGCGGTCCACCTCGCCGCTTTGAGGTGCCAGAGCCCGGAGTAAAACAAAAGGCACCTCCGGAGCCTGGAGGGACGCGCGGCGCGGGCCAGTACCCGTGACTTCTGTGGTGCACACACGACACCTGGACACTTAACCAGCTGTGATTTTTAATTTTTTTTTCAATTTTTATTTTAGTTCGGTCGCCTTTCTGAACTTAATGATTCTTTTATGGCTGCACACGTATATCCACTTCATACCCAAGGAACTCGCGTTTTACAACACTCGGGAAAGGCAGCGTACTTTAGAAGCTCTGCCCATTCTCTTGTTCACCACCCGGGAGGTGATTTTAAGCTCCGGCTGGATTGGATGACACGTTAATAGTTATTCCCTTTCCTAACTGAATCCTTTGCAGATTTGTATGAGGTCAACTTGGGATAAGCAGTAGAATCAGCACCTTATTTTATTCCGTTTAACTAATTTAAATGGAGTTAATGGCTATGTTAGCTCTCTACAGCTAAAAATACCCTAATTCATCTCACTTGGAAACTTTGGAATGTGTGTCATGAGGCAGGTATATAGTAGTGACCAAAACATTCCTTTTCCCTTTACAAAACTTGTTTGCCAAGATTAAGGTGGTGGAGTTACGAGCCTGAGCCTCTTTGCTGACTGAGAGGCTCCACAGGGTAGTGGTTGCTTCTCGTGGTGTTCAGGCTGTGAGTCACCCAGGCAAGCCCATTCAGTAGCCTCAGCTGTCAGCTGCAGGCTGCCTGGGCCTGTCCTATGGCTTTGATGTGGGGTAAGGTCTGCCCTACTTATACACATCTTAGGCCACAGTCTGCACAGGTAGGCCATCCTTCCTACCTCTACGTTCTCGTAGAGAGACCAGAGCCATGCAGACACTGGCATGCTCTTTAGCAAGGATGGGCTGAAGAAGCGTTGTCTGCCTCCAGTTGGAGAGCAGGAGGCCAGGGGCTCAGAGCAGTCCTTGTACTGACAAGGTAATTTCCTAGTCTTGTTCTCAAGCTCTGAGGAGGAGGATTCAGAGTCAAGCGCCTCAGGCTCCTTTGAGGGTCACACACAGCTTTGCCTAGAAACTCTTCGCAGAGTAGCTTGGCTGTAGCTGTCGTATGACTCCTGCTGAGGCTTGGGTGGCTGTTTCGTTTGGAGGGGGCTTTCCTTGGTGAACATCCACTGTGAGTCAAGCAGACAGGAATGTTTGCATTTTAGAGACGGGAATTACTGAAAGTCCTGTGACTCGTAAAAAGTCAGTGCTTGGCCTAGAACCCTGTTCCTTCCAGAAACAGCTTGCATCTGTCCTTGGACACATGGAAGGAGAGGGTTTACTCCTTTAAGCCTGAAAGTCTAATGTCTAAATGAGGGCAGCATAATGCTAATAGGCTCTCCCTCGTGGGGTTTCTTTTAAAGCAGATTGACTTAGAGGCTGGAGAGAGAGCTCAGAGGTTAAGAGCACTGACTGCTCTTACAGAGGCCTTGATTCAATTCCCAGCAACCACATGGTGGCTCACAACCATCTGTAATGAGATCTGGTATCCTCTTCTGGCCTGCAGGCATACACACATTGTATACTTAATAAGCATAATAAATGTGTCTTTTTTTAAAAGCAGATTGACTTATATAGGCAGTGCCCTGCACTGTGCCCAGCCACTGCAAGACAGGTACCCTGCTGGCTGTTGATTCATAGCTGCTGTACTACAGGTCAACTCTGAGGTCAGGTGGGAGCGTGCTTAAAGGAGAAGATGTGTTTCTATGAAGAGCAGTTTCCTGAATGGCTCGGTGCCATGACATTGGCACACACACTAACGTGGTCTCTTCTGAATGAATGTCTTAGCCAGCTTACCAGAACCTGAGGCAGAAGGTGGATAATTTTGTATCGACACATCTGGACAAACAGGAATGGAGTCCTGCAATGAACAAGAACCAGCTGCGAAATGGGCTGAGGCAGAGCGTGGTTCAGTAAGTAAAGGTAGAGGCCCCAGCGTGAATGCCACACAGGCTGGCCACAGTTCATGGAGGGCCTGGTGTGTGGTGCTTTGTAGCATCTGCTGTCTCGTGCATGAGTGAGGTCGTGAGCAGAGCCCTGGGGTGCCTGCTGCTCACTCTGGGCCGCTCCTAGGTGCCTGCCCCCAGAGGCGACTCTGGAAGGTCTGGATTCCAGGCTTGCTCTTCGCTCTCTGAAGCTTTCAGTGTGATCCGAACCTAAGAGTGTTTTATACCAAGATGCCAGTGTGAGAGTGTGCAAAGTGAGCTCTGGATGTTCTATGACTGCGGCTGCTAAAGCATGGTGACACTTCTCAGTCCTGTAAGGTTTGTTCTTTACAGAAACAAACTGAGCCTTTGTTAGGAGGTCCTGTAGAGCACTCCCATGAGTGGCCTCATTGTTACTGGCACAGTGGGGTGGGTCGTGGATTCCAAGGTAAATTTTTTTCTGTTCTGTCAGAGTCCATTTTGGCTTTTAGCACTAGGGCTTATGTTTGGCACTATTTAATCCACTAAATTGTTGAATAAAAGCTTATGAAGCAGGACTGTGAAAATAGAAACATCAGGGAATTGTGGTGAGAAAAGCAAATCTTGGAAAACTGAGGTATGAGTGCACTTGGTAATAGTTCAGAGATGTGTGGCCAGTTGTGGCTGCCAAAGTCATGTAGGGAGTTGGGCTGGGAGAGCCAAGCACAGGCTCTTAGCTGGGCTGGCGCATGCCCTAAGAAACCCACACAGTAAAGTTGTGCTGCCCCCCAGAGGCCTTTATGATAGAGGCTGGTCCCCAGCATTGTTGAGGTGATGGGAGCTGGTAGAAGATGTTGAGATCTTGGGGCCTTCACCCCTTTGGCACTGAATTGGTTCTTTGAGGATCAGTTGTTGAGTTTAGCTAAATGTGATGCTACACTTCTGTCATCCCAGCACTGAGGCTGAGGCAGGAAGGTTAGGAGAACCATGCAGGTTTGGTTATGTAATGAGTCCAGACCAGCCTTAGCTGTACAGTGAGACCTTCCTAGAGAAGGAAAGAAAATAAAAAGTCGGTGCGTTAAGCTGCTTTTCTCACTAGGCAGTGTGGCTTGGCATGTATGTGGTCAGCATCACGTTGTAATAGATAGGGACTTGAGCAGACTCTGGGGGGCACTTTGCTGTTCACACCTTCTAGTCACTAGCATGGTACATACCTCTTTCTACATACCCATTTCTACATGTGTGTTCAGCAACACAGAGAAGGCCGGGTTAATGCAGGGCGTGTACTACAGTCTGGGTACTGGCACCATCTTCCTAGTTTTGATACTGTAGCGTGTCATGCAGGGCACTAACACCAGACGTGTAAGGATAGGACGTATGAGCCTCTATATTTCCTTGAAACTTTGACTCTACGGTGATTTTGAAGTTTAAAAGAGTTTAAAAAGAAAAGGTTTTTGGCTGACAATCTAGTACTTATGTGGGCTCATGGCCACTGAAATTGGAATTTTGTAAATAAAGAAAATCACCCATGTAAAGTCCTCTGTGTGGGGGTGCGGCATCTAGAGCTGCCGGTGCTGTCTTCCTGGTCTGCATGCTATTGCTCCCTTTCCCGGGTAAGCTGTGGGGGCTCAGAGATCTCAAAAAGTAGCGGTCCAAAGCTGCCCTTTACTGAGCGGCTACACTGTGTGTCCGATCTTATGCATCTTACCAGTCATTGAAAATGTCTGTTTTCCGGGCTGTCTTGGATGTTTGCATTGCTGCTGGAAGCCGCTTCTGTTGTGGCTGCTCAGTGTAAAAGCTGAAGAAAATGGAGGCAAACCAAAGTGTGTGTGCCTTTGACATTGTGACTGCGGCTTTCGCTCCACACCTGTGGCCAGGCTTGCTCTTGGCGTGAGTCAAGCATTGGCCTTTGGGGCAGTCTGCTCTGATTGTCTGGTTCCTTTGTACAGAGTTGGGACTGCATTGGGGTGGCAGGTAGCTGTCAGTTGTGAACCCCTTCAAATGAAAGGCCAGTGGACTACACTTGGGGAAATGGATGTCCGCTGGGCTCTCTAGGCACTCGGGACATGTCAGTGCAAAGGAGAAATCTCGGGAACTGAATCACAGTGGTCTGCTGTATCTCCACAGGTCAGGCATGTTGGAAGCGGGAGTGGACAGGATCATTTCTCAAGTGGTCGACCCCAAACTAAACCACATCTTCAGGCCACAGATAGAGCGAGCAATCCACGAGTTCCTGGCCGCCCAGAAAAAAGAGGCTGTGCCAGCTCCCCCCCCAGAACCTGAAGGCCAGGATCCTCCAGCGCCATCCCAAGATGCTTCCTAAGGTTTGGCGCACCATTTGTCCTCTCTGCCTGTGTGTGAAATGGTTAGGAATGGCTAAGTGTGACTAGAAATCATGTTTCACACCCATTCAGAAGAGGGCTGGGGTGGAGCTCACCCGCCGGGAGCCATCACCACTCACATGCTCCTGGGTGTACTCTGTACCAGCAGAGCCAAGCATCCAAGCCAAGAGGAAACCTCATCAGCTGAGGCAGCTGGTCTACCCGGGGGACTCGTGTGGCGTCCTCTCTGAAACTGCTCACTCGTGGCTCTGACACTGGTTGACATTTATGGTTTTCACATGAAGTCAAGCAGCATTTCCCAGTGCTATCTCAAGTGAGACATTCGCGATGAGCTCTGAACATCCATGTTGTCTCTCAGTTACTATGCAGTTCTCTTCCCTTTACCTCAGGTTTGGGAGTTCATCTAACTAAAGATTAGCTGGAGGTTCATTCCTGCCAGGTCGTGTGTTATATGGGGAGATGGCCGGCAGGTAGAGGAAAGCCACTATCTGAGCAGCAGACTCCTCCCTCACCTGTCGGCATCCATCCCTGGGGAGTGTTCTGCCCCTTGTTCTGCTAGTGTTCTCCTGCGAGTCCCTAAGACACTGTTGACAGTAAATTAGGTAGGGAGGCAGTTTTGCAAGGCCTTTGACCATGGCTGATTGAAGGTAAGAGTACTGGCTGCCATAGTGCAGTACAAGTGGGGCTGTCTTTTTGTGCCTCTTGGGAGAGGACCTTGATCCATCATGGAGAGCAAAGCAGCCATTTTAAGTCTTTCTCATTTTGTTAATAATCTTTTAGGAACATAGAGTTATTGGACCCTTGTCAGAAACATTTTGACGTGATTGTCTTTCTCTTTTAGGATGTGCCTGATGCCTTGGGAAGCTCTATTTAATGGAGAAGCGGTTCCTGTTCATACGAATTAACTTTAGTCAACCATGTCATTACTGATGTCAAGATTGTGGCCTTGACTGAGGTGGTGTCCATGTTGGATGGAGAGCAAGTTTGGTGGTGGACAGTTACCCATACTTGCTCATGGATTGTGTCACCTTCGACCAGCCTGTCGAAGGGTGTGGCTGCAGTAGACACTACAGAGGTTTAAGCACTACAGTGATGTGGGCTGTCCTGAACGAACCTTTATACTTGAACACAGACACTGCATGTGGATGTTAGCGCTTGTGCTCTGTGGTTTGCAGGAGCCAAACTGGAAGCTAGCTGGTCAGCACAGCAAGGACCGGTGGGAGCAGCTGTCTGACGGTGGGTTTTGATATGCTAGAGTTACAGACTGGAACGTGTGGCAGTTAGTGTCAGCAGCCTTAAGGTTGTTGTGACCTTCCTGTACTTGGGGATCTTAATGGTCCCTTTCCTTGTCAGAGGTAGTGTTGGAACCCTGGAGTGAGTGAGGAAGCTGAGACTTGGGGTACACAGAAAGCCCCACAGCTTCTGTCCTGACATCTCCCCATCCACAGGGGTGAGTCACTCTGGGTACGGTGCTCAGTTCTCATGTTTGTGTTTTTAGAAAAAAAAAAACCTGCTAATAAATGGTGATGTTTTACAGTAAAGTCATTGTGATCTTTCCCTGAAGCCTCAAAAGAACCCCAGCCTTGTGTGTGGCGGGGACTGCCATTCTTCTGCCTGCCCGCCGTCTCTGTATACCACACGTGACTTGATGGGACTGAAGGACTGGTGGCTAGAACTTAGAAACCCCCTGGCTCGGGCTGAACGGTGCAGCAGGCAGGGGCAGGCAGCGTCTTGACTATTCTGACGAATTCCAAGCTTGGAAGAGTGCCAGTGTCCTCTGCATATCTCAGGGCAAGCAGGGGTGGAGGGTGGGGGAGGTGGGTGTTCGTTCCAAGGTCTGGGGAGCCCAAGGTTTGTATTTCTTTTCCTTTTCTCTTCCTAATACATTAGTTATTGACCTGGGGTGGGGTGAGAAGGTGACAGTTTGCATTTGCAGAGATCAGAAGACAGCTTGGAGATACTGGTTCTCTCCTACTATGTGGGTCCCAGTGACTGAATTGAGGTCATCAAACCTGGTGGCAAACACCTTTACTCACGGCCCCAAAAGTTTTTGTCTCCCAGGATCCCAGGAGATGTTGGCCTTTCATGTAGAAAAGATTGTGCAAACCCGAGAGACCCTACTCATAGTTGAGTACAGTGCTGACAGCTTGTCTAACTTGTTGGATTTGGGGTTCGAAGGTTTTGTGGTTCTGGAGGTGGAACCCGGTGTCTCACACCTGCTAAGCACACGCTACAGCTGAGCTCGTACCCAGCCCAGATGTAACAAGCTTTAACCCAGTCAATCGTTTTCTGCCCTGAAGGAATGTTCCCTCCCACCTTTACCACAAATGCCCTCAGTGAGGACTTTGATGCCTGCCAAGAACTTGCCTGCTGCAAGATGTTTGCAGCTCCTGCCCTCCCTCAAGTTAAAAGCAAGCTCCGCCCTCAGCAGAGATGGAAGTCTGTTTTTCCCCCTCTCTGGTGCAAGTACCACAGCAGTCCTCTGGAGTTAACTGCTTTCCCAAACCTGGGCCCCATCACATTGATCTGAATTCCAAAGCTAATTTTTAGCCAAAATAAAATTTTTAGCCAAAAATGAAGTCACCTAAGACACATGTCTCAGAACATGCATCTGCTGGAAATCTTTGAGCTGCTGTCTAAGGTCATGTGGTAGGAACTGAGGCCCCTCTGAGCAGGCCCACAAGGTGTTAACAATGGGGAAGAGAGCTCAAGCCAAGAGTTAGCACAAGGCAATCACCTGGACAATAGTCCAACAGCCAGAGTAGGCTTGGGACCGTGCAGCCTCCGGGTCTTCTGTGTGTCCATACTGTTTTACAGCCCTACCCCACCCCATGTGCTTACTCTGTACTGGGTACTGTCTCTGCCCACGTCTGATCTCGCCCTGGGCTCGCTCCCTACAGCAGCTGAAGCCATTGCAGACTCGCTCAGCAAACTTGGTGGAAGTCCATGAAGCTGTTGTCCTAGTCCGTGAAGCTAACAGACATTATTTATAGCCTGTGAGTTATTAATAGGATTTTACTGGTTTCCATTCTAAGCATAGATCTCTCCATAAATGCTTGGGAGTGGGTGGGAAAAGCACGAGGAACGTTATTGGCTGAAACCCCATGAAGGGACCGTTGTGCAGTGCTGCCCAGATTCACCTTGTTAAGTCTATGCTGGGAACATGTGGTTTGTTGTAAAATGAGTCCTTTGACACACAGTACTCAGAACCACTTCTCTGCCCCTGCCTCCCCACACGTCCCCAGGAAGATGTGTGTACAGTTGACATTGGTAACATAGCCTTTTATCCACAGACCCTGACAGGTCCAAGAGACAGGCCGGACCACACAGGGTGCTGTTTGCCCAGACCAGTTCTGGGACAGTGGCCTTCAACCACAGCCAGCTTTAGAAGCCAGCAGTCTGCTTCCTTTGTGCCCAAGCCCAAGCCTTAGAACGCACTACTTCACTGAGATGCAAGGCCTCCCCATCCCTCAGGGTAGAAAGAGGCAGCACATGGCTGTCCCAGCCTGCAGCCACCCCAAAGCTGTGGCATGTCAGGCTAGGCACCACAGAGTGGAGGGGAAGCATGTGACGAGAGGCTCCGAGGGCAGCAGGGCAACCCTGTTCTCCATTTGCCTTCTGAGTAGCAGAGAGGAAACAAGGGAGCTTCTCCCCTGACAACAGAAGCCAGCTCTAGGTCTGCTCAAATCATATGATGCGTCAGAGAGGGCCCCAGGCCTGGGAATGGGGATTGCCAGCCTTGAGAGCTGTCTAGAGCCCCGGGCTGACCCATTCCACCTGAATTCTCCCACAGGAGAGTGGGGGTACTATTGACAGGACCGAGAGGAGGTGAAGTCAGCTAGGTAGGACCCATCTATGCAAGCTTCTGAGGGGAGCTGTCAGAACTAAAGCAGGGAGACATTTGGTGCCCAGTGACTGGTTTGGGGTGGGCAGTCTGACTGGACTTATGTCCCATCTACTTGTGAGTAGTGAGAGCCACAGCCCTGGGGTACAGAGTCAGCCTGTACCCATGAGCCAATGCATGGTACTGTTCTAGTGGAGGGAAGGGATAGGCAGAGTGGGCTGGGCCAGCTGGGGTTAGGTGGGTGGGCTAGGCTAGGCCAGAGCTGAGTTGATGGGACTAGAATGGGCACAGGCGGTGGATAGGTTGGGGTGGGGCAGGAGCCGATGGGGTTGGGTGAGACGGCATGGGATATGGCAGAGCAGGTGTAGATGGGCCGCAGACCACAGGGGTGCCAGAACCACCCAGGTTCCCATCCCTGAAGGAAGAGGATCAGGGTTGCACGGTCACGGTCAGCACCGCTATACGCTCTTCACTAAGCTTCTTCAAGCTCTGCCATTGCTTACAGCTTCCACAGGAACATCGGGTGCTAATCAGTGACTCATTTGACCATCTCAACCCCGCAAAGACCAGGACAGCCACTGTCCCCATTTTATAAAGTTGCTCACCCAGTCTAACAACAGCAGGAGGCCCCTGGAGCTTAGTTCAAGAAACACTTACCTCCCTCGGGAAGCCAATGCACAGTCCTAAAGGGAGGGGAGGGGGATGGGAAGGAGAGAGAACAGAGTGGGATGTAGAGGCATCCACCTAGGCTTGCCTGAGAGGTGGAGTGGAGGGGACTCTCTTCCCTGGCACTGTCACAGGCGATAACGTCTGCCTGTGTGAATGATAAAGACCCCTGGCTTATGTCCCATGTGGACTTTGCAGCTGGCAGGGGACCTTTTACCTCTTCAAGCCTCTTTTCCTGACTTGTGGAATGGGCAGTGGTCCTTCAACCTACAGGAAGCGGACAGGCCATGCTAACCGAGTGATGGCTAAGCATCCGGTCACCAAACAGCAGTTGCTGGGTCTCCAGCCTGGGCGGAGCCAGGCTTCACCAGGCAGCAGTGCCCTCTGGGACAGGCCCCTTCCTCACAGGTTGAAAGAACATGGGATGTACCCCAGCCACATCAATTCCTACCGTAGAAAAGTCACTGCGGTCCCCTGTGCCTTAGTCCTCTCTAAAGTGGGTGTATCTGATTTACAGACTGGAAGTTAGTGGTGCTAATTTTTGCTAAGGGGAGAAAAATGGCTAAAGTAAGGAGCACAACATCTGGCCTCAGAGGGATCAGTGCTCAAAGTCATAAGTCCCTAGCAGAGCAGCTGAGCAGCCTTAGGTGAGTGTCTGCACCTCTCTGTTTCCTCCTGCATGTGAAGCAGGTGATGGAGAGATACAGCTTCCACAGCCTGGGCCACAGTGTGGTGGGGTGGTTATTCCTGTGACTACCTGTGGACTCCATGCAGAAGGGCCAGGCCCTGGTCTGACCTCAATTGCCATCACTTTGTGCTGTGTCCTCTCACCCCCTCCCCCAGCTGAATGGCCTGAAAGGTGTCTTTGTAGGGCTCCCACATAGACCCAGTGAAGAGCCAGAGTCATTCATGTCCCTCTAAAAACAGGTCCAAGGTAGTGAAAATCACCCACTTCCTGGTGGCCCTGGAGGGATGGCCATGCCAGAGGTCAGTTAGAAGGCGGCAACCTGGTTTGTAGGAAACAACAGAACTCAGGGACAGAATGTCCACAGAAGACCAGAAGGTGTGCAGGCCTCCTCCCTGGATCCTGCCTGACATTAACTGATCTGGGTCAAAGTTGTTCCCTCTCGGCTTTCACCTCTGCAGGGTGAGCATTTCACCCCCCCAGGCAGGGCTAACCCTGTGACACCCAGCTACCTCGCATGCCCACTCAGACTCATCCAGAGAGATTCATTCCAGAATGATACCATTGGTTCCCATCACAGAGAGGTAGGAGACACAGGTAGAACTGGAAACCATGCCCAGTCTCCTTTGCTTGTATTCCTGCAGCCTGTGGGGAAGTCACCCCATCTGCCTGGGAACCAGCCCCAGAGCCTCCTCTCCCCTCACTCTACCCCCACTTAAAAATGTACATAAATTGAGTGCTGTACGATGGGTTTATCTTGTTTCGGATTTACTTATTTTTATGTTATGCATAGGGCTGTTTTGACTATGTTTATCTGTCTGTGCACCACAGGTCTGTCCCATGATCAATGAGGCCAGAACGGGGTGCTGGATACCCTGGGACTCGAGTTACAAATGCTTGTGAGCTGCCATGTGGTTGCTGGGAATCACATCTGGGGCCTCTGGAAGAGCAGCCAGTGCTCCTGAACCCTGAACGTCTTTCCTCCATCCATCTGACCCTCTTTTATTGTTTGGTGGTGTTTTGTTGTACTTTGTTTCGTTTGGCTTCTTTCATTTTGGTTTTGAGGCAAACTTTCCTAGGAACTTAGAGTGCTGGGATTCCTGACCTCCGCCACCTTGTCTGGCCCACCTCATCCTTTTGTTGGCACCCAGCCCTCACCCCATCTCCCATCCCCCAATCCCCGTGAAACACAGTCATTCCCTCAATATCACAGGTGCGAGGACCCCTTCAAATACTAAACCCAAGACAATCTCTGTCAATCAGCACAGCCTTTGCAGAGAACCCGGCACATCTCCCGTGTACTTTAAACCCTGTCCATATAACCAGTGATAACTGACTGCCAAGCCATGAACCACAAAGGCTGCAGAGCCGTACCCGAGCCATGTTTAGGGCGGTGCAGGGGCGATGAGGGGAAGGAAGATCATACGACAGGATCAGTGAGTGGGTGAGCGTCTGCTTCCTTTCCTACCCAGAGGTGGTGGACTCTGAAGCATCAGGACCCACCTGTAAAGAGCCAAACAAAATCCATGCGTTGTTCTATTAGCATGTTCTTTCTCTAGAAAGGAGGGCTAGAGGTGGGAAATTTACCCAAAGAGGATGCTGGAGCAAGGGGTAGCACTAAGAACTTTGCGAGCACCCATTCCCTTGACCCTCAAAGCCAGTGCCCCGGCAGCAAGGATACTGGAGTTAAATAACATATCCTAGCTTCTCACTCTTCAGGGGCAGTGCTGTAGGTGTGTGCGTGAGTGTGTGTGCACGTTCGTGTGCACATGTGTAAACATGAAGGCCACAGGAAAGTCCTGGGTGTCATTCCTCAGGCACCGGTCGGTCCACCTTGGTTTTTGAAATAGTGTCTCTCACAGGCCTGGAGCTTGACAAGTAGGCTCCGATGGCCAATGAGTCCTAGGAACCCTCTTACCTGCCCTCTCTCCCCAGCACTAAGATTAGATGCACGTGCCTAATGCTTTTAAAACAAATGTTCATCCTGGAGGCTGATCTAACTCACTAGCCCCCATTGGTACAACTTTACACTTGATTTTATAGTTGAAATTGGCACAAGGCTCTGCCGTGAACACAGCAGGGGCTATCCCCAGGAGGAACTGTCACACTGTCACAATGTAGAGCTTTGATTTCCTACTATTTGGGGTACCTAAAGCCAGAGCTGTGAACTTCGTGTGATGCTGGAAGAAAGCACACAGCTGCTTCCGTGATGCCCTGGGACAAAGATGAAAAAACAAAACGGACCAATCAGTGGAAGTTAGAGGAAGCCACTCCCAGGAGGGAGATCTGGGCATGAGTGTGGAGCAGCCTTCCATGGGGACAGAGGAGGGGCTGTTGGCCTGGCCAAGGGACCCAGCAGAGACCCAAGGCGGCGCCGGACCCCTTTGATTATTCCCACCAACTCATGTTCCCTCTGCTCTGCAGCAAAGACCCTGACGGCACTGACGGTCACCACTGCCTGCGGCTGGTTCACACTCAAAATCGGCATAGTGTAGCAAAACCACTTCTACCGTGAAAGGGAGGCGTCCCCATTGGGGTCTTCTGAAGCAAACAGCTTGTTTATTATTAGGGCGATTGGGACGGAAGAGGAAGCCCCAGAAACATGCACATTTGAAAGGTAAGGTGACTGGATGGTTGCAGAGACAAGAACAAGCAGTGTCTGTCCCAGAGGAAAGGAAGGAGAATGGAAACAGGACAGGATGGAGCCAGGGAAGAAGTCTGGGCCACGAGGGGACTTTGTGGAGAGAGACAGCTGCAGGGGGGCCAGACACAATCAGACACAGTCGTCTGGAAGGACATCTTTAGATGGTCATTGTGCAGACCACAGCGCTGCCCCAGCTTCCCAGTCTGTCGGTGGGTGACAGGGTGCTCTGTGAGAGCTTAGGGGGAGCCGAGTCCCATCAGAATAGCATGTGTTATTCGGGGCTCACTGTGTGGTTTGATTCACTCAGTGCTCACAAAAATTCTTCCAGGCAGGCTTCATTTTCCAGGAACAGACAGATAATGAATACACTCAGTGCTCATGTGAGGGATGGGGGGGACAGGGGTGGGGTGCACGGCAACACTCCAACCAGAACCCAGGCATTCCTGGCTAGACCTAGGCAAAAGGACCCTGCTCAGGTCACACAAGTACCTGTTGGAGCGTCCTGTTCTGCATGTGTTTCTTGCACCCTGAGGTGACTTAGGAGAAAAGGATGTGGCCAGGTTCCTGTGTCAAGGTATGGGTGTGATTTCCATGGAAAATGAATAAGGCTTTAGCAGCCGGGTTGGGGATTTAGCTCAGTGGTAGAGTGCTTGCCTAGCAAGCACACGGCCCTGGGTTCGGTCCCCAGCTCTGAAAACAAAAAAACAAAAAAACAAAAAACAAAAAAAAAAAGGCTTTAGCATCGTCTCACAAAAACAATTGGTTTTGGTTTGTTCTTTTGAGGCAGGATCCAGGTTGGTGCAGAATTTATATTCCTCCAGTGTCTCCTGAGCCCTCAGACTACAGGTGCACAGCACTAAACTGTAAAATCCAAGGGAAACTCATTGCCCAAGGCCAGCTGGCAGTAGATCACAATGGTTGGACTTATGGGAAATGGACTATCACTAAAACCCACAGTGTGGTTTCAAATTACTGATGTTTTAAAGAGTAGCAGGAGTGTGAACCGTTTAGTGTTTTAAGAATCATGGTCCTTGTCGTCAGAAGAGGAAGTGTATCTGTCTAGACTCAATACGTTTCACATTCCGCCATTTTGGGGGCATCTTGTGAACACCATTTCACCTTAGCTTGCAGTTAGAGGAACCTGGTGGGCTCAGTCTACAGTGAGTTGCCAAGTTCATATACAAGTTAGTGGTAGACATAGAATTGCAGCCAGGGCCTGTCTGGCGGCAAAGCCGAAAGTCGCGTTCACACTTGAGTCTGTAGAGAGCCTGGTGGTGAAGGGAGACGAGGGCGCCATAGTTGGCTAACAGCGGCCACTTAGGGTCAGTGGCTCTCAGAGGCACCTCCCTAGAGATCTGTGCTCAGCGAGGGTTTGGAAATGCAGGAATCTCACTTGGCCACCAGAGGGTATTTCCTGACCAGTATGAATGCACGAAACGGGGCATGTGACCTCAGCAAGTAACTTTCCCTTGTGCCTGTGGACATCGAAACGGCTTAAGAACGCAAGATCCCAGAATGCGGAGTCCCTGCGCCCTTGTGCGCCGGTGTCTGGGGAGGAACTCCTGGTCGGATGTGTTGTGGTGTGACTCCAGGAAGCCGAGAGTTCCATCTTCCTTCAGGAAACAAAACCTGGGAGGACATCGACTCCATTGGCAGGAACTGCAAGGCCTGCAGGTCTCTCACCGAACCTGAACCATCCCAGCAAGCGATCTCTGTTACCAAAGGGACAGTGGGCCACTTTAGTGCCTGACAGGCTTCTCGAGGGTCCAGTCAGACTTTGGCTTTGGCAGCGTTTTAGTGAATGGCCAGCATTCTCCGTAAAAATAACTTTTGGGCTCGGGGGCCAGATCTTGTTTTCTCCAAATTGTGTCTGCCTCTCGTTGAAGAGCCCCACCTAGGAGTTTTCCTCTCATCTTTCAGTGGAAAAATTCCTGGTGGCTCTGCCCCAGAGCCGAGACCCATTCATACATCCCAAGGGCCCTATTTCTCCCGACCAGGTGGTGCTTGGCCCTTGGTGGTGGCCCATGGTTCATCCCTGGCCTGGCTCTCAAAGGACACAATAAAGGGACACTCCCAGGAAAGACTATTTTCTTGTGGTTTTGTAACCGACATTTTTGGTTTTTGGACAGTCTGTTTCGGAAAAAAAGTGAAATCTTTTCCATTATTGTTTGGGAGACTCACCAGTACACCATTGAAGATTCCAGTCGGTTTCAGTCAGGACTCCTGACTCAGTTGAGACAGCCTGGGGCATGGAATTTGGCAGCTGCCTCCCTAGAGTCAGAACCAGATTCCTCAGGTTCAGGATTTGTGAAACGTTCCCGTTGTTCTTTGAACTGCCTTATCAGTATTTTAAATGTTAAATGTTGTTGTCTGTCTGTCTGTCTGTTTTGTGTCCTATGTAGACCAGGCTGGCCTTGATCTCACTATATAGCCAACTTTCAATTTTCTGGTTATTGTCAAAAAAAAAAAAAAAAGTTTTTTGTTTGTTTTTTGGGTTGTCATTGGTTTTGTCTGTTTGTTTATCGAGGGTGTCTTCATTTTGTTGTTTGCAGCTTTGCTGCAGCCTAATTCAGAGTAAGCACCCGTTTACAGCTATGTATGGTAGGATTTTTATAGCTTTAGCTCCCCGCCCATACCCCATAACCCGGGGTTTCTCAGCCTTCGCTCCATTTTGAATTATTCTTTATATATGGCTTGAGGTAAGGACCCAGTTGTGTTCTTTCCCATGTGGATAGCCAGCTGTCCTAACTTGTCCTGAAGATTATTCTGCATTTAGCTGGCCCGCCATCCTTGCTTGAGTGCCAGTAGCTGCAGGAGTCTCATGTCTGACCCCACTGATGCCTTCTTATCCTTATGCCACTGTCTCGAGCAACTACAATAAAAAAACATTTTTTTTCAATCAGGAAGAACAAGTGTTCCAACATTGTTCTTTCTCAAGATTATTTGAGCGAGGTCTCTGGAGTTTCCATAGAAACCGTAGATAAGCTCATCACACTCTGCCAAAGACCCCCGGGCATTTTGCCAGGAGTGTATCCCACTAGCCAGGAGGTTTCAGGAGCATTTGCATCTGTAGGGCTTCACAAGAGCAGTTGCAACCAAGTACCAAAAGCTTCATCATCCCCAAGTCTAGAGGCCAGAAGTCCCAGGTCACTGTGTCCACAGGCCTGGAGGCCCCTCCCATTGTCTTCTGGTGGTTTGCTGGCAGTACTTGAAGTTCTCAGTCAGTGAGTAGAGCCAACATTCTGATTTCTGCCTTCTTTACAGAGGGCTCTTCCTATGGCTCTGCCTGCCTGTGTCTGATTGCCCCTCAGCTGCACTTAACCGTCAGTCAAAAGCCTCACCAGAGGACTGTGAGGTGCTTTCCATACGGTTCTCTTTGTTGGGATGACCCACACCGCCAGGTGGTAGGACGGTGTGTCCCTATATTCTCAATTGCTGGTGGCTGTGCAGGCACAGTTAGGTGCTGGCAGAATATTAGGTACTGTCCTCTCAACGGCCCGTTACAAGCCTTCCATGTGTATGTGCTTGTCCTTCCTCACTGGCCCAAAAGATGGTTGTCTGAGATTATCATATTAAGAAGCAAGCTGGGTCATGCAACTGCTGACTGGCTCAGACTGGAATGTGTCTTTTTCTATCATAAAGAGCTGGCAATACAGGAGGAACTTTCAGGCAGAAGGGAGACACAAAGAAAGTGTGCAGTAAGAACCCGTGGAGACACAGATTAGTGGAGAAGTCAGGTTAAGTTAGTAGCTAGCTGAGAGACAGCCCCAACAAAAGGCCAACAAATGAACTATATAGATACCTCCATGTCTTGATTACACCTCAAGCAGGATCCTCGAAAGCCACACAATATCTCTTATTCCACCCAAAATGTCCTGTAATTCTCAGAGAACAAGCTAACACTTCTGTTGTCGCTTCCCTCTGTGTTTTCTCTTTTGGTGGCAGAGTGGGACTGTCTGCCTCCTCTGGGATTTACTCTGCTTGTATAGACTGCATTTGGTTTTGTAAGACACTATCAGATCCCGCAGTCCTCTGAGCTGGCTAGTTCTCCAAGTATTGTAGCTAATTCTGCAGTTTCCTATTTCCAGGGAGCTTTGCTTGTGCCCCATCTTTTCCCATCAGTCTTCTTTAGACCTCTTCCTCTGTGGACTTTGTGTCTTCGTGTGTTACATACAGGTGCAAATCATCCTGTGTGACTTTCTAGAGCCAAGCCAAGTGAGCATGCTTCAAAACAAATCCTGTGCTGACAGTATACTCTCCTTTCTTTCCATGTTAAACAATCTCCACTCTCTCCCCACCAGTGTAAGAGGCCATCTTGGCAATGGGCTCTCCTATAGATAGTAAGTTTAGAAAATAATGCATGTCTTAGTTAGGGTTTCCATTGCTGTGAAGAGACACCGGGGCCGAGGCAACTCTTATAAAGGCAAACATTTAATTGGAGCTGGCTTACAGGTTTAGAGGCTCAGTCCATTATCCTCAAGGTTGGAGCATAGGAGCATCCGAACAGACATGGAGCTAGAGAAGGAGCTGAGAGTTTTCTATCTTGATCAAAAAGCAGACAGGAGAAGACTGGCTCCCATGAGGCTAGGAGGAGAGTCTCAAAGACCACCCCCACAGTGACGCACTTCCTCCAACAAGGTCACACCTCCTGATAGTACCACACCCTGGGCCAAGCATATACAAACCACCACATTCCACTCCCCGACCCCCATAGGCTTTCTTGTTTAAACACATGAGTCTATGAGAGCCATATCTAAACATGCATAATGAGAAATGCATTTAGCTCAACTTCAAAAGTTCCTATAGTCTCTACTAGTCTCAAGAAGTCCAAAGTTCAAAGTCTGAGATTCATTCAATCACTTAACTGTAATCCCCTATAAAGTCAAAATCAAAAAGGAGATCACATACCTTAAACCTCACAGGATATACATTACCATTCCAAAACATCACAGTGAAGAAATACTGGACCAAACAAGACCGAAAAACCAGCTGGTCAGACTCCAAACTCAGCATCTCCATGTCTGATGTCCATGCATTCTTCAGATCTATAACAGAGTCCCTTCATCTCTGTTGACTGTAACCACTTCTTTCTCCTGGGATGGTTCTACTCCCTGTTAGCAGCTTCTCCTGGCACGAATCCATGGCTCTGGCATCTCTGAGATCTTGGGGTCTACAAGGCAATCAGCTTCACAGCTTTTTGTTTCAATGTCTGGGATCTACACATGATCTTCTGGGCTCCCCCAAAACCCTTGGGTGACTTCTCCAGCTCTGCCCTTTGTAGCACTCCGGGCCCTGGCTGACTCCACCCACTGCTGCTGCTGTTCTTGGTGATCATCCCATAGTATTGGCATGGTTTTCTGCTGCAACTAGGCTTCACCAACAGCCTCTCATAGGCTCCCTTCATGGCGTCAAGCCTCAGCTTCTTTGCAAGGCCCCTCTGTCCTGGTTCATCAATTGCAACTGAGGCTGCACCTTCACCAATGGCCTTTCTTGGCCTCACACAGTGACAATCCTTAGCTGCTCTCCATGACCCCTTTATGTCTTCAAAACCAGCACCACCTGGGTGACTCTTACACATTACCAAGTACAGCAGCAGCATGAGGTACAACCTTGGCTATCTCTGGATCACAGCCTCTTTGTGCTCTCAGAAAACACTTCCTAGAAGATTTTACCTCAGTGATGCTGGTCTCTTTTTAATCACCGCTAATTTCTTAGCTCCAGCATCAATTGTACCAGAAGTCCCTTCTATTCCTGACTCTAAAGCCAGAGTCACATGGCCAAAGCTGCCGAGTTCTGCTGCTTGCTGGAGCTGGAACATGGCTGCCTTGTTCTATTATATTTTCACCAGCTTTCTGTTTTCCAAGTCCTTCACTGCCTAAGCTTAGCTGTCATGGAACTTGCTTTGTAGATTGACCTTGTACTCAGAAGTATGCATGCCTCTGTATCCTGAGTTCTGAGATCAAAGGCATCTACCAATATCCCTGGACCTAAGCTTTTCTCTACTTGGAACCTGCTCTGTCCCAGGTTGGTCTTGAACTCAGAGATCTGCCTGCCTCTTTCTTCTGGGGTTAAAGGCATGTAACACCATACCTGGGCCTATGCTTTCCATGACTACTAGGCTTCAAGATCTAGATCAAAAGCCTGTGCCCTCCATTTTTGGATTGTAGTTCCTTCCAGATTTAAAGTACAAATGAAAATAATAATCATGTAATAGTGCCTAACATGATATAACTATTCCTTGTTCAACTGCAAACACACAAACAATAAGCTTAGCTGGGTGGGATCTTGCCCAGAGGTCACGACCCCCATGATCTGGTTATCTGTTGAACATAGGATTCAGCCCTTTTTCTTTGGACCATAAATTTAGTACTTTTCCTTTTAAGGTTTGCTATACTTGATCAAAATTCTCTTCGTGAGACTTAACCAGAGAACAAAGTCTCTGCTGGGCTTTTCAAAGACTTCCTTTGTCAATGCAATTAATATAAATCTCTTTACTTTAGCCTCAGGCTGACTCTTCTGACAAGGGCAAAAAGCAGCCACATTCTTCACCAAAATACCACAGAAACAATCGCTAGGCCACATACTGAAGTTCTTCTCCATTGAAACCTCTTGTGCCAGGTCTGCACAGTTCAAATCACCCTCAGTCTTCCACATTCCTTTTAGGATGGCCCATTAAGCCCTATTTCAAGCATCCCACTGCTTTCCAATGCCCCACACTCCTCCAAACAAAAGCACAGTCAGGCCTATCACAGCAAAATCCCAGCCCCAACTTCTGTCTTTTTTTTTTAGATATATTTCTTTACTTACACTTCAAATTCCCCTTCCCCGTTTCCTGTCCAAACAGGTATTCCTCCCATACATCCCCCTTACTGCCCCCCATATTCCCCTGCCCTGGGAGTCTAACCTTGGCAGGACCAAGGGCTTCCCCTTCCACTGGTGCCCCAACAAGGCTCTTCTCTGCTATATATGCAGTTGGAGCCCTGGGTCAGTCCATGTATACCAACTTCTGTCTTAGTTAGGGTTTTCATTGCTGTCAAGAGACACCATGACCAAGGCAACCCTTATAAAGGACAACATTTAATGGGGCTGGCTTACAGTTTCCCAGGTTCAGTCCATTACAATCATAGCGAGAAGCATGGCGGCATGCAGGCAAACATGGTTCTGGGAAGGAGCTGAGTGTTCTACATCTTGATCTGTAGGCAGCCAGGAGAGGGTTTCTATGTCACACTGGGCAAAGTCCTGCCTACATAGTGATACACTTCCTCCAGTAAGCCCACACCTTCCAATGCCACTTCATGGGCTAAGCATATTTCAAACCACCACAATACCTCATTTAACTTAACTACCATAAAATATTGAACAAGTCAGAATTCCATTTTGGAAGAACGTTAGTAAATACATCAATAGTTCATGCTGGAAGAGGCCGCGGACATCTAAAGTATATATGTTGGAATAGCACAGGGAACCATGAAGGAGCCTTTGGGAGCCCCAAGTCCACCAGTGTCCTGTGACACATGATGAGTGAGCTTCTGCCTTACTTCAGCTCTTCCCCGGGCATGGGCACTACACCTGGCATAGAATGGGAACTAAGTAAATGTTTTTGGATTCCAAGTTTGTTAGACAATTGTGCTTTCTTCTAACCTTAAGATGGGCTTTGACTTGGGTGCAGGGAACCAAACTTTTGACGTTTGATTATGGGATGTAGTCTTTAATGCCTGAACTACCTTTCCAGTCCATGAGTTGTATTTTAATACACAGCTAATCGTAATGCTTTTAACTCTGACTGGCAGCATGTGCATACACCACGGTCCCCCTTGCCTTGCCTAGGGCATTGACAAGAGGCTCTGTTCAAAGGCAGAAGCAGGGGTTTTTGGTTCCCTGTATGTTCTGGTGTCCCAGAAGCTTAGGATTGAGCATCTTCTAATCTCTATTGTGAAACAGGAAAACAGCCTGAAGCCTGGAAACTCAGGACTTTAGCAAGACTTGGCCGGTGCATTGCTTCTGTCAGTGTGGTATCACTGAGAATGTGAGGCAGCTGGCCTGCTTTAGAGGACACGTGTCTGGTGACTTTTGGTGGTAGGGGCTGGCTGGAAGACTGTGGTCAGTCAGGGTGGCCTTTCCAATATGATGGCATTGGGGGACGACCCCCCTAATCCACAGGTCCACTTCCCACATTGATTCGACTGAAGTCCAAGATGGAACAATTGGTCAGTTGTGAATGATCCGCAGACCTGGGCGGCATGCTGAAGCCTTGAACTCTTATTCTCTTAAAGGAGGGCAGGGCTCATGCCTGGCTTAGCGTCTCCCCTGCAGAATTCCCTGCACAGCCACCAGGAGCCATCTTGCTTATCAAGTAGACTCTGGTGGTGTTGCAATGCTTTGTTTATTTAATAATGGCCTGAAGTGGTAGATATTAATCCACTCTAAACTCCCAGGCAGGGTCACATGCATGCTTCTCAATTCGATTCACACACACACACACACACACACACACATGCACACACACACACTCATACACACAACCTTATTTTTTTTTTAAAGATTTATTTATTTATTATAGATGAGTGCACTGTTGCTGTCTTCAGACACACCAGAAGAGGGCATCAGATTCCATTACAGATGGATGTGAGCCACCATGTGGTTGCTGGGATTTGAACTCAGGACCTCTGGAAGAGCAGTCAGTGCTCTTAACCGCTGAGCCACCTCTCCAGCCCCCCACAACCTTATTTTTAATATGCCCTAAGCAGCTCAATGGCTGCGCCACTCCCAAACGTCTTCATTGCTAATGCCTCCCCTCTGATATTCCTGAAATATTACTTACTAAAGTCTACATTTCATCTATGCTATCCTAGGCCCAGCTGGGGGAGTGGCCCCTGGGGCCCCACTTCCCTGATTCTCACGTGGCTGGTTTCTGCCTTCTGCAGCTCTCAGGCTTGCATCCTATTCCTTTCCTGGTACAGCGACTCTCAAAACCTCCGTCTTCCCGTGGTGCCTTGCCCGGGAAATCTAAAGTCCATCTGCCTCCCTGCCCAACCATTAGCTGCAAGCGACTTTATTTGCCAATTAGGACCAGCTGTGGGCAGGGACCATCAGACAAGGGGATTCTCGTGTAATTTGGGAACCCAATTAACATACTATAATCAATAAACCTAATCCACAACAATGGCCTCGAGGATTAGGGACAGTGATGCTGGGAACTCACACAGGCTCCCAGAGAAGCTGTAAAAGGTTTCCTTTAAGTGAAAAGTGAAAGTTCTTTACTTAAAGAGGAGGGAAGAATCCATGTGCTAAGGCTGCTAAGACTTATGCTGAGAATGAGTGTTTTACTGTGATAAAGGCAAAGTGATACCGAAGTCACACCCTTAATGCATGATAAACATCTACTAGTGTTGGAAATCATCTTATCCAAGTGTGTGGTGGTTGGGAGGCCTAGCACAAAATACATAGGGCTTGGTGCTATCCATTGTGCATGTGTGTGAGTGTGTGTGTGTGTGTGTGTGTGTGTGTGTGTGTGTGTGTGTATATGTATGTGTGTATGTGGTTGTATGTGTGTGTGGTGTGTGTGTGTGTGTGTGTGCGCGCACGCACGTGCGAGTGTGTGCTCAGAACACACCCTTTGTGTGCTGGATAGTTTTTATTGCCAACTTTACACAATCTGGTGTCACACGAGAAGAGGGAACTTGTTGGCCCGTTACCATGTCTGTGTGAAATTGCCTCATGGATGATTGATGTGCTAGGGCCCAGTTCACTCCGGGTGGTGTCATCCTTAGGCAGTGGCCCTGGGATGTATAAGGAAGCAGGATGAGCATTAGCCAGAGAGCAAGCTGGTACTTAGCCCCCCTCTACAGTCTCTGCTTGAGTCCCTGCCCCGACTCCCTCTAGCCATGGACTGTTCCCCGGGAGAGTAAAATGAAATAAACTCTTTGTTCCTTGACTTGATCTTAGCATCGCAGTATTCTATTTAAGCAAAAAAGAGAAAAGAATGCATTGAGGACCGCCCAGCCCCCAGAAGGTCAGGATTCCAAGGGGGTGTTCCAGCGCCGCTAAGAGGGGACTGCCAACTTCCAGAGGCCCAGACCTGAAAAGGCAGTGTTGATTCTGCCAGGTGCCCTTGCTCATGGTAGCCACCACACCACCCCGGGGACATGATCTCACCTCCGGATGGAAAGGTTGAAAAATATTGGAGCCAGCTTCTATCCGCTGCACTCTGTGTTCCTCGCTCACAGCACCTCTTTTCGCTGTCAGCCTGCCCACACACCTGATAGGCTTCCTCAGACCGAAGGTGACACATGGCTCATCCTGTGCCTCCCCAGTGTATGCAGCTGCTGAGTCTGCTCATGAACCCCAAGAGTAACCTCAGAGGCACGTGCTAGACAAGCCAGGGTAAGCATCTCATGTGCGTTTTGGGCAGAAGACCTGGGCCATCAGCAAGGAGGAGCACTGCTGGCTCATTAGCAGGGGACTCCCAAAGGGACTCAGACCTGTGCTCTCAGTCTCTCTCCAGCATGGCAGACCCTAACCATATGTCCTTGCAGAAAACTGGGTTTCCTCTTCCTCTACACTGTGGCCAGTGTCCAGCACTCATCGATTCCAGTGGGCAAACTGAGTCTCATATTGAGCTTATGTGGCAAACTCTCCTGTTTTGAGGGAGAAGAAAAATGGAGGAAGCGAAGGAGGGAGGGAGAGAGAGGAGCAGGCGACTGGCTAGGAAGACTTGGGTAGTCAAGTGTTCTGGACTGGGAGGCACCCTATGGACCCCTGGCGGCAAACAGCAGTTGCAGGCGGCCATGTAGAAGGTCAAAATGCAGCTGGACATTTGGAATCTGCTTTCTAGGCAGTTTGGCAAGAAGGTTCCATTTCACCCAACAGGGCTGGCTACCTTCCCAATAACGTGGTGAGAGTTGAGGAGAGTGGACCATCCCCTCCACTTCCGGCAGTCCTTATTCCCAGAGAAACATTTCCTCTCCCCATTTTGTTTTGTCCTTTCTTTGGAACCAGAGAACCAGGGGTTATCTCTAGGGTGAGCTGTCCAACACAAGCCCTTGGGGGTGGGGAAATACTGGACGGGGCCTTAGGAAGGAGGGGTCAGGCCCGGTGAACTTGGAAATTACGCCAGTCAAAGAAACCTGGGACACACACCGGAGCATGCCATACAGACGTCTCCTAGACCTTTGCAGAATGCAATCTTCTATATTAGCCGATTTCAACATTTGAATTGTTGGGCTTTTAAAAATGCTAAATCAAACCTCCAGGGCAGGGTAGGAGGAGGATGGTTCCAGAGAGGGGCTGACTGCCATTGCTCTGGAAGTACATGCCTCTTATGGTCTGGGCCAACACTCACCAGCAACACCTCTCCTTCACACTACACTTGCCAGACCCTGTTACCCTAGCCCCGCCCCTAGCCCTGCCTCTAGCCCCGCCCGTAACCCTGCCCCCAGACCCGCCCCTAGCCCCCTGTACCTGTCCCCATAAAAAAACAATGCACATTGGAACTGGATTTAAAAAACATATGTATTCTCCTGTGCAGCAGCACATTGGTAAAGAGAATGATAAAACCCCCTAAACCGTTTATTCTGACGTCTCGCTTTTATTTTCAACGAAATAGTCAAACCATTCTGAGCTAAACAGGAAATCCCCGTCGCGGCCTTTCACCCCGAGTGTTTTCTGTAGAAACAATATGTGTTATGGTTCACCTCAGAACCTTTGGGTCTGTGACCTTTGGGAAAGTATGGGGTGGGGGGCTTTGCCCAAATGCCTGCTCCATATATGTCTTAGCGTTTCCATTGCTGTGAAGAGACACTGTGACCAAGGCGGCTCTTATAAAGGGCAACATTGAATTGGGGCTGGCTTGCAGTTTCAGAGGTTCAGTCCATTATCATCATGGCGGGAAGATGTGCAGGCAGACATGGTGCTGGAGGAGCTGAGAGTTCTACATCTTGATTCAAAGGCAACCCGGAGACTGTCGTCTGCAGGCAGAGAGTAGGAGGGTCTGTTCCACGCTGGGTGGAACCTGAGCATAGGAGAAGATCTCCAAAGTCAACCCCCACAGTGACACTCTTCCTCCAACAAGTTCACACCCCCTAATAGTGTCACTTCCCATGGGTCAAGCATATTCAAACCACCACGATATATATATATATTTCTGGACATTGTTTTTTAAATTTTAATAATTTATCAAATTGTCCTCCAGCATCATTGTCTGATCCATCTTGACTTCATCTTATCCTCACAATGACTTTACGGGGTATGAGCTTTTGTTATCCTCTATCGGTTATGGACATAAAGAAACCACGGCACAGAGATGTTAAGTGACTTCCTCAAGATCACATAGCAAGTACACGGCAATGCCTCTTGGCTGTGGTTCCTGCAGAGGGTACTGACAACAGCAGCCGCTGTGGACTTATAACCCAGTTCCTTTTGGAGCTGATGTGGGCTGTGTCCGGGCACCCCCTAGTAAGACCGTGCTGCCATGGGGACCCTTTGTGAAGGACAAGGAAGGACAGAGGTGGCCTAGGTAGAGATTGAATTCCGACTGGTACTGCAACATTTTGCTGTCAGGAGGACGAGATGTTTTCATCCCAAGCAGTGTGTTAAGGTGACTGTCGTCATGTAGTGTGCAGTGAGGAGAGAAGTGTGCCCACTCTGTCACCCTACAGAGTGAGCAGTGAGGAGACAGGTGTGCCCACTCTGTCACCCTGCAGAGTGAGCAGTGAGGAGACAGGTGTGCCCACCCTCTGTCACCCTGCAGAGTGAGCAGCGAGCAGAGAGATGTCCCTGCTCATCTGGGAAAGGCAGCGACCCCCTGAGAGGCAGCTGGGCTCCATCCTGCAGAGACGGAACACAGACAGCCCTTTGTGTGCTATGAGCCATGTGCACTTCTGTGAACTCTCTGTTTATTTTTTAACTCTTTTCCCAGGAGGGTGTTTATCATCTTGATTGTATGTGCTCTAATATTATGGGATAGCAGGCCTTTGCCAGTTACACTGCTTTGATGGTAGTGTGGGGTACAGTGCCCTTATCTTCCATAATGCATGCAGGCAGGGACATACATGGATGGATACAGGTGACAGGAAGGACACACACTTGCTCTTGCTCTGCTGATAATCTGCAGGTCTGAGAGCCACGAATGCCCCAGTGTCAATCACATATCATTCGCTTATTGGAATACTACTTAGCCACTAAAAAGGAGTGTGATGGGCCAGTAAGATAGCTCAATGGGCAGAGGCACCTGCTACCAATCCCGACAACACAGTGGAAGGTGGTGTATTACTATATGGCTTTTAACATTATCTTTTCACTTAGTAGAAGCTATAATACACACATTTATTGCACCCTTTTACAGTTTTACATTTATTTATTTAGAGTGCATTTGTGTGTGTCCATAAAGGTACTGAGGCACTCATTTCTCTCTCTCTCCCTCCCTCCCTCCTTCCCTCCCCCTCCTCCTCCTCCTCCTTCTTCTTCCTCTCTCTCTCTCTCTCTCTCTCTCTCTCTCTCTCTCTCTCTCTCTCTCTCTCGTTCTCTGTATGTGTATGTGTGTACCAAGGCACCATTTGTGCAGAAGTCAGAGAACAACTTGTAGGAATACAGCTTTTAACGTTATATCTGTTTTCCATTTGACTGCTGGAGGTAGCCATGGCCAGAGGTCCCCTGGGCACACATGCTTTGTGCACTCCCCTCACACTGAGGTGGAGCTGGCTGTGTGAGCCTGGGCCTGCTGCTCTAACGTGAGGAGAATCCAGGCTAAATCATAGGGCATCCTGACTCGGGAAAATTCTCCATGCTTTGTGAGGAGGTTCAAACAGCCCTACACAGAGACAGACCCCTGTGGAGAGAAACGAGCCCACCGCACACTTACCTCTTTCCCACCCACTCTTCTGGACCAGGCTACCTGGCTTCTCTCCTGACTGCACTTCAAGAAAGTCCTGAATCTGGGGCCTCCCAGTTCCGGAATTCCTGCCTTGGGAATTTCGAAAGATAAATTATGAAAGATAAATCTAGTGTCTACTTGGACACTAGCATGGCTGAATAATGCTACATGGGAAGTTTTCACATCCTAACCGCTGGGACTCAAGAGTACAGCCCGATATGACCAAATGGACTTTGAAGTATGGTAAAGGGGTTGCATGTGGGGAAAGGGCCTGGATTACTGAGGTAAACCCGAAGAAGGAGGCAGCGGGCTTCGTGGCTGCGGAGGAAGAGCCGTGTGATGGGGCTGTTTGACGGCGGAGAGGGTGATGGCTGTTTAAAGATGGCGGTTCGACGACGGCAGAGACGGTCGATGAGCCGTAGATCACAGAAGACCTCTGGAGGCCCACAGCAGTCAGGACGTGGAATTTTCGCTGTTGCAGCTGTGAGTAGCTGCAGCTTGTCTAGGAAGACCTGGGAATTGTGAGGGGAATTTGTGACGCTTTACGCCAAAAAGCTGTTGGAACTTTGCCACCGTGGCCATTAAGAAGCAACCGAAAGCTTTCACCGATCCTGGCCAGTAGGTGGCTCCCATCTGAGTCCCGCCTACCGCAGATCAGAGTCCCTGAGGGCACTGAACACTTGATAGTATGGGACCTGAGACCTCCCGAACCGGACCCCAGGGCAGAGAGTAAACACTCACAAGTCTGTTAACCCTAGAATCTGCAGCAACAGGGTCCCAAAGGACAGCCCCGTGTGCCTGGCACTATAACACTTCAACTGAAATGCCATGACACAGGGATGTCACCATGTCAGGTTTTTGGGGCATCTGATCGTGCCTTCTGGTGGTCAGCAGACTTTTAAGTCTCCTATGACTCCAGCTGTCAGCTTTCTTTAGAAGTCCCCTGGGACCAGTCACGACTAAGACGCCTGTCCTCTGGGGACAGAACTCCTCAGAATCTGTCCCCCAGAGAACCATCCCAAGGTCTGTTCACAGGCACAGCAGCATCCCACACAGCAGGATACACAGGCCAAGGGACTAGGATGTGAAGGCCTTTTTTCTGCATCTTCTACTGCGGTCCACCCCCTGACACCTGGGACCAGAAGGTGCAGCTCCAGCGGCTATGCCACGCTTCACCTGAGGACGCAGGCGCGTAGCTGGCTCCAGTCTGTGCTTGCCCAGTGGACCAGTGGGCCTGGGGCAGAGACCCTGGGGCTGCTGCAGGGACTTGTGTACCCACGAGGCGCTCTCTGTCAGCTTCCCTCCTCATATGAATTCCTCCTGGCAGCTTCACCATCCGTGGGTGAGAAATAGCCCATCTTCCGAATAAAATGTGCCCAGACCTGGATATGCGCAATGTTTATTCTCCCTATTACTCCCTCCCTCCATGCAGCCTCAGGACCGGTACCTTAGTGTTCGCATTCCAGGCAGCACTGTATGCCACCCAGAGGTGACCTACAGCTTCTACACCTCTTCTTAAAGACAACCTCTTCTGTCAGGGACTGGAGCATTTGCATATTTGCATATTAACAGGGCTGTGGCCTGGAGCCAACCCCCTCAGGTACTAAAGGATTCTTTTCTAACATTCGTTCCAGGTTCCTGGCAACCACGATGTAGTTCTCTAGCTCACTCAAATCCAAGGACCCAGTCAGCACACTACTGGGATAGTCTGCGATCTGGTGGACTCCCTGATAATGCTGACCACTCCAGCCGCCACAACCACAGGACCCTGGGGGACTTGGCGGCTTGGACAGTATGGTGGTTTGAATGTGCTTGGCCCATGGGAAATGGCAGTATTAGGAGTGACCTTGTTGGAGGAAGTGTCATTGTGGGGGCGGGGCTTTGAGGGCTCCTAGTGCTCAAACTCTGCTCAGTGTGAATGAGAGCCTCCTCCTGGCTGCCTTTGGATCAAGATGTAGAACTCTTGGCTCCTTCAGCACCATGTCTACCTGGATGCTGCCATGTTTCCCACCATGATGATAATGGACTGAACCTCTGCAACTGTAAGCCAGCCCCAGTTAAATGTTTGCCTTTATAAGAGTTGCCTTGGTCATGGTTTTCTTCACAGCAATAAAACCCTAACTAATATAGGCAGTGTTGCTTCACTTAGCTCTGTGTGCTTTGTCCTGCTCCTGACCAGTGCCCCAGACTGAGGAGTCTCTGAGGGGACAGCATCAGCAACTTCCTCTTTGTGTCTTCAGGGCTGAGAAACAGACCCAGGTCTTAATGGTTCTCACCAAGGACAGAAGGGGCTTGTTTTGGTTTCTTGCTGGGGAGCTTGAGCCACGAAGTCTGGAGACAGGTCGCGTCTCCCCATGGAGGTTATTTCCTTTAGAGTCGTCCCTGGCAGGGTTGGTGGCAATCTTGCACGGGGGAGGATTGAAGGCATATGGCCAGGTAGGAAATGAGAAGGAAGCTGAGAGGTGGCCTTCCCAGGGATACACCGTCTACCAGCTGTTTCTGAGTGAACAGGAAGGACCCCGGCATTTTCAGCATCCTGCAGGACAGATCAGCAACCAGCCAATGAACAAACCCCAAAGCTTAGGAGCTGCCATGGATCTTGACACAGTCCAGGAGTTAGAAATGCCATCTATAATCTCACAGTGCTGGGAGGCCATTAGGTCTCCAGGCTGTGCCTTCATCTCAGGAGTGGATTAGAAACATCATCCATAATGCACTGGTGCTGGGGTGAGGGCTTATGAGGAGATAAGGTCCCCAGGCTGTGCCATTAGAATGGCTTCAGGTCCTTACTTCAGAAGTGGGCTCTTTATCTTAAGAGAGATGGGTTATTATAAAAGCAGGCTTGTGGGGCTGGGATTTAGCTTCGTGGTAAAGCAGGACCCTGGGGTTGGTGTCCAGCAACGTCTTGGTTACTTGCTTTTCTATTGCTGTGAAGAGACACGGTGATGAAGGCAACTTATAAAAGTAAACCATTTCATTGGGTACTTGCTGGCAGTTTCAGAGGGTGAGTCCATGACTGTCATGGTGGGGAGCATGGCGGCAGGTGGGCAGACATGACACTGGAGCAGTAGCTGATAGCTTACATGCTTAGACAACAACCACAAGGCAGGCAGAGAGAGAGAGAGAGAGGGAGAGGGAGAGGGAGAGAGAGAGAGAGAGAGAGAGAGAGAGAGAGAGAGAGAGAGAGAGAGAGAGAGAGAGAGAGAGAGAGAGAGAGATCTGGAAACAGCAAAGGCTTTTGAAACCTCCAAGCCCATCCCCTAGTGACACACCATCTCCAACAAGGCCACACCTCCCAATCCTTCCCAAACAGTTCCACCAACTGGAGACCAAACATTCAAATTTGAGCCTGAGGGGGTCATTCTCATGAAAACCACCAGAAGCACCCTAATTAATTAATAGCAAATAATAAAATATAAGTTTGGCCTGCTCATTCATATTCTGTTTCATTCAGTCTCACATTCTCTCTCTCCTCCCTCCTTCCCCCTCCTCCTACCTTTCACCATGGATGATATTCCTTGACCTTGGGCTTCCCAGCCCCTGGAAACTGTAACACCCAAGTCTCTGCTCTTTACCCATCACAGAGTATCTTCCCCTGTTTTGTCACACCGTCTGGTGACAGATGGTGAAATCTGCCTAAGGCTGGAGATAGAGAATCCTGGTCCATTCCTGTCAATGTCCCTGACTTTGTATAATCCACTCTTAAGAAATGCTCACGGAGCCCCAGGTCCAGTGCAACTGAATTTAAAGTAACAGCAAGCAGAGAAGGAACTTGGGAATGGTAAAGCAAATGCAGGGTATTAGTAGTTTTTTGTTTATTTGGTTGGTTGGTTGGTTGGTTTTTTGAGACAGAGTTTCTCTGTGTAGCTGTGGCTGTCCCAAAACTCACTGTAGACCAGGCTGGCCTCGAACTCAGCAATCTGCTAGCCTTTGTCTCCCATGTGCTGGGATTAAAGGTTTTGCGTCACTGCCTTGCTGTATTAGTGGTTTTAAAAGCAGATGTGTAAGAGACGCTGCCCTTCTGCTAACTCCCACTGAGCTTGAAGTAATGTCAGAATAAAGGATTTTAGGGAACTCTCTTCTTTGCTGGCTGAATCACACTGGGTAGTATGCAGACATGTGTTTACTCGAGTGTTCCAGGGTTTTGCCCATTACATAGGCTCAGGAAAGCAATTTAAGTCCTAGGATGTTTAACGGTTATTAGTCGGTCTACATATGGTCGTGATTACTGTACTTAGGTTATTGATATTGTTGCTATTCTGAGTAGTTCTTCAGCTTCTGGGTAGGGCACGCCCGTTTAATTCTCAGCCTCCCCACTCTGGATGCCACCCCGGGCTGCTCTGGGCCCTGCAGGGAGCTACACAGTTCCGCAGACTGAGGCTTTCCACAGTGCGCCTCTCTGTCCACGAGAGGGCGCGCGCAGCTCCCGCAGTCCACAGCGCCCAGGCTCCAAGGAAAACAAGCTAACCTTGGTGACCACAGTCTGGGTCTTTGGACTCAAATCAGTTGTCCGAGACCACCCCCCTCCCTTTCTCCTGTGTAGCTGTCTCGAGGCTGGGACTGGTATGTACAAAATCTAGTAATTCTGCTGACAGTGAAGGTCGGTTGTATCCCGGCCCAAACAAAAGTGTGTTGGGGTGGGGGGGACCCTAGAAGGGGCTCTGAGCAGTCACTAGCCAGATTTGCTCACAGCGTCTTCTGTGCGGCCTTCCAGGGTCTCAAAAGCAACGCGAACGGTTTAAAATAGAGATTTCTTGAATTCAAGCACAATTCGTATTTTTGTATTATGCTTTGGGGAAAACGAGCTTTAAAAAAGACTTGGGGACTAGGGTCAGGCAGTCCCCCTGCCAAACTCAGAAAGGAACATACACCTACTGGTTCCTCGAAAGTCATAGCAGGCCCTGTCACACACCCGGGGGCCCTGGCTTGTTTTATTTGCCTGACCTTGTAGGTATCCAGCTTTCCCATTATGATCTCAGTGCGGCCAAACTTTTACAACGCGTCAACTAGTCAGTTCCGCTGATCGCAGTTCCTAGTCAACTGCTGCTTTAAAGAAAAGTCCGGGGTTGGGGATTTAGCCCAGGGGTAGGGCGCTTGCCTAGGAAGGGCAAGGCCCGGGGTTCGGTCCCCAGCCCAAAAAAAAAAAAAAAAAAAAAGTCCGCAAACTCTCTAGCTTTTCTGTTGTGTTTTTGTTTTAATGGGTGAGGAAGGATCCTTGCATTCAAGCTGGCTGTGTGGCCCTGCCCTGTCACTCGGGAGTTCTGTGCTTTAATCTCCCCACTTGTAAAGCAGGGGTATCGATGTGAGGGTGCCCTCAAATGTACACGCAAGTCACCTGAGGGTCATGTTGGCACAGTCCTGGGTTGCCACCAGTCTTATTCCCAGGGGCTACGTTGCATCTGGAGAATGCATATTTTGTTTGTTTTGCTTTTTGGTTTTTTTCTTTGAGACCAGGTCTTGGTCTTGCTATGCTGAGTTCAAATTCTCCATCCTCCTCCTTCAGCCTGTTGAGTACGGGGTTTATGGGAGTATCCCACCACAGGAGATCTGAGAATGTGCATTTTCAACAAGTGCACGGGTATTGGCTGACCTGGCCAGGTGTGTGAGTGTGTGTGTGTGTGTGTGTGTGTGTGTGTGTGTGTGGTGTGTGGTGTGAGTGTGTGTGTGAGAGAGTATGTGTGTGTATGTATTTGTGTGTGTCTGTGTGGTGTGTGTGTGTGTGTGTTGTGGTTGTGTGTGTGTGTGGTCTGTATATGAGTGTGTGTGTATGTGTGTATGTGTGTGTGTGTGTGGTGTGTGTGTGAGAGAGTATATGTGTGTATGTATTTGTGTGTGTCTGTGTGGTGTGTGTGTATGTGTGTATGGTGTGTGTGTGTGTGTGATCTGTATATGGTGTGTGTGTGTGGTGTGTGTGTGGTATGTGTGTGTGGGTGTGTGTGTATGGGGTGGTGTGTGTGGTGGGTGAGGTGGTGGGGGTGTGTGTGTGGTGTGGGGGGGTGTGTGGTGGGGTATTTGGTGGGTGTGTGTGTGTGTGTGTGTGTGTGTGTGTGAGAGAGAGAGAGAGAGAGAGAGAGAGAGAGAGAGTGTGAGTAAGTGTGTGGTATGTGTGACTGTGTGTGTGTAGTATGTGTATGTGTACGTGTGTGTGCGTGTGTGAGAGAGTGTGTGTGTGTGTGTGTGTCTGTGTGTGTGTGTGTGTGTGTGTGTGTGTGTGTGTGTAATGTGAGGTTTTGAATATGGCTGTTCTGCATTTACAAGCTACTATCCCAGAGCCTGCCCTACTTGTTTCTTTCTGAAAACACTTAATGTCAAGAATTGCCCTCTGAGGCATTTGGAACAGTGCCCAGTAAGTAAGGTTTCTTGTGAGTTTAATTAATAGTAAAGTGGAGAACAATCAAGAAAACTAAGTATCAGAAGTTTGGAGGAAAGGGACTCTTGGGTCTCCAGCTCAGGAGCTGTCTGGAGCCAGTACACTTTGACCCTCTAAGAGCCTACAGAGGCCGTGTGAGCGAGGGGGTCCGTTTTTCTTGTTTTCTCATCAGCTAGGATG
Source organism: Rattus rattus (assembly GCF_011064425.1). Classification (NCBI taxonomy): domain Eukaryota; kingdom Metazoa; phylum Chordata; class Mammalia; order Rodentia; family Muridae; genus Rattus; species Rattus rattus. The sequence continues at coordinate 4,309,984 of NC_046162.1, forward strand.
GTCTTGAACTATGTAGCTGAGGATGACCTGTTCCTCCGAAGCGCTGGACTTACAAGGATGTGCTGCCTCACAGCCTGGGAAATGGTCCTTGGAATTCAGGTTGTCAGGTTCAGGCATGAGGTAGGAGCCAATCAATCCCCAGCCCCAGGTCTGTCTCCCTCTGGGGGGCTGGGTTTTCAATTCCATGTCCGCAGGAGCTGGTGCTTGTCCAGTTGTTGACATAGACACTGTCCTGCCCTGTTTTCTAAGAAAGGCCTGAGCCCACAGTGATCCAACAGCAGAAGGCAGGACACGAGGCAGACAAGTCCTAAGGAGGGAAGGGAAGAAGGACACAGGACCATAGAAGAGTCACAGGGTGGGGGGTTAGGGGTCTAGGGGAGTGGGGAGTCTGGGGGAGTGGGGGAGGTTTTCCAGAAGGTAGGGGAGGGGCAGGGGTGGTATGCTGGTCCTGGTGTGGGTCAGGTGAGCCACAACCAGATCCATAGTGGAGTCTAGCCCTGAATCGCCAGGATTAGCAGAGGAAAATGCTCTAAGAACAATCAGCACACATCATCCCCAAATATAAAGGTTTCTATGGGCCTGATCCTAGATCCCCAGGGGTTCAAGGCCATTCCCAGGCACTGCTGCACGGTGAGGTGTACCCAAAAGGATAGGGATAGCGGCTCTTCACAGGATGTGAGGACAAATCTTGGGCGTCACAGATTACACACAGGCAAATCTTGGACCTGGCAGAGACAGAGGGCTTCTATTGGCTGGATCTTATCAGCACAGGGCATAAAGTTCCCACCAGAGAATAAAGTGTCTGAGGAGTGAATTAGAACCTGGCCTTCCCCATACTTAAGAGGGAGCATTTGTCAAAGCAAGCCCTCAAGGCATGATGTGCTTAGTGCTTGTTGGCTTGCTTTGAACCTATAAGAAGATAGAGTTTCCCACTGAAAAGACTACACTTCCCAGCTTCCCTTGTAGACTACGGAAGTCGTTTCTGGTCATCTCATTCGGCCATTCGCATGCACACGTTGGTAATAAAGGTGTGAGAATAAACCAGCTTGAGGTCAGACCAAGCCTTTCATCTTCCATCTCGCAAGGGCTGCCTTTTAATAACCTAACAGAGATCCGTTTCCTCGTCTCTTTCTTTACTGCTGCCATAGTTCCGCATTTACAAGGCCAGAGCTGTCAGCTGGCAGGGGAAACGGCTGGTGTGTTTAGGGCACACTCGGAGACAGCCATTGAAACTGCACTTTGGGTGCTGGGCTAAGGCTGGCTGGCTGGGTGGGCAAGGGCTGCGGCGGTCAGCTGTCAAGTCAGGGTTGATTTGCAGAGGGTTTAAAGAATGATTTGAAGTTCATCCTGGTGCTGGATGCTCAGGTCCGCTAATCGCCCGAGGCTGTTGAATCAAACACTCCAAATGAGTGAGCTACATGGCACGAAATTGCGGGCATAAAGAAGCTCTTAAAATAGCTGAGTAGCTGTGGCCCAGGGTGCACTGCCCCTGTCACTTAACACCAAGAGCTGGAATGAGTTCGCACGTCACGAGGAATTACTATCCTTGTAGCAGCTCATCTTTCCAAAAGGCGCCTGGAGGCACAAGGCGGTGGCTGACTTGCCCAGACTCATCTGGCTGGGACTGAATTCTGGCATAAGGCCCACAACATTGTGCCAGCTCGTGCGAACATCTGGACAAGAATATACCCTTGTTCAGCCATAGATAGAAGCCAGATATGCCTGCTTTCATCATTACAACAAATTCCATGGGATGCCCAGCTTAGAAAGAAACAGGAAGGACGGCAAGCTGTCCCAGCAGGTAAAAGCTCTAGCTGTGCAAGCCCAGCATCCTGAGCTCCACCGGAGGAGCCCACAGAACAAGCTGGGTGGGAGGCAAAGACTGGAGAATCTGTGGCAAGCGCATGCGCAGTGGAGAAACAAGCGAGCCTCTGCCTCAGAAACAAGGAGGAGCCTGAGACTAACTCCTGAAGAGTTGTCCTCTGACCTCCCACATGTGCTCTGTAGCAGGAGCCAACACGCGCGCGCATGCACGGGCACGCACAGGGAATAAATAAATTTTAAAGAGATTTGGCTCATGGCGGTGCAGGCAACAGACCGTGATCAGCTGGCTTGATCAGGTAACACACGGAGGCTGTGGTAGCTCAAGCGGCTCACATATCACACCATGAAGGGAGGAGCATCCCTAGAGACCTAAGGCTATCACTTCCCAGAGGCACCACTCTCGAGACCAGGACTTCCATTCCAGGGAATCTGTATTCAAGACCTAAACTTCATCCACGGATAGGGGCCTTCCCTAGGGCACATAGATTGGTCAGCCAGGAGCGGAGAGCACCAGGGCAGGTTTCCCCAAGGATGTTCTCTGCTCTGTTCTGCTGGCTCCTGCTTCTTCCAGAATTCAGTTGTCAGTTAATCTAAGCTGCCCTCTGCTCTCTGCCCTCTGCTCTCTCTCTGCCTTTTATCATTTTCCTCTGCCTTCTGCCCTTCGCCCTCTGCCCTTCGCCCTCTGCCAAGGCTACTGCGAGAACAGAGCTCCTCTTTCTGATTGGAGAGGACTCTGGTCAGCTGCAGTTCCTTCCACTGCCATTTTAAGTCATGAGATATTCCATAGTGACTTCTGAGGAGTTTGATATTTTGTTTTGTTTTGTTTTTTTCTTCTGTGAGCTGTGGCCTCCACAGCTGAATGCCTAGGGGACATTTCTCTGTACTTACAAGACCCATTGGTCTCCCACTGTCTTAGGGTTTTGTTGCTGTGAAAAGACACCATGACCAAGACAACTCTTATAAAGGACAACATTCAATTAGGGCTGGCTTGCAGGTTCAGAGGTTCAGTCCATTATCATCATGGTGGGAAGCATGGCAGCATGCAGGCAGACATGGAGCTGGAGGAGTCAAGAGTTCTTTCTACATTTTAATCCTCAGGTAGCAAAGGAGACTACAGTTCTTCACACTGGGCAGAGCTTGAGTCTTTAAGACTTCAAAACCCCGCCTCCACAGTGACACGATTCCTCTAATGCCACACCTCCTTCAATAAGGCCACACCTCCTTCAATAAGGCCACACCTCCTAATAGCACCACTCCCCATGGGCCAAGCATTCAAACAGAAGTGTTTATGGGTGCCATACCTATTCTAACCACCATACCCACCCTCTCTGTGAACTTCTAGAAATCATTGTTGCTCCTCACTGGGCAAGGTCAAGAGGCTTCCTTCACAGAACTAGTAGATGAACCCTCCCTCAGCCCTTTTCCTTCTCCCTAAGGAACCCAGGGGATCCCCCAAAGCATCTTGTTTCATGGTGCAAGCAAGAAAACAGAAACAAAGGCTAGAGCTGTCAAAGCAGAACTTCAGTGCTGGGGTTTGGTCCTCGAGGTGACATGCTGAGGTACTGGGACCTTTGACAGGCCAGTGTAGTGAATGACAGCAGGTCATTTCCATCTGTGCTCATCGGAGCAGGGCTCAGCCTTCAGTTCTGAACCAGCTACCACAAGATGGCTGCCCACAAGGCTGCCCACGGCTTGGGTCCTTCTGCACACACTGGGTTCCCGCCTCACTTCTCCACTCTGGTGTGACAGTGCATGCCCGATACCTACCAGATACCAGAATCACCAGGCCATAGGTCTCATCACTTCATACAAAACTTAGCCTTGGGGATTTGTTACAGTCGCACACGGCAGACTGATGCGATCACTATGAGAACCCACTGTTACCCTAAGCCCCACTAGCGCACCCCTCCCCTGAGCCTGGTTGTTACTCATGCCCTGCCCCACACCCAGGCTCAAATTTCACATTGGTACAAAGGTTAAGTCCTGGCCAGTGCTCATGATAACCCATAGTCACACACTTGAATGTCACTTTGCATCCGGGCGTTGGGTGACATGGATACTGGCCAAGACTTATTGACATCTCAAGCTATGCCCCTTCCTGCCTGGTTGCTGGTGCTCTGTTGTCTTTGATGTGGCTACCTGGACCAATGAGTCCTGTCTGTGCTTAGAAATGAACATCTCCCCATCACTGTCCTGGCTCCTTGGGAGGTTGTCATTACTGCGTGAGAAACTGTGAGGCTCTCATCCACCCAGCCTGGGTCTCACAGACCCCTTAGCCTTAGTTCTGCCTGGTCTGGAACAGGGCCACTAGCACGTCTCAGCTACAGCCCCTCTGCTTCTCACACACCATGTTGTATCGGCGCCTTCTCCGAGGTTCAGCTCTCCTTGATCCCAGACCCTCATGTGGACTTGTCCCATCTCCTCCTGGGTCCTTGCCAACAAATGCCCTAATTCCTGTCACTTCACTCTATGATGCCATCTTCCTATTTCTTTGCCCCAACACCTTCTTTTGGGGCCAAAGATGGACTCTTGGGGGACATTTTGGAAACCAATGGAACATTTTAAATAACTTCTGTGATTTGCAAGAAAGCATAGACCTGCAGGGAATGGGCATGAAAGTTCCTTCAGTACTTACTAAATGCAATTGATATATATATATATAAAGAAACGCATATGTGTTCTCTGGGTACCACTGGGATCCCGTGTAGCAATGCACCCTACTGATGACACTTTCTAGCAACTTCTCTGGCTCCTGACCAGGAAGTGGCCCAGCCTGCTTGGGAGGCGCCTGCAATGGAGTTGCTTTTTGCCTGTCTCCTCTCTTCTCACCATCGTGGGTGAGCATCCTTAATTGCTGCTTACAGCACTCAGCAGAGCCACTCGGTATCTGTGCGGTGGAGCGGTTTTGCTCAGTGAGCTCTTGAACACATTTCTTAACTCACAGCAGAGTGAAGAAGTCATAGCTGGACTGTGGGATCAGCCATTCTGGAGAGCATGCCGTGGCCTCCCCTTCGTGTCCTGGCCACTCGGGTGTCCACTTGCTCTTCTCCACAGCTGAGCTGTTTGCTTCTCCTGTTAGTGAGCTCTTGGTCCTTGGTGATCCTGGATGTGACTTCTTTGACGACCGCCTGGATTACAGGTGTCCTCTCTCATTCGGTGACATGTGGCTTTTCTCACTCTCATAAAAGCTTCTGTTCGCTCAAACACGTTTAAGATAATAGAACTCATCTGCTTTGCCTTTCAGATTCATAAACTTGTCTAAACCAAGTCCACCCATTTCCTTTGTGCCCTTCCAAAAGTGCTATGATTTTATCTGTTGTGAGTGAGTCAGAACCCATCTCCCAGTCTTTGAAATGACCTGCCCAACACCCATGCAGACGAGAGACCAGCGAGGCTGCTCCGAGGCCAACCCGGAGTTTTGACTATAAACACAAAGCGAGTTGTGCAGTATACTTGTCTTCCCAGACTGCAACCCCCGGGGTAGCTGTAGAGATGATAAGATTTTCCCTTCATTTACTAAGATTTCAATCTCACTTCAGAAAAGAACACATCGCCAGCCATAGAGCTGTTCATAAAGAAGCCCTCTGAGGGGCTGTGTTGGTCTAATCCCAGCTGATTCTGTTTCATGTAAAGACAGACATACTCCATTGATCTTGCTTTGACCGATTACCCTGTGATCTGGATGATATTTAATTGATTTGCATCTTCTTTTTCTCCTAAGTTCAATGTCACTTGTGGTGACTGATCACTGCAAATACACACTGCGTGTCGGCGGTACTGATTATTCGATGGTAAAGTATTCTCAGGTCTGCTTGCCATTCCGTCTAAGTTTCACACTGATGGATGGGGGAATGTGTGTACACAGCAGTCAGCTGCCTACATAGTGGGTAGTTTGATGTGTTTGTACTGAAAAGACACTGGTGACCCTGGCAGTGTGAACTCCACGAGAACCCTCAAACTTCAGAATTTCAGGGTGGCTCTCCCCTAAAGTAGAATTGCTATATCAGACATCCCAACCCCCTCCCAACAGCATTCACTCTACAGGCGACAAGTCAGTGGTACTCCAGCTCAGAGACCCCTGGCCTCCTCAGACACCTGCCTGTCTGACCTCACACAGACATCTGCATCATGAGTACCTGGCTTAGTTTCACAGATGAGAAGGTCCACATTCAAAACCAGCTCTGCCCCAACCCCACAGTGTGGCTCTGGGCAGAGTGTTCATCCTCAGTGAGCCCAGAGCACACCTTCATGAACTGAGTCCACTCACTTAAAGTGAGCTCTGGGGGCACCAATGACCCCAGAGGTTTGTCACACTCGGACTGAGACACAGCCGGTCTGTCCTTGCAGCCCTGCCATGACAATAGAGACACCATGAATACCCCATTTTATAGATGAAGAAAGAAGAGGCATGCAGTGGCTAAATGGCAAGTTTGAGAGCCCAACCCAGGCAGACTGTCTCTTGTTAAACAATACTTGTAGGAAACAAATGGGCAGGACAAGAAAGACTCTCTCTCTCTCTCTCTCTCTCTCTCTCTCTCTCTCTCACACACACACACACACACACACACACACACACACACATCTCTCTCTCCTTACACACACACACATCTCTCTCTCCGTACACACACACACACATCTCTCTCTCCTTACACACACACACACACACAATCTCTCTCTCACTCACACACACACTCACTCTCACTTTCTCACACACACAGACATACTCTCTCTCACACACATACATCTCTCTCACACACACACATACACACATGCATGAATGCACATACGCAAACACATACACACAGTCACTTTCTTTCTCACACACACTCTCACATCTCTCTCTTTCCCTCTCTCTCTCTCTCTCTCACACACACACACATCTCTCTCTCACACACACAGTCTCTCTCACTCTCCCCTCTCTCTCTCTCTCTCACACACACACACACCTCTCACACACACACTCTCTCTCTCTCTCTCTCTCTCTCTCTCTCTCTCCTCTAACCTCTCTCTCTCTCTCTCTCTCTCTCTCACACACACACACACACACACACACACACACACACACACACACACACACACACACCAGCTTTGGCTCTGCCTAAGGGCTGACTGCTTTCTCAGGTTTTCACGTCCCCTGAGTTCCCAAGAACTACTTTCTCCCACCTAAAATGTACTCCTGTGGCACAGCGTGAACAAGAGAATTCCAAAGTCCCACCACCCGGGTTTGGCAGAACCTGTGAAAGAACGCTCACAACGGCGATGCCCATTTTCATTTACCTGTATACGCTTTAGGAGAGCCCGTTTGTCCTAAAATTCAAGCTGACATTTTGTCTAAAAACCATCCAGTTAAATAGCAACAAAGCTCACCATGTCAAAAGCATTTCCAAGCCTTAGGTTGCTTCTGCTTGGAAACACTCAGGCCAGGGGCTCTGAGTGCTGGCTCCATAGCATCGGATCTCCAGATCCTTCAGTGCATAGACCGAGGTCAATACAGATGCCTCCCATACCAGACTCCAGTCCAGCCCGGGTGGCTGCTGTGAGCTCCAGTTTTGAAAGTGGTTGTGGGAAAGCTCCAGGGAGCTTTGTGTCAGGGTGTCATCCCATGGTGGCCACCCAGCATCTGACATTGGCAAGTCACGGTTTAGAAAACAGTGAGATTCTAGGGGTTGAGAGCTGCCGGAGTTTCCTGGGCCTGGGCTTCAGGAAGCCACAGTAGGTGAGTGTTACACTCCCGAGTCTCAGTAACTAGCCCGCCATATTGTGATGGAGTCCAAGCTAGTTCCCATTCCAGCTGTGGGACTTAGACCGTCTCCAATAACACTCCTCAAGAAGTCAACTTCTCGCTCACACAATTTAACTACGTCTTTCCTCTACCTGCATCTACAGTCTGACCACCATCCCCCATACCCCGGTTCTAGCCTACCCTTTCTTCTGGCCACACTGACATTCTAGATACTCCACAGTATACTCCTCAAGCAAGCAGGCACTCTTAGACCAACACATGGGGAGCCACTTGCTAAATAGACACGCTGGCTCACATGGCTTCCCAGGAACACGCTGCATTAAGAACTCAAGATCACTTTTTCAGCCTTGCTTGTCGGCAGACTTGGAGCCATGGACCATGTGATCCGAGGGCAGAGGAAAGGCACCCGTTCTGCGTTTCATGTGCACGTGAAACACTGTAAGGGCGCTATGCATGTCTGCGCTGTGGACTTTGCAGAGCGACACAGCTACATTAAAAGCATCGTAAAGGACATCATTCATGACTCTGGACACGGCGCTCCCCTCATGAAAGTGGTCTTTCGTGATCCCTACGGATTCAAGAAGCAGAAGGAGCTGTTCATTGTAGCAGAGGGAGTCCATACCGGACAGTTTGTATATGCGGCAAGAAGGCCCATTCATGTTGGCAATGTTTTGCCCGTGGGCACCATGCCTGAAAGGACTATTGAAGGTTGTCTGGAGGAGAAGCCTGGGGACAGGGCAAGCTGGCACAAGCCTCCCAGAACTACTCCACAGTCATCTCCCACAACCCAGAGACCAAGAAGACTTGGATGACCCCAGTGAAGCTGCCCTCAGTGTCTAAGAAGGTCATTTCCTCTGCCAACAGAGCTGTTGTTGGTGTCATGGCTGGTGGGGGGCAAAACTGACAAACCTATCTTAATGGCTGGCCTACCACAAGTATAAGGCAAAGAGGAACTGCTGGCCACAGGTGTGGGATGTAGCCATAAATCTGTGAAGCACCCTTTTGGGGATGGGGATGGTGACCACCAGCATATTAGCAAACCCTCCATTATACGAAGAGATGCCCCTGCTGGGCGCAAAGTGGGTCTCATTGCTGCCCACCAGACAAGATGGCTACGTAGAACCAGAACTATATAGGAGAAGGAGAACTAGAGCCTGGGAGCTAATAAAGTATGACCTCTGGCTATAAATAATAAATAAATAATAAATAAATAAATAAATAAATAAATAAATAAATAAATTCAAATAAGCCCAGTGCCTAGAATAGAACAGAATTGGTGATTTAATACAATATCTGATGGAAATTTCCACTGCTTGATGGTGCTCAGAGAGGATGTATTTGGACGGATTCCTCTTGTCCAGGGTTCACACCTGGAGGTTGAACCAACCAACCATATGGGGGGGGAGCACATTTTTTCTCATTATTTCTTGCTAGTATAGTCTAACAAATACTCCCACAGTATGCTGTCTGCATCACACTACTGGGCATGCATGCTAAACACACATGGAGGGTGTGCATAGTAGGTTCTATACAAACGTCACATCACTTGAGGGACCTGAGAACCCTAGGATTTTGGTTGCCCTCAGAGCTGGGCCAGGGGCACCACTGTCCCACATATACATGTGACCCAAATGTCCCAAGACAGGGGCACCCACGGCTGGCCATTCACGTGCACATCGGTAGCTAGCCTAGCTCCTTCTCATGATTTGTTTGGTTCCCGGCTGTCTTCCTTCCTAGCAGAACAGCCATTGCCTTCCATCCCCTCACCCCTTTTAACAGTGAGTAGAGTCTCAGAGTTGGGACCTTTGTTTACTGTCCCTGTCAACAACCCCAAATTCTTTTTGGAAGTAGGTGGAGCATAAATGAAAAATTCGTAAACAAAATTCTTTCTTTGGTCTTCTATGGACGGCCTCGGTCTCTTTGGGCCACTCCATGGCTCCCCAGCTGTAATTATTGGTTGCTTTTTTCAGTGTCGCTCTGAACTGAGAGTCTCTAGTCATTCTAAATTCATTCTGGGCCCTTCTGGACCCAGGAATTAAAGGTGACTCTTCATTCCTGTAAGTCTCAGGCCGCCTGTGTAAGGAAACATTCTAGAGCTGTTTCCCTGTGTGTGGCAAGGTGGGGCAGTTATACATCTGTGCCAGCACCCTGTACACGGCCATCCAAGGTGACCTGGCAGCAAGAAGCTTCTTTATGAACCCCCCATTCAGACTGACGACCTCTCTCCCGACCTCTGACCTCCGAAGGGTTGCAGATACAATACTTCAGGATTAGACCATATCAGGTGTTATCCCCAGCCATATTATAACCCTAACGCTACAGGGTCTGCACAGGGTCTTGACGCTGTTCTCCCAGAATCTCCTGTGGAACCCACAGTGCACACAGCAGATGCGCCGAGGTACAAATGTCAAAGTACTTGAGAAATGTGCCTGATACAAACGTGGTCCCTCTGGATATACAGAGAGACACGATTATAGAAAACACACCTTATGGCGCTGCAGACAGCATGCAACTGCTCCAAAATGCTGTTCCACATGAAGCAGTACTGAAAGAACTTTTTGGGAAGGACTTGAAATGCATTTCCCTCCGCTCCAGGGCAGCGGTCATGATGGGGATTCCTAAAGATTTAACTCAAGAGGCGAAAATAGCAGCAAGACGATGAGGTAACTGAGCATGCGCCTGGGCAGTGATGGACCCAGGCCAACAGCTAGGGAATTGGAGGCTGAAAAACTCAGTAGCCTGTAGCCAGCAGGTACCAGGCAACTTGGGCTGGGAGCAAAGCTTGGGAGGCACAGGCAGGAAGATCTCTATGAGTTCAAGGTTAACCTGTTCACCGTAGTGTGTTCTAGGTGAGCTAGGGTTATAGAGCGAGACCCTGTCTCAAAAAATAAAATGAAATGTGAGATATAAAATAATCCCCTCTTCCCACCAAAAACAATAGTGCAGACTGGTTGAATCTGTTTAGAAGTAATTGATTGAACTATGATTTCACCAGGGAGGTTAGGAAGCAATGACTCTGGGCAATGTGACACCAGACAAATTCAAGACCAGGCCTATTAAATTAGAAATAGGTGATCCTCTGATTACAGAAAGTGCTAGATTGGGGGAGATAGAAGGGGTGGCAAGAGGAGTGTATCTATTCGTCTCAAGCTTGCTTCGAACCAGACTCCTTGTGTCAGCCTCCTGAACGCAGGGGTTAGAGGACATGTTACCATGCCTGATTTTAAAGGTTGGAATTGTTTAAAATTCTAAAGGAAAACAGTTCCCAACCTAAAATTCAACAGACAGCCCAATCATTGTTAATGCCTAAGAGTAGAATAAAGATAATCCAGACATACAGATACTAAAAATCAAACAGAGAGAGAGACAAACAAAAGCATTTAAACATTTCTGTTTTTCCCAGGAAGTCATTGAAGATACACACTAGCTCCCTGGGGCTGGTGAAAAGGACATTTTTTCCTCTGTGTGCACAGGGAATGTGTCCCAAGATCCAGTGGATGTTGGGACAGTGGGATGTTGGGACAAAGCCACTCTCATTAGACATTCTTCCGTTCATTCTTGTCATACACAGCAGCAACCTCCCCATATGAGTCTTTTTTCTTCCTCATTAAGCCAAGACTTTAGAGGAAGCATTGAGTATCCCCTCTTGGCTATCGGAACCACCAGCCTCACTTTAAAGCCTGCTTTAAAGTCATTGTTAAGTAAGGTAAGGTTACTAAATACAAGCACAATGTTACAATGTTGCACCAAAGAATCACAATCAAGACTAAATGACTATAGGGTGGGTAGCATATACAGTGTAGACCCGCCAGGCATAAGGAGGCATGATATGTCTCAGGCAAGACAGAGAAGGATAGCATGTGACCTCATCACACTGCTTTGAACTTAAAATGTAGGACTTGCTTATTTCTATAAGCTTTCATCTAACCTGCTTATTTCTATAACCTTTCATCTAATATTTTTCAGGCTGTGAATGACTGACCACAGGTGCCTAAAACTGAAATGATACTGAGGACATGGGAGATTACCATCACTCAAAATACCAGAAACTTATTCTTTTATGTAATCACCCTTGAGGTAAGAAACTGGAAATCGAGAGGCCCCAGGGATTCTATGGGGGTGACTCTAGCTGAGACTTCTAGCAGGGGAGGGGGGATATGGATCTTGAAGTGGCCAGGAAGCACCCCCAGGAGAGATAAGGACAGTAACCCACCCACAAAACCTTTGACCCAAAATGTGTCCTGCTTACAAGATGTACGGGGACAAAGAAGGAGGAGAGACTGAGGGAATGACCAATCAATGACTTGCCCAAACTGAGACCCATCCCATGGGCAGGAACCAATTCCTGACACTCTGTTATGCTTGCAGACAGGAGTTTAGCACGACTGTTCTCTGAGGGGCTCCACTCAGCAGCCAGTGGAAACAGATGCACAGACTCACACCCAAACATTAGATGGAGCTTGGGGAGCTTTGTGGAAGACTTAGGGTAAGTATTGAGGGTCCAAATGAGAATGGGGACTCCACTCCACAGAAAGACCAACTCTTGGGGGCTCCCAGAGACTGAACCACAACCAAAGAATGAGCATGGGCTGGACCTAGTTCCCCCACCCCACACACATATGTAGTAAACATGCAGGTTTTCATGTGGGCGCCCCAATAACTGGGGCAGGGGCTGACCCTGAACCTGTTGTCTGCCTGTGAATTCCATTCCCCTAACTGGGCCACCTGGTGTAGCCTCAGTTGGAGAAGATGCATCCAGTCCTTTGTGACTTGATGTTCCAGGATGGAGTGATACCCAGGGTGGGAGGCTCCCCTTTCTCAGAGGAGAAGGAGAAGAGGGATGGCGGGAGGAACTGTGTGAGGGAGGACTGGGGGGAAGGGGGCTGAGGGTGGGATGCAAAGTGAGAGAGAGAGAGAGAGAGAGAGAGAGAGAGAGAGAGAGAGCGAGAGAGAGAGCGCAAGCTCGAGATCACAGTGGCAGTGGACCATGCTCCCTCCGAGGTCTCAGGAAAGGATTCTTTCTGTTGCTTTCAGCTTCGCTGGGTCTAGATGTTTGTGGTAGCAGTCTCTGCCTCCATTCTCACACAGACATCTCCTTCTGTGCCTTTATATCGTTTTCTCTTTGCATGTGTCCTTCTGGATGTCTCTTCCTCCTGGTAAGTCTTGTGGGATCAAGGACCTGTTCTACAATGCTGCCACTGCATCTCAATGATCCAGTATCAAAATGAGCTTGCACTCTGAGGTTCTGAGAACCACGCGAATTCACAAAAGATAATATTAACCCAACACGACACAATGGGTCTCAGAGCAATGATGAAGGGTTTGCCTGGGCTCTCATATGTTACAAGCGGGGAGGGGTAGCTAGCCCAGAATGAAGAGGTCAGATGCTCCTAGATCCCTTTGAAAAGATGAAATTGAGGCCGGAGAGATGGAGGCGTGGATCAGAGCACCTGTTCTTGCAGACCAGAATCAGATCCAGACACCCACGTGGTGGCTCACAGCTGTATGGAACCCCAGTTCCAGGGGATCCCATACCCCTTTCTGAGCTCTGCAGACACCAGAAACTAACGTGGTGCAATACATACATGCACTACCCTGCAATACTTATACAAGTATTTTTGTATGACACTTTTATACAAAAAGAAACCTGTCTCAAGAGTCCAGAAATATTATTTTAAAAAAGTTGAAACAGAGAATTGAGGCCAGGACTGAAAAGAGATTTAGGGTTGAATTGTGAAACATTGAAACATCTATATAAAAATTGCAACTTTTTTTTTTAAAGGCAACTGTTAACTGCAGAAGAAAGAAAAGAGCGGTTCACAGAACAGAAAAGAACTGGTTCTCAGGCAAATACAAACTCATAGGAGCGGCAGCAATAAACACTTCCCAGATGTGGGTGGGGGAGACGCGAGGATAGAAATGGAAGGGGGTGCACCAAGTCCTTTTCCTCCAGAGGCTACTGCGTGGAAAAGTCTAGAAACCTAAAAGCCAGAAGCAGCAAGTAAGCATGGGTAGAGATAGGGAATACACGTTTTCAAAAGTTGAAGTGCTTTCCCTGAAGAAATGGGAAGTGAGAGACGGGGGAAACTGAGGAATGTGGTTTGTCTTGAAGCACACTGTAGAGTGTGTTGGGCTCTGCTGCTGTGCAGAACTTCGATCAGAGAAAAGAAGAGATAAAGGCCAAGGCACAAACGGGGCCGAATCATGAACTCGCTGGCTAGACTCGGAAGTGTGAATCAGCCTGTCCACTGCACACGGCACCACAAGTATGTTTTACAGGTTATTTTCTGATAAAAGACCAGGGTCAGCGATTCTTGACCCAGTGTCTCAGCCTGGAGTAACCTTGCTGTCCCTGGCTACCCCCAGACCCGAGGGGACATCTGACAATGTCTGGAATAATTTTTCAACGTCATTCATCAGGGCAAGGGTGTCACCGGTGGCTTGTGGCTGCAGAACAGGGATGCTGTGATGCTGCTTGCTGAGGAAATCAACCTTGACCGGTCACACTAAAGAAAAGAAGGAAAGTGGCCAGACCCAGAAGCTGTGTGGTTTTGAAATTACCACAGATCTTTCAAGGCTCTTGCCTTTGAGAATCCACTTCTTCCTCCCCATAACTGTGGCTTGGGTTGAGAAACTCCCTTCTGAGAAACAGAACAGAGCCAGAGCGACAGCAGGGAGCTTTGGAGATGGTTTCTTCACAGGCACCGTAGCGCGACTTTGGTCATTCTCTTCAGTCCCCGGCTGTTGAGGAAGCAGGCCACCATGTTGTGATGACACCCAGCTGTGGGGAGGCCATGTGTGGAAGAATAGACCTCTGCAAACAGCCTTGAAAGAAGTAACCAGGAAATCTGGGTGAAATTAGGCTGGGACCAGAAGACACACTGAGTTAGCACCACCCAACCAAGATGCCCGGTCCAGGTCAGAGCTATGAGGTCATTTCCCATCTGAAGCCAGCTGACCCTCTGCATTCCTGAGCTCTGTATTGTCAGGTCAGAAATGGTCAAGAAAGACACCACATTGGTGCATGCAGGGCATTCGTGCCACCGTTCCCTAAACGATACAGTCTAAAAACTGTTTGCTGGACTTCCGCTGTGCCCTCTTAAGTCTACAAATGATTGAACCTATACAGGGGGAGAAAGGAGCCCTGGTACTAGGATTTCTAGGAGGGACATTAGCATATGCAAACTCTCAGATTTGGAGGGACAGCCACACTTTGTTAAGCAGTGAAGGGCAGCTGACAGGAATGAACCGGTGGGGACAGAAAGACAACAGCAGACAGACACGTGCAACAGCACAAGTCTTCAGTCAGGAGGACAGCGGACTGAAGGTACAAATCAAACTGCAGAGGCATAGAAACAGAGCTCCGACGACCTCAGGCTCATGGGCAAAAGCAGGGCCTCTGTACTGAGCATGTGAGGAGAAGCTCACAAAAGGTTGTGAGGGTGCTGCAAAATAGAAAATAGAAGAGCACACGCTGGGGTGGGGGCAAGACCACCACCTAGCCTCTCTCCTTGCTGTGCCGGGGCCCAGGCGTCACCCTGCTTTCCTGGCAGCTGGACACTCTTCATGCCCATCACACTTGGTTCTGAGTCCACGCACAATCAGGTTCCATCACCCCATCTTTGAAGGCCGCTGAGTTAGTGTGGCTTCCCTTCAGGCCCACAGAGACAGGACATGAACCCACATAAGCCTCCTTGAAGAACACAAATTTACATTCCAAGGGATTGTTTGAATTCTCTGCCCCCTGTCCCTCTCCCATCCTCTTTAAAAAAGCATTTCCTCTAATCACGGCTCATTCCTGAGATTAAGTGCTTATGTGTTTTACCAGGCAGACTCAGCCTGGGCCGGGGGTGGGTGGGTGGGGGTTGGGTGGGGGTTGGGGGGTAGGGTAAATGTGGCACCTGTCTGTCTAAGTGTCTTCCAGAGCCTTCCTCATCTCATTTCTGGGGTTGGATGCAACTATTATCATCTCCTCTCTGCATCCCCACCCTCTGGAGCGGGCTGCAATGCTGCCCTTTCTCTCAGCCCATTCTCCCTGGAAAATTCAGAGGCTACACGTGAGGACACTGCTGTCCAGCCTGGAACTGAGCAGTTCACGGTCAACCCCAAAGGTGTCTGGAAATCACTTGCATTCAGGAGCTGTCTTTGTACCCCAGCTTCACAGAGCCCAGCACCTCCACCCTAAGGTCAGGGGGTGGGGGTTGCAGTAGCCTGTCTTCTCTCCTCTCCCTGCTCCTAACCCCTCAAGGACTCCCTGCAGGTCGGAGGTACTCCTTCCTGCTATCTAGTATGGGAATCTCTCTCTCTGTGCATATATATATATATATATATTCATACTGCACAACACCAGAAGGGACCAGCCCCTCTCTGAGTCCTGATTGCATATATATATATATATATATATATATATATATATATACACACACACACACACACACATACAGAGAGATACAGCTAAAGCTAGAGCAATATATAGGTAGAGATAAGATATAGATATATAGATTAGATATAGATATATATTAGATATAAATATGGATGTAGGTATATGTATATGTATATAGATTAGATATAAATATAGATATAGGCATAGATTAAATATAGATATAGAGTAGATATAAACTATATATAGATTAGATATAAATATAGATATAGGTATAGATTAGATATAGAGATATTAGATATAAATATGGATATAGGTATATGTATAGGTATAGATTAAAATAGATATAGATTAGATACAGATATAGGCACAGATATAGATATAGATCAGATATAGATATAATTATTCTTGTCATACTATCAGGTTTTACTTGAAGTAAGGGGCATAAATTCAATTTCAGCTGCATTGGGTAAAAGGGGGACTAGGGGCAGAAACTGGGGTATTCCTGAATACACTAAAGAAAGGACAGACACGTTACCAGATAGAGTCACCTGTCCAGCTGTCAGGTCATACTGCACAACACCAAAAGGGATCTCACACACACACACATACACACACACACACACACATGCACACACGCACAGTGACCATATGCAAGCTTCAAGATTAACCAGAAGCAAGGTCACAAAAGACACTAGGGTGGTTTCTCTTTATCCTTGACTGCCTCCCACCTGACAGAAACTGACCCGCTCTGTTCATTGTGAGGACTGTCTGTGAGAGATTCTTTTTTTTTTTTTTTTTTTTATTTCCTCAAACATCAGGACAACTTACTGGTCCCAGCTCCAAAACTTTTGGAGAAGGATTCTGACTGGCTCATTGGAGTGTGTGTGTGTGGCAGGGGGAGCAGGATCTTTTCCCACTAATAGAGAAGCTAGCCGGCTGGAGGGAGGGGGCACTAGATTGGTTTAGCCTGTGTTACTCCACCCCATCCCACCATCTTGAAATAGCAGGTGGCAGGGGGTGTGAGAGCCTAGCCTCTGGAAAACTCAAGCTTTCAAGGCTTGCTGATTTGCCTCCATTGCTGTGACCTCCAGAACGTTCCAGGGGCTTCATGCCTAACAGCAGCATCTTGTGTACAATTGTCCTAGCTGACGAAGGTGGCTGTGAACTAAGGCATTCCCCTTCCAGAACCTTTTCCTCTGCCTCTCACCCTCAGCACAAGTTCGGAGGTTGGAACGCCCTTGTCCCTTGTCACCCGAGATAGGACAGCATCCATTCCTTCCCCGCCTCTCCCAACTTCTCATCCCACCTCTGACCCGTTCACCTTAGCGTGAACACCAGTCTCCGGGTGTGGTTGAACCCAGGGGGTACCTGGGGCACAAGGGCTGTAGGGATCTGTGTGGAATGAGGGGGGACACAGACATCTTTCACAGGCCCTAAATATCCTTGGACCGTTTAATTCTCGTGTAACAAGGGGGTGCATACCAATTAATGACCAAAATAAACAGTAATCAATTATGATGACGGTGATTATGTTTTTGAAATTAGCCTGGGAAAGATGACCAAGGCAATTTTTTATTCCAGCTCAGGAAAAGCGGGACGCCAGCTGGGGCTAATAACAGCCTTGAGCCCCACCCAGCTGCTGCAAAGAAAGCGCTCTCTGTCTGTCGCCCTGCAGGCCCGGCCATGGCTTCTGCGTTTTAACAAGAGCTGAAAGGTGGCGAGACAGACAGCTCTTGCCTTGGCACCAAGGCAAAGCCAGCCTCGGAGGAGGCAATGATTACACCCGTTGGCATCTCCTAGAGGTAGAGATGGTGCCTTAGTTCTGGTTTCATGCATCTCGGGTCCAGCCTGGGCTACGGGGCCCTGGACCTAACGGGAACAACTCGTGAGCAGTGGATGACCTGGGCAGAGCATCCGGGCAGGAAAGGATGCTCCAGGACAGTGGGTAGTGAGTGACTAGCAGGGAAGGAGATGAAGAAGGTAAACGTGTGGTTTCTGTATGAGGATTATACGCCCTTCCTGCAGGGAAGTCCCCCACAATTGATATGGAGATGCCATTGATAATTGCCTGCTGGCTGTCTGGTCCAGGGATTTCTTAAGCGCAGGATAGCCTCTCAGTCACTTCTCTCTGTTTCAGCATGACCTCTTCTGAACAGTTCATCAAGTCCATCACTTCTAGCTAGCTCCTGCTTCAGTTTCCCCCTCACCCACCCCTTTCTGTGTCTCTGTCTCTCTCTGCCTGTTTCTTGCTCGTGGTGGAGAAGCTGACGTGGGCCTCCTGCTTGGCCACCTGCTGATACAATCAGAACGGTTGAAAGGCCGATGGGAGTGAAACCCTGTTCTCTCTCTCCTACGTTCTGGTAGACAGGTAACAGGAGGCTGGGGGCCTAAAACACACCCATGTCATGGCTGAATCCAGTGACTCACAGAGACTCGCCACCCCCACCCCCACCCCCACCCCACCCCCCATGCACACTTGCCGAGTTCAGATATCTGGATTTGTTTTGGGTCGTCCTGGGGTGGAACATGAACAGGAGAGGGGGTGCTGTTGGAATCCCCCATCCTGAACAAGTAAGCAACCCGTCTCAAATATCAACAACACAGACGTTGAAGAAACCTTGGCTTGCCTTGCTAAGCAAGCCTCTAAATGCCTCCCACGTGTTGGCCTGCAGAATAAGTTTTGCCCGTGACCACGCCCCCATACCCAATTGGCTACTTCAGAGAAACTGAGGTAAGAGATTTCATTGACTTTTCACCAGAAGCCAAGGCAAGAAGAGATGGATACAGCTTGAAATGGGTGTAGCTTGAGTGCTTGCCTTGCTCCTACGGATGCCTGGATCTCACCTATGACCTAACATAAAACCAGGCAGCAGGATACACAACTGTAACCCCAGCACTCAGAAGGCAGAGGATCAAAAGCTCAAGACCCTTCTCGGCTAAGTCCAAGGCGAGCCTGGTATACATATGATCTAAACTCAGCTAGAGAAGGATCTTGGGGAGGGGAGGCATTGTCTGATAAAGCCTAGGTCTCCTGGGCTCATGAAGGGCAGGTGATGTATTGTAAAGCCACAGGAAACCACAACCTCCCGCAGTTGAAGAAGCTGTACCTGCTTCGCACCTCAGCTGAGTCACCCAGCAGACTGTGTCTGAGTTTTTCCCCTGACAGCCCGTGACTGGCTGCAGCCTGCGCCACGCCAGAGAAGTGTACAGGGGCGATTCCAGGAGATCCCAGGGGAAGATCAAAAGCCCAGGTTTGAGATATGGGTCCTAGAGCTGGAGAGAAGGCTCAGCCATTAAAGGCTAGGCTCACAACCAAACACATAAGCGATGTGGGTTCTATCAAAGGTACACTAGTTTTGCAGCCTTGAAAAGTAAAATAAATAAATACAATTAAAAAAAAGAGAGAAGGGGAGCGACCTTTGCGTGTGGGGAGCCAGCTGTGCCCTCACGTGGCTCAGCCAGGGCCTGGAGTGAGGAAACGGCCCCTCCACACTGCGGGGTTCTCAGCACTCACCCCACAGGGGCCCTGTGCCAGGTGCTTTGCGTAATCCAATTCCAAGCATACCACAGAGCCCCGAGGCTTTCAATCCCACTTCATGGGTGAGGCAAGAGAGGCTTGGGAAGATTAAGGGACTTGGCTGAAGCCACGGGAAGTCAGCAGAGGGCTTGAAGTTGAAAGCCAGAGTCTCTGTGGAATCTGTGTCTAGATGGACAAGTGACCTAGAAGGGCCAAATGCAACCAGGCAACATTGACTAGATAGATTGGCCCAAGGGGACAGTGAGTAACCCTTGCTCTAGAAGGTCCAGCTGGGCTGACAGGCCTGGGGTGGGAGAGGGTGAACACAGCTTCACTACCATCCCCACCCCGAACCCCTTACAGCTGTAAGTAGTTCCCTTGACTAAGTTTGATAGAGTAATCTTGCAGGATTCACCAAAAAACTCAAAACCAAGGCCTTTGCTGTCTGAAAGGGGAGCTTGTTTAGACTTGTGTGAACGCTAGAGATCGGGGAGTAGGGACTGGGCTATCAAGCATCAAGAACATGTCAGGCCATCTTCGAGAACCACCGAGCTGATGCGAGGCCTTCTCTGTAGAGTCCTGACTGATTCGGGGCCCTGGGATTAGCCTAGTGTTTTGTTGGTTTGGTTCTCTGAGACCCTGGGGATGAAGTTGTGGCTTCACAGTTAGGCAAGGACACTGTTAGATCAGGTTTCTAGGCCAAGAGACCGAGCCTCATAGAAGTTAGACAATTTGCCCATCCTGGGGCAGAGCCTGCGACACTGGCCCTAGTAGCTACCCTGACACAAATGCCCTGTGCTTGTTCAGATCGGTCACTATTTAGTGGTGAAAGACCAATGTGGAGGTATTATCTCTCCAGCACTGTAGTCAGGGCTGACTGTCCGGGGTCTCACCACCGTTCCCTCGCAGCCCCACGTGTCTGTGTCGTAGACACGGTGGTGAGGGCTACAGCCAGTGAGTCCCATTAGTAAGAAAGACGTAGAGCGCTTGCCTAGCAAACGCAAGGCCCTGGGTTCGGTCCCCAGCTCCGAAAAAAAGAAAAAAGAAAAAAAAAAAAGAAAGACATTGGCCTCTCTAAGGCTCCCACATCAAGACAACTGGACTCCGTGTTTGTGTGCATTTGTACTGCAAACAAGACAGCTCACACTTCCCAGCGAGCAAGCCCCTTTTCGGTCTTTGACCCATTCCAAGGTCAGGAAATCCTCCCATACAGACACCTGCAGGCTGCTGCACCGGCCAAGCTCCTCCTCTTTCATTCAGATGAGGAACAGCTGGGGCCACTGCCCAGCAAGAGTCTTCCCTGAACCGTAGGACCCACTACATAACTAGCCTTCTTTGGCCGACGTCATGTTTTTAGCTTCTCTCAGGGTTATTTGTTCTCCACGTTGCCTTTGCTCCGGCACAGTACTCATTGCTCTGTAGGACAAGTGTCTTTATTCTTGTGACCTCAGAGTTCTCGGTGACGGCAAGAAGGAAGAAATGGGGTAGCGTAGGGACCTCGCAGAAGCGACCTCAGAAAGGCCTGAGTTTAAACCCACCCCTTTTCTCCTATAAGATGTGTGAATTCAGTCCAGTCATCACCCTGGCCCGCTAAGCTTCCTTTACTCCAAAGCAAAAGGAACAGCCTTCTCAGGCGGCATCATGAGGACAGCGCATGCGCCTGCCCCCTGTGGGCACGCCGAGTGGCTGCTTCGTTGCCTCTCCTTACTCTTCACTGTGAAGTGTGAATGCCTCAGTATTCCTGAGAATGACGCAGCGCATGAACGCTTTGCAGCTCCTTTCTGGCCCGGTCTACACTCTGAAGGGTGAGCCCACCATCCTGGCTGTCTGAAGACAAGACACCTCACACCTCCCAGCGAGCAAGCCCCACCCTTCTGCGCAGACATTGCAAGCCCCACCCTTCTGCACAGGCAATGCTCTTCCTGGAGCATCTCGCCTGGAAGATAAAGGGACTAAGGACTGGATCCGTTTCTTCTACACAGAGAATTTTTCAAAGACATTTCTGTAAATCAGTTGTCTTCATCTCCTCACACATCTCCATGACCAACATGACCACATGTCTTCAACGCTAAGAACCCCAGTCCTCTCCCCCCATGAAATAATGACACCTAATGTTCATATAAAGATTAAAAAAAAAACAAAACCATACTGGATCTCTTGATCTCTTGACTCTATGATGCTTTAGGTCTGGACATTTACTTATAACAGAGCCAGGCTGCAGTACCGCAAATGCCCGAAAGGTGGCACCAGCTCACACACTTTGATAAGTTCGTTAGACCTTGAGATGGGTTTCAGGCTGTGTGGAAGGAATTAGCTGCATATTTCTGGGCTCTGAGAGGCTCAGGAATTTGTGAATAGCCTTTTAGGAGAAGGGAATTGCTGAGTTGGACTGCCTTTCCCAAGGCTCTAGTTGGCAAAGCACTCTCAAAGTTGATTTACAATGAGAAGTTCTTGAAAGATCCTCTTGTCCATGGTACAAGTTAGCCTCCTTTTGTCACTGCTGCCAGGCAGTAATGAGTGAGCGTGCCCAGCTTCTCTTGGGTGACACATCAGGAAAAGCTTCAAGGACAGTGAGACCCCAGAATGCGGTAGTTGTCTTTTCTTTTTTGAAAGAATTAAGAGGCAAGTTCATCGTCCCCTGAAAGAGGTTGGCACTGTGCCTCAGAATGCAGCATGAGTCCTTCTCAGCTGGGAGACAACTGCCTAAGCTGAGTGAACTTTGCCCACCGTGGTGGGCAAAACCCTGCCTTCTGTAAACCCTCCTTTCACAGACAGGGCCTTTTGCATCCATTGTCAAGCAGCTCTGAATTAAAGGTGATTTTGAATGGCGCTCAGAAAACCACCTTGGCCAACACTACCTCCACCCATAATTGGCACTCAGCTCGTGTCTGCAGGCAGGTGAGACGTGGGGCTACCGAGTTAGAGGGTCAGCTGCTAGCCTTTGCAGAACATTCGGGATGGACTCGGGATGGGTATCTTGAGGTTGCCATGCAAGATTCTGTTTTAGCAAAAACTGAGAGCTAGCTTAGTGGATGGCAGAAGCCAGAGATCCAAGTCTCCTTCCTGCTCACACGCACCTTCCCTCTTGCCTCCACCTCCTAACGGATTTGCCAGTCAAGCTAAAGCAGTTTGGAGTGGAGAGGGCATCACAGCAGGGGCTCTCAGGAGGAGGTGCCTGTCTGTAGTTCTGGGGACTGCAGACACCCTGAGAACACTGGTGCTCTCTATTCGCCAGGACATTCTGGGGATGAGAGGAGGGCCTGGAGAGAGCCCCTGCTGAGACAAATTTGCCTACTCACGTATTCTGTTATCCTTTCCTCTCTCCGGCTCTAATTTAACCCCTGCCTGGCTTCAGTCCTGCCGCTTTGGGCTGCTAATCAGTCATACACTCACAGCACACTACCCAGATCTGTAGCAGTTTCGGGCAGCCATTACTCGTCCTTTGTGACACTTGGCATCAGGAAGTCAGAGATGGCTTCCCACTGACTGTGACCTTTACCTGTGGAGACTCAAAGCCAGGAGGTCACCTGTCAGCCAGAGAAAGGATTCCTTTAGAGGTCAACACCGGATGACATGACGGCCAGGCATTTCTTGCCAGGGTGGGGTCTCCCTTGTGGGATTAGAATAGAGCACCTGCCCACGGTCATTCCTGTGACTAGCACAGAGCGTCAGTAGTCCTCGGTCCATCACACGTGTCTTGGTCTATCTTCGGCTGCTATAAAAAATATCTACCGCTATGTAACACATAAGAAAATCATCTCATTTGGCTCACAGTTTCCAAGAGCACGAAGCCAGTGAGGATGGAAAATGCTTCAACTTCGTGAGAAGGGGTGAAGCCAGGCCATCGAGAGAGTGAAAGGTCTGCTGAGCAAAGTCGATTGACATTCAGAACCCACAGTGAAGGAAAGAACTAATTTCTAATCTCCACATACATGCTCACAGTAGTAAACGTGCATCATAGTCACACACACACACACACACACACACACACACACACACACACACAGAGAGTCATTTAAGAGTGGGAGGGGCGCGCAAGGCCCTGGGTTCGGTCCCCAGCAAAAAAAAAAAAAAAAAAAAAAAAAAAAGAAAAAAAGAAAAGAGTGGGAGGGGCAAGAGGCACATACAGAAGAAACAAAACTTAAGGGTTTGCCCTGGTTTTTACTGTGTTCTCTCACATTGATCCCACGGGAGGAGATCCCACTCATGCAGAAAAGGTCTTGATCACCTTTCATGGCCTAGTTAACTGTCCAAAGCCCCGCCTCCAAGTACCGCCACAGTGACAGTCAAAGTGAGAGTTCATTCAACCTCCCACATGAATTTTGGTGGGAAAACCCGTGTTCACACCACCGCAGCACGGCAGCCTGCGGCTCGAAGCTTGAGTGCCGTGGTAAGTGAGGAGGACACCGAACCGAGCGTGGCATGCAGCCTCGCGTGTGACAGGGAATTGCTTTACCACAACTTCCAGATTGCAGTCATCAGAAGCCAACAGGTGGGTAAGAGGGAGTGGGGACAGATGCATCTGTTTCAGAGGAGAGTCCAGGTCACATACAAGCAAAGCGTGGGCAGTGGAATGCCTTGGTCCAGCCGTCTTCTGACATAAGATTCCTTACCCACTGCTGTGCCCTCGTTCCTCTCTTGATTCCATCACTGGTGGATAGACCCCATCAGCCTTGGTATTCTGGTGTTACTGTCTTTTACCCACGATAACATGCTCTGAGAAGCCCCTGCCTTCCCAACATCTCCACACGGAGCTGCACTGTGCAGGAGTGGGACTCTGTCATGGGAGGTGGGGATTATTTACACTGCACACCTTAGGAGATCAGCTTAAAGATCAGATGTGTCTGCCTTCTGTTGTCCTTTCCAAATGCCTGTCCAACACATGTGTGTACAAAACACAGACAGAGACAGACAGACAGACAGACAGACAGACAGACAGACACACACACACACACACACACACACACACACACACGGCCTCCTCACCTCCTCATTGGCTAAGGATTTCCCCTCTATTCCCTCAGTCCCCACATGACTGACTTGTACAGAGCCTGGTAGCTCCCACTCTGTTCCCTTGCCAGGACACAGAGCAGACCCTGTATTTCCTGATTGCTGCTCGGCACCTAGGGGGGCTGTGAGTTTACCAACTCCTGCTAACAGATCGCTTATTTGACAAACAGAAATTGGGCTTCCACAGATCCAGGCGCGGGATGGCTCAGAGATGTGATCCTGTTCTGTGCCTCTCTGAGACTAACTACAGCTGTCACCATGTCATCAGGAAAATCCCCCCAAACTCTACTAATGTTTCATGGCTATGGTCAGGACTCTCTGGCTGTCCTTGTAGGAAGTTTCTGCTTCTGCAATAGATCTGAGCTCCGTCCCTCAAGTCAGTCATTTGGAAACCAGCCTTGTGAGGTTTTGCTGTAAGCAGCCCCCCATTCTCCTCCTCCCTGTTTTTTATTGACTTCATATAAGTCTTCAGAATGACCCTTTCTTTAGTTACTTTTTTTTTACATTTTATATCACCCCCACAAATGGAAAACTATAATCATTTTTCTATAAATAGAAGGCAACCCTAAAATTAAATTCAGTTTCTAAACTCCCCCGTGAATTTTTAGCTAACTACTGAAACTTGGACCTGTTCCCACTTGGCACAGGACCTCCTGAGGAAGGGTGCGATTACTCCAGCTTCACACTGACTCCCCGGGCAGTCCTGATAGTGAAAGGGAGGAGTGTTTCTAAGGGAGAGGATACAATGTAACATCTCCCTGTGCGCTCTCTACACTGAGGTCACCCGTGATTTCCATCTTCTCAGGACAGCCAGGTTCTATTAGAGAAACAAACAGCATCTTAAAATAGAGGTTATTTCATGCTTATGTATGCTATGGGTTGGCAAGATCTCAACTCATTCTTGTGGTTCGGGTAGACACAGGGTGCCTGTATCAGAAGGGACAGAATGCCATGGGCATGCACTGGCGTGTAACACTTCCACACAGCATAACTGCTCACTGTCTGATCATTTGTTAGCGCATGACTAAAGCGACGCCAGCCCTGGCTTTACCTGCATAGGACTTTGCAGTCCTGTCATGCCTGGAAAGGAGACAAAGTTGCAATATTCATTAACAGCAACACTCATTTCCATCCCACCCTGTGCTCCCAGAATTCCACTCTAATTGCAGGAGCTTAACCTTCCCAGGCAGAGCTCTGTAGCACCTCAGACTCCTCGGCATACCAGGCTCCTACCCTTGCCCAGGACCCACTCCTGTGATGTGGCTCTGTGTTCTTCTCTGCCATCCTCTGTTCTCATGACTACAGTGTCCCCTCCCTGCCTCCTATTCTACTAACCCTTCCTATGGCCTTGCGGTCCTGCAGATTGAAGATGTATGTGTGTGTGCGTGCGTGCGTGCACGCCCATTCCCGGGGTTCATTTACCTAGGGTGAGGCTACAGATGGCACAGCAGTAGCAAGGACCTTCTTGGTTCTCAAGCTCAGCATCACTGAAGTCGGCAGCAGGAATTCTCTGTCCTGGGACTGCCTTAGACATTGTGGATCATCAGCACCCTCGACTTCATATTCTTTTTTTTTTTTTTTTTTTTTTTTTTTTTTGGTTTTTTTTTTTTTTCAGAGCTGGGGACCGAACCCAGGGCCTTGCGCTTCCTAGGCAAGCGCTCTACCACTGAGCTAAATCCCCAACCCCCGACTTCATATTCAATGTCAGCGTTCCCTCCCGCCCCTATGGCAGTCAATAGTGCCTGTCCCTGTGGTGGGAAGGCAAGAAGTTCCTGAAGTGAAAACTAGAAGTTACACAATGAGTTAGAGGCAGAAGGGGCTCCATGAATCCAGGCCTGGCTCCCCATCATCCATGTTCTGGGTGCTGATGCTTGGTTAGCAGGGCTGGACACGGAAGTGTGTGAAAGCAACTGGCTTCC
Organism: Rattus rattus; assembly: GCF_011064425.1. Lineage (NCBI taxonomy): Eukaryota > Metazoa > Chordata > Mammalia > Rodentia > Muridae > Rattus > Rattus rattus. The sequence goes on from NC_046162.1 coordinate 4,336,380, forward strand.
TCTGAGAACCTGATCCACTTATTAATTAAACTGCACGTTCTCTTACTACAAATAGCACAGACTTTTTCCGTCTTCTATTTCTTTTTGCCCTTTGCTGTACGTAAGAAGGAAGTAACTCATTGCCCTGCAGGTCTGCAAGCAGAAGGCAGTGTTAACCCACTGGTGGCAGAAGATTGAAACTATTAAGAGAGAAAGACATGGGGGGGGGGCAGGAGACTCCACGCAACTGGAGAATGCTCGCTCCATCTGCCACCCCGCCCTGCTGTGAGTTGGAGGGATTTTCGAAATGAGACGTCTCGGTCTGTGTTTTCTGTCGCTGTGACTCATCCCAGATGGAGACATCTGTAGAGGGGAGACCAACTGAGCTCACTGTTCTGAAGTGATGGCAGCTCCAGGACCAGGATGGGGAAGCTATACCCAGTAAGATCTCCCTTCACCGGTGGGGACTCCCAACAAAGTCCCCAGGCAGTGCAGAGCACCAAGTGGTAACAGAATGTCCCAGCCAGATTCCTCCCATTACTCTTACAAAGCCACCACTCTACCAGAGTAGGTCCTGTCCTTGTGGCCTCATTGAACCTCTACCATCTCCCAGAGGTCCCATCCCCAAGTTTTGTGCTCTGATTAAGTTCCCGCCCTCTTAATACACCACAAAAAAAATTACATGGTATGGGTTTTGGGGGTGGTGGTGCATTCAAACCACAGCAAAGGAGGAAATCTGGATTTGATGAGAGCTCTTGATTTTCAGGGACTGGTTAGATTCCCACCCAACTGACTTTGATGTACAAGGCCGCAATGTGGACCTCACAGAATACCAAGTTCAGCCCTTGGCCTTGCCCGTTTGCCACCTTCCATTACCCCGTGGTCATGTTATAGGCTGGGGCAAACACCTGTTACAGCTACAGCCCTGGGGAAAACCTGCCTGAGGGGCTTTGAATAATCTGGAATCTCAGCTCCTGACCCAGACATGTTGAACCCCAGTCCCAGGGAGGGCTCAGAGAGCTTCTATTCTGCACCTCCTCCAGGAGATTCTGAAGGAACAGGTCTCTTGGCAGACATGGAGGCCCTTTCCTCTCCCCTCCTCAGCAAGAGTCCAAGCACCTTGAGGTGAGGGCTCACCTCATGCTTTCCCATTTCCCTGATGTCGGCCTGCCTCTCCACAGTACGTGCTCTCTCGATATTTCCCACCTCAGAGTCACCAGGAAAAGTTGAAAGAGTAATAATGATTTCCAGGCTTTTGTCCTGGATCACACTTTAACAACTCCGCCTGGTATTTCATGGAACATTCTTGTACGGATTCCAAGGCCCTTTGGGAGCAAGACGGTCAAGGTGGGTATGGGAGGTGATGGCGGGCACACCCTGTTATTGCCACTTTAAATAAAACGAGAAGGCCTGCGAGAAGGGCTACAGTTCCAGGAAGCACTCAGCCGGTGCCAAGCCTTCTCTGTGTTCTCCTTACTTAGGTCCTCAGAGGGCAAACAGGATGCTCCCCGCCTGGGTGTCCTGGGGCCAGTTGACTCCCTCTGCATGGAATCAAACCACTATTTCACACTGGGAGCTTCCTCTGTGAGGACAAGGAGGAAGGGGGAGATCTGTCGTGCGACGCTGTTTGAAGTAGTAAGGCTCTGATGAGATCTGAGTGTGTGACAACGGGACACAGGTGCCAACAACTGCAGTCTAACACGGGACCAGGGACCCGCAGCCTTTGCAAGGTCTACGCATCACTGGTGCGTAGGTCAGCCCGTCACTGCCTCTAACCCTGCCAGATGTGGCCCTTACTACCGCAGCATTTGCCTCTCGTTGCTCTAACGTTGGGTGATAACCCTCTCGAGACCACCCCGCACTCTTTGGGAACAGATCCTCGGTACCAATACTAAGGGGTGCAGACGACAGTGCTGAGAGACGGAGACGTCCTTGAACAGTATGGCCTCTCAGAGCAAGCCAGAGGCGCCCTCAAAAAATGCAGAAAGACACAGCAATCATGTCAGGTGCAGACAGGCAGGGGGCTGCAAGGTGCCGAGGAAAGCAGCTGAAGCGCCACGAGATGGTGGTAGGGGGCGCTGTCACACTTAGGCCTCAGAGACCAGGAAAGGGCCAGTGCTACTGGAGTCCAACAAGAGCTGAGTTCGAGAAGGAACAGGTAAGACTTGTGGCCTCAAGCAAGTCAGGCCTCTCTAAAGACTATGGGGAGGTGATACTGAGCTGGCCCTGGCAAGGGGCACTAAATAGCTTGGCCCTTTTCTTTTTCTGTCCTTTGACCTGTTGAAACCATGGGAATGGAAGCACTGCCACCTGAGCAGGGGATGGGCCTGGACACAGAGCAGGCCAGGAAACGGTAGAGAGCAGGCAGGCAAAGGCCACCAGAAGTGCAGCTTGATCCCAGGCATGTGTGTAGTGCGTACAAGTAGATGTTTCCGATCCACAACTACGCACCCAGCAGGGGGCCTACCCGCAATGTCTTCCTCCATAGTGGAAGGTGGGGAACAGGGTAGCAGGGTTAGAGAGGACCCTGTGCAGCATCCCTGGGCATCTGTGACTCTTGAGTAGTGATCAGGCTCCTTAACAATGTGAACTGTGGTCCCAGGGGCCTTCGGAAGGAAGGGAACACCCAGAGAAACAACCTTAAACGCCTTTTCCTATCAGGCTGGATGACGAGTGGGTGGTGTTAGAGAAACAAGATCAGGCAGCCGTGGGATCTAATGACACTAAACTGAGGGGACACTGAGATGCCAAAAAGAGGGTGTCTTTGCTGACTCTGTCAGACGACAGCCCTGTCCCTGTAAGAGACTCCAAGAACTGGGTGGGGAGAATGCAGAGGTCATGACCTGGAAGCTGGAGAGGCCACACGGGGGCCGCACATGTGGGATGGACCTGAAGGAAGACAGGACCCCAGGCCAGATTGATGGATCAGAAGAGGAGCCCGAAGGGCCTTGAAGACCAGTGACGGGGGAGAGGGTTCTTTTCTTCTAGGGGACCCTGTGCTTCTGGAATCTGAGAAACAGAAACTCCGTTGCCAGCTCTGTCACTTGGCTGTGGCCCCTGGCCAATTGACAACACATCTTGGAAACCTTAGCTTCTTTAACTGTCAAAACAAGTAACCCCACCTGCAGGGCTGCTACAAGATGAAGCAGTGGGAACCCCAACATGGCAGTAGCACCACAGTCGGGGGTGTCACTGGGGGCCAAGCTCATGGTGGATGTTCCATTAGGATCCCAGGGCAAGTGAGGTAAAAGCCCCGGGCTCCCTCTCGTTGGAGCCAGTGGTTGTTGTACATTCTATAGTCACACAGTGTCCCCCGTGCCGTAGCCAGCTGTCTGACAGCCTATAAACAGATGGCGGGCGGGGTGGCCGGTGAGACTGTGCAGATGGCACTGAGCAAATCCAGCCGCACTTTTGGGAAAACAAGTCAGAGGCGGACTGTGCTGATGGGGACCCCATGGACATCTTCGTCTGTGACAGACAGCACACCCAAGGAGGCCTCTGAGGGAAATTATGAGATGTACCAGACCATGGTGTTCCTTGCCAAGAACCTTCTCCACCCTCAGTTTCCATGGCGCGGTGCCACAGAAACGTTGGAGATGTGCGAGGTCACCCTGGCAGGCTCACAGAGCAAGCTATGCAGCCCTCTGGAGGTCTGGGAATCTCCAAAAACTCTATATTCTCCATTCCCTCCAATAAGTCCTTGTCTGGTTTCTGAGTTCCCCTTCCAAGGTTCTTGGGGGCAACGTGACACAGCCGAGAGCACTTGGAGGCTGTTCAGGTGACCTGGCTGGAAGGTGGAAGCAAGGGCCAACCACAGGGGGCATGAAGGGCCCATATTCTAGCTCTGAAGTCCCTTCTCGAACTGGCTGAACTCTGCCAGGACTCTGCCCAACTCCTCTCACTCTTTTAACTAGATGAGTCCTTCCCTTTTGTGAGGAGCCAACGTAGGCGCAGGCATCCCATCACTGAAGGCCTCTGAAAACAAAGTTAATCATTGCCTTCTTCAAGCTGCACCTATTACAGAGCACTTATGGTATTCTTCCTTCGGCCATGTTTAATATTAACTGCAGCTCTAGCGCGCGCGCACTCACACACACACACACACACACACACAGACACACACAGGTGCACATGCACTTTTCTATAGCCTTCAGTCTAGAACAATTAAAAACAAAAAGCACTGATCTCTGAACGTTGGCAGTTCCTGGTGATAAGGGCAGGCTGGCTCTTAGCAGCCCATACTTGGACTGAAAGAACACACTGACTACCAGCTGTGACAGTTAGTGTTTTGTCAGCCTGAGAGAGGTTGGAGCCATCTGGGAAGAGGCTCTGTCACCTGTCAGTTGTGGCATTGCCTCTATCAGTGTCCTCTAGAGGCATTCACTTGATTGATGATTGTCTGGAATGGGAGGGGCCAGACCACCATGGGCGGCGCAACCCCTAGGCCAGTGGTTTGGATTGTATTGGAGGGCAAGTTTACCAGCATAGAAGAGCGAGCGAACGACTAAGCAGTGCTCCTCCATGGCCTCTGCTTCAGCATTCCTCCCTTGAGTGCCACATGGACTTGGTGTGTGTGAGGTCTCTTTTCCATACTGATTCTATTTTCTTTGGGTGCATTACAAGGGTGGGACTGGTTCCCATGGCAGGCTCATTTTATTTTTTGGAGGGAACCCATGATTTTCAAGAATGGCTGTACTAATTTGCATCCCCATTAAAAAATCCAGACAAGGTCCTTCTCTTCTGTACCTTCTCTGCTGGTGCGTGGTGTGTGTGTGTGTGTGTGTGTGTGTGTGTGTGTGTGTGTGTGCGTGTGTGTGTGTGTGTGTGTGTGTGTGTGTAGGCCACTGTTACAGTTGTGAATGTCACCTCATTGGGACTGTAACCTGAATTCTCATGATTACTGGTGCTGGCAGCCTGTTGATTATTTGTGTATCTTCCTCAGAGAAATGCGCATTTGGCTTCTCTGCCCATTTCCAGTCAGCTTGATTATTTTCTTGGTGTTGACTTGTCTGAGTTCCTTGTAGGTTTTCAATGCTACTGATCATTTCATGTCTGATTTGCAAAGGGTTTGAGATTCTGACTAGTGACTCAGATGTCCCACTGCATGGGCAGAAGCCCTACCCTTGCTCTCTTGAAACCTTGGGCAAATGTGTTCTCTCTCTCTGAGTTTCTCGTCTGTTAGGATACTCATATAAACTATTTCTCCGGTTATGAAAAAGGAGAATTTCAGTGCAAAAATCTTAGCACAGGCCGTGAGAGAGAGCAAGCATCCCCCATACACTACAGTGTGGTACTCAAATGGTAGTGTATGGACAGTCCTCACAGTAGGTTGGCAGAGGGAGGCCAAGACTTGCAGGTACCTCATTTTGTCATAGCACATCGGTGCCAAGCTAGAAGGTTCCGGATGGAACGCCATTTACCAATCATAGTCAGAGATGAGGCTCTTCAGAGATGGCAGAAGGCGCTGTTCAGATGAAGTTATGGAGTTCTCTCACACATAAGGCACTCACCTGTACTATCCCTTTGCTTCCCGGTTACGTTGTATCCTCAGGGCTGCTACTCTGTCACTGATGGGACTACCGGGTTAGTTCAGATAAAGGTCTGTTTCTTTGGTCATGTTTATAGGAGGAAGGAAGAAAGACAAGGGCAAGTGTGTGTGGTATGTGTGCCTGCCCAGGAAGGAGGTCAGCCTTGGATGCTGTTCCTTAGAGCCATTCACCTTGGGTTTTGCCATTGTTATTGTTTGCTTTTCCTGAGACAGTCTCTTGCTGGCCTGGACCTTACCAACTGGGCTAGGCTACCAGGTCAGCAAGTGCCAGACCCGCTTATGTTCCTTGGTACTGAAATTACCCATCATGCATCACAACACACAGATTCATTTATTGATTGATGGATTATAATGTGGGTTCTGGGGATTGAACTCGGGTCCCCCTGCTTGTGCAGCAAACACCATACCAGCTGAGCCAGCCCCAAGCCACCAAAAGGGACAAGCTTCACAGAGCCTCTGCAAGTGCTGGTATCTTGTATGCGCTTCAATCCATGCAGCAGCTCCCAGAGTTAACTGGGGTCGCTGCTCCCATTCTAAAGGGAGAATAACAGGAGTCAGAGAGGAGAGTTACAGAGCTTTATGGAAAGGACACAGCTGGGACCAGCATCACCCTGACCCCAAGCCTAAAGCACCCCGGGGATAGCGATGCAATGTGAAGGAATTGTCACACTTTTCTGAAGAGAAGAAAGCAAAGTTGGGCTGGTGGAGGTTTGATAGTGATGTTCATGTAGCTTGACACTCTCTCATGGCTCCGATTGCCTCTGTTGTCAATAACCAATGAACACATGGTGTTGCTGGGGTTCTTTCCTTGAGGCAAACAGTCAAGCCGCGCTTCTGAGTTCCCTTAAAGAAGCTGAAATCCACCCTTTTGCTTCTCTGTTTCTTCCCTTTCAGCCTGGACTCAGTACCCAGGTGTGGGCAGTCGCCTCCTTTTTTTTTTTTTGGCAGCATCTCCACTTTGCCCTCCCCAAGGCCCTTCTCACCCATCACCTGCCAAGCCCGGGTTGTGCATTCAAAGAGGCAGAATTGACAGGTCAGCCAGACCCAGGTCAATAGAACTCAAAGCCCAGGATTTAATTTAGGGCCCCCTCCCTGCCTCCATGTACCTTGGCATTTGTGTTTGTGGTATCTGTCTGGCATGGGGCTCTCTGCCAGGGTTATTTTCATGTTGACTGACACCCCTGTCTATTCTGGGAGAGTATCACTGGAGAGAAGCAGCCGGTGCCCAGGTCCCAGGGCCGCTGGAATGTAGTGTTGGTTCCACAGTATGTTGGCTTTCTGGGTGGGGGTTTGCCATTGTGTACTCGCCAGAGACCTAGGACATTTCTGTCTGCACATGTCAGGGGAACCTTGGTGTTCCAGCTTCTGCTGGTCCAAACTCTATGCCAGTCAATCCGTCAAACTCCCAAACAGAATGCTTCGGGATGGGGGGAAACTCAAAATACTATTCGGGGTGCAAGAAGCCAGACACAGTATGTCACATAGCATACGACTCCTTAAAATATCCAGATTAGGCAAATCTGTAGAGAAAGACAGAAGAGTGTGGACTGCCAGGACCCAGAGAGTAGCAGTGGGCAATGACTCTCTTTCCTGTTGTTATAACATGGCACTGAAGATGAGCTCATTCACAAGGGAAAGTTTAATTACTCATGGTTCTGGAAGCTTCTGTCAGGTAGTCATGTCTGGTGAGGAGCTTCTGACAGAAGGCTGAGTGGGCACATGTGGGAGAGACAAGACACAGGAATCAGGCTTGCTTTATGATCAACTGTGGTAAGAGCAAACATATGCCCACCCCACAAGAAAGGTCTCATCTCTCCCAATGACCTCTTCACCTCCTCTGCCTGGCTCCCAACACCATCATAATGCTAATCAGTTTTGGAAAGGGCGAGCCATTTTTAAACCACCGGCACTTAAAGACTTAAAGACTGGGCAGTTTTCTTTTAGAATAAGGGAATTGTTTGCAATTAAATGGAAGTGGTGATCGGACTGTGTTGCGGGTTAACTTTGGCCCCACTCTCAAAAAGCACTAATCAGAAACTTAATCAGGATGTCCTTGCTTCTTACAGATGTTAAGCAGTGCGTGAAGAAATCCAAGCCGAAGGGAAGTGGAGTGAACAGAGTAGTCCTAGGCGTGGTGAATGTCTATGCTGGGGTCACCTTGGTGCTTACTCAGTGGGAAGGAGCAGCTATGAATCCAACCTGAGAATCCCAGGAGCTCGAAGACAACAGAAGCCCAAGCAAGCTCTTCCAGAATGCACCATGGCCAGAGCTGGAACGTTCTCGTGTTCTGCAAGCACTTGGTGGAAGACTGGACACACTCTGCCCTGGAGGTCTCTCAGTGTCCCTTGAGGAATGTGGAATGGCGAAGTCTCCTTCGGGGCTTCTCTGCCTGGCTGTGCACACCAAGTTAAAGATCAGCCTTCTCTGGGAAGAAACAGGTTGGCAGATCTCCCAGACCTCCGCTTCCAGGGCCGTGAAAGAAACAATCCCATTCAGAAAAGTGTGGAGCTCATGAGCTTCCAAAACCAACCAGAAATGTCTAAAGAACACATCAGGCAGCTGCCCCTTTACCTGACAGTTCACGGCCATCTATTTCTCCATGTGGGCCCAGGGACACAGTGTCAGCCAAGTGAGCTTCATGGAGCTCATCACCCAGAAGGGAAGAGGTGGGAATGGGGCCCAGGAAGTGGGGCTGAGGGGAGTAGAGGCAGGGCTGACAAAGACTCCCAGGGTTTGGATTCTGGAGACCAGTATGAGGCATGGATATAACTATTGTTTATCTACATAGACTGATATACAGGTTTTTAGCCAATGAGTGTACGTTTATGTGTTCAAGGGTGAATTGGGGTACAGCATGTGTTGTTTAGCTGAATCTGGTCTGTCCGTGAGCCTGTAGGGGAGGGGCTGTTCACCCAGGAAGATTTCTGTGAAGACAGGGGAAGCAGTCACCGTCCTGGCCTTGGGTCCTCTGTGTTGTCTAACTGGTGTGCCAGGAGCCATCTTGGATCCTATACTATGGAGGGCAGATGAGGACTCTTCCAGGAGTCACAGAAGCCCATGGCACTTTGCTCTCCGTCCCACTTGATAAACCACTAGGTCTACTCACACACATCCCACCCCAGGGAACCAGACATTTTTTAATTACAAAAACATATTTTGCTACTAGTATCCGATGGATGAGAAAGCAAAGGGGTTTGTTATGTGTATGGACAGCAGTGATAGTTAAAAGGGAAGTGTCTCTTTTTAAAAATGTTATTTTTATTTCCATGTGTGTGTGTGTGTGTGTGTGTGTGTGTGTGTGTGTGTGTGTGTGTGTGTGTGTGTGGTGTATGTGTGTGTATGTGGTGTGTGTGTGTGTGTTGTCTGTGTGTATGTGTGGGGTGTGTGTGTGTGGGGGGGTGTGTGTGTGTCATGTGTTGGTGTGTGTGTGTGTGTGGTGTGTGTGTGTATGTGTGTGTGTGTGTGTGTGTGTGTGTGTGTGTGTGTATGTGTGGTGTGTGTGTGTATGTGTGTGTGTGTGTGGTGTGTGTGTGTGTGTGTATGTGTGTGTGTGTGATGTGTGTGTGTGTGTGTGTGTGTATATGTGTGTGTGTGTGTGTGTGTGTGTGTGTGTGTGTGTGTTGATTTGTGCTCATGAAGGCAGTGCCTGCAGAGTCTAGATATCAGAACTTCTGGAGCTGGAGTTACAGGCAGTTGTATGCCATCCATATGGGCTCTAGGAACTGAACTTGGGTCAGAGCAGTGTGGGATTCTTTTTTTTTTTTTTTTTTTTTTTGGTTTTTTTTTTTGGAGCTGGGGACCGAACCCAGGGCCTTGCGCTTCCTAGGCAAGCGCCTACCACTGAGCTAAATCCCCAACCCCAGTGTGAGATTCTTAACTAAGTCATCTCTCTAGCACCAGAGGAAGGCTTCTCTTGCAGTAGAACCACTGTAAGCTTCTCCTGGACCAGCTTACAAATAAATGCGATTCAGCATTATGGTTATTTTATTTGGCTTCGACAATTACTGGGGGCTAACCCCTCATCTACTCTTCTAACTGCTGGCCTGGCTACCTCCCCAGGGCTGTTCCCCAGATATTTGCTGTTTCTTCTGGCCACACGCTCATGGTCCACTTTCCCTCATAGCAGCTTCTTTCTCTCTTCTTGTTCTTCCTCCTCCTCCAACCCGGTCACTCCAAACCTACTTACCTCTAATCCCTCCAGTAATCAGCTGTAGCCAATTTTATTTAACCAATTGTTTTAAACCAAGGAACAAGGTTTGCACAACAAAAGCTGTGAACAGAAGTCACTCATAGGCCTAGACCTTCTGGTAGAGACTTTAGCATTACGATACATGGCAACAGAGCAAAGCTCAACACGCTGTTAAGGTCGAATCCTTTGATGTGAGATAGTTCAGCAAAGGAAGAGAAGACACATGGAGAAGAGAGGGACCCCATCCCCCCTCACACACATGTACGCACGCGTGCACGCGCACGCACGGAAGTGAAGAGCCAATGCCATTGGGAGGAACAGTGATGGAGAAAATACAAGGACATAACACAAAGATATTAAAAGGCTCAGCTCAGAGCCACCAAGGATGAAGAGAGGCTCCAGTTACACTCTGCCATTAAGGTGAGGAAGACCTCAGGCAGATGAGAAAATGGAAGCCAGCTTTGGGAACTGAGCAATGTTAGTTCATGCATCAATTCCCAGGCACGGAAAGGAAGATTCTAGAATGGAAGCCCAGCTGTCATTTTACTGGGTCGTGCTACCAGCTGAAGGGTTCTTTACAGTTTCCATCTTCTTGAAGGAAATAACTCAGGTGAGACAAACATGCTTCAAGATGTTTATTTACCAAAAGAAATAAGAGATAGCACACCCTACAGAGAGAGAGAGAGAGAGAGAGAGAGAGAGAGAGAGAGAGAGAGAGAGAGGGGTTAGGATGGGTTGATCCATAGGCAGTTAGGGAGGGGCTCCTTGAATTTTATCTTGTAAAGTTTTAAATTTATATTTTTGGTATGGATGGCATATTCATGGGAGTAAAGTGGTTCTTTATCCTTCCCAAGTCATTGTAGGTCAGAAGATCTCTGTCTATGATCCTCTTGATAAACCCATAGGGGAGGAGGTCAGAATTGCAATGCAAAACTTTTGAGGGTTTAGCCCTCCCCATTGTTGTGCACACATAGCAAATGGAAGTGTTCCCTGGAGCCTGGGTTTCTGAAGATGGCAGGGGGAATATATAATTGCAGCCTTAAGGACGTTTAACAACAGAGGGGCGATCTGACCACCGGGAGACACACCTACCAAGATACAGCTATGGTTTCCTTGGTTACCTGATTTGATGCCTTGGTTACTGAGTCCCACTCATTCGAGCTGGTGGGTTCTGTCTCTCAGGAAGCTCGAATCTCTGTGTAGCACTAATCCTTCTTCAGTATTTACTTCTGTTACCTCAGGGTCTTTCCTCACAAGCCAGGAAGCTTGGAGAGTTCTGTTGGCTTTCATAGCTACCTTTTATTTATTATGCATTAGAGCCTACAGGCACGACAAACATTGAGATAGGCATCTCTAGCCCCAGGGTCAAGATCAGACCCGAGGCCGAGGAAGCCTAGAGTGCTTGCTTATGACTCTGATATTTGGAAGTTCCAGAATTTAGCTTAGGTCTTCTTGACCGATCAGCCTATTGCCTTTTAAATTGCAGCTCACTGATGATCTATCTGGGACCGCATCTATACTGCCAACTAGCTGGGAAATTTTAAAGAAAGGCTTTGCATTAGTTTTTCACTTTAAAATAAAGGAGTTGTTTGATCTAGGGTTTTCAAAAAAGGCAATCTTTGACCCTTTAATTTCTGCTGGTTCTCCATATGAGAGAGTGCCCATGGTCAAATCTGCATTCTCCTCCATCTCCCTCCCAGTGGCCCTAGGTATGGCTAAGCTTCTGAGAACTCTGGCAGTGGAGATCTGTTTAACCTCCTACAGCCTGACATTCTCCACACCCATCTAACCATAGAGTTATTTTAGTGTACAATTCCTGCGACTGTCCCAGGACATTGGTCTTTCAGGGCACACAATGAGAAGCACACGTCTAGAGTTCCAAGCACTGATTGCTGTCCTTCATGTGCTATACTCAGTTCTTGGGTGAAATGGCTAAGATAAATGGATCCTGCCTCCAAAGAAATCTGACAAGTAAGCTACAGTCTGTGCTAAACAAGCCACGCTGAGCTCTTCTTGGGAGTGTGCATCAGGAATATGTTGAATGGGGTAGGGGCTGGAGAGCATGTTGGAGTAGAGATCTGGGGTGCACAGCGCACCCAAGGTCAGAGGAATGGTAGTGAACCGGAAACAGCTGAACGAAGAAGGCAGCAAGCTGGGACCTGGAGGAAAACCCAAACTGAAGCACAGAAGACTAGACACTGAGAGCTTTAGAGTCAACGAGATGGCTCAACGAAGGCACCCAAATTGGGGGCGACTTGTCAAAGCTGAGTGGGAACCAGGAGCAAGGGAAAGACAGGGATCTGATGCTATCTCAGAGAGTACCCACCCCTGGAAGCCCTGAGTTCATGACATGAGCGTCCTCATTTAAACGTTAAGACTTGCATTTCCCGGCCATGCTCCTCTACTCTACAAGAGGCTGCTTAGCCAAGTGCTAACTAAAAAGTGAGAGAAGACAGTGGTCGGAGAGAAAACTCCAGCCCTCTGAATTTCCCCTTTAGTTTTTATTTTTTTGAAACCCTATTTCAAAAATCCGCCTGGCACTCTTCTTTTTCAGTTGGGAATTCTTTAGGTTGCTAGTAATTATAAAGTCCAGCCGAAATGACTAAAACAAGAAATTTAGTCCTTTGGGACAGAAATGGTCCAGAGTGGAAGAGGAATTTTCACATCTGAAAGCTTCTTCTTACCTTGCAAGACCCTCAATTCATGGTCTACACTAAAGCGATTCAGCTATCTGGTCAACTCCACTTTTACAATATTCTTCTTCCTTTAGGATGAAGGGTTTTTTTTTTGTTTGTTTGTTTATTTGTCTTCCCTTCACACTGGCATATAACTGGGAGCTAGCTAGCCCAGCAGCTTAGAAGTGTCTGGATTCCCTTTGATTTTTTTCCTTCTTCTTCACAAGATGTCCACTATGGATCCACTCACCATGTCAGTGCTCGGGGTAGAAATCAAGATGAAGGCTTCCAAAGCTTTCTCAGATACACATGTCTCATTGTCAAGGGCGAATCATGTGAGCCCACTCATTGCAAGAGCATCCTAGGAAACTGTTACATCACCAGAAATTGAGTGTGTTGCCTCTATGAATAAAATCAGGGTGTTGCTATCAAGGAAGAAGGGTGTGGCTACTGTGTCAGTCAAAAACATTATCTGCCATCCCTGGGCAGAATATTTGTACTGCCTACTTGGGTTGAATTCTCCACGATATGACTCCAAAGATGGAGTTGGCTCCCATAAAATGATTGCTTCTCAGAGACTTTTGTGAGGAAATCATTTCCTTTACATGCGATGTAAACAGAATTTTACTGTGTAGATCATTCCAATGGACTCTACGACAGTTTAAGGATAATTTTAAGGCTCCAGTAAAAAGAACAAAAAAAAAACAAACGTAGCTTACTATGTGCCTTAAGTGTAACACAGAGCACTTGGCGTACGGGACAGCCTGTGCTGTCAGGAGTGCAGCACTCCGCCTTTCTAAGAAGCTGGGCACCAGCAGCATCTTAGCATCTCTCATATTTCCCAGGGGGAGGGGTGGGGATGGGACTGCTTGTTTCATTAAAAAAAAAAAGCTGAGTATCTGTCAAAGGAAGTTTCAAAATAGATACAGAGAGAAGAACACCAAGACCAAGGAGAACCAGCTGGTGCAAAATACAGTTGTGTTTTACTTTGGGTTCTGTCCCTTTGTCTCCTAAGATGTTTTCATAATGAAAGTCTGGTTCCCACCCTCATCCTTGCCTCTACCCATGGTCTCTGGAACAGGACGATAAGGCTCTGTGAAGTGCTTTCTGTGCTTCATGGAGCCTTACAACTGCCCTGGAGAACATCAACCCTCCATTCTGTAGGTAAAAAAAGCTGAGGGTCCAATAGGCGTGTTCACTTGCCCAAGATTATCTCACACAGATGCTTCACTGCCCTACCACTCAGTTCCTGCAGGCTGCTACTAAGTCTGGGAGACTGAAATCTGTCAACACATCGAGGAAAACCGATGGGCAACCGGAGGGCGGCCCACCCACCTGCTGGCAAGAGTGTATGGCAGGAGCTGAGTGCTCTGATGGGCTACCAGTTCTGAACTGGGTGCCAGGACTGCAATCAGTTTGCCTGTCTCCTTTATTCTGAAAGTAAGCATATAGCAAGGGATCTGGTGAGATAACAGCTGCATTTCAAGCCTTTCCCGGGCCTCTATAACCAGTAGCAACAGTTCAGCAGAATTCTAAGACTGTCATACAGTGGTCACCTGTATGCTGCTGGTTTTTAGCCTTGTCCGAAGACTCCCTTTGGACCAGTGCCTCAGCCTCTCGGTGTCTTATTTCCCCTTCTATAAAATCAAGTCTATCTCCTGAATTTCTTTTTCTTTTAAAAATAGATTTGTGTATTTTCATTGTATAGGAATGCCTTGCCTGTGTGCCACACATGCTTGATGCTCACAGAGTCCAGAAGGGGGCATGGGACACTCTGAAACTACCATTAAGGATGGCTGGCAGCCACCGTGTGTGTGCTGGGAACTGAACTCGGTCCTCTGGAGGAGCAGAAAGTGCTCTTAACCACCGGAGCATCTCTGCAGAGCCTGCCATGGTTTCTTGAGAAGACTGAAATTCTCCACACAAACGGCTTAGCACACCACCCAGTTTAACTTACGCTCAGGATCAACCAGCTCTTGGATCACCAGATGGCTCTTAGATCACCAGATGTTATTGGTTCCAGTGTAGAGAAAATCAAGGTGGTTTGTCCAGACCACAGAGCTCAAAGGCAACAGAGTCTGCAGAGTAGCCACACCTTGCATTGGCTCTGTCTGTGCACAAGCTCATGGTTCTTCAATAGCAAACGAACCAGACCTTCTCTCTTGGCAGCAGCAACGTCAGGGAGCAGAGTGTACTGCCAGGAGAGGATCTGCTCCTTCCTTTGGAGGCCAAAAACCTCGAGGAATGGGGTCTGGGTGGGCCAGGCCCGGAGTAAAAGTGACTCTCAGTGTCCCTTTCTGCCCTGGACAGCAAGCACTCAGGCAGCTGCGTTCCTGGGCCACCGAGGAAAAGTCATAAACTCGGGTTCTCCTGAGCGGGCACCCGGCACTCCCGCAGTATCTCTCGGAGGTGTCAGCACATCATAAAGTATTCCTGCTTGGCTCGGCGGCTGCACCTAATTTTGTCAAACGTTCAGAAACAACAAGGAGCATGGGCCCCGCGCTGACTCTGCCTGTGCAACCCTACGGAATTTCAACCTCTGAGGCCTCCTTCAGAAAATACTCTGAGCCACTTCCCCAGGCCAACACAAACAGGCGTCGAGGAGAAGTGGTCCAAGCGTTCCTGCCTGCTTCAAAGAGGCGAGAGCCCCCGCCCCTGCTCTGGGCACCAGAAAAGTACAGCGTGTATTGTACACAGTGCAGACAGCGCACTGGGGTGGGCAGATGGTTTAGTGGGGAAGTGTTCGTAAGAACATTCAAATAGATGAGCCGGGCGCTGCCTTCCGAGGTAGTGGCTAGGGTCCCTGGCAGGAGATTTAGGGCCGGACGCGGTCAGCATGGCTCTTTGCTGCTCCGGATACCGGCACTCCAGCGGAGAGACAGAGTGTTTAGCCAGGGTTTGTGGTGAGTTTTATAAATCCCCATTTGTGTTCACAAAGAAGAATTCTCCGCCACGGGGCCTGTGGGTCAGAGATGGTCATCTTCAGTGTGAAGTCCGGTGCCAGAAAAGCCAGTCAAGGGCCCAAGGCAATGGTTCTGGACCCATGGAGGATGTGGAGAAGTGACTTATTGAGAGGAAAAGAACTCCAAATCTGGCAGAGAAGAGCTGGAACTACCCCCATCCCCCCACTCCCCCACCCCCTCCCCGCTCTCTAGCCCTGCAGCCTTGACTAAGCTCCCTGCTCCCTCGAACTTTATAACTTATAACATAACTTTATAACTTTAGTTAGCTTGGTCCAGCGTGTAGGTGCATAAACCACTTCCCACTTCCCACGTTACCAGCACACGGGAGGGACACGTTTAGTGTCTCAATGAATGAGCAAGCCAGCGAGCAGGTATGTTATAACAGAAGCTCTGACAGGGCACTACGAGGGCAATCACCAATGAGCAGGCTTGCTTAAAGCCTCAGGTAGATGTCTTCTGTGGATTTCTGAGCATGTGGGTGAAGCCAGGATAGATGCTGCAAGCCAGCATCTGGGCTGTGCACGTAAGACCTCCCAAGCCCTCCTTGCATTGATGAGTAACTCTTGACCGTGGCATCTGTCTACAGTTGCAAATCACTCCCCCACCCTGACTGAATCTGACTGGGTTTGCATCGACTTTGACAGGGAAAGATGGACAAGGGGGACGCCATGTGCTTCCCACAGCTGGACATCCTGGCTCTAGAGCTTCTGCCTGGTTGGTTAGTTGGGTTGTCAGTCTGCAAAGAGAGCCGACATATGACCTCCCCTCGAGAATGAGGTTTGTAATGATGAGAGGTTGGAGGAGCAAGAAGGGCTCCGATTGACTCTTATTATTTTTGGCTTCGGGTCTGTTTGTGTGCATTTGCTAGGGTCTGAAGGTGGACAGGTCATTGAGGTAGAGCCAAGTAGATTCACAGACATTTAGATTGCTGTGACCTGATGACCATTGTTCATGTTGTACCGTGTCACATACTGGAGTTATGTCTTTTAGAGGTCATCTATCCAGTTGTTAGTGGATTTTTATTCATCCCACACTGGTTTGCCTGCCAATGCCTGTCCAGGCCTGTGGAGATATGGTGTGAGGAAGATGATGATGAGTGAGGAAGACAGATGACGTTGCCTGTGTAGGGCAGCAGGCAACGAACAGATGGACACACAGAACTCTGGGCGGAGACAGCGAGGGAAAGGGAGGTGGGGCAGGAGCGTGGACTGTAGTCTGTAGACACATGTAGTCACGTGAGTGATCTGGGAAGACACCTGTATGGAAAAAGGGAGCTCACAACACAGATGCCGATGACCAACTTTCTATCTACCGTGCCACATGGGAGGCCAGAGGAAACTGTGAGAACAGTATTCAAGAGGATTGTTTTTATAGGTGGCCACAGCCCTCCCCACCCCCATCCTTTCCTTTCATTTACCCTGTCCATTCTTGTAATATGACATTTTACATGGCTGCACGTCTCCAGATCAGCTGTAGCACTAAGACTAATGACAGATATCAGGTAACTTAAATGTTAAAGAACATGGTTGTTACTTACCAAACTTAATGGATAAATATTTAACTTGAAGTGTAAGATTTAACACTTACTAATTTTCCCCCACCCTGACCCCCAAATAAAGGATGCATTGAGGTTCCCTATCCCTTTAAATGCCGAGGAAGCAGGGGAATGACTGAGGTTTGGAGAGAAATTCATGCTGACCTACCCCTCTCTGTTTTCATATTGACAAGCCTGATTGGATGCTTATGACCCAGAGGGTACTGCACTCAATGAGAGCAAAGAGCCTGAGCGAGTGACACCCAGAAACCTTAGAAACAGAACCAGCGTGCGATGAGAGGCAGGACTGGAGGCTTCTGGAAGCCCCGTTGGTTTGGGGGACAACCATAGGGAGAAGCCTCAGATCTTCTGGGACTTCTAAAGCTCTTGTCTTCCGAAACACTCTCTGAGGTTTTGCTACTTCGTTTGCAGTGTCTGCTGAGGAAGCAGCGTGCCCTAACTTAACCTAGTGTGCTTTGGAAAGATCCCTCCCCCAGACTTCTGCTTTACCCGAGATCAAAAGGGGGCAGAGCAGAGAGAGGTCCTCCTGGTGCCTAAGCCATTACTGCTTGGGAATACAACGAAGTGTTGAACAGACTGGCGGAGGGAATAGAGGAAAAGCTCTATTTTTATCCAGCAAATTGGTTGTAGAGCTGATTCAGTGATGAGAACGTTTTTGATGAGATCACAGATGACACTGGAGCAATAAGACTGGGGTGGTGGGGGTGGGGTGGTGGGAGGGAGGTGAGACTGGGAGTCAGATTGGTCCTTGGTCTTTTAAACACTTTAAACTGCATTCCACTTTGTTATAAATCAGGCTCTAATGTCAGACATTGATTTCTCATAATAAAACTACTTTTAAGTGTTCAGCAGCCTGGAACCATATCTCCTTCGGGTCTCAGACAATCACTGTACCTTGAAAGAGCTTTAGATTGCTTTGCAGACATCAGGTAGTTAAGAGAACTGTACCAACATGGATCGTAGCATTTGCTTACATTTGTAGAGTTTTTCAGAACCAGAGGATCTCTAAGGTAACACGATCCCAGAGATGGAGAGCTATATAGGTAGGTGTACTTTATACTAGAAATAAATGCACTTCTCGACAGGATACCCACAACAATGGTCCTTCAGGATTTGGAAGTCACTCACTATTGGGTACCACAGTACCTTAGACTAGGTAATTTATACGTAGAAACTTCTCACAGTTACAGAATCAGGTAAGTCCAAGACAGAGGTGCCAATAGACTTGAAGTCTGGTGAAAGGATGCCTCTTATTTCATGTGACAGAGGGACAAACCCTGGGTCCTCACACTGTAGGAGTCCAGAAAAGGCAGAACAGGCTCCCCCATACTCTTTTATGAGGACACTAAACTTATTCATGAAGATGGAGCCCCCATGACCTGATCACCTCTGAATCCCCTCTATTTCTTAATCTATTGCACTGAGGATTAAGTCCTGAAATGAACATTGAAGGGACACAAACATTCAGATCTCAGCAGGCAGCCCGTATCAAGGGCAGTGAGCCTTCTGGGATGGGCAGCAGCTCAGCTGAGTCCTGTGGTTTCTTCCTCAGCTTGTTGCTTCGACTGCATGTTCAGCAGTGGGACAAGGAGGGGACCCAGGCAGAGCTGAACACCCCCATCCCTACCCCTACCACCACTCAGTTGAGGAGGTAGAGTTGGGAGTCCAAGGAGCTACAGTGAACTAGAGTGTGTGAAACACGATAAAATACCAGAGAAAGACACGCAGCGTTCCAGAGATGGGCAGGGGATTCTTTGGTGTTCAAGCAGAGTACTGATGACATATTTGTGTGAAGAAGGTCCTCGGGGCAAGAGAAAGAAGGACTGGAACCAGCACTGTCATATAATCAGGCAGAGCAGAATCGCCCCACATGGTACACGGCATTGGGTAGGACACTAAGAAGGGTATTACTGTAGTTCAGAAAAATTGATTAGGGGTAAATGCTGTTCAAGTCTAGCATAATATATGTTTAAAAGCCAAGAGCTCCAAGGATTACACTATGTCCAACCAATTTGTTCCCCGAGGTTCAAAATATTGCACTGCAAAAATATCTGGAAAAAGGAAGGTAAAGTTGATAGCATTTGGCATCAAATTAAAAAGTAACCAACTATGTAAAAGAGCTGGGAAATGAGACTTGTAGAAGTGCCACAGATTCTACAGTTAATACATAAAATCAGTTAGTATAGCTATATCTTTAATATTTAAGCTCAACTATGTTGAGTTGAAAATATAGAAGATGAAAAAAAAAAAAGACCAAATCAAACATTTAGAGATAAAAGAGAACAAAGCTTCAAGCCCCCAGATGAAAAAATGCAGTGGGTAGGATTCACGGTGGGCTAGACATTGCAGAAGATCAGATAATAAGGAGGCCTCAACAGAAGCCATGCCGTGTGAAAAGCTCTTTACAAAGCAGGGGCTGGAAAGATGCACAGTTAAGGAGTGCGCTGCTCTTGGAGAAAATGAGTTTGAGTCTCAGAACCCACATGGGGCTCAGGACCACCTGTAACTACAGCTCCAAAGGACGCTGATGCCCTCCTCTGGTTTCTGTGGACACTTGCCATTATGGACACACACACACACACACACACACTTAAAACATATCCAATGACTTCTGCATAAGATGCTGAATTAGAAGCTGCCTTCTTGTCCATCAACAGGAATGGATACAGAAAATGTGGTACATTTACACAATGGAGCACTACACAGCTATTAAAAACAATGACTTCGTGAAATTCTTAGGCAAATGAATGGCACCAGAAAATATCATTCTGAGTGATGTAACCCAATCACAAAAGAACACACATGGTATGCACTCACTGATAACAGGATGTTAGCCCCAAAGCTCGAATTACCCGAGATACAATTCACAGACTGACCAAATGAAGCTCAAGAAGAAGGTAGGCCAAAGTGTGGATGCTTCAGGCCTTCTTAGAAGGGGGAACAAAATACTCACAGGAGGAAACACAGGAACAAAGAGTGGAGCAGAGACTAAAGGAAAGGCCATCCAGAGTCTGCCCCTGCCTGGGGATCCATCCCATATGTGACCACCAAACCCAGTCACTATTGCTGATGCCAAGAAGTCCTTGTTGACAGGAGCCTGATATGGATGTCTCTTGAGAGGCTCTGCCAGAGTCTGACAAATACAGAGGCGAATGCTCACAGGTAAGCATCAGACTGAGCACGGGAACCCCAATGGAGTAGTTAGAGAAAGGACTGAAGGAGCTGCAGGGGTTTGCAACCCATAGGAAGAACAACAATATCAACCAACCAGAACCTCAGAGCTCCCGGGGACTAAACCACCAAGCAAAGAATACACATGGAGGGAACTGTGGCTCCAGCCACATATGCAGCAGAGGATGGCCTTATCGGGCATCAATAGGAGGAGAGGCCCTTGGTCCTGTGAAGGCTCGATGCTCCAGTGAAGGGGAATGTCAGGGCAAGGAGGAGGAAGTGGGCGAGTGGGAGGGGGAGGGGGAACACGGCAGAGAAGCAAAGGGAGGGAGGACAGGGTATGTGGGGGGGGATAACATTTGAAATGTAAATACATAAAATATCCAAGAAAATTAAAATAAATAAATAAATAAATAAATAAATAAATAAATAAAAAGAGAAGAATGAAAAGAAAGCATCTAATCGCAAAGGCCTTTTTCATGATAAAAGTTGCAATTATTTAGCTGAAGGAAAGTTGTTTTGGAAACTCCCCACCACGTTCTCTATGAAGTTGATGCTCACCTCCCGCCATGGGGAAGAGATAGAGACACCGCCCACCTGACACGGAGTCCCCAGTTCCTGAGCACCAGCAGATTAGAAAGAAAACCCCAGGCGGGAGGGGGAGGAGGCTCATCCTGGATGCAAACCACAGAAGGAAGAGACGATGTCCTTTTTTTGAGGGGTGTCTTCAAGATGCTTAAGTGACATCTGGGGAGGTCCCTTTGAAATCAGGAGTCCCTTCTGAAGACTGTGATCTGACTACTCGGTAGGGTTTGACCCGCTGACTCTGACGAAGCTCCCTTGGCAGTACTGCCTGTGAAGAAGGAAAAAGGCAGCTGGGAGTGGTGGTGCAGGCCTCTAACAGAGGCACTTGAAAGGGCCGGCAGGATCCTGTGCTGGAGGCCAGGCTGCGGTACCTACCAAGGAGAAAAAGGAACACATAGAAACACAATACAAAGAGCGGAAGTGGTCAAGTGCCCCATGCTAAGCTTCCTTTCGCAGGAGAGAAGAAAACAAAACAAAACAAAAGGCTGTAGAATATGCACACAGTGGGAATACACTGTTGTCTCCGCCTGTGGTGTTTGTGGCAGTGAATAAATGGACCACGATACATCTATTGTGAGAATATGTGTGTGAATATATGTGTGAATACAGCGGAAGTGCAAAGTTAAACTATTCATTACTTCAGACACCCGGAATATTAAAAAACAAATAAGACTAAAACATTTTTAAAAAGCTGCCTTATGGAGGAAGATCAGAATAAGAAAAATTAGACTCTATTCGAAAGAGCAAAAAAGAGGAAGAACTTTGATTGACTCACTCAGGATAGGGAAGGATACCTGGGGAATATAGGAAAGGCCACACATGTGTGGACAGTAAATCAAGGAGCCAGAGCCCTAGTTCTAGGGTCCGAGGTCTCAGTTTGATCCCAGGAATCCGCATGGTGGTCAGAGAGAACCCACTCTTGCAAATTGTCCTCTAACCCCCACACGAACCTCTCATCAGCAACCTCGAGAACCAGTAAAGTGAAGGGTGACGTATTTCAAATCCCAAAGGTAAGAGACCCCAGCTGAGGTTTTTAAATTGATGGAGAGAGAAAGACATTTCAAGACAAGTCCAAGCTGAGGTGGCTCACAACCGCCACCCCAGCACTGCAGAAGATACTTAAAGGAATGCTACATCCAGGGGGAATTAAGCAGCCTCAGTCACGTGAGCACAGGGAATGATACATTTAATAGAACAGTCGAACAAAGGCAAGGAATCCAGCCCACCAGAAAAACAGCCAACAAGATGCGGGCATGTCTCTCAACAAAGACATTAAATGTGACTGCCTCAACTCATCAGTAAGGGAACTCAGAATGGTGAGTGGTTTAAAGAAGATACTCCAAGAAATCTCGCTCATAGGGACGTGATCAGAAAGTGGAAGGAAGAAAGGCCATCTAGCAAACAGAAGCCAAAACCAAGCAGGCATCTCCAGTCCAGTGTTTGATAAAGGAGAATTCAAAAATAAATCAGCAGAGGCAAGGAAGACCAGCACGTATCAACGAATGGAAGAGTTCCTCAAGAAGATACAACGATCTAAAATATCCACCAAATGGTGGGGCTCCCAGTTTCATTAAGCAAGCATCAATGAGCACAAAATGTCAGATGGACTCTGATGCACAAGTAGTGTGTGATGTCAACACCCTGCTGTTAGACAAAGCATGCAAAGTGAAAACCAACAAGTAAGCCTCTCCTCCCCTTCTCCCCCCCCCTCAATCCCCCCTCCCCTCTCTAACCCCTCTCTCTGTATGTTCCACTGAAGGAAGAAAGATGGGTTTAACAAAAAGATTCAACCAATGAAGTGCTCCAGATGTGCAAGTCCCAGGCACATCAGGAAAGATCAAATTTTTAGAGGGGTCCAAAAATCACGTATCCCATAATAATGGCTCCAATAAGAAGGACCTGGAAGAATTTCCAGCCAAAGACTTTAAAAGAATGAGCTTTGTTTAGGCAGCTCAAGGCAGATATAAATGTGCTTCAAGAGGGCAAAACCAAAAGGCTGAATGAGGTGAGGAAGTCAATCGATGGAACTTTCCCCCCAAAGCAGACCACATATTAGGATACCAAGCAACTCTCAACAAATACAGGAAAATTGAAACAACTTCTTATATTCCGCCAGACCCATGAAGTGCAGCAAGGTGTCACCAGCAATAGGCATCATGGAAAATATACGAACTCATGAAGACTGAACAGCATACTACTAAATGATAACCCTGTGTGTGTGTGTGTGTGTGTGTGTGTGTGTGTGTGTGTGTGTGTGTGTGTGTGTGTGTGTGTAAGAGAGAGAGAGAGAGAGACAGACAGACAGACAGACACACAGAGGGGAGGGGGAGAACACATTGAGTGAGTGTGTGCTTGTGGATGTCAGCGGACAACTTGCAGGAGTCAGTTCTCTCCCTCTACATGGGATTGAACTCAGGTCATCAGGCCTGATAGCTAGTGCTAGGTGAATTGCATTAATTTGGGAGTTAAGTTGATATTTTGCCAACCCCGAGTCTTCTAATCCATGGGTATGGTTTGTTCCTCCATGTACGTAGGCCCTTGCTTCTCTCATTAATGTTAGAATTGTCCAGATGATAGCATGTCTGCAGACCCCTTCACATTTAGTATGAGCGCAGCCTTCTACTAAGACTAATGGTTTCCTTTCTTTTGAAAACTGTTAACTTTATTTGCTGATGTTTCTACACTGTTTAAACCATATATAGCACAGGATCTAAGAGAACTGCAAAAACAGACAACCTTGCTCATTCTCGCTCTTAGGAAGAAAGTTTTCAAAATTTTACCATTATGCACAATACTTGATGAGGTTTTTTTTTTTTAAAATTAAAATGAAACACTGTATCTAATTAAGGGATTCTCTTCTGTTCCTAACAGGGTGTTTTTGCACATGTGTGAGTGGTGTGTATGCTTGTGTGTATGTGAGTGCATGAGAGAGAGAGAGAGAGAGAGAGAGAGAGAGAGAGAGAGAGAGAGAGAGAGAGAGAGAGAGAATGTGTGTGAGAGAAACAGTTTGACATCTTGTGTCTTCCTTGATGGCTCACCTTCTGTCTTGAGGCAGAGTCTCTCACTTGAGCCCAGACCTCACTGACGAGCTAACTATGGCAACCAGCTTGGTCTAGGGATTCTATCCCTACATCCAGAGAGCTGGCCACCATGTTTGCCCAGATATTTAAAAAAAACTATCGGGAAACACCAACGTATGTTGACTCTCATTAAAAGTTGTTCCTTCCCACATTAGCTTGGGTGAAGCAATGCTCATCTCCTTCGTTCTGACAGTGTGTGATGGACTGACAGACAGTGTGTGACAGACCACAGTGATTTCTGATGGGAAGCCACCCTTCCGTTGCTGAAACAGATCCAGTTGTTCACAAGTCATCGTCCTTTTGCTCTTTCTCCGAATCCAAATAGCTAATTTGGTCTCTCCGTGGCCATGAGACCGATGACTCTATGATTCTCCTTTTTCTATGCTGATTAGCTTTCGGTGTCAAAGGTACAATCACCTCGTTTTCAAAAAAAATTACCAAATGTTTTCTCTTTCTAATGTATACAAACGACTATATAAAAATGGTGTCGTCCCCTCCATACAACCTCCTCCACCCAGATTGGGACAGTTCACTTGGATGAAATCAGTCTGCGCCTGGAGGTTGTTTGGTGTGGAGATTGTTAACTGCAGCATCCTTAAGGGGTGTAAGACTAGCCCAAGGCTCTCTATTTCTTATGTCAGCTTTTTAAATTTTAAGCCTTTTAACAATAAATTGTTCATAATACATTATAATTATCTTTCAACACATGTAGGATATGGTCTAATATCCTGTTTTCATTTTGATTGGCCAATTCTCTCTCTCTCTCTCTCTCTCTCTCTCTCTCTCTCTCTCTCTCTTTCCTTCTCTCCCCTTCCCTTCCTCCATCCTTCTCATCAGACTCCCCAGTATTTACTATTTGCATTGTCCTTTTAGTTTTTCTTTGAGGATTTCATACATGTATACAGTTGGTTCTGCTTCCCCTCCCCTCACTCTCTTTTGTCTCCCCCCTTCTCCCTCACTCCGTTTTATCTATCGCTCCTCCTTCCCGTTCATTCCTGTCCCCTCCTACAGATCCCTTCCTATAGTAGCTTCCTTTCATTTTGTTTTGTGACCACTGGTTTTAACCACACTCATCTGTGGGCCACAGGGTAGGAAGTGTTCAATGGAGCCTGGCGGCCTCACTGGCATATACCCGACAGCCATGGCTGTCCCTACCCCGGAAGCTTGCTTAGCCAAGAGGGAGGGATGGGCCTCATAAGCCCTAACCTGATCTTGTGATTGACTTGTTAACCGACCCAGCCTTGTGTGGGGGCGGGGCTTGGGGGCACTGGGTGGGAAGGTGGGAGGGAGTGCAGGCCATCTCAGCTGCTGCACTTTCCTGACTGCAGTGTCTGTGCCATGCCCTGAAGATAGCACTGCTCAGCCTTTCTCTCTGTCTTCCAGCTCTGACACTCTTTCCATGGATGTTCCCTGATAGATAAAGAGCTGCACAAATGTCCTAATTAGAGCTGTCCACTGCAAACAGAAGCTCCTTCGGAGGTGAGGGCATCATTTGTCTATGGGTATAATAAGCACACAGGTTTAGAGTGCTGGTTGGAATCGAGTCAGTTTAGCCCAACAGGGGTAGTGTGTTCTCCTGCCTGGACTTGTGACCTCCCAGGATGTGGCTCTCACTGCACCAGCAGTACCAGGTGCACATGCCTTCCTGCAGGGCAGGTCTCAAATCTAGTTTGATTGAATCAATTCCTGTACAAGGGCTTCCTTAAATGTTTTACATAATTTCGCTAACTTCTCTTTGTTATCATCCTCTACTTTCTTTAAGATAGACTTCCTGTTTGTTTGTTTTTCTGAGGCGGGTAACTAGATTGCTTTTTGCTTAATTCTTCTAGATGTTTTAAAATATATGTATTTAAGACTATAAGATTTTCAAACAGACTTAACCACACCCCACATTTTGATGTTATATTTTCACTATCACTTAAAAATATTTTTCAGTTTCTGCTGGGAATTTTTTCTTTGACCCATTTAGTATATTGCTTAATTTCCAAGCATTTGTGGAATTTCTTTCGTTATTGATTTCCAGCCTCATTTTTCTGTGGTCAGAGAACAGATTCTGAGTAATATCAATCTTTTGAAATTTGTTTTGACTTTTTGACTTTTTTTCTGGCTGGCATAAATGTTCTACTTGTATCTGGAAAGAACATAAGTTCTTGTTATCTGTGCTTTGTAGATCTTAGACACATTGAGTCGCCCCACACACACACACTTACGTGTTTCTTGAGAGACATATGGTAAAGTCTCCCACAGTGAATGGCTATGTCTCAATTCCTTTCCAGTTCTGTCAGGTTTTGTTTAACGTATTTTGAGACTGTGTACATAAACATTTAGAACTCATCATCTCCTCCTATTTTATAATCTAGTTTGATAACTATAGGCTTAATCCGCTCACATTTGCTGAGATAATGGGTATGTTGGGCCTCCCATTGACTCTCCTGCTACTTTCCATTTCCATAAAAGGAAATGCATCGGTCTCCCTCTCCTCCCCCTTTATTCTCCTCTATCTTGTCTCTCTTTCTACTTCCCTGATGCTCCCTATCCTGGTGCTCCTCTTCCTGGTGCTCCTCATCCTGGTGCTCCTCATCCTGGTGCTCCTCATCCTGGTGCTCCTTACCCTGGTGCTCCTCATCCTGGTGCTCCTTACCCTGGTGCTCCTCATCCTGGTGCTCCTTATCCTGGTGCTCCTCTTCCTGGTGCTCCTCATCCTGGTGCTCCTCTTCCTGGTGCTCCCCATCCTGGTGCTCCTCTTTCTGGTGCTCCCCATCCTGGTGCTCCTCTTCCTGGTGCTCCTCATCCTGGTGCTCCTCTTCCTGGTGCTTCCCATCCTGGTGTTCCTCATCCTGCTGCTCCCCATCCTGGTGCCCTTTGCTGGGTTTTCTTTCTCCAGTTGTCTCAGTGCCAGAGTTTTCGTCCCAGGTCCTCACAGCCTTTTCTCCCTGACTCACTCTTCACATGACTTCATCTGTGCTTGAGGCTTCAGCTGCTGACTCCAAATGCTCAGCCCTGCCCTTGGCCTTGTAGAGTTGCCCTTGGACTCAGGAATCCATGAGCAAGTTAAACCACGGCTTCTAAACCCGAGGTCCCAGCAGAGTACACGTGCCACTCTTTCCACCATCCTCCCTGTGTGCCAGTCTGAGGAGGTGTCAGACTCATCAGTCATCAGAGAAATGCAGCACATGGGAACACTAGCACCCATTCAGCAAGAAAAAGCTGGGTGACAGCCCAGGGGACCTGGCACAGTAGGAGGTCTTGCCAGCGGCCATCGGAATATGACCACGTCAGAAAACTCATACTGTCTACCAAAGCTAAATGTTTACGTTATGGGATAGAAATGCCATTCTAATCACACACACACACACACACACACACACACACACACACACACACACACACACACACGTTCCCCAAAGCCTCCTACAGAAATATGCCCACAGCACACTATTCATAATTTCTAAAATACAAGGTCATCATTTTTATTAGCATGAACATGCCAGATATATGGAATAAGCCTAATGAACAGAACATACTCTCTCACACACACACACACACGTGCGCACACACACATGTATGTGTGTGAATGAATATATACGTGAAAAATATACACAGTGGATGAAACTAGTGGAGACTTAAATTGACTGAGTAGGAAATCTAGGAATAAATATAAAAGGCCATGTTTATACCCATACCCATGCCCATGCCCGTGCCTGTGCCCAGCAGAGCAGACAGAGTATGTGAGGGTAGGATGAGACTCAGTGGAATGGTAACTGCTTAGCATGTACAAAACCCTGAGTTTCTTCTCCTGTAAAACACATACACATTCACGTGAATGGAACAGATAAGTCTCTACATGTTAAAACATTTGAATACCACACTGCTTAAGAATTCACAAGTACTACCCTGTACTTCACAAATGAGTGTGGAGTTAAAGAATTTAAGTACAGGGCTGGAGAGATGGCTCAGTGGTTAAGAGCACTGGCTGCTCTTCCAGAGGTCCTGAGTTCAATTCCCAGCAACCACATGGTGGCTTACAACCATCTGTAATGGGATCCGATGCCCTCTTCTGGTGTGTCTGAAGACGGCTACAGTGTACTCATATAAAATAAATAAGTCTTTTTAAAAGAAGAATTAAACACAAAATTGAGTGCATTGTATTATTCTACATGTACAAATTTCAACGCCAGAGAAACCAATTTATAAATAACTCCCAAGAGCATGGTTATGAGGGTCAGGACCAACAAGGGTCACAGGGGCCTTCTGAGGCCACAAAGGTCTCTGCTTTGTTCTGAGTACTCGTTACGAGGCTGTGTCCTGTTGGTGGAAATTCACTGACTCACACTCATAGGACTTGTACCCCTTCATATGTGTGTGCTGCACTGACACTAAAAGTTCACTTAAAGAAAAAAGGAAGACAGTTACATAGGACTCCTGTCGTTCAAGGCCTAAATGCCCAAAGGCCCCCCTCCCTTTTTTTTTTTAAGCATAACAATCTTGGTCCATTTTCATTGCTATAACAATGCATTTAGGACTGAGTAATTCACAAGGAAAAATGTTTATTGGGCACACAATTTTGAAAGCAGAAATTCCAAGTTTGGTGGCCCCCATTTGTTTGGACTCTCCCATGGATCTTCTTGGTCAAGAGCGAGAATTCTCTTTCAGGAAATTAACACGGGGCATATAACAACCATGAGACTCCCCACTAGGGACAGCGTTCCCACTAAGCTCCACTTCACAAAGGTCCCTCTACTTCCCAACATAGCCATGCTGAGGAATAAGCTTCCACCATGCGGAATCTTTGGGAGCCACCCAAAGCCTATACAAACCATAGCGGCAGATACTTATGTGTTCAGGAAATATTTCACTAAGTGCCTATGAGGTGAGCAAGTCCACAATGCCCATGGCCTTGTGGATTGATATTCAAACGGAGGAGACCAATAGTGGGCAGGATAGATTAAGTAATGGCTGCTTACCATCCCAACTTCTAGGAGATTTGGCCTCTGGGTGGCCCAGCAGGGGGTCCCAAGCCAGGGAGGGAGAAAATTGTGTTAATTTCCCCCTCGCTCCTTCCTGAGCAGAGGCCCTGTTCCTTCCTGGCAACCTTTGACATCCAGCTCTGCTTTCTGGGAACTGATGTCCGGCCCCTCCTGCTTGCTTGCCGCTTCGAGCTTAAGGCCAGTGTTGGCTCTCACTTGGGACTAGGGGGCTAGAACCAGAGTCCCACAGATTCCCTACTGTTCTCTAAACTCTGGCTCCCCCCTTTTAAGCAGACCTTTATGAAATTTCTCCAAGCAGCCATTTTCAGTGTCCCGTTTCCTACTGGGACCCAGACAGGCACTCAAGATTAATTTCAGCCAGGAGGGAATAAAAGGGGAAGGGTTGTCTACAAAGAAAAAAGACATCCTTAGATATACAAATGCTATGGAGAGAGCTGCTTTGCAACCTTGTTTCAGCAATGAAGGCCAAGGGGAAGTTCATACATGTTTTGGTATGTTTAGAAAATATCTTCCATCCGAGCTTGGTGGAATCCATGGGTGTGGGATCTGTGGAATGGAGGGGCACCGGCTGCAGCCTTCATCATGGTGTGACTGAGATCAGCTGGTAGGAGGCATGGACGATAGAACAAGGTCAGAGAAGGCCTCTCTGAGAATCGCAAGTTGCCCGTGGCACCAAACAGCAAGGAGGGGACCTAGGGACTGAAAGTTCCTCTGTCCTCCCTATCCAGGTCCCGCCCAGCGCTGGGGCAGCTGCGTGTCTTTTTAGAAGTCAGGTCTAATGTGTTCCTGAACCCTACTGCTTTCCAGGAAGGAGTCGCTACGAAGCGTTCCCAAACTGCACTTTTACCCCTTTCCTTAAGAGCAGCAACCTTGCTCCTCTCAAACAAAATCTAGGGGAATCCCCAGTTGGTAGCCCTTCTACTCCACAGATCCCACAATGGGTAGATCCGGTCGAGCTCAGAAGTAAAGTGAGTTTTAAACCAATGTTTCTCTGGTATCCCTAGTCCTTAAATCCTAAGGCATAGAGACTGCTGACACTGCAGTCACAGATCACTGGACGCCGTACGTGACCTAGAGATGACAGCGTACACTGGTAGGTGTGTAGGGGTTACATGCAAATAGGGCACCATTTTACACAAAATGCTTGATCGAGCACGGATTTCACTCTCTGCTGGGGTCCTGAAGCCAACCCCCTGGGAATCCCGACACATATGGCTATAATCTCAAAATTCCGGCAGCCATATTTAAAATTCGTTCATTGTCTATAGCCATTGGACCAAGCACCGAGTCACATGGGACACTCTCATAGGACACTCTCCTAGGGTACACACTCTGGATGTTCACACTGTCCCATTCTCACTCCTCTATACGCTCCCTCCTCAGTCTTCTCCTTTCTCTTTGTTTGCCTAGACAGTTTCAAGTCTATCTTCATACCATATGTACATACGTGATTTTATGTGTCTATAAAAAACCAACCCAGGAAGCAATCGAGAGAACAAACACAATCTCAGACTTTCCAAGATTGGCTCAACCGTTTGAGTGCAATGATCTCTGGCTGCACCCATTTTCCTGCAAATGACATAATTCCAACCATTGGAACAGGTAAGATGGTTTCCTAACTGACCTGTTGTGAATTGTGCTGCAGTAACCATGGACACACAGTGATCTGTTACCTTTGGGAAAACACTCGGGAGTGGTACGGCTGGATCATGTTTTGAAGAAACTGCCAAAATGATTCTGTACAGATTTACAGTCGCACCGGCAGTGTATAAAGGGCTCTCTTTGGGCCATATCCTTACCGGCATTTGTTGTTCTGATAAAGCAGACATGCTGACTGGAGGGAGATAGAATATCAATGCAGTTTTAATTTGCATTTTTGGATAGCTAATGAGATTGAACATTTATTTTCATATGCTTTTTGGACCATCGTATCTCCTCTTTGGAGAATTGTCTGTTTCATTCACTCAGTTATCTATTGAGTTGTTTGTATTCTTGTTTAGTCTTTAAAGTTCTTTGTATATTATAGCTACTCATCCTCGGTCAGATATTTGGTTAGCAGAGATTTTCTTCCATTCTATGGGCTGCCTCTTCACTGGATTGTTTCCTTTGCTGTGCCAAAGCTGTCTAATTTCCCGAGCTCTCAGTTATATGCAAATAGGGTACCATTTTACATAAAACATTGAGCAGTAAAGGAGAGGCTGCTTGGGAGCTGGGGAGATGATTCAGTGGTGAAGAGCACTGTCTTCTCTTCCAGAGGTCCTGAACTCAATTCCCAGCACCCACATGGTGGCTCATAATGATCTGAAATAGGATCTCATGCCCTCTTCTGGCATACAGGTGCACATGCAGACAGAGCACTCATACATAAAATGAATAAATAAATCTTTTAAAAATTAAGAAAGGGCTTGCTTGTGCCTACAGTTTGGTTTTTTTTTTCCTTTGAAACATTCATAGTATTGGGTCTTTGATCCATTTGGAATTAATTCTTGTACAAGGAGAGAGACAAGGAACTAGTTTCCATCTTCTACCTGAGTATATAAAGTTCTCTCACCTCCACTTGTTGGAGAAGCTCTTTCTGCAAAGCATACTCTTGGCATCTTTGTCAAAAACCATGTTGCTGTATCCATGTGGGTTTATACTGGGGACTCTATTCTGTTCCTTGGAGCCACGTGGCTGTTTCTGAGCCATAATCATGCCACATTGTTACTGTGGCTTTATAGGGTGATTTGAAATCAGGGTGATACTCCCAGAATCTTTTTTCAGAATTACGTTGGTTATATAGGCCTTTTGTGCATACATGTTAATCTTAAGGTTGCTTTCTGTTTCTGTCATGAATGGCATTGGATGTTGATGAGGAGTGAATCTGTCCACTGCTTTCAGTGAGATCGATGATCTCACAGCATTAATTCATCCAGACCCTGTGTAGAAGGCTTCCCACCTTCTGGTCAAAAGCCTTCCATTTCTTTCCTCAGTGTTGCAGAACTTTCATTGTGGAGGCCTTTCGTTTACTCCATTAGGTTTATTCCAAGGTAATTGTTAGGGAACTGTGAATAAGTTTCCCTTATTTCTTTCTCATTGTTCTTTATTGGTATGCAAGGAAGCTGATTTTTTTAAAAATTAGTTTGCATTCTGCCACTTTGCTTAAGGTGTTTATCAAATCTAAGAATGGGATGAGCTAAAGAGACAGATTGGTTGATAAGATTTTGTGTCATAAGCATGAGGAATTGAGTTTGATCTCCAGAATCCATGTAAAAACGACAGGGAGGAAATGGGGACACACCCCTCTTATCCCCAGCACTGAGGGTATGGGGACACCACTCTTACCTCACACTGGGAAGGTAGAGACAAGCAGATCCCTGAGGCTTGCTAGCCAACCAGACTACCATACTTGGTACATTCCAGGCAGATGACAGACTCTGTCTCAACTCCGAGCTCTCTCTCTCTCTCTCTCTCTCTCTCTCTCTCTCTCTCTCTCTCTCTCCTTATTTCCTTCTCTTCTTATTACTCTAGCTATGATTGCTAATGCTGCAGTGAAGGAGAGTGGGGAAAGTGGGTACTCTATCTTCTTCTTCACCTTAGTGGACATGCTTGCAGTGTTTCCACTTAGTTTGATGCCGGCTACAGGTTTGTCCTGTGTAGTCTTCATTGTGCTGAGACGTGTCCCTTCTATTCCTAGTCTCTTCAGGGCTTTTATCATAAGTGATATGTAATTTTATCAAAAGCCCTTTGGTAGCTACTGAAATGATCATGTGACTGTATGCTTGATGTAGTTTATGTGATGTATCACGTTTCTCGATTTGCTTATTTTGAACCACCTTTTTGTTGCCTGTGTGCCTTGGACAGTTCTCTGCCCAGCCCTACCTGCCCTTGGGGGTTGTGGGTGAGTTGGCATAGAGTCAACGCCACAGACTCCAGGAGCAAGTTAGAAATGCTGCCGAAAGCTCATCTGAGCACAGCTGCAAGCTCCTTTAATACCCTCCGCCCACACCCCCAGTGGTCCCAAGAAAGTATCCCTTCTAGACAGCAGTTCCTGATTGGCTGGCATTATTGGCACTAGTAATCCTAGGGCCTCCTGCGGGAGATGCTTTTGCAGCCACACAACCCCTAGCATTTATCTAGAGGTGGCCCCGCCATTCCTCCAACACTCTTTCATCTCTAGAATTAAGCTAACTCAGTCCAGGGTGTGATCTTTTTGACGTGTCCTTGAATTTGGCTTCCAAGTATTTTACTGAGAAGTATCTTGCACCTGTGATCACGTAGGATATTGATCTACAGTTTCTTTCTTGTGTCTTCATTCTAGTTTTCGTTGCAAAGCAAGTCTAACGATGTTCTGAATTTTGTTGATATCTGTTGTGATGTCTCCTTTTCCACTTCTGATTCTATTCATTTGGGTCTTCTCTTTCCTTTGGTTCATTTCACTAAAGTTTTATCATTCTTGCTTACTGTCCCAAAGAACCAACTCTTTGTTTCGTTGTTTCTTTGTATTGTTCTATGTTTCCATTTCATTAACTCCTGCTCTGAATAGTTTCTTTCCACTCACTGATTTTTAGCTTGGTTTGCTCAAGTTTTCACAAGACTCCAAGGTATATTTCAACTATGTATTTGACATCTTTCTGGTTGTTTTGCTATAGCTGTAAAATTACCTTTGGGGACTGCTTTCGGGCACCCTGCATCATTTGCTTTGTTTCTGAAGTACTTGTAATTGAATCCAGGGCTTCAGGCATACTGGGCAGGCATTGCCCTTAGCCGTAGTTTTAAACAGAAAAGAAACAGACGCTCTAGCATCCTCAAAAACTAGACATAGTGGCTTAAAAGTTCAAGGTTATTCTCAGCTATATAACAGGTCTGAGGCCATCCTGAGCTCCAAGAGACCCTGTCACAATTAAAAAAAAATAATGAAGAGAAGAAGGAGAAAGAGAAGAACAGGAAAATAGTAGAAAGAATAAATCTGGTAATATATTTAGCCCAGTATATTCATACAATGTTCATTCAACACAATCAGCATAAAGCAACCAGTGAGGAGCCACACCAAGGTTTCTAATGTCTGATGTGTTTTCAGCCACTCAGTATCTTTACCTCTGACATCTTGCGAGTTCTCAGTGGCTTCCCAGGGTCACCACCGTGGACAGCACAGCCCTAGAGTGCTGTGTAGGCCTGGGTACCGCGCACTTCAAGTGACCCCAACCTAAAGAAGACTCATGGCTAGGAGCTCCTCCATATAGGGCCTATTAAATGTTGTGAATGAAGATATCCAGAACCTGTGGGATAAACAGAAAGCACTGGGGAAAGATGTGAATTCATTCAAGGATGTGAGGAGGTGTTGGTCTCGGATGGAGTCATGTGTTATACAATGGCATTCAATGAACAATCTACCCAGACAGTGGTGTATCCTGTGTAGCCTGGGGCATGGTGCCTGTCGTGGGCTAGACCATGTAGGTCCATATAAGCATTCATGCCGTGACAGAGTCACCTAACTGTGTAACTCACATCCGAGGATGAGTTATGTTCCAGCTTCTTTAAAATGGGGGAGCTATATGCATTCTTAATTTTTTTCTATTTAGACTATCCTCTCTTTCCTACTTATTAATTTATTAATCATTTATTCACGTCAGTGTGTGCTTGTGGATACCTCTCCCCCACTCTGAGCTGTATAGTGCTGACTGTCTTTGTTTTGTTGTTCTGACCCTTCTGGTTTTAACGGCAGAGAGCTTATCTGTATGATGAGTAACACTTGACGTGGGTTCATCACCTAACTTACAGAAGATGAAAATGATGCTCCCCCCAAGAAGCCTGTCACTGGCTTCTGGATTTCACCTGAACTTGGACCCCTTGATTTGTCCAGGTCAAGTCTGGGAAGACGAGCTGAGGTAGCCCTGTCACTTTTCCTGGAATCTGACAGGGCGGCGAGATGTCTGAGATCCTCGTGTGTGACTCTGTCTGTGTCCTGGAAGCTCAAAGCCAAGGGTAGGCTAATTACATACCTCAACACATGCCCAAAAACATCCGAATGGCACCGTCTCATAATGAAGGGGTTCAAGGCTCCATAAATAGTGCTCCCCGAGTCCCTGACCACCTTGGATGTTGAGTAGAACTCGCCTATGCCACTGTACTTGAACTCATTGCCCCGATCCACCCCACTGCCCAGAGACCAGCACCAGAAAGTCTGTGGAGGACGCTGGGACCAGGCATCTGGGAACGCTCACACGACCCCAGTGAAGAAGGCTAAGTGTGAAGGACCCACTCGCAGAGATGTGAACTTGTTTTAGAACCTGGGATACAACCCAGCCTTATGCTGGCTAGGGATCTCAAAGGAGAGTGAGCTGTGGGCAGCAGT
The DNA here is from genome assembly GCF_011064425.1 of Rattus rattus. Classification (NCBI taxonomy): domain Eukaryota; kingdom Metazoa; phylum Chordata; class Mammalia; order Rodentia; family Muridae; genus Rattus; species Rattus rattus. Next base: position 4,371,447 of record NC_046162.1, read on the forward strand.
TACACAAACCCTTTTCCCTCATGGGGATAAATCTTGAGAGATGACCACCCCAAAAGAAGTCAGGGCCCTTGAAACTCTGTCCAGGGCCTAACACTTCGTGTCCCTGAATGCGGGGGTGGGGGTGGGGGGGAGAAGTGGCTAGAGGACAAATGGAGAAGGCTGTGCAGCTGCTGATAGTTCGGAGCCTTGGCCCCTAGGACAGACAAGGACAGAATAAGGAGCTGACGTCCGGGTCCAATCTGGAGAGATGAATTCCACCCTCCAGCAGACCATGGCAGTGCGCCCATCAGAGGAATTATATACCTCAGTTTTCCTTTAGGTTCCCTGAGCCTCTCCTTGTGGTAAAATGATCAGATCTGAGGGTTTTTCTCCTTGGGGACTGAGAATCTGAGGAGGGGGCTCAGAGGTGGCACAGCGCTGGGAAACTCCATCTTCAGGCTTCTCACAGCCACGAAAGGCCGGCGCTGTCTCAGGTGGTGCCGAGCACTTAAAGAACATTCTGGAAAGTTCCAGAATGACAGGCATCTAGGCTTCAGAATTTCACTTTTAGGAGCTCCACAGATGTCTTTTTTTTTTTTTTTTTTTTTTTTTTTGGAGCTGGGGACCAAACCCAGGGCCTTGAGCTTCCTAGGCAAGCGCTCTACCACTGAGCCAAATCCCCAACCCCCACAGATGTCTTAATTAGTGCCGTGTGGATGGTTGCTCTGGAAGACATAGACTGAACCAAGCCATAAACAGAAAAAGGGAGGGTAAGACCCCAAAACACACTTACTTGCTAAATTTATACCTGAACTATGTTTAACTTTTTTACAGGTACCCAACAGGCTTCCCTCCACCCACCTGACCTAAGAAAGGGTTGCTCCTGCTGCTCTCTCTGCCTTCCTACCAGGCTGGACTAAAATCCCCTGGAAACCGTGAGCTCGGACAGCCATTCTTCCCATATGTTCTACAGGCTTTGCTTGTTTGTGTGTTTGTTTTCACAGCAACATACATAGAGGAGTAAAAATGTCCCCCAGTAAATCAGTCTGGAGGTTCCTCAGAAAATTGGACATTGAACTACCTGAGGACCCAGCTATACCTCTCTAGGGCATATACCCAAAAGATGCCCCAACATATAACAAAGACACGTGCTCCACTATGTTCACAGCAGCCTTATTTGTAATAGCCAGAAGCTGGAAAGAACCCAGATGCCCTTCCACAGAGGAATGGATACAGAAAATGTGGTACATCTACACAATGGAATACCACTCAGCTATCAAAAACAATGACTTTATGAAATTCATAGGCAAATGGATGGAACTGGAAAATATCATCCTGAGAGAGGTAACCCAATCACAGAAGAACACACATGGTATGCACTCATTGATAAGTGGCTATTAGCCAAATGCTTGAATTACCCTAAATGCACGGAACACATGAAACTCAAGAAGGATGACCAAAATGTGGATGCTTCACTCCTTCTTTAAAAGGGGAACAAGAATACCCTTGGCAGGGAATAGAGAGGCAAAGATTAGAACAGAGGCAGAAGGAACACCCATTCAGAGCCTGCCCCACGTGTGGCCCATACATATGCAGCCACCAAACTAGATAAGATGGATGAAGCAAAGAAGTGCAGGCCGACAGGAACCGGATGTAGATCTCTCCTGAGAGACACAGCCAGAATACAGCAAATACATAGACGAATGCCATCATTAAACCACTGAACTGAGAACGGGACCCCCTTGAAGGAATCAGAGAAAGAACTGGAAGAGCTTGAAGGGGCTCGAGACCCGATATGAACAACAATGCCAAGCAACCAGAGCTTCCAGGGACTAAGCCATTACCCAAAGACTATACATGGACTGACCCTGGGCTCCAACCTCATAGGTAGCAATGAATATCCTAGTAAGAGCACCAGTGGAAGGGGAAGCCCTTGGTCCTGCCAAGACTGAACACCTAGTGAGTGTGATTGTTGGGGGGAGGGTGGTAATGGAGGGAGGATGGGGAGGGGAAGCCCATATAGAAGGGGAGGAGGAGGGGCTAGGGGGATGTTGGCCCGGGAACCGGGAAGGGGAATAACAATCGAAATGTAAATAAGAAATACTCAAGTTAATAAAGATAAAAATAAAAATGTCCCTCAGTAATGAAGAACAGCATTGTGGGGTGATTTCTTAGGTACCACCATGCATAACCGAGGGGAAAAGGCCATGCAGCATGGAAGGGGAAAAAAAATCACTTCTCCTCAGGAAGAAGGGTATGTTGTGGGCTTTCTGTATCTGGTGGTTTTTGTACTCTTTCCTATGGCTGCCGGAGGCTTCAAACATCACACATTTCTCCCCACACAGGCTGCCAGCACCATCCCCAGGACAGAGCTCCGGTCACCTCAGCCTCTCCATCCTGTAGACACCCTCATGTCATCTCTGCATACTTTGCCCTGCCTTCTAGGGTTGGCAGGCGTGAGCACCAACTGAATAAACTCAAGGCCCATACAGAGGCCCTCCTCCCCTTCAGTCACGTCAGAAGGTTCAGTTTTGTCTTGTTCCTTAATTGTTCCCCAGTGGGAAAACAAAACACGCCAACCCCAGAACTGGGGTTTGGTTCTCGATGCTATTAAAAAAAAGAGGGGGGGGGGCAAAAAAAAAAAGAAAGAAAAAGAAAGGCATTTGTTTTGAGGTGGAGCAAACTGGTGCAGCTTGTTCTGCTTTTTTGGTTCAAGGTTCAGGCCAAGTCCCCGCTCCAGACAGAAAGAATGTCCCTGGAATGCTTCTTCCAACTAGGGCTCTCAACAGCTGACAGGGCTGGTGTTCAGATGGAGGCCACCTGCTCTGCAGACACCCAGGGACTTCCCTGCTGCTCTGGTGCAGGCTTCTGAGGCTCAGGGCAGAGCTGGGCTGCACACACGCTCCTGTTCTCCGAGCTGTGCCACCTCTTCCGGGTAGGGTGGCCCCCATGCATTAGGCAGCAATGCTGTTGCATGCTTTTTAGCAAGGAGGACCCATCCTTGCAAAAAGAGATGGGACATTGGGAGTCAGCGACACCCAACATGTTCTCCTGGTGAAGGAGGTACCTAGGATGGGAAGGGGGGGTTGTCCACAGACTTGGCATGTGGGGAGGAAACTCTTAACCACTAACTTGCATTGTTAGGTGACACAGGAGGCTTCCGGCTTTCCAGGGTGTGTGAAGTGCTGTGGAAATGACCTGAGGGGATCTGAGTCAAGCTATCCAGCACTCAACAGCTCCCGCAGCAGCTGGCCGGAGGGCGCACATACCCAGGATTCCTTTGGTCATTCCTGGTTCAGATCTGTTGGGGGCCACTCAGCAATTTCCATCCCCAGCCAGAAAGTCAGCACCAAGGACCGAATATCAGGGGGCTCATCCCTAGGGATGGCCCCAGGAGAGAGAACAGCTGAATAGCCACGCTATGAATCACCAGCCAGGAATTCTGAGAGGAAGATGTGCTCCCCCTCTGTGTCACATGGGAATCCGCACATCGAAGGATGTGTGAAACCAAGCAGGACGGGCTGCCCAGCTCAGGCTGACACGCACAAACTGGGGGTGGATGTGTGCTGGCGCAAGAGCCCCCACCCAGACACCTCTGTTTCTCAGGGTTATTTTTTCCTATGCCTGCCCTTTCGTCAACCCAGCAACAGCATTATCAAAGGCCATCTTGGACCCCTGACAACCAGTGCCTCTACCCAGGAAAAGGGCCATTCTTGTCCTGTTTTGGCCACGTGGCTAGAACAGCCAGAAATATTCTCTTATGCTGGCCGTCCAGGAGGGTTAGAAGCCAACATGTGGGATTTCAGTTGGGTGTGCTTTGTAAAGCTGGGCCCTGCTCGCACCGTGATGGCTTCAATTAGAGCTTCCCTTACGTTGGTGTGTTCATCAGCGCTACACCACAGAGTGCAGGGGTGACTGTCCGCTCTAAGAACATGTGCTGGTTTCCCCCTCAGGATTCAACATTGTCCAGTCCAGTTGGCGGGGGGAGGGGGAATGGTGGGAATGGGGGGTGGTGAGAGGGAGCGAGAGAGAAACAGAGAACATTCTTGGACGGAGCATGCATTGTTAATGGGTATGGCATTTATTCAGAACTTCCCAGCTCTAGTTATATAAAACTGATTACTGCAACCTAAGATAATTGCTTCCATATCTAATATTCACAGAGAGAGAGAGAGAGAGAGAGAGAGAGAGAGAGAGAGCAATCGAGCTTGTGTGTGCACATGCATGTGTGTGTGTGTGCACCTGTGTGTGTGAGTGCATGCATGTTCCCATGCAAGGGCCCATGTTTAAGAAAGAGAAGAGGGATGGGAGAAGGAAAAGGAGAAACAGAGAGAGCAGGAGGGGGGGAGAAAGTGATTAAATGGCAGAAAAGAGATACAAGATCAATTCTCCATGCATGCTCCCTAAAATCATCTTTTGCTGTGACTTTTCAAAATCCCACAATACATTCAGAAAAGGGGGGAAGGTGTAAGGACAGGATCCCTGAGATCTAGGCATCCTGGGCTGGGAGCAGATGACTGGCTATGGCCGGACATGGAACCAAGGCCCATAGACACTTCTGAGACCTACAGCTAACCAGTTAGTAGCACACAACGGCCACCTCCTTTCCAGGGGCAGAGCTGGCCTAGGCCCCATCCACACAGTTCCCACTGTTTCTGCAAGTGTGGCTCAGGGGGCAGGAAGGTGTAGTGGTGGAGAACAGAGCTCAGGTGAGCATGTAGCATCCTCATGTGGCTGTGCAAGCCATGCCAGAGAGGACAGGGATGTGGGGAAGGTTTCCAGGTCTTCGGGAATGGTTATGGGAAGACAGGAAGATGCTGAGAACTGGACATGGAAAGAAAAGGTCAGGCCTGTCCGGGAGGGTGAAGCAATGTGGACCAATCCACAGATTAAACCTGTGGCTCTAAACATGAGATTGACGCTGCTCTGCCTTGTGCCTGGTTGACTCCAAGGTCCTTTGCAGCTTCCTCTTGTCTTCTATAGAATGACCTTTCTCTGCTGGCTTTGTTTCCCAGGCAAGCATTAAGCCTGCTCTATGTGTCTTATTGAGACCCTTCTTGGAAACGCTGCCTGTCCCCCATTCCCAGGCAGCTTCTGCCTATGGGTCCCCACCACTCCTCTAGAAGAGATTCTCAAGTCGTGTGTGACAACATGTGCCTATAAACTCACCCCCCAGGAGACTATTAAAGGATTGAGAAGTCAGGTCTAGCCTGGGCTACCGAGTTCTCTCACAAAACAAATGAACAAACAGAAAGTATTTTAAGTGGGTTTTTGTCTGCACCTCCTGCTCCTGTCATCCACCACACAGCTCCCCACTTCCATGGAAGGGTAAGTAAGACTGATTATGGGCTAAACAAGGAGACCAACCAAGCATCCAGCGGCTACTATTGTCTGTCTTGTACAGGCTCACAGAAAGTTAGGAAACACAGTGTGTGTATAACTGACTTAGTGGCCCCTGTGTGGATTCTATGGCCACGGGCCCGGCTACTACTGCACCCAAATCAGAGGAATTGGGGATTTCTCTCTGTGCTCTCTCTGGCTTCTTAGCCTGTCTACGCCTCCTCCCCACCTAGGGCTCAGCCATCAGTCATCTGCCCAGGCCTGGCAGAGTCCTCTTCTCTAGTCCACACTCTACCAGTTTTTCCATCAAGAGTGCAGCCCAAGGGCATGCAATATTTTCTTTAAGTAAAAGGACCGAAACATTTTGTTAAACATTTGAAACAAATAGCCAGCTATCCTACTACCTCTTCACTGGGCACGGTTTGCCATTTAAGAAAAATGATGTGCACGAATGGGAGGCTCCGTGAGCAGAAAGGGCTGGGATTCAAACATCTGGAGTTGGAAAGGGCCATCAGTATGGGAAGTGGGGCTGGAGGCTGCCCTGGGGTGACCTTGGTGTTCCTTAACCACGGCACAGCATTCAGGGCTGTCTCAGAGGAAAGGGTAAGGCTTCCACGTGCTCCTTTGTCACCAACTGGCAGCATTATGGTTTGGAAGGGTTTTGCTCCCAGTTTGAAATCGCACAGGTCAGAGGGACTAGCGGTTGACTTTAGCTCATTGTCCTGCTGGCTAGGAGGCAGCCGCTCATTTGTGGGATTGTCAAGGCGTCTCTCTGCATGAGGCAGGAGGATATCTAAAACAGACAGGACAGCGTCTTTGCCTCCTAAAGTTACAGAAGCTTTGGTCTTGACTCACTTGGTAAAGATTTAACTGGACAATAAAGACAGTGGGTGCCCACGGGAGCCATGATGGAGTAGGGGAGGGTACAGAAACCTTACCTAGCCACTACTCTGTACTGCGTAAGACCAAGTCAACCTACAGAGAGAGGTGGGTGTAAGTGTGTCCATTCAAAAACATCTTTCTAGATGCTGTTCCAAGGACCGAGTACACCTCCATGTAAAGAAGACAAGAACCCCTGTCCCATCTAGAGAGAAGCCGGATAGTGTGCAAGCCGGTTAAACCGTCCCTGATGCCTTATCTTTTCTACACATTGAGTTACAGGAGCCATGAAATCCCTGCAACATCTGGGCCCATTTGAGTTGGCGAGTTTTCTGTCTGTCTATTTGCTTGTTGTGGAACATTCTGACTGCTACCAACATCCTCTAGAGGCTAAACTGGGTCTGGGTGCATTTCACTCCCACATTCAAGTAAGGAAGAGGACAAAACTGGTCTGTCTGTTTGAAAAACTAGTCCACCTCTGGGTGGCTCCTCTCTTATAAATAGCCAAGAAGTAGATTTAAGCTGGGGGAAGGAAGGAATTTTTAAAATTCCAAAAAGACAAAAAGATAAAAGAAAAGGGGGAAGAAGGAATTCCACAGGAAATTGAGAGACAGAATGCAGCACGCATCACTGAGGCCTGGCCAGAAGAACTGTCCAGAACCAATTCATTATTAAAAGCATCAGGCGATCCGAGAGTGAGCAGGAACCCGGGACCAGCGCCTGTCATGGGAGGGATGCTTGGTGGGTGGAATTTCTGAGTGTTTGTAACTGTGAATACCATCCTTCATTCGTTTGGTTCCCGATGATTGCTTGGGAAAGATGAATGAAGAGTTCTCGCTTGTTTTCCAATTTTTAGGACTACCAAAAACTCCTCCCTGACTTGACAGTGAATGGAATCTGTTCTGTAACCCACAGCTATGAAAGCAGCATCCATGCCCCTTGCCATGTAACAGAAAGCAATTAAAGAGCAAAGGGTTGCCTTCAGTAAGCCCTTCCGGTTTGTCTGCTGCTGGGAACATTCTGTGACTCTGTCCTAGGGGCCTCTGTGCCTCATCCTGCCAGCAGCCTGTCTCCTTGGGGAGCTCAGCCTCTGTGCCTTAGTCATATGTAGTCCTAGACCTTGGCTGCAGGGGCAGATGTGATATTCAGTCAGTCAAAGAACCACATCCTGTTGGCCATGTGGCACAGCTTCATGGTCCAAGATAAGCCAATGGGAATCTCAACAATCTGCTGAAATCATTGAGTAAGATGTTATCTTTTCCATCAGGCCCCTTTGCCCAGGTTACCCCTGGGCTGATGGCAAGTAGTAGAAAGGAGAGTAGGAGTCTGGAGGACACATCTGGGTCCATAGGCTAGTCATTCCTGAAGGAATGAACTCTGCATAAGTCATTGTGTTTAGTTTGCTGCTTGGTTGCACCTCTCTGTGTGTTTGCAGTATTTTATGAGGCAAATCAGAAAGAAAGATAGCATGCTTGCAATGGGTTGGTGTCTCAGAGGGGCCCTAAAAGTAGCCTCGTATGTGCTATCTGAGAATGCCCTGTAACCGCCATCTTGGAGGCAAACAGCAACCCTCCCTAGATACCAAAGATAGACCTTCACCTTACACTCCCCAATCTTCAGGACTGTAGGAACTAACTTTCTGTTCCTTTTAAATAATATGGTTTGTCACATTTGGTTATAGCAGCACTCATGGATCTAGGCAAGACTTACAGTGGTCTAAGCTTTGCCTCCACTATTTTCAGTCACAGACTTCCTGGCTGTCACACACAAAGGTGACTTGGGTGTCCCTATTTGACTTTCCTTTGATACATGTGCTCAGTCATGAAGTTTAAAGGCAGTATGAACATGCCTATGTGGTAGTCATCCTCCAAATGGACTTCTCTTCAGGAACATGCAATGTTTGGCGATGGCCGTTCTATCTGGGAAGCTGAGTATGGTCAGACCTAGTCAGTATTTTGTTTACAGCGAATGTTGACATTGCCTCTATACAAATTCATTCTGGTTCTTCTTTCTGTGAGTTGTGTTCAGTGCTGTGTTCCTTTTCCAATGGGAATTTACTTTGTGTGATTTTAGGGGGGATTTGGGGAAGGTGTACCTTGTTTGTGCCTTTGCCTGAGCTGAATAGAAGAGGGCATTTGATCCCCTGGAATGGGAGTTACTGGTAGCTATGAGCAAACATGTGGGCACTGTGAACTGAACCCAGGTCCCCTGGAAGAGTAGCCAGTGCTCTTAACCATTGAGCCACCTCTCCAGCCCCCAGGTATTTATGATTGAAATTCAAACTCTTAGAAATCTTTTTCCTATTAAAAATGTGGAGGTGATGATAAATGTGTCCAATCAACTGGATTACTCTAATAATATTAAAAATGTTAAGGCACTATATCCAAAATATACAAAGAACTCAAAAAGTTAGACCGCAGGGAGACAAATAACCCTATTAAAAAATGGGGTTCAGAGCTAAACAAAGAATTCACAGCTGAGGAATGCCGAATGGCTGAGAAACACCTAAAGAAATGTTCAACATCTTTAGTCATCAGGGAAATGCAAATCAAAACAACCCTGAGATTTCACCTCACACCAGTGAGAATGGCTAAGATCAAAAACTCAGGTGACAGCAAATGCTGGCGAGGATGTGGGAGAAAGAGGAACACTCCTCCATTGTTGGTGGGATTGCAGACTGGTACAACCATTCTGGAAATCAGTCTGGAGGTTCCTCAGAAAATTGGACATTGAATTGCCTGAGGATCCAGCTATACCTCTCTTGGGCATATACCCAAAAGATGCCCCAATATATAAAAAAGACACGTGCTCCACTATGTTCATAGCAGCCTTATTTATAATAGCCAGAAGCTGGAAAGAACCCAGGTGCCCTTCAACAGAGGAATGGATACAGAAAATGGGTACATCTACACAATGGAATATTACTCAGCTATCAAAAACAACGACTTTATGAAATTCATAGGCAAATGGATGGAACTGGAAAATATCATCCTGAGTGAGCTAACCCAATCACAGAAAGACATACATGGCATGCACTCACTGATAAGTGGCTATTAGCCCAAATGCTTGAATTACCCTAGATGCCTAGGACAAATGAAACTCAAGACGGATGATCAAAATGTGAAGGCTTCACTCCTTCTTTAAAAGGGGAACAAGAATACCCTTGGCAGGGAAGAGAGGCAAAGATTAAAACAGAGACTGAAGGAACACCCATTCAGAGCCTGCCCCACATGTGGCCCATACATATACAGCCACCCAATTAGACAAGATGGATGAAGCAAAGAAGTGCAGACCGACAGGAGCCGGATGTAGATCGATCCTGAGTGACACAGCCAGAATACAGCAAATACAGAGGCGAATGCCAGCAGCAAACCACTGAACTGAGAACGGGACCCCCGTTGAAGGAATCAGAGAAAGAACTGGAAGAGCTTGAAGGGGCTTGAGACCCCATATGTACAACAATGCCAAGCAACCAGAGCTTCCAGGGACTAAACCACTACCTAAAGACTATACATGGACTGACCCTGGACTCTGACCTCATAGGTAGCAATGAATATCCTAGTAAGAGCACCAGTGGAAGGGGAAGCCCTGGGTCCTGCTAAGACTGAACCCACAGTGAACTAGACTGTCGGGGAGGGCGGCAATGGGGGGGAGGGGGGGGAACACCCATAAGGAAGGGGGAGGGAAGGGATGTTTGCCCGGAAACCGGAAAGGGAATAACACCGAAAATGTACATAAGGTTAATAAAAAAAAAAAAAATAAAAAAAAATAAAAAGCATGACCCAGGATACCACCTTTGGAAAAAAAAATGTTAAGGCACAATGATTTTAACACTCTAAAAGGACCTGCACTATGCCCAGAAGACTGAAAACTTTAAAGGAACTTTAACTTCATTTACTGTAGTCAGAGATTGGGGCAAAATCTTCTATATAAATTATACAAAACACATCTGTCCCTAACAATGATGTTTGTGATGCTCTGTACCTTCATAGCTAATAATTCTTGATCAAATGAGTATTTGAGGTGACCTATATTATAGCTAAATGATACTTTAAAAATTAAATTAGACAACATCACAGCGATTCCCACCAGATTCCCATTTCCTAACTGTTATGATAAAAAACCAAACAAGATTAAGCTGTACATACAAGGCCTATAAAATTCTTATTTCAAATAAATCTGAACTCTTATTTTGATCACTGTTAATATTTGGTACACAGTAAAAGACAATTATGTTAAAAGAAAAAAATAAAATACTCTGTTGTTACCTATTTTCTTCTGTAACATAATTTTCCATTTACCCTCAAGAATTAAATCTAGCACAATACCAAGATAAGAAACTAGACCAGGCTAATAGTCACAAATAAAAAGGATGAGTTAGTAGAGACATTTCTGTCTTTTTTTCTAAGACTTTTTCTACGAAGTAGAGATTGTCACTCCACATGAGGCCAAAAGAAATACTAAAATGTTAAGGTAATATATTTATTTAATATAAGGTAATATATTTATTTAAATACCCCAAATAAAAAGCACAAAAGTTCATAGAATAAAAAAAAAACTGTAAGTATGGGAAAACGATCATCAGTCTATGCTTAAAAATTCATAATTTTTTGTTATTGAAAATTCCCATTTCCTTTATGTTATCTTTGATTAGTTAGGTAAAATAACAGTCTTGGTTATCTTAATTTTAAGTATGTTACTTATATTATATAGCACATTATGTCCAATACAGAGGATTAAAAACATTCAGATCAGATCATAATGGCTTGTAGATTTTAACAGATAACCCAGGACGTTCTTTCTTAGTGGTTTTACTGACCCCTCCTCTCCTGAGGGTGCTCATAGTCATATGACTGAGCCTCATCTACAGAGCTTAGGAATGAGGCTTCCTTGCAGTGATAGATATTCAATAATATTTAATAAGAGTATAACCTCCTTTGTACACAAAATGTGATGCTTGGTCAACAGGGAGCACTGTGGAGGAAAATTCCAGGAGGGGCTAGCCCACAGGCTGCTTGGAACGCCAATGATTATGGAGAGGTTGGATGGTTACAAGTCCAGGATCTAATTACAAATTATCTTGGGCTCTCTTGACCCCCTAGTGGCCATTTAACACCCATCTCCATATGTGACTTAATGTCTTTGTGACTATTAGGTAAATCCTTTGGTATGTTCTAATTGATCTCTAGTCTCCACCATCCTAAGAATTGAGAGTGTGGTCAGACTGCATCTGAAGAACAGGGCTGAGGCTTTTATCTATCACTGCCTGTCTGATGTTTTCACTAATGTATTTGAAAAGTATCTTGATCCTGATTTTCTTTGTCCTATTATAAAACTTCATGAACATAGAATTTGAATCTCAGACCATAATCATTGGTATTTGGCTCCAGGACAAAGTATTTGTTTCTCCATTGAGAGCTGTATTTTTCTCCATTTAATTTGATGTTGGCTACTGGTTTGCTGTATATTGCTTTTACTATGCTTAGATATGGGCCTTGAAATCCTGATCTTTCCAAGACTTTTAATATGAAGGGGTGTTGAATTTTGTCAAATGCTTTCTCAGCATTTAATGAGATGATTGTGTTTTTTTCCTTTGAGTTTGTTTATATAGTGGATTGCATCGATGGATTTCCGTATATTGAATCATCCCTACATCCCTGGGATGAAACCTACTTGATCATGATGGATGATCATTTTGATGTGTTCCTGGATTTGGTTTGCAAGAATTTTATTGAGTAATTTTGTATCGATATTCATAAGGGAAATTGGTCTGAAATTTTCTTTCTTTGTTGTGTCTTTGTGTGGTGTAGGTATACGCGTAATTGCAGCTTCATAGAAGGAATTGGGTAGTGTTCCTTCTGTTTCTATTTTGTGGAATAGTTTGGACAGCATTGGTATTAGGTCTTCTATGAAGGTCTAATGGAATTCTGCACTAAACCCATCTGATCCTGGGCTTTTATTGGTTGGGAAACTTTTAATGACTGCTTCTATTTCTTTAGGGGTTATGGAACAGTTTAGATGGTTTATCTGATCCTGATTTAATTTTGGTACCTGGTATCTGTCTAGAAAATTGTCCACTTAATCCAGATTTTCCAGTTTTGTTGAGTATAGGTGTTTGTTGTAGGAATCTGATGATTTTTTTTAATTTCCTCAGTTTCTGTTATGTCTCCTTTTTCATTTCTGATTTTGTTAATTTGGATACTCTCTCTGTACCCTCTGGTTAGCTTGTCTAAGGGTTTATCTATCCTGTTGATTTTCTCAAAGAACCAGCCCCTGCTTTTGTTGATTCTCTGTATAGTTATTATTTTTACTTGATTTCAGCCCTGAATTTGATTATTTCCTGCCTTCTACTCTTCTTGGGTGTATTTGCTTCTTTTTGTTCTAGAGCTTTTAGGTGTGCTGTCAAGCTGCTAATGTATGCTCTCTCCAGTTTCTTTGTGGAGGCACTCAGAGGTATGAGTTTTCCTCTTAGCACTGCTTCCATTGTGTCCTATAAGTTTGGGAATGTTGTGACTTCATTTTCATTAAAGTCTAAAAAGTCTTTAATTTCTTTATTTCTTCCTTGACCAATTAATCATTGAATAGAGCATTGTTCAGCTTCCATGTGTATGTGGGCTTTCTGTTGTTTTTGTTGTTATTGAAGACCAGTCTTAGTCCGTGGTGATCTGATAGAATGCCTGGGATTATTTCAATCTTCTTGTATCTGTTGAGGCCCATTTTGTGACTGATGATATGGTCGATTCTGGAGAAGGTACCATGAGGTGCTGAGAAGAAGGTATACTCTTTTGAGGAAATGTTCTATAGATATCTGTTAAGTCCATTTGGTTCATAACTTCTGTTGGTGTCTCTGTGTCTATGTTTAGTTTCTGTTTCCATGATCTGTCTATTGATGAGAGCAGGGTGTTGAAATCTCCTACCATTATTGTGTAAGGTACAATGTGTGCTTTGAGCTTTATTAAGGTTTCTTCTATGAATGGAGGTGCCCTTGCATTTGGAGCACAGTTATTCAGAATTGAGAGTTCGTCTTAGTGGATTTTTCCTTCAATGAACATGAAGTGCCCTTCTTTATCTTTTTTGATAACTTTTGGTTGTAAGTCAATTTTATTCAATATTAGAATGGTTACTTCAGATCGTTTCTTGGAACCAATTGCTTGGAAAATTGTTTGTCAGCCTTTTACTCTGAAGTAGTTAGTGTCTGTCTTTGTCACTGAGGTGTGTTTCCTGTAAGCAGCAAAATGCTGGATCTTCTGTATGTATGCAGTCTGCTAGTCTATGTCTTTTTATTGTGGAATTGAGTCCATTGGTGTTGAGAGATATTAGGGACCAATGATTGTTGTTTCCTGTTTTTTTTTCTTTTGTTGTTTTTGTTGTTGCTGTTGTTTCTAGAGGTGGAATTATGTTTGTGTAGCTATCTTCTTTTGGGTTAGTTGAAGTTAGATTACTTTCTTGCTTTTTCTAGGGCATAGTTTCCCTATTTTGGAGTTTTCCATTTATTATCCTTTGTAGGGCGGATTTGTGGAAAGATATTGTGTAAATTTGGCTTTGTCATGGAATATCTTGGTTTCTCCATCTATGTTAATGGAGAATTTTGCTGGATATAGTAGCCTGGGCTGGCATTTGTGCTCTCTTAGGGTCTGTATGACATCTGCCCAGAATCTTCTGGCTTTTACAGTCCCTGGTGAGAAGTCTGGTGTAATTCTGATAGGTCTGTCTTTATATGTTACTTGACCATTTTCCCTTACTGCTTTTAATATTCTTTGTTTTGTGCATTTGGTGTTTTGACTATTATGTGACGGAAGGAATTTCTTTTCTGGGCCAATCTATTTGGAGTTCTGTAGGCTTCTTGTGTGTTTTTGGGCATCCCTTTCTTTAGGTTAAGGAAATGTTCTTCTCTAATTTTGCTGAAGATATTTACTGGTCCTTTAAGTTGGGAATCTTCGCTCTCTTCTATATTTATCATTCTTAGGTTTGATCTTATTGTGTCCTGGATTTCCGGGATTTTTGGGTTAGGAGCTCTTTGGATTTTGCATTTTCTTTGATGGTTGTGTCAATGTTTTCTATTGTATCTTCTGCCCCTGAGATCTTCTATCTCTTGTATTCTGTTGGTAATGCTTATGTCTATGGCTCCTGATCTCGTGTCTAGGTTTTCTATCTCCAGGGTTGTCTCCCTCTGTGATTTCTTTATTGTTTCTACTTCCATTTTTAGATCCTGGATGTTTTTGTTCAATTCCTTCACCCATTTGGTTGACTTTTGTGTTTCCTCTTTAAAGGCTTCTACCTGTTTACCTGTGTTTTCCTATATTTATTTAAGAGAATTATTTATGTCCTTCTTAAAGTCCTCTAACATCATCATAAGTTGTGACTTTAAATCAAAATTTTGTTTTTCTGGTGTGTTGGGATATCCAGGGCTTGCTGTGGTGGAGGAACTGATTTCTGATGATGCCAAGTGGCCTTGGTTTCTGTTACTTAGGTTCTTGCCCTTGCCTCTTGACATCTGCTTATCTCTGGTGTTCGCTGGTCTTGCTGTCTCTCACAGTGACTTGACCCTCCTGTAAGCCTATATGTCAGCACTACTGAGAGACCAGCTCTCTCCAGGAGGATCTGGGTACAGAGAGCTGTGGCACAGGGTCAGCTCCAGGTGAGAGCTATATTTTTGTATCAATGATCTACAATTATTTTCAAATAAATATGTTCAAAGCAAGCAATAGGTTGAAGACAAGTTTATATACAGGCCCAGTGAGTCTGAAGGAAGTCTGTTGGTATATGGATCTGAATGGAAAGGGCTTCCGATGAAATTTCTAGAACAAAGATTCAGACCAGGGACACATGAGTTGTAGTAGGAATGGACAGTTCATTATGAAAGAGGGAGTGGGGTGGTCTATAGAGCTGGGACAGGAGAGACCACTCCAAGCCCTCTTCTTGGTGTCATGACCCTTGAAAAGTCATTTACATAATATCAACCTTTCCAGAACTTAGACACACATACAGACGCGCACACATTCACACAGTCTGCTTTGTTAAATGAAGCTTTAGTGCGGAGGGTTGTCGAGTCTTTCTGACAGCTGCCTTTTATACTTTAAGCTGAAGCCTTAATCACTTTGCTATACAGTGTCCTATTATATGTTCATCTTGATCTCTCAGTATCCCATTTTATAGTCATCTTGCTCACTCTCGTGCTCTCTCCTCCCTCCCCCCCTGTCTCTCTCCCCCTTATTCACCTATCATAAATCCACACTCCTCCTGACATAGCCCCAGAGCCCAGCCTCAGCTGGCCTGCAACTGGCCTGTGCCCAAGGCTTTGTGGTCCAAGCTGGTTGACCCAAAGCTGAGTAGCCTTCCCTTATCACAAATGCTTCAGGACCCTAGGGATATAAGGAAGTAAACAGGAACCTCAAGTCTACCATTGTCAACACGGAAACTGGCTTTGGTCCTGTTCATCTGAGCCTCCAGAGAGAGAGAGAATGTTAGCACTGTGTGCTATTTCCATGGGGACTGTCAGCGTGTTCCATTTAATGTTTATCCCCAGGTTGTATTTATTGGTATTTTCACTGTCTGGACAATGTCCACCAGCCAATTTGTTACAATTATTGCTGCGCTTCTTCCGATCAGGCAATGAGATGCACATGAAAATGAACATCATGAAAGATAATGTCTTTAAAACTCCAAGTTTCCTGGACAAGGGGCAGTATGCCCTGGTGGGCCCTTGGGTTCAGACTAGAGGAGATTTTTTTTTTAAGTAGATTTTTTTTTAAACTGTATTTTTAACACACATGGGACAAGGCAACAAAATCAGCCTAGGGTCTGCTGGTGGGATTATTTTTGCAGCTCTGCATGGAGGGCTTGTCCAAAGTTGTCTGGCATGACCAACTTTATTTAAAATAGGCTTGAGCATGAGGATTAAGAGACAGGGGCAGTCAGGAGGAAGTAAAGCTCACACCTGAGAGTGTGAGTGTGGGGTTCTCAAAAAAAAAAAAAGATAGAGTTACAGAGAGTAAGACATACCTGAGTGTAAGGGCTCCTTGAGAGGAAGGCACACTTGGTAGCCACTATTTTGGTGGCTCTCAAGTTACATCTCAAAAGCTGCTAAGAATTCCTCCCTGCCTCCCCCATTGTCTGCTGATAAGTGAGATGCCTTTGCTAGAATTATAATCTGATGTGATAAAACTAGGAGCCACCAGGGCTGCACCAGGAGCCACGAGGATTGCACAAGGGTCCTTGCTCTGTAAACGGGTTTTCTGGTGAGATTCCTAGAAAATGGCATATTTGCATCAGTGCATGGAGGATGACCTCAAGCAGTTCCTAACCATGCTCAAATCTCACTTCCTTGATGGCAAGAGGTGGCAAGTGGACTCCAGAATGAGGGGTTTTTCTCTTCTTGTGCTCCTGAAGTGTTCCTTTTCTATCTGGAGTCACCTCTAGGCTCAGTAAGACCACAGAGGTTGGTGACTCAAATATAGAAACTGGAAACTATAGTTATTACAAAAGTCAATGGAGATAGCTATGAGCTAAGTCAAAACCGCACAGAGAGAGGAATCCGTCTCCAGTGGGGAGCTCTGGCTAGGAGAAGCCATGCTTGTTTTTCTATCCCCTTGTGTCTTTTGCGCCAATATTTCCTAACAAGAATTCTGATGGTCTCCATTCAAGGTAGTGAGCCCCCATGCTCCCTTCTTTCCTCCCTCCATTGCACCTTGGGCTGAGCCCGAGCAAATTCTCATGGTGCATTCATGCATGGAGCCAAGTGGGAGAGGGCTCCTGCTGCCCGTGAACTGATGGGCCGTGGCTGCCCTTCACTGGCCGGTACCCAACCCAGCAAGCGGCCAAGTGCCCAGAGCTGCCCTCGACTCCCACAGTCTTGACTTACGGCCAGCAGAGCAGAATGTTCCCTGTACCCACAGACCAAATAAAGGCAAGGAAAATGGTGGCCTTAGGGCACGGCTGTTAGGAAATCAGCAATCCATGTGCCCTGTTGAGATGTTCTCACAGAAAAAAAAAAATCCCAACACAAAACTTCATGGCACAATTCTTCCTTTCCCTAAGTCAGGATCAGCTCTAAAGAACAACCCTGCCTAGTAGCATTCCAATCTCCTTCCTCCTCCTCTTCCTCCTCCTCCCATTCTTCATCCTCCTCTTCTTCACCCTCCTCCCACTCTTCCTCTTCCTCATCTTCATCCTCCTCCTTTTTCACCACTACTTAAACTTCTATCTAAATTCTAAAACATGACACTGAGTATCCGGTACCTCTCTTATTCCTTGCCACAGTTTTCAGGTTAAGTTTTAGTTTTATTTCCACCATGCAGATGACAAAACACTCTTTAGAGATGGAATACTTTGGTTAAGTTCATTTATTCCATTCAACCTAAATCCTGTGGTCTTGGGGGTTTGGGGGGGGGCTAAAGTGTGGTAGTGGGGCCCGCTTGATGTGATTATAAAAAAGATAAAGAGAGGGGGGATATGTTCTATGGAGGTGTGGAGAAAGGGGGTGGCTCTGCAGGCCCATGCTGAGGCATCCCTTCCCCTGAGGGACCAGCCACACGACAGAACAGTATAGAATAGAATTTGATTCAAGGCATGGGGGGGTGAATTAAGAGGGTAGCAGAGGCAGAGAAAGGTGTCGAGGGCTGTTAGAGAAATAGAGGCTGGCCATGAGCATGCAGAGAGAGGGGGAGGGGAAATGGGGAGAAAAGGGACAGAGGGGGAACAGGGAAAGAGAGTAAGAAAGTGAGAAGGGGGCAAGCAGCCCCTTCTGTAGTATCAGGCACAGCTAGCTGTTGCCAGGTAACTGTGGGGCGGAGCTTAGAATGCTAACACCACTGGATTATTACTGGAATGGAAAGTGGCCTATGACCCGGTGGGTGACATCACAGTCACTGTAATATGTGATGTGCCTCTCATTTGTTTGTGGCAATTCTCCTGTAGACAAACCTAGTTCCCTACCAATCATATGAAAGTCCGGTGCATTCAATTTTACTCATGGCAAAGCACTTAAGGGCCATAATCCATTGCAATGGTTATTTTAGAATGTGCTACTCATTAAAGTCTTCAGCACAGCCCCACACAAAGAGCAGTAGTGAAGGCCTTGCCTCACGGCTGCTCAAGGACAGCTCACAGCTCTCAGCCCTAAGTAGGACTTTTTTTTTTTTAACCACCCCCTCTAAAACCCAGTGAACACCATGGAAGAAGGAGCAAAAATAATGTGAGAGACAGAAGACAGGAGGAGGGTGAGCTGCCATCTTCAGGGCATGGCACAGTCATTGCAAGTATGATCTCAGAGCAGCTGTGGTGGCCAGCATGGGACCCTTGCAAGAATGGACCTAGCTACCATCAGTCATGGATCAGGGAGGGACTTGTGGAGCTGTGCCCCACTCTGCTGAACTGTTGACAGCTAGTAGATTCTAGGGAGTGACAGTCACTATCTTCAGTTGTATGGCCAACTGTGACCCCCACTGTGCTCCAATGGCAAACCTATATATAGCACATGGGTGGCCCTAGTTAACATCAGTGAGTCACAAAACAAGGCATAATGTCACAGAAAGGAACTTTAGTGAGGCAGGAGTGTGACAGGTGGGGGAGGGGGATAACAGGGTGCAGAGTAGCCAGATGCATGGAGTGGTCAAAGCATGAGTTTAATCAATAAGGGAATGAGTTTTAAGAGAGTTGGAACAGCATGGTGTACCGTGTCATTCTAGCAGTGGCCTTGGCCATCTTGGCTTTGCTATATCTCTTGAAGACACCAAGAGGCTACACTCAGTGGTGATCACTACCACCTGAGTCTGAGTAAGTGAAGCATCCACAGGGTAAAGCTGCCTAACAATGCGTTTCTCAGTGCTTGGCCCAGCCATCATCTGCCCTGCCATCCTGATCCGGCCAGCCGCCATCATCCAGCCCCGCCCTCATCATCCG
Organism: Rattus rattus; assembly: GCF_011064425.1. Taxonomy (NCBI): domain Eukaryota; kingdom Metazoa; phylum Chordata; class Mammalia; order Rodentia; family Muridae; genus Rattus; species Rattus rattus. The sequence goes on from NC_046162.1 coordinate 4,390,545, forward strand.
GCCCCGCCATAATCTGTAGTGTGGCTGGTTTCCACACACTGTAGCTTTTCTTTCTTGGCTCATTCTGTCCCTGCCATCTCCTCTCATCTGTGACGGCCATCCCATTCACATCTGCATTCTGCTTCCCACCCCCTAACTGTTTGCTGTACTCATTGCTGCCTGGAGCTCCGAGAGCCTTGTTCCCTTGGGGGCCAGTGAGGACAGCAAAATGGACCTCTAAGGAAGGCAAGCTCTCACCCCAGCACACGATGGAGGTTTCTGAAATTTAGGGGGAGAAAGAGAGCTAGGGGAAGCCAGGATTAAGAAGGGAGACCCCATCCCCCGACCCTCTTTAGAGGGTGCAGAGGACAGGCTCCGTGTGTCCTCCTCAAATTTCTATCGTTAGCACAGTAGATTTGAGTCATCTCCACTTAATGTTGCCTACTCACTGTTTCTCTCACAGTTGATTTTTTTAAACACTCATTTACTGTCAGCTTCCTGCTAGCTGAGGACTTCTGGAAAACACAGACTCAGTACACAGACAGTATATAATGAGACGTCTTTGAAAATGCTTGGATGTCCCATTGTTGGAGAAACAACCCATTAATGTTCTGTCTCCCACCTCTGAATCTGAATCCTGGACAAGGGGATAGGCAAGGTACATGACTAGAGGAGGGACTCCTGTCTCTGGGTCCTGAGTGACTGAGGACCGACATCTCTGGGACCTGAGGAAATCATAGTCCTACATAGGAATGTGCCTAGCATGACTTAGAAAAGAATCAAGCTTGGATGGCTATGTGTCCAGCCCCAGTGCTCACTCAAACACTGTACACCACAAAGCTGCTGCTGAGAGAGGTCATGCTAGCAAGGAATAGCCTTCGGGACATCCTAAGCAGGTATGCATGTGAGTTTACTCTCTCCGGAACACTCTGACCTTTGAAGTATACAGAAGATGACCCTTCGGGAAGTGACACAAACACACCCCTGAGCTATTTGGCCTTGCTCTGTCTACAGACCAGCATGCCCTTGGGCAAACACCGAGTGCAAACCCAGGCTTAGAAATGCTGTCATGCAAGCCCTGAGAGGTGGCCAGAAGGGACAATGGGACAAAGAATTACTGGAGTCTGCTGGGAACTGACATCAGTCAGGTGCTTCCTGCCCACCTAGGGACAGACAGGCTTTGGCCAGATGTTCAGTTAAGCTTAGGGTAGACTGGGGGAAAATGTATATATATGCATACATCTTAATTTTAGAGTGTTGACTCTCCAAAGGGGAGAAAAATCTCTAATGCTGCCCACAGGTTAATGATGATACCTACATTAGGAATGGAGTGATTTCTCTCTAGAGATAAAGCTTGACCTATCTTACCCCACAGTACAACCTGGCTGCCCACGTTACCACCAGGAGTAGGGGAGTGTTGGCTAGGAACATGGGCCCCAGAACCTGAGCAATCAGGTCCCTCAGTGGTAGCCATGTGCTGGTTTTCTTCCTTTCTCTCCTCTCCTCTTCAGTAAAGCAAGATGTCGAACAGCAGCGGCTTCTTGGGATGCGCCTAGCTGCTGTGTGGATGGCCCTCATGGGTCACATAGTAGGATTTCAAAAACCGTGCTTGTTTTTGCAAAGGGTTTCGTTGTTATTATATAGGTTTGTATCATAAGGTTTGATCATGTTCATATATATCTCAACCTGTTGGCACTTTTCCTCTATGTGAATATCCTCCTAGCTTTCATGTATATGTGTGAGGGGGTGGGGAGGTGTATGTGTGTTGTGTGTGGTATGTGTATGTGGTGTATGTGTGTAGTATATGTGTGTAAGTGTGTGGGAGGTATGTGTGTGGTGTGTGGTGTGTGTATGTGTGTGCTTATATGTGTGTTTGTGGTATGTATATGTGTATGTGTTTGGTATATGTGTGTGTTATGCATATGTGGTATATATGTGGTATGTGTATGTGGTGTATATGTGGTATGTGTATGTGGTGTGTTTGTGTGTGTGTGTGTGTGTGTGTGTGTGGTGTTTATGGGTGTATGTGCCCATGCATGCACACACTCAAGTCTCTTGATGTCATACGGCTCATAGAAGACAAAGCTCAGCTCTGCTGACAGCAAAAGTGATGTCCTTTCCGTCAGACCACACGTGCCCCGTCCCCAAGAGCAGACTATGTTGTCTGCATACACACAATCCCATTAACCTTCCACTCATCCCAGTCTCCCGGGGCTCTGTATACGCCGGCTCCTAGCCTCTTATTGCCTGGTGGTGTCTGAGCAGAGACAGGGCAATCCTCCTATAAACCATGGCATTCTGCCGATAGGTCTCCTGACAGCCTGGAACCTCAGTTTCCCTGTTTGCCACAGAATGACAATGGTCTAATACAGCCACTAGGAGAGCACAGCTAGGAGGGTGTATCTTCCCCCAGCCCCACTCCTGACTCCATTGCACAGCTGCCATCTTTGCTGCTCTCCAAACCTACTTTGCCCTCAGTTTTCCATACTTTCTCTCTCCTAAGATTGTGTCAGTAACAACCATGGAGTGTGCTCTCCCTAGTAACAACCATGGAGTGTGCTCTCCCTAGTAACAACCATGGAGTGTACTTTCCCTAGTAACAACCGTAGAGTGTGCTCTCCCTAGTAACAACCATAGTGTGCTCTCCCTAGTTACAGTCATGGAGTGTGCTCTCCCTAGAGATCCCCTCAGCAGGAGGATCAAAAGGCCAAACAGCTCCTTCTCTCTCCTACCTCACTCTCCCCAACCTGTTTTCCAAAATGTGTTGACTTTGTTGTTGGGGAGAGAGCCTTTATATGGAGGAGATTTGTATTTCCTTCTGATATCACAGGTACCCTTTTTCCTTATCAGCAAATTTATTTTGTAGGCATCACCTTTTCTTTCTTCAAAAAAATTATTTTTGAAGTCAGGTGTGGTTGCACACTCCTTTAATCCCAACACTCGGGGGCAGAGGCAGAGGCAGGCGGATCTCTGTGAGTTCGAAGCCATCCTGATCTACACAGTGAGTTCCAGGACAGCCAGGGCTACACAGAGAAACCCTGTCTCTAAAATCAAATAAACAACAACAAAAACAAAAACCCCAAACCAACCAAACAAACAAACAAAAACATTATAAAAAGTTTTCAAACAATTTATAGACGTTTGAAGGGTGGTCATAGGAAGGGCTGGCCTATTGGCAGCCTGGTTTCTGCTGCCCAGGTTCCATTGTCTGGATTTTCCCGTCTTTTCACCCACCCCTCCCAGGAGGCTGATGTGCAGCTTGAGAATGTCTCCCTGTGTCTTTATAGGCTCCTGTGCCCAGGCAGGAACACGACAGCATTGCCAAGCTGGAGCTCAGTCTGGAAGTGTCAGTCCCAAACTTTGGGGGGCTGTGCTTGCAAAGCCCACAGCAGAGCAAAGGAAAGTCACTAGGACCGTGGAGGTGCTCTTCCTGCTCACGCTCTGCCTGAGCAGAGCCAAGGGAATCCACGGAGGATGTCTTGAACCAGTTAGAGGCTTCACTCCTTTTCTACCTTCCCCATGGCAGGAGAGAGCCCTGAGATGCTCAGTCCCTGGGGAACAGGTTTCCCAGGACTGTCTCCTCTCAAGGCCAGTCCCAGGCAGCTGCTGGAGGCTGGGGCTGTCCTATAAAATCTTGCGCCTGCCCCTCCTGTCTGGGTAGCTTTCAAAGCTAGCACTGAAGCGGTTCATTAGAAGTCGACTGGTGGTGACTAGTATCTAGCGTCACCCAGACGTGAAAATAAACACAGGGCCAAATTCCAGTCGCCCAGTAGCGTCGGGGCTCCAAGCAAACGTGTGCTATTTCAGGGAAGAGAAGAATTTCTTGACTGCCTCAGACCCAAGGCCCACTAGCTGTCGATTCCAGGGAACATTTGTCACTTGTTCTTCTTAGCGACCCAGACAGGACCTGCCACCTGAGCTCTCAGGCTTGGGTTGTGCAGCTCAGCTCTTGTATCTGTCAGCATCAGAAACCGAACCAGAAGCGATAGCTTCGTTCTGTTGGGTGGCAATCAAAATAGGGAGTGTCGATACCGATCAGAACACAGTGCAGTGGGGCAGACTGCGTGTCTTGGCCAGTGTCTGGAAGAGCCAAGGGTACACAGTAGGTAGGTACTTGATAAGTAAGTAGCAGTAAAAAAAAAAAAAAAGGGAGGGGTGGGGGAGGAAGGAAAGCAGGGAGTCTCTGCTCAAAGGCTCTCTAGGAACTGTGAGTTGAGAAGCACTGACTGTTCTTGGATGACCCAGGAGAACCATACCTGGCCCTCCCTTCTCACCAAGCAACTGCAACACTTGAAAGTCGAAGTTCCTTACAGCCAAAGTCAAGTGCATCCTTGAAGGGAGTACAGAAGTTCTGAGTGAATGTGTTACTGACAGGGCCTCCGATGCCTCAGACCCTCAAGGATTAGCAAAACCTTCCTCTGGTCTTCCTTCTCCCTCTCCTTATCCCCCCTCCTCCCCTCCCCTTCTCCTCCTCCCCCTCCTCCCTTTCTCCTCCCACCTCCCTCCCTTCTCTCTCTGTCTCTCTCTCTCTCCTCTCTCTCTCTCTCTCTCTCTCTCTCTCTCTCTCTCTCTCACACACTCCTCACTGCACACAGCCATGCTAAGTACACATCTCCAGGGCACTCACTCACAGAACCCTTGATCTTGTGGGGTCAAAAGTCTGTGTCCATTGCATGGCAACCCTCACCACCCTCTCTCCCAGTGCCTAGAACCCACACTCGATTTTCTGCCTCTGTGAATTTCACGCTCCCAGCTACCTCGTGTAGGCGGGTTTGTATGGAACTTGGTCTTTTTATCTGGATAGTTCTAGCTGCATACTGTCTTCTGGGTTTAGTCTGTGATGTAGCCCCTATCAGAGCATTCTTCTGTGGGAAGGCTGAGTTAAAGCCCACTGTGTGGATAGACCCCTCCTCTGTTTGACAACCCATTCATCAGCAAGTGCTTCTAAAAGGCTGCTGTAAATGACTTCACGCAAATACCTTTAGGAGTCCCCACTTCCCAATTTATTTTGAATATTTACAACTGAATTGTTTTGTAGGTAGGACATCTGCCCTGAAGGAGCCAATCTTTTAGATGTCATTTGCCTTTGTAAACTTTTCCTCATCGTTAGAGTGGGTTGCAACAATGGACGTATTCCAGAAAGGCACATCCCTGCCAGGTACTAGAGAGAGAACAGAGACCAAACACCACTAGCGTAGGAAAGAACCAAGCTCAGAATCCAGATCATGCAGTAGAAGACCCTCAAGTCAGAATGCTACACCAGCGGCTGAAGGTTCTCCTCCGTGTAGATGGAAGTCGCAGCTAGGCAAAGCATGGCTCTCTGAACTTCAGCAGTTCTGTGCTCACAGCATCAAGATACTGAGTTCTCAAAGTGTTACAGCCGCTCAGTTCCGGAGCCGGTGGGCTTTTCTGGAGCTCCTCCTACAGTTAGGGCTCGCAGCTTGCAGCTCCCAGGAGCTCCTCACCTCCCATAGCATTGGGTTCTTCAGTCTTTTATCCTCTGAAGTCATGGTTCCTACCCTCTCAGCACTCCTGAAGTTCTTCACAAACCCAGTTCTCCTCAGTCTCCGTTCTCCACAGTCTGCTCCCAACCAGCTTCTGGAACTCTCCAGATTCCCTTTAGTCACAGCTGGCTGATCCCTGGGGCTGGCAACCTCAGAAGTTACCTGCTCTTCATGTTACCAGGAACATTCATGACAGGGCCACTTACATGAAGTTTTACTGTAGCACAAGGCTAGTAGGGGAGCCAGTGGACAGGGGGAGATCTCCCCAAGCAACACTAAGCCAGTGAGAGTAGTGCTGCTTGTTTAACCAGGCGCACAGTAGCTAACTCTGTAATCAGCCTGACACGTGCTGTGACTAGGTCCCGAGCAACTGTGGGTCGTTTGTAGGTGGGGTCATTTAAGGGTCATTTCAAGGCACCAACTAGTATCTGGAGTGACCATGACTGAAACAGAGTCTCCTGAAGCAGGGCCCTATTGAAGCAGCAGCCAGAACAGTTTCAGTGTCTCTCATAACAGGGACAGAATCTCTCTGAGTATTCAGGTCTGGTATGGAGCCTCCCTGAGCCAACTGGATCAACCACCAAGGGTGCAATCAGCTTGACAGAAAGCTCCCATGCTTCTGTAAGAACTGTGTAGCTGAGGCTACGGTGGCTACTGCCCCAAGGGCCTTTGGGGGTAGTATTACTGTTACTCAAAGCTTTGGGAACCATTGGAGGCAACCACACCTCCCAATCCAGCCTTCCTTTTTGCTCAGGGAATCTGCTACTGTGGCCAGGCACAGGCAAAATATCTGACAGCCATCGTTTAAGCATGCAAACTGGGCCATAACATAGCCATTAAAGGGGGAACACGTTGAGTGCATCTGTATCCTTTAGCCTGATACCTTAGGGAAGGGTTGGTGCCCCCTCAATGGTGTGAGCGGCATCTCAACTGGGTTCTGTCTGTTTTCCTATTACCCTCTCTGCAAAATGGCGATGATAAAATGTTCTTCACAGAGTTGAGATGATGCTGGTGAGAATGTATGCAGTTGAGAAACACCTCAGTCCCCTGTTCTAAGACGCCTCCCACTTCTTTCACAATTCCATGGCTTCTTTTTCCCCCAAATGCAGGGCTTGGATTATTAGATTACAGCTCTCTCCTTGCCCATGAACTCAGGGGAGTGAGGCAAACCTCACTGACAAGATTCTAGAATTTCTCCTGAGAACAAATGGCTACAGACATGAATGCCTGGTACACGGGGTGGCAATTCACCTGCCAGCGGTCCATGGTGTCCTCTTGGATGAAAGGAATGTTTACAGAGCACGTGTGTGGTTCACCATCAGAGCGAGCTGTAAGTATGTTGCACGAAAGCTTGGGTGACGGTTCTGGAGTTAACAGTCTTGTGTGTCACCTTAAAAAAATCACTTCTCTAAATCTTGAGTTTCCTCGTCTGTGAGATGGAACTAATAAAGCCCCGCCTCTTGGGGTGGCTGTGAGTGGGGGAAATGTGGTGCTGTAGGAAGCCTGAACTGGTCAATGGAGAGCTGAAGCTACCTGGGGAACCCAAAGGAGACAGCCACCCCCCCCAACCCCTGGCTTTCACTTCTCAGTCATTACTGCTATGGAGGGTGTTGGGTTCTGCTCCGTTCCTCTTCCAAACTACTGTCTGTCCTGCTACCAGATTCTCCATCATCACCCAGAGTCTAGAAGTAATGAGAAAACTAACTTCAGCCAGCCCACATTTGTTGGAGGTCTACCCAGGCCAAGCCTTACAGCTATTGGAAATGAAGATGATTGGGGCAGGCTCCCCTTCCACAGAAGTCATGGAGTCAGTGAAGGAGGCACAGGAGCAGAGGACAGAAAACCTTACAAAACCCGAGTGCTGGGCATGGTCCTTCGTGTCCTCCCAGTGACCCTGCAGGTTGGTGCTGTAAAGACTCCCATTTCCAAACACACCTGGAAACAGTTGATAGAACAACTTGCCCGGGACCTCACACAGGAAAGTGGTGGATCTGGGATTTGAACTTGAGCCTCCAAGTTCTTGAATTTATATTGTGCCTGAGCTAAGCATCAGAACTGTTAAAATCTGCCTGGTGCAAGTGTCAGTGTTTTGTATATCAGCAGAAAACAGCCAGCTGCATGCTCACCTCTCTCAACATCTGGACTACAGTTCTTACAAGTTAGAGTCCCGCGCAAGCTCATCGAATAGGATCAACAGCTCCCCAAGAATCAAGGGCTCCCCAGGCACTGGCCAACCACCACTTTTGCGGGACTCAACACTTACAGGTGGGCAAGTGGTGACACTGCAAATAGTATTGGCAGAATGCTCCTAAAGTCACCAGGTACTGCTGTCTCACACACGGGCTCCACCATGGCCTGAGAGAGAGGCCACACTCAAAGAAGGAGCAGCCAGAGACCCGGGGAGAAGTGGTGTGGTGAGCTGCTAGCTACAAATTCCAGGCATGCTTATCTGTCAAAGCCCCTGTTTAGCACCGATGAAAAGATCACAACCACGTGACCATCAACTAGGAGTTCACATTCTAGGGAATGTGCCACTAGGTGACTTCATTGTGCCGGCACGAGTGTGCTCTCACATTTCGACATGGTACAGGCCACTGCACATCTCAGCTCTGTGGGATATATAAAGGATGACTGTGGCTCCCCGAGCCATGATGCACAAAACCACACAAGGTTTAGTCACGTATGAGTGAAAAGGATGTGAGTGAACGGCTGATAAGCATGAGCACCACGGCTCTGCTGACAGCATCACACTGTCTCCTGTGACATTTCTTTGGAAGTAGGTAGATGAGCGTGCTTTACGACAGAGCAAAGATCTGTGGCTACCACCACAGCACTCGGTGACAGGACTTGTCCACCATCAATATGACGCTGAGAGACCATCATCATATATTGATCTGTCCTTATCCAAAATATCATTAGCACGGCAGGAGTCAGTACTTCTATAGACAGTGTCTTTGCCCAGTGCTGGAGTTTACGTCTGTGTCATGGAGCTGGACTTGAACTCCATCTCTTTGTGTCCAACAGATGAACATCCTGTTCTCAGACACCCTATTCTTTCACCTCCACACCATCTCCTGCTACCTCTCTCCACTGCTTTTTCTAGCTGCAGTCTTCTTCAGGGAACCAAGCATCTGGCATCAGAGTGGGCCTATGTGTCTAGTGTCTATCCTGGCTCACCTTACTTAAGAGCTCCTTGAGGGAGAGACCTATGTCTCTCTTGTTGCCATATCCTGGTACATTGAAGGTGGTCATGTGATTTGGTTGAAGGAGTGAAAGGTGACTTAATGATTTTGAATGACAATGGTTCCCATAGACTCATAGATTTCAATGCTTGGTCCCCAGTTGTTGGGATGATTTGAGAAGGATTAGGAGGTGTGGACTCATTGGAGGAGGTGTGTCACTGTGGGGTGTGCTTCGAGATTTTAAACCCCATGCCATTTCCAGTCAACTTCTCTGCCTCCTACCGGGGTTAGGGATGTAAGCTCTGGGCTATTGCTTCAGCGCTGTCTGCCTGCCTACTGTGGTGATTCCTGACCGGATGGTCACACACTCACCGTCTGAAACTGTAAGCCCCCAATAAACTCTTCTATAAGTTGTATTGGTCAGGGTGTCTCTTTACACCAATAGAAAAGTAACTAGGACACCATCTCTTCTAAGAAGTGAGAAATGAGAGATAGGGACTCATCTGGAACCCAAAAGTTTAAGCTGATTGGCTTGGTTCCAAAGCTAAGAAGAAAGCACGGCCTCCACCCTCCCTCCTCTTTCCCCCCTCCACCCTCCCTCCTCTTTCCCCCCTCCACCCTCCCTCCTCTTTCCCCCCTCCACCCTCCCTCCTCTTTCAAGACCATCCTTTTCCTAGGGAGCCTCTGAAGCATACCTCATGGCCTCTGGACTTTCTGACTCACTCTTTGTTCTATACACATGGCCACACCTCCACTTCATGCAAAATAGAAGCAGGTCTATCCCACCTATTTCCTCAGGTGGGATACTATAGACCCATTAATGTGAAACACTGGTGAGTGTGAACAGATGCGATTTTTAAAATATAACACTTGTATTCTTCGACAGTTTCATAATGCACATATATTTTAATCGTATTCACACCCCTCTCCTCCTCATAACTCCTCCCAGATCCCTGCAAAGACTCTACACCATCCCAACATTGCGTCCTCTTTAAAAAAAGAACCCATGGAGTATAATTTGTGCTTCGTATGTACTCGTGGGTATGGGGCCATCTACTGAAGCATGTTCTGCCACTCAGGGGCCACACACCATTGAAGGAAATTGGCTGTCAGCAGCTCCGTAGAGAGGGGCGCGGCTCTCTTGAACTCTCAGTGCTCCATGCTGGAGCATGCACTGGCCTGATCTTGTGAAGGTCTTGCATCAGCAGCTGCTGTGGGTTTGTGAGTGTGGCAATTCGGTCACGTCAAAGACACACTGTTTTGCTCCGGTCCCCACCAACCTGTGGGTCTTACAGATATGTGTCAGGTGCCCGGGGAGGTCAGAAAGGAATCTCCTGTCACTGGAGTTACAGTTGTGAGTCGACGTGCGGGTGCTGGGAATAAGTTAGGGCACCTGATAGCACCGTGCTCACTCACATGTTAGTGTGAGTAGAAAGGAGAAGTCAGCAGCCGGGGTGGGTCTAGAGGCCATCGTTAGGATGTTAGACAGAAGGGGGAGCATACAAAGGAAGGTGGTAATTGCGTCAGAGGGGAAACAGGAGGGACATTGAGGGTTGGGTTCATGGTAGAGCAAAATGAGGGGGTAAAGATATCATAGACTTGGTTAGTCTCTGGCTTTGGGAACGTAAAAGTAAGAGGACTGAGTATAGGAAAAGAGAAAGGAAGAAAAGAAATGAGAGGAAAGGAAAGAAAGAAGGAAGAAAAATGGCAAAGGCACAAACAGTAGAGGAGATGTTGGCCTGCCACAGTGGTCCACTGTGCGGATGAGACACGGCTGGAGGAGAGGGTGTTGAGCTACGTAATGATAACAGGACTGACCATGAGTCGGATTTCTGCAACTCACATCCAAGTGAAACCAGAACCCTGTGTGGGGTCCAAAGGCAGATCCACAAGGAATGGGCGGCCAGGAAGGTCTGGAAAAATTGAGGTCTCTATTGGCTTAAGGGGCCAGCTGCACCTGGGAGCCAGTCATGGCAACAAGACTCAGGGTTTGCAACCACACTGAGGTCTGAAATTATATCAGAGAAGCTGGCCGTGGGCCCACTCTGCTCTCTGATACCCTCCAAAATGTCTGAGGCTCACAGCAGCCCGGGCTTCTGTGCCAGGCAGGAAGAGGAGGTAGTGGAAGGGGAAGCAGGGCATCTTGGGATTGGTATGTGCCAGCAGTTTTAAGAATGTCAGAAACCGGGGTCGGGGATTTAGCTCAGTGGTGGAGCGCTTACCTAGCAACCGCAAGGCCATGGGTTCGGTCCCCAGCTCCGAAAAAAGAAAAAAGAAAAAAAAAAAAAGAATGTCAGAAACCAGTGTTCTGGGGGTTCTCTCTCCCTGAAAAGATGCCCACATTCATTAAAACATTTAAAGGTGAACCAGCTGCCATGACAGCGCTGTCTTGGTCCTGCCGTCTTGTCCTTATACTGTGTCAATGCTCGGCACTCTTCCCTAGGTGCCAAAGAAAGTCCCTGACAGTAGCACAACACCACCCATCATCTGAGAGTTTTCCTTGCCATGAAAAGCAAGTGCTTCCCCCAAGTGCCCACGATCTCACTTTAACCCCCTCCCAGGCATTACTGCCAGTGTGCTCGGCTGCCCACAGAAGGAATCAGAGCCCTTCCTTGGCCTTTCCTTAGCCCTGCAAGCTTCCAGGAGCCATTAGAAAGGAGGCAGGCGATACACTCACGGAGACAGCCTGTGAAGTTAGTTCACACAGCGAGACCACTCGCTCACATTATGTTCCATGGACACTGGCCCATTCCTGAGTCATCACACATAAGAGGCCATTGTTGGGAGCGCTGGGTACATGACAGTTCCCCATTGCCCAGTTTGGGTAAGGCTGGTTATGTTTGCCCCAGAAATGAAGTCAAATGGCTTTGCCACACCTTCCAGCTGCTGGGTCCAAATACCATGGGGCACCATGCTGATCTCTATTCATGGGAGGTATCGACTATCAGCTTCTTCCCACACACACAGAAGCAAACTGAAGAGTTGGGGCTTCTGACCATCCGGCAGGTCCTAGAGCACAGGACTGTCACAACAGGGCTTGGCACTGCCAGTTAGATTGGCAGGACAGGAGGAAGAAAACCGTGGGCATGCGTCAGTGTGAGGGACGGCACATACCACTTTGTAACATGCACCAACCAGCATGGCATGCCCCCAGTTAATGCAAATTTGGGGGCTTTCAAGCTAATAGTTCACAGAAGCTCATACGGGTAGCAGCAACAACAAAGGTTTTCCAGTGAAACCTTCCACACGTCAGAATCTTCACAGACCGATGACCAAAGGTTAGTCAACCAGAAGCTAAGGTCTGTACAAGATTTGTCCTCACAAAACTGGTGCTGGGGGTTGGTCCCGTTGTAGCTGCCTCTTACTCTTTGGGAACTGGGTTGGCTGCTGTAGGTGGATCATTCAAAGTGAGAGCCTGGTGCACCCCTTGTGCTTGCTTATAAGCAGGTGCTCTTGAATGCCCAAGTTTCCAGAACCATGAGCCAAACTCAACCTATTTGTTTTATAAATTACTCGGCCTTAGCTATTTTGGTATAGTATCAGAAAATTATTCTTACTTCTTTCTTGGTTTTCTTTTTTCCGTGTTTTTCACCTTTATATGATGACTATATATTACTTTTATGGTGATTAAAACATGAGAAAGTATATTTTAAAGAAAAAATAATGAATACAAAGGGTGTCTGTGCTGCCAGGTTTTAAAGGAAGAGGGGGGAATGGTTTAGAGTGGCCCCATGGTGGCTGCAGTGTTTGACCCAGGCTTTTGGGCAGGGAGGACCTTCAGCGGGTGACATGGTTCTCTGGTGTATCCTGTGAGCAGCAGGAAATCTGCTGGTGACTAGAAATGTCTAGCAGGAGGAGGGAGCAGGGGTGCACTTCACAGAAATCAAGTTTTCTGGACAACCTCTTCTGCTGCTGCACTGTTCACAGTGGCTAAGGTTTGGAACCGGCCGTGAGAGCTTTATTCAGCCAGAAAGAAAAACAGCCAAATGGATAAAGAAAATGCTGTATACACACACACACACACACACACACACACACACACACACTCATTCACACACACACACACACACACACACACCCACACACACTTTTACACTCACACACACACACACACACACCACACACACACACACACACACACACACACACACACAGAGACACACACCACATGCACACCACACACTCACACGCACCACACACACACACACACACACACACACACACACACACACACACACACACACACATGCACGCACCACGCAGACACACACATGTACACCAAGACACACACAGACACACACACATATGCATACATGCCCACCACATACACACATAGACACACACAGACACACACACAGACACACACACACACACACACAGACACACACACACACACAGACACACACACACACACACACACACACACACACACACACACACATACACACACACAGCAGAGCTTTATTCAGCTAGAAAGAAAAACAAAACTGTTTTTGCAGGGAACGCTATGGAACAGATCACTCTGTTTTTTGTTTTTTTTTTTTTTTTGGTTTTTTTTTTGGGAGCTGGGGACCGAACCCAGGGCCTTGCGCTTCCTAGACAAGCGCCCTACCACTGAGCTAAATCCCCAACCCCAGATCACTCTGTTAAGCAAAACAATCCAGACTCAAGAAACCAAATATGTGTTAGAATGAAGAACCTAGATTTTAATGTATTGCAAGATTAAAATATATATTAATATACACACGTGTCATGGAAGTAGAAAGGGAACTAGGAAGGAGGAGGGAAGAGGGAAAAGGGAGGTAGGAGGAGGGAGGAGGGAAAAGGGAAGAGAAAGGGGAGGAGGGAGAAGGGAGGAGGGAGGAGGGAGGAGGGAAAAGGGAGGAGGGAGAAGGGAGGAGGGAGGAGGAAGAAGGGAGGAGGGAGGAATCTAAAGAGAAAGGGGAGGGAGAGGGAGCCAAGGAAGGGTAATGGGCAAGAAAAAAAAATCACATGCCCTTTCTCAGATGTGGAACTCAAATTTGCATATAAATACATATTTATACATGTATATATGCAAATATATGTAAATATGACATGAAAGCAGAACAAATGGCGTTTTAGGGGGAAGAAGAGGGCTGACCTTCGGGAGGAGGAGGGGGAGGATCTTGTGGGGTTGAATGTGAGCAGAGCATAATTATATATAAAACGGTGTCGTAATGAAACATTTCGTATGCTAATCAAGAAAATAATGAAAAAAAAACCCCAAGGGTTCCTTCTTCATCCACTGAGCCCTCTCGCACATGCCCTGCTGTTGTGATGGATCTGCCCGGGGCCCTCACCAGCACTGAGCAGATGCCAAGGCCAAGTTCTTGAAGCCCCAGAATGGAGGTAAAGATGTCTTTTTCTTCAGGAGGTATCCGGTCTCCAGTATTTTGTTATAGCAAAGGAAGATGAATTAAGAAAAGAGCTCGACTTTGGTTTTGAGCTGCTGTTTTTATAGGAACATCTCTCTTGTCACTCTCAGAGCTGGAAAGGGCCCGATAGGTCAGGAAGTTAATTCTGCTCAGGGAGCTCCACACTGGAGAATCGCAGGAGGAAACCCTGGGTGGGGGTTGGACCATTCTCTCTTCTTCTTTGGCCTTGCAGGGCAGTCTTCAGAATGGCCACCCCAGATACACCAGCCCTGGGCTTGACCTCAGGACCCAGTAGATGTGACAGCAAGAGCAGATGCTCTTCAAAGACTGGAGCGAGCCTTAGGTGGGCTGACCCCGTGGACTGCTGTGATCCACTATGACGAAAGCAAACCCCAGATAGAGTCTGGTCCAAAGAGATTTGAAGCCAAGGACAGCCAAACCCTAGCAACCATCAGTCAACCCAGCCCTGTGAGCAAGAAAAAAAAATGTCTTTAATTATTATTCTGTGTGCAACAAAATCTGAAATGGAGCTGTTACTCTACAAGAACCACAGCCAACATTCAGACCACAGCTCCTTTATGGCCTCAAACCAAGGTGTGGCCAGTCTGAAGGGAAGGGTGGCTACTCGGGCAGTGACCCCACAACCCTGTGTAAAGTGGGAGACTGGGAAAATAAAGAATTCAGAATCCTGGGCACCAACTGCGGCTTCTCTTCATATGCCAACTTCTAACCCTCCCTCTGGTGACAGCCCTGGGCTTTCCTCTAGAGTGCTGCCCACCCCACCTCACTGTCAGACCCTGTGTTTCAGGAAAGCCTCTTTGCCCTCTGGCTCTAGGCATAGATTTGTGGTCCTGGCCTGGTCACAGAGGACCTTCCATTCCCCTGACCACAGTGAGTAGTTCAATGATGGATACGTGACTCAGGCTAGAGCCCAAAGGGCAACCCTGGACTATCCCAGACACTATTTGGTGGGAAGGAGCCCATTTTCCATGAGATACATACAGGTCAGAACATATGTGTGGAGATCAGAACACAACTTGCTCAAATTGGTTCTCGCCTTCTACCACATGGACCCTGGAGATTGGACTCGGATCATCCGTCCTTTGAGTTCGTAAGCTCAGGGGTAACTGCTTCATTCGATGCCACAGACGGAATAGCTGATTGCTACTGCAAATTCTAAGCCGTCAAAGGTAGCAAAAGGCCAAGGACAGGTAGGTGATAGGCAGGTGGACAGGATCTCGCAAATCCTTTGACCTATAGGAAGTCACGTGCTCTGGTGTGGGATGTGGTACTGTTCCCATGGTTTTACCTGTGTGTGTGTGTGTGTGTGTGTGTGTGTGTGTGTGTGTGTGTGTGTGTGTGTGTGTTCCATCATGCATTCATCTGATGGTTTCTATTACAAAGATCCCCTTATAGAACCGACAGTTCTCCTGCCTCCTCTGACCAAGCAAGATGACATTGTAGTGCTTGGGCACAGTAGTACTGGAGATTCAGCTGAAACCAGGACTAACGTGTCTTGTGAGGGAAATAGACATGATTCAAAGATCACACCAGCCAGGGTGGAAACCACAAGCATGCTAAGAGCAGGTGCTTCAAGGGCTCCCAAGAGGGGCTGTCAGCTGAGTGCCGAAGGGTGAGTCACCAGAGGTGTTAACCAAGTAGCAAATACGGGACCATCTGTGAAGGCCATGCCTCTGTCTGCTGCTGGGTCTTGGACTTTGGCTGTGCTTAGATTCTTCGCCAACCTTGGCTTACTTAAGGTTGACGCTCAGGTGTTTGAGGAGCTCAGGGGGTGACTGAAGTGCACAGCCTGTCTATCAAAGGAGAGCAGTTATGTACGAGGGCTTTCCCCAGCTCTGGTGCACTCTGCGGCTGTGAGAGGGAGTGAGTAGAGCAGTGTGGATTTGGTGGCTTGAGAACTGTCCCCTCCACAGACTCAGGTTTTGAACATTTGGTCCCCAGCTGGTGGTGCTGTTTGGGGAGATTTTGGAACTTATGTCCTAACTCTTCCATAGGGGTCCCCAGCCTCAGTCCAATGGTTGGTTGTAAGCTTCTGCATCTGTCTCAGTCAGCTGCTGGTAGAGCCTCTCAGAGGACAGCCATGCTAGGCTCCTGTCTGCAAGCACAACATGGCATCAGTAATAGTGTCAGGGTTTGGTGCCCACCCATAAGACAGATCCCAATTTGGGCTGGTCACTGGTTGGCCTATCCTTCAGTTTCTGCCCCACTTTTGTCCCTGCATTTCTTTTAGACAGGAATGGTTATGGGTCAAAGATTTTGAAGGTGGGTTTGTGACCGTATCTCTCCATCTATTAATGATCTATAATCCAGAATTGGATCCTGTCTGTCAACTGGAGATGGGCTGTTGAGGATCCACTACCCACTGTTTGGCATTTCTGCTAAGGTCACCCACATTGAATCCTGGGTGGCTCTCACATCCCAGGTCTCAGGGACTTTCTAGTTCCCCCAACCCCCACCCACAGCTATATATTTCCATTCATTTTCTGGCCCTCTGGGCATCTCTCCTTTCTCTCTCCATACCTGATCCTGCCCCCTTCCCCCTCCCTCCTCTCCCACCCTGTTCCCTCTCTCCTTCTCCCCTCCCATGATTATTTTGTGACCCTTTTAAGTGGGACTGAAGCACCCTCATTGGAGCCTTCTTTCTTGTTTAACTTCTTAGGGTCTGTGGATTGTATCCTGGGTATTCTATACTTTTTAGCTAATACCCACTTATCAGTGAGTACATCCCATGCATGTCCTTTTGGGTCTGGGTTACCTCACTCAGGATATTTTCTAGTTTCATCCATTTGCCTGCTGTAGTGGCTATTCCTGGTTGTCAACTTGACTCTATCTGGAATGATCTATAATCCAGAATTGGATCCAGATCTTGAGGCTGAGAGATACAAGCTTCTGACCTTGATCTTGGCGTGGAGATCTTGAGGCATAGTGGCTATGAATCCCAGGAGACTAAGGCAAGATCTCTGAGTTCAAGGTCATCTGGGACAAATCAAGTCCCAGATCCAGACCTAGTGTTACACACCTGCTGGAGACCTACATAAGGACATTGGAAGAAGGAAGGTTCCCTCTTCTCTGCCGCCTTGCCTTGTGGGACTGAGCCACTGCTACATCCTTGGATTTCCATTCGCTGCTGCTGCTGACCATTGTTGGGGAGTTGGACTACAGATTGAAAGTCATCGTAATAAATTCCCTTGCTATATAGAGACTACCCATAAGTTCTGTGACTCTAGAGAACTGTGACTAAAGCACCTGCAAAAATCATGATGTCCTTGTTTTTTTAACAGCTGAGTAGTAATCCATTGTGTAAATGGAGTACATTTTCTGCATCCATTCCTCTGTTAAAGGGCGTCTCGGTTCTTTCCAGCATCTGGCTATTATTAATAAGGCTGCTATGAACATAGTGGAGCATGTGTCCTTGTTATATATTGGAGCATCTTCTGGGTGTATGCCCAGGAGTGGTATAGCTGGGCCTTCAGGTATAACTATTTCCAATTTTCCAAGAACTGCCAGATTGATTTCCAGAGCGGTTTTACCAGATTGTAATCACACAATGGAGGAGTGTTCTTCTTTCTCCACGTCCTCGCCGGCATCTGCTGTCACTTGAGTTTTTGATGTGCTGTTTTGTTTTATTGACAGTGTCCTCTGACTTATAGAAGCTTTTCAGTTTCATGAGGTCCCATTTATCAGTTGTTGATCTTAAACCTGAGCCATTGGTGATCTTTTCAGAAAATTTCCCCCTGTGCCAGTGCATCTAAGGCTGTTTCCCACTTTCTCTTCTATTAGACTCTGTGAATCTGATTTTATGTTGAGGTCCTTGATGATTTTCTACACAGATACCATGTACCAAAGTTAAACCAAAATCAAGTAAACTAGCTAGACAGTCCCATAACCCCTAAAGAAATAGAAGCAGTCATTAAAAGCCTCCCAACCCAAGAAGAAAAAGCCCAGGGTCAGATATTTTTAGTGCAGAATTCTACCAGACCTTCAAAGAAGACCTAATACCAATACTCTTCAAACTATTCCACAAAATAGAAACAGAAGGAACACTATCTAATTTTTTCTATGAAGCTACAGTAAGGCTGGCACCTAAACCATACAAAGACCCAACAAAGAAAGAGAACTTCAGACAAACTTCTCTTATGAATATTGATGCAGAAATATTCAATAAAAATTCTTGTAAACCAAATCCAAGAACAGATCAAAACCATCACTTACCATGATCAAGTAGGCTTTACCCAGGTGGTTCAATATACAAATATCTATCTGTGTGATACACTATATAAACAAGCTCAATAAAAAAGGCATATGATCATCTCATTAGGTGCTAAAAAATCCTTTGACAAAACCCAACACCCCTTCAAGTTAAAGGTCTTGGAAAGATCAGGAAGTTGAGTCACATACCTAAACATAAGAAAAGCAATATACAGCAAACCAACAGCCAACAACAAATTAAATAAAGAGAAATTTGAAGCAATCCCATGAAAAATAGGGATAAGACAAGGCTACCTACTCTCACCCTATTTACTCAACATAGTACTGTAAATTCTAGCCAGAGCAACTAGACTACAAAAGATCGAGGGGATACAAATTGGAAAGGAAGAAGTCAAGGTATCACTATTTGCGGATGATATGATAGTATACATGTGACCCCAAAAATTCTGCCAGAGAACTCCTACAGCTGATAAACAACTTCGGCAAAGTGGTTGGATATAAAATTAACCCTAACAAATCAGTAGCCCTCCTCTATACAAATGATAAATGGTCTGAGAAAGAAATTAGGGAAACAACACTCTTCACAATAACCACAAATAAGATAAAATACCTTGGTGTGACCCTCACCAAGCAAGTGAAAGACCGGTATGACAAGGACTTCAAGTCCCTGAAGAAAGAAATCAATCGAGGGAGATCTCAGAAGGTGGAAGGATCTCCCATGATCTTGGATCCACAGGATTAACGTGGTGAAATGGCTGTCTTACCAAAAGCAATCTACAGATTCAATGCAATCCCCATCAGAATTACAGCACAATTCTTCACAGTCACGGAAAGAACAATTCTCAACTTCATATAGAGAAACAAAAAAATTCAGGATAGTGAAAAGAATTCTCAGCAATAAAAGAACCCTGACCTCAAGCTGTACTGCAGGGCAATAGTGATTAAAAAAAAAACCACATGGCATTGATACAGAGACAGACAGGCCAATCAGTGGGATAGAAGCGAAGACCCTGAAAGAAACCTACACACTTATGAACACTTGATCCGTATGGTGGAAAAAAGAAAGCATCTTCAACAAATGGTGCTGATCTAACTGGCCACAGCATACACGACACTCCGTCCTCAGCAAACACAGGGTTGGCTCAGGACCCCCTCCCCCAAGAGTAACAAAAGCCATAGATGCCAAGTCTCCAAGAGAAATGGTACAGTGTGTACCTGCCCTAGACACTCACGACGGTGCTTAAAGCATCTGTGGGTGACTTGCGTCCCAAATAGGATATAAATGCTATTGGAACCTTCCTCACTGGATTTTCTTCAGAATCCACCTCGCAGAAGACCCAGCTGCTGGCATCACCAGAGAAGCCCTGAGGTAGCTAAAGGTGGGAGTGTGTCCTATGGCTAATACCTGCTCACCACGGCTGCCGGGGAAACTGGGGGATATTTAGCAATCACCGGCAGTTTCTGCACTCACAGCATCTGTGCCAGTAGCCGCTAGACCTGCAGTCCCTGTGAGCGAGCACAATCAGATGTCCTCACTTCAGGGAGACACGGAAGAACGGGCCGCTGACTGGGGAAATGGGTTCAGTGGTGGCCTTTCACAGATACTTCTACCGTGGATGACCATGATTTACTCATGAGATACATCTGGACCCAGATAGGCAGGGTTCCGGGGTGAATAATGAACAAAAGTGATTCAGTTTCTAACTTTGCAAACTTGCAGGTTAGGAAGAGAGACCAGCAGAGATCAAATAATCACACACTAGATACCCAGACTGACGAATGTGTAAAGGCACAGGCTTTCTTCTTGCATTTTCTGTGAAGAAGGCCGGCCCCTCACAGGCCTGGGACATACAGCCCTTGTCAGTACCACTGTGCATGTTCCCACAGAGTGACGGAGACAGAGTGGTGTCAGGAGAATCTCCAGATACACACAGAGAAAGCCTGCAGCACCTGCACAGTGGGATGCCTTCAACCTTCTGAGAAGCCGATGGGGAAACAGACTTAACCTATTCATCAGATGGAACAACAGCCGACTTTAAGCTGCTGGGGGTGGGGGTGGGGTATGTTCTTGTTAGTGGTGGGTGTGCATGTTGGTGAGCATGTTGGTATGAGGGTATGTGCGTGCATGCATATATGCAGCCAGCGGTCACCATCAGACCTATCCCATCACCTTCCATCTTTCCTTCTGAGACAGGGTCTCTCGCTGACGCTGACGCTCATCTATTCACCTTGGCTGACGAGCCACCGAGCTTCGAGGATCCTCCTGGCTCAGTGTCTCTGTACCTTCCCCTGCCTTAGTTAGGGTTTCTACTGTTGCAGTGAAACATCACGGCCAAAAACCAAGGTGAGGAGAAAGAGGTTTATTTGGCCCTCAATTCCATTCAAAGGGCAGGAACTCAAACAGGCCAGGAACATGGAGGCAGGAACTGAGGCAGAGGCCATGCTGGGGGGCGATGCTTACTGGCCTGCTCCCTTGGCTTGCTCAGCCTGCTTTCTTAACCCCTGAGCTACCTCTCCAGTCTCTCGGCCTGCTTTCTTATAGAAACCAGGGATGGCCCCACCCACCACGGGCTGGTCCTTCCCCATCAATCACTGATTAAGGAAGTACCTACAGCTGGATCTTGTGAAGACATTTTCTCAGCCGAGGTTCCTCCCTTCTGATAGCTCGTTTCTGTGTCAATTTGACGTAAGAGTGGGCACCACATTCCCTTCACCCACTTTCAACCGAGCTGTTAAGGATGCAAACTCAGGTCCTCATGCTTGTGCAGCCGGCGCATTACCAACTGGGCCATCACACGGCCCCCGCAACTGATTTTTAAGAGGAAGGAGCAGTAACACCGAATACATGGAGTCCGTCCTTGAAGTCATTGTACTTAGAAGCAAGAACTGCGGCCAACGCCTTAGCGCTGGTGCACGTTGGTTGGCATTGCCATTGAACTCTGGCTAGCCTTAGATCACTTACCTCCACATTCCTGTGCCATGAGCCAGTTAGAAGTCCTCATTGTTTGACTGATCCTCCACAAACTCAGCTTGCTGAGACTCGCAGCCCAACGTATCCCAAACCGACACCACATATTTTAGGAGCATATGGTATTAACATGTACTAAGCCTCAACATCAGTACTGCACAGTACCGACATGTACTCAGTACTTCACAGTACCAACATATACTCAGTACTTCACAGTACCGACGTGTACTCAGTACTGCACAGTACCGACATGTACTCAGAACTGCACAGTACTGACTCATACCGAGTCTCTGCTTCTCCTCACCAAGTTTTCACAACACACGGCCTCTTTACTGTGCTATTTTTAGTCCCCTGATGTTGCTCTAGATTCCTAACTGCCACCTCCTCGCTCAGTGCCATTATATGCTGTGACAGGGAGTGGCCTTGGCTGTCATCGCCTGAATCCAGAGTCCCATAGGCACCTTCACCTGCACCCTTGCCTTGACTTGACAGGTCTTACTGACCGCCTTCTTAGGAAATTCTTGTCTAAATGTTTCCCCAGAACTTGTGTTATATCAATATTTACATAGTGACTGTGAAAGCTGTGTAATGATGTTGGGACCCTGTACGTTAAGTAGGGAACCAGGATACAACTTACATTCACACTGAAATGAAAACACACACACACACACACACACACACACATGCACACACATACATGCACAGAAACAAACAGATACACACACGCACAGACATAGACACAGACACAGATACACACATGCAGACACACACACACACACACACACACACAATAAACAAAAACTCTAGAGGGTTGGCTGAGATTGTATGGCTTAAAGTGTTCAGAATTCTTTTGTTTTGATTTCCAGTTTCCCCTCATTGTGTACATACAATGGAAATATCCGATGTTTCAACACCATTGTTTCCATGGCTCTTCTCCTGGAAGGTGGCAGAGCAGAGCCTGAGCTAAAACCGTGGGCTCTGGATCTTGACTGCCAGGTTTTGAACCCCAGTCCAGTGACTCCACGGTCACACAATCCTCAGCCAGATCACAGCCTAAGTTCACACAGCTGTAGAACGGGGTGCCAAGGCAAAGGTGACACAGAAAGAGAAGGAAGCTCCCACCCCTGCCGAAATCGGAAGCCGACATGAAGGTCTGAAACAGTGGCCACAGCCACAGAGGGACGATCTGAATGTCACCCACCTTCCAGTGTCCCAAGATACCGTGGCTCTGCAGGCAGCCAAAAGATCGAATGCCCTAGGAGAAGCCAGGTTGACCAATGAACCTCGAATGCTCCCCCGACCACTCAGACACGATGAGACAGAAGTGATCCCAATGTGATGAAGGCTGACAGGAACCACACCAAACAGACTGTGGGAGGCTCCATGACATCCACGTAAGCAGGCCTGGCCAGAGGAGAAGTCACACAGTCCTCTGGGGTCATCTAAACCAAGTCCTGCTGGCTAATTCTAAATACACCATCTTTCATCACTAGCAAAAAAACAAACAAACAAACAAACAAAAAACCAAAATAAACAACAAAAAAAACCCAACCAAACGACAACAAGAACAAAACAAAAACACCTAACACAAGCAACAACAGCAAAATGCCCACCTCAGGGAACAACCAAGTCGTTACTTGGAAAACACTTAGGGTGATCTAAGTGGGGACACTGTGTCTTCTCATGAGGCAGAAGGTGACAAGTCTGTGTTCTCAGAAGGACACACTGGTGAAAGTATCCAAGAGGTGGCTTCTAGTAAATGTAAAAGACTTCACACTGCAGGGAGCTGGAAGAACCCTTGAGGAATTTGGCACCGAGTGGCTGGACCACAAAGAAATTGGCTAAATTAGATCTCATAGAGAGACCAAACCTGAGGCTGGATCAAATCAACTGAAGAGGAACAAACCACTCACTCCCACTCCCTCCCCGACCCCAGCTCTACCCCGACTCCCACTCAGCAGAGAGGTCCCCTGGGAGTCTTCCCTGACGACACAAGACGCTATCCTCTCATGACCTGGAGGTAACCTTTCAGTTCCTCATGGGAATCCTCAGGCCAGACCAGATGCCCAATTCCTCTCAGAGAGGCTGGCTCTAGTCAAGCCTGTCAGGAGAGCACATGGCCTCTTCTATCCTAGGTAGGGTCTGAAAGGGCAAAAGTGCACTTTCTAAGATCCGGTGCCTGGTCTTCTGCTGCTCTGTGAGGCTGATCTCTGGGAGGAGGCTTAGCGTTGGGCTTGTATACTCACTACCTGCTCGAGGTGGGGCCTTCCTCAGAGGCATGGCTTGCAGTGTCTTGCCGTGCAGATGCCTCCACCCAACCCTTTGCCTTACAGATGGGGGGATCTCAACATCTCCAGCGGGACCTAGGACAGACTTCCCGAGAACCTCCTGATGCTTCTGATCCTCATCTGCCTGTGGCTGGTTCCCAACAAGACCTTAGTTACAAAACCATCACTAGGATTCTCTTGTCCTCTTTTCTAGTCCCAGAATGGTGACACCCTTTATCTTTCTTTTGTAGAAAAATGGTTAATTTGAGTGAGGTCCCCACTAATCGCTGGTTCCCAAACCCAGAGCCAGGCCATTGCTTAAGAACGTGACTTGAGGAAACTGACTTCCATCTTTCCAAACTTCCGTTTTGTTATCTTTAAGATGGGCGCAGTAGTGCTGTGCACCTCAAGAGGTTGTTGTAGGGGTGTAGTAACACCATTGGCAGATGTGGAGTCCAGCAAGCAGCACTTGCCAGACACACTCAGAGTGCCAGCTACCTTCATCACCATCTTCATCGCCGTCTGCCCCTCGGTGTCTGTCTCTGTTGGCAGGCTGATGGACATTTGTAACACTGTGGACTTGAAAGTCCTTTGACAAGTCCCCACTCTGCTGATCCACCTTTAGCTGCAGGGCTCAGACGCACAACGACACCTCATCCACCTCAGAGCTGCAGAGGTCTAGAAGTTTCCTTCTTGTGTTTGTGGGCTTGTGAGGGGAAATAGGCAGTGGGAAAACCATTAAAGGTGGCAGCTTACTCTGGTGGGACCTCAGACAAAACAGGTTTTGTTTTCTCTTCTCTACTTTTCCTCTCTCATCAGCATCTTTGGTCCCTCTCCTTCTTACAGGCATTTCTGAGTGTCCCTGAATGTCTTCCAAAACTTCTTCAAAACCTGCTCCCTCGTTGCATCCCCCCATGCCCTCCACCCACCATTTTTTGGCTCCTGCATTTGCCGCCTGTTCTAGTTCCACAGCCTCGGAATTCACGCACTCTCATCCTGGGATCTGAGCAGGACAGACTGGACTTTCTAGATAAAGGCTTGCATTTGCAAATTGCACACTGGGTCTTTTAAAACACGGACACCATTAATCCACCTGCCTCAGCTCTAGTCCCTCCAACCCTGTCGTCCTTCCATGGAGACATCGCTTCAGCTTTAAGGACGTGCTGAGCCTGCACAGACACAGGCTTCCCACAGCAGAACTCACAACGCCAGGGACTTTCTGAAACAGGGATCCATAAATCTCTACGGGTTCTTGTCAAGATGGTCACCTACCACCTTCCACACACACACACACACACACACACACACACACACACACACACACACACACACACACACGGGGGAGCATCAAGACACACACAGCGCATGTGCACATGCACACAAGCTGTCCCTACGGTCTCAATGGATAGCCCCAGCATAAGAAATCTTCAAGGCCAATGGCGCCATGCCACAGCTCCCCACAGCGCCCTCATCATCTGGATTTCATCTCTATTTTCAGGACTCCACCTCACTTCCCTCTTCTGCATCTCAGTGTCTCCGTGGCCATAGCATTGGAGACAGTGAAGCCCACTCAGCATAGGAATGTGCCTCAGTCCCTGTCCCAGGACCACTCTTTGTTTTTTGTCACTAACCAAAGCCCAAGTGTCTTCCGCTGACTCATCTGCTGCTCTCCCAGGGGTGGCGCTCCACTTTCCAGACCCCCTGTCTCACTGACCACAAGTAGAGTCACCTTCCTGGTCACTTCTGTTCCCTTTAAAAGGCTCCTAAGAGTTGAAGCCACAGCCCAGACTCTTGATGTACTTTGTCTCCACAAGAGTGATGCCGGCAGGACCCGAACACTTTTTATATCACAACTCATTAGAATTCTCAAACCCCACAATGTAGGCATGAGTGTTACCCCTTTTCACAAGTTAGGATATGGAGTCACACACAGGCAAGGTTCTTGGCAGAGGACTTCCCAGACAGAGCTGAAAATCATGTTATGGCTAAGAGACACCTGCCCTCCATCCCATGTTCCTGTGGGCAACATCCACAGCCTTCGTGATGGAAGAAGAATCTGAGGGTAGAGGCGCTGACAAGCAGGCAAATCAAACGTGGCCACACACAAGAGAGAAGGAAACCCTGTCATTTTGCAGCCAAAGGAACAAACCTGGAGGGCACGGTACTGACTGAACCGAGCCGGACACAGAAAGACAAATGCAGAATGCTCTCACTTAAATGTGGAACCTGAGACAGAGGAACAGGGGATCGAGGAGGAGAATGGCGGTGAGGAGAGGCCAGGGAGGAAGGCCAAAGTTTCAGCTGCAAGCATCACTTCAAGAGACTGTGGTACCACATGTGATTAAAGCTAATCACAAGGTGTTACATTCTTGAAAGGCACCCAGACTGCACTCTCATCTCAGACACAAGCATGTGAGGTAGAAGCAGCCCTGCCTGCGACATACACATTTTTAAAGTGCCCCATCATGCTAATGAAGATACTGTTTTGTCCATTAAACTGGTTAATCTTTTTTAAAGACGCCTGGTGGCGTTGGCACAGGAGGCCAGCCACTTAGCCACCACCACCACTCTTTTAGGGATGGCAGAGTCCTCCACCCAGCTACGTGCTTGGAAGTTTCGGTACCTGCTTCACTGTCTCTGCTTCCTCAAGCCACACATGTTCTAATGCGAATACATGTCCGTGAAGACTCTTCTTCCAGTGCCCCTCCCTCCCTCTGCTTCTCACCCCCCTCCATTCCGCTTCCTTCATCAGATGCTTGGATCACGTTATGGAAG
This sequence comes from Rattus rattus, assembly GCF_011064425.1. Taxonomy (NCBI): domain Eukaryota; kingdom Metazoa; phylum Chordata; class Mammalia; order Rodentia; family Muridae; genus Rattus; species Rattus rattus. The sequence goes on from NC_046162.1 coordinate 4,416,846, forward strand.
ATAACCGCGTGTTATAGACTGAATGCCTGGGCCTCCCTTAACCGCGTGTTACAGACTGAATGCCTGGGCCTCTCTCAACTTCACAGTTCAAATGCGCACACCAGGTGTGGTGCCATTCAGAGTTAGGCCCACTGGGAGGTGGGTGAGGTTAGGTAAGGTCACAAGAGTAGAGCCTGTGTAATGAGATTAATGTCCTTATTTAGGAAATGCCCTCAGTACTCTATCTCTCTGTCTCTCTGTCTGTCTCTCTGTCTCTGTCTCTCTCTGTTTCTCTCTCTCCTCCCTGTCTCTCTGTCTCTTTCTCTGTCTCTCTCTGTCTGTCTGTCTCTCTCTCTCTCCTCCCTGTCTCTCTGTCTCTTTCTCTGTCTCTCTCTCTCTGTCTCTCTGTCTCTCTCTCTCTCTCTCCTCCCAACCCAGCAAAACTCAGTCCTGATGAAGTCAGTCTTTGCCCAACTGTACCTGCTCCTAGAAGCTGGACACAGGCACATGCATTCATGCAGAGCACTCCAGCAACCTTTCTCCCAGTCTGGCCCTCTCCCTCTCAGCTGGTGGATCCTTGCCATCTGTCTTCTACCTTCCCACACTCCGTATGTCCACATGGTATTTCCGTGTACCTCCCATGGGATCTACTCACCTGTCACAACTCCCCCACCATTCGCCTAAACTCACTCTCTTCAGACATTCAGCCTCTCCTCTTTCCTGAAGCTGATCTGCTCCCCTACCCCCGCCCCCAGGGCCACCATCGGCCTCCCAGGTACTCAAGCCAACCTGCTGGCTGCCTTTGTGACCTTGACCTGAAGTTCACTCCCTTCTTAAATACAGTGTGATGTTAACCATAATCAAGCCCTTCAAAAAGCAAACACACAATTATGCAGACACAGGTGGCCAGAGTGTGTTCTCAGAGGAGCCCTGAGGTGGTGGTTTCCAGTGTTGCCTAAGACCTTCGAGTGTCAAGATTTGTTCGGAGGCAGGGTTTCAGTAGCAGATGTTTCCAGAGCCAGAAGAGCTATTTGGCTGGGATTATTCCTGAAAAGAAGTTAAAGATTTCCAGGCAGATGCGTGTCAGGCAAGGTCCAATCTAGCAGTCACGGTCTCAACAATCATACTCCTGGCTGTGCAGACCCTCCTGGTGTCAGTGCCCTCCTGTGCTTACAGGAGAGCTAATGAGGCTCTTTTCCCTCACATCTTTAGGGAGAGAGTTTCTCCTTAGACCCCTGATGATTCCTTTGGAACCCACTCATTCCCACTCCATAACTAGTTAAAAGGAAGAATTAGGCTAATTGCCCCCAGGAGGTCCATTTCTGGATCTAGGGAATGGGAAGATGGGTCATTCAAATGCACACTGGAAAAGTTGTGGTCCTCTTCAGTAAGGGGAAAGGTACCATGCCTGGGAGACTACCTGTCTCCACACAAGATTAATTCTGGGTGCTTGAACTCAAGTTAAACCTTCTGAGGTGTAAGTGAACCCTTCTCAGGCTTTGGACTGCCTCTTTGAGAAGTCAGAGGTGAAAAGGCCAAGCACATGGTTAGGTACAGAATCTTCTGTAAACCCAGACGTGCATCCTAGGGAACAGGCTACACAACTCGACCTTGAAATTGCTGCATGAGAACAGAAACTGGTGTTGGAGCAGGCATCCCCTTCTCTTGCCCAAAGCTGGTGCCATGGGAGCTTTGATAAAGAGGGACATCTTAGCCTTATCTCCTGTCACCCTGCCAATTCTGTAACTCTTGGAGTTTAGCCTTCCACCCTGACCATCCTTCATCTGGAAGCCTCCATGAATCTAAGGGCATTGTTGCCCATGGTTAGTCCCCCACCTCCAACGGAGACACCACCGGTTCAGAAACATCTTTCTACTTAAGTTCCCACTAGACTCTAAGCTTCATCTACATGCCCGGCACTGAGCTTGGCACAGAGGTGCCTCCCATCTCCACCCATGCCCATCAGAGGAAAGGAAGGGCGTGGTCTCCATGGCAGGACGAACTTAGCCTTTCCGGCCTTTGAAAGATCAATACCCCCAAAGGCTCAAAGTCAAAAGAGTTAAAGCTCCCCAACTCCTCACAGACATTCTCTCCCACCCTAGTACAACACAGGTCCCGCTAAACGCAGGCCATGTAGAGGCAACTTTTCTAACCCCACGCATGTGCCACGGCTGATGGTTTAAACTCCTGAGCTATTTTTGAGTATTCAAACAGAGCACATCCGTGAGACGGTGCTGTTATTTGGAGAAGCTAATGTCAAGCTTGGCTCCCACAATTAAGAACAATAGAGGTCCCCATTCTTCCAAGGCAGCCCAGAGCCTGGGATGACAGCCTTCACTCAGAACACGCAGTCTCCTCCCTGTCCTGCTAGGACAATTTAGCTGTCTCCTCCCACAAGCCTACTGTGATGCCCTGGACGGGAGTGGACTTGATCTTCTCAGAGCTCCAGCCCTGGAAGAGGCAGCTGTGCTTAGCATAGAGTGCGGAGCTCATCTGTGTGGGAAATCCCCATTTCCAACTCACTGGGTCATCAGACCCCTAGACATCATAGTGCAAATCGCCTAATCTCCCTCAGCTTCAAAACATGGGTAGTGTTGGAGTCTGAATGCGTCCTTCAAAGTCCTCAAGTTGGGATTTAATCCCTGATCCATGAGTATCAAGAGGTAGGGCCCTTTGAGAACTGTTTAGGTCATGTGGACTTTACTTTGTGAGTGGGCACAGGCTGCGTTGACCATGAGTGTGTGGTCCTTTTCTATCTCTTCCATCCCTCTGCTGTTGAGGATACAGCAACATCCACAAGGTAAGCTCTTGGAAGGGGAGAGTGGTCCAGCTGCTTGTTGTACCCGGAGCTAGCCCTCCTCACCTCTAGGACTGTTGGGGATAAAGTCCTGTTCTTCACAGATGTCCCAGTCTGTGGTATTTTGTCACGGCAGCACAAGTGTGCTAAGGCAGAAGGTAGCATCCAGTCCAGGGGTGGTTGAGAAATGAGGTAATGCAAGCGAAAGGCCAGATGGAGCTGGATGGCAGGGAAGTGCTGTGCCACAATCACAGACATTGTTATTAATCATGACTCTGTTTCCACCATTAGATTACCTGCCTTGTGAGAAAGCATTCTAGCTGGAGGCTTCTCAAGAGAAGAAATCACTGGGCCGAATCTTCTTCTTGCTCTCAACACCATAGTTCAACTGGAGCAAATGAAAAGCAATCCTCACATCCCAGTGAATGTCAGATGCATAGAGAGCATTCCCCACTGCCCCAAAAAAAAAAAAAAAAACACACACAATCTTGGGCTGGAAAGATGATGAATCAGTGACCAAGAGCACTCGCTGCTTTTGCAGGGGACCCAGGTTCAGTTCCAAGCACCAACACTGGGAAGCTGTGACTCTAACTTTAGGGGATGCTGACTTCTCCAGGCACCCACACTCATGGAGACACATAATTTAGAAAACAAACAAACCAAAACTCCCCTCAAACACACACATACCCCAAAACAAAAAAATTACTCTTTTAATTTAATTATAAATTTAATTAAGTATAATAAGTATATATTTAATGAAATATAATCTTGACCCTGATAAATATTTAAAATGCTCTCCTCCCTAAGGAACGGTGGCAATATCTGCTCTTTTTCTAGGCTCCCGACCTCCTTGTTTTTTAAGACATGGATCATGTTGAGAAGTCCAGGAGGGACACCTTCCCTAAGCTTGTGAAACTGGAGCCAACGAAGAATGAATTTCAGGACAGACCATTGCTGTGAGGCCACCTTTATGTTTGCGATTTTCTTCTTGTGTTTCTGTTTAAATGACAGTTGGGAGTCAGGACCCAGCAGCTCAGACCCTTCTCTACCCCTGCTCACAGTGGCCGCTGCCAGAGAGGTCAAAAGAAACTTTAGTCCAGGTGGGGACAGAAACCAGATAGAGGCCACTATTATCTCTGTGACCTGAGTCTCTCAGAGCTGTGAAGAAATATCAGGGGCCATGACAACCACATCTCTGGTGCCCTGACAGAGACCACAGGAGCTGTCAGTCAAGAAGCCACTTCTCAGGCCATTCCTAGAACCATCATCCCCACCACTTGTCATCCCCATCCCCAGCCTCTCAGGGACACTCTGCTCCAGCCATTAACAGCCTGAGGAGACTGTATTTCATCCAAGGAAGCCACTATGGCTGTCACAGTGCTGTTCCAAGCACTGCTGTGTCTGGGATGTTACACTCTAGTTAGGACAATTTCCGTGAGCCAGGGCTCTGACAGTGGCTGTTTAGAACTTTAACCAGACAGGAGTGCCTCCCTCACTGGTGGCACTAGCATGCTTGCCTGACTATGGAAACAGTCCCTCAGCTCATTCTCCTTTTGTGGGCAAGGAAACAGACCCCTAGACATCATAGTGCAAAGCAGGCCTAAATGAAGCCTCTTGTCTTGTGCTCCCTAGCCTACTGTGGTCTTTATTGTGAGCATGGTAAGATGAACTGGTGTCACTAGGGTCAGCTCACTCCCTGAACGCTGAGGTGAGGGAGGAGCTCACAAGTTCTGGCCACTGAACAGGAAAGAAGAGTCTCAGAGTACCTGGTGCTGCCGAGGAGCCACCAGACGCGGAAGTGGCCTAGAGCTGAAAGCCCTGTTACAATAAGCTTGCAGTTCTGACACTGTCTACTGAGCCTTGAGCTTTCAAGCCAGAGCTAAAAGCCTCCGGCTTTGAAAATCTAGAGTTGCAAGCCTCTGGCTCACCAGGCCAGAGGCTAAACTTCTGGCCTTCTAGTCAAAGAGCTGTGAGCCTGTGACCCTCAAAGCTCAGAGCTGCATGCAGGTGCTGAGTAATGGTGACTTCTGTCTAAATAGAGCAGGGTAGACCTCAGGCAATGGTGGCAATGTGGGGGCAGCAAAGAGATTTAAACTGTATACTCGATTGAATGGACAAGCACCCCAGGACAGAGCAGACAGCTGACCCCAGCATCTCTGTGACACACAGGGAGCTCTGCCTTTCCTGCACTCCAACCTTGGACACGACAGTCAGAGGCTCAGTCAGGCCCGTGAGCATTCCTCACCGGGAAAGCTAGGGTCTGTGTCACACCCGAGGCTCCTCTCTGAGGATAAGAGAGCTTGTGGGTGTGTCTGCCATGGTTCTGATGTGGGTTCAGTGTTTTTGAAGGTTTTCAGACAGAATCTAGTTCTTGCTGTAAAGTATCAGGAGGGTGGACTCCAACCATAGCGTTTGAGGGAGCCTTAGGGAGGTGACTAAGATTAGATAAGACCCTGAGCCAAAATAAACCTATTCTTTTTAGAGATGCCATTATGGGAACAGAAAACAGACATTATGCTCCCTGGGCCTGGTTAGGCCCTATTCTGCTCAGAAAGCAGGAAGGATGCATGTTGGCTCTGAACTAGTGTTTGTCCACACTGTCTGAGCCCTGGAGGGCAGAGAGAATGGCTCGTTTAGAGTCACCTTAATGTGCTTTTCCCAGAAGCTTGGTACATAGCTATGGGCACAAAGCAGTCACTCCACAAATACAACAGAGTCAGTGGGGGAAGAGAAGGCTAAGCAACTCTGGGGGAGTCAGGGCCAGAAGGTGGCTTTGTTGACTGGAAGAACAAAGTCAAGAGGAAGAGGCGAGCCTACCATTGTTCAACTCATGAAAGGACAAGCAGCATCTGAGTGTGCCTGGGACAAGTCCAGCCAGGCATGGGTGGCTGATGAAGCAAAAGGAGCCCTCAATAACGTTCAACGTGAAACAAAATCAAGAAAAACTGCAGGCCTTGCATCCCGCGGTCAATCAGAGGAGAGAGCGGAAGAGACAGCATCAAGCAGGAGAAAAGAAGAAGACAGGAAAGAGGTCCTGGAAGCAGGAAGATGAGCTGAGGGAGGGCAAGAGTCTCATAGAGTTTCAGCAACCCAGGAGAGAGAGAGAAAGAGAGAGAGAGAGAGAGAGAGAGAGAGAGAGAGAGAGAGATGTGTGAGTGTATGATTGTGTATGTGTGTATGTCCAGAGACAGTAGGAGAGTGAGTGTGTATGAATGAGTAACTGTGTATGTGAGAGTATAGGTGGGGGAACGTGGGGGGGATGTGGGTGAGTGCATGTATGAGTGCGTGTGAGCCAATGAAATGATGGAAGAGAGGGTTCTAGAGACAGTGGGTGAGTGTGTGTGTGTGTGTGTGTGTGTGTGTGTGAGAGAGAGAGAGACAGAGAGGCAGAGAGACAGAGAGGCAGAGAGACAGAGAGGCAGAGACAGAGAGACAGAGAGGAGAGGAAGAGGTAGAAACAGAGGGCCAGAGAAAGAAACAGAGGAAGAGACACAGAGAGGCAGAGAAAGAGACAGAGGCAGAATCACGGATAGGCAGAGGTAGAGAGACAGAGGCTTAGAGACAGAGGCCGAGGCAGAGAGGCAGAGGCAGAGGCAGACAGGGCAGAGAGGCAGAGAAGCAGAGGCAGAGGCAGAGAGACAGAGAGGCAGAGAGGCAGAGACAGAGAGACAGAGTCAGAGGTAGAGAGAGACGCAGAGGCAGAAGCAGAGAGAGAGAGACAGAGTGGCAGAGAGACATAGGCAGACGCAGAGACAGAGAGGCAGAGAAACAGAGGCAGAGACAGAGAGACAGAGAGGCAGAGAGACAGAGAGAGAGAGAGAGAGAGAGAGCACAGAGAGACAGAGGCAGAGGCAGAGAGGCAGAGACAGAGAGACAGAGACAGAGAGGCAGAGAGACAGAGAGACAGAGACAGAGAGACAGCAGAGACAGAGAGACAGAGAGGCAGAGGCAGAGGCAGAGACAGAGAGGCAGAGAGAGAGAGACAGATGCAGAGAGGCAGAGAGGCAGAGAGACAGAGAGACAGAGAGACAGAGAGGCAGAGAGGCAGAGACAGAGAGACAGAGAGGCAGAGACAGAGACAGACAGAGAAACAGAGAGACAGAGAGGCAGAGAGGCAGAGAGGCAGGGACAGAGGTTTGGGTAGGCTTGTCTGGCAAGGGCACTGATGCTGGGTGGAGGTACTGGGAGGCATGCTGGTGTGTGGGGAGGCCACAGTCCACCTGGAGACAAGAGTGACTATACTGCCCGGAAGAGCGTGAAGAAGTGGCAGCCTCTGAAGACACTCAATGTTAGTTCCCGGACTGGGCTTCCCAGGACCAGTCTATGTAGAGTCGGAGCTGGCCACACACCGAAGCTGGGCCTGAATCAGGGGATTGCTCCTGCTCAGCCTTGAGTTCAGACAGTGTCCGAACCTTGTTCAGCAGAAAGCGGAGTGGACCAGGGACTGGGGCTGCTTCAGCTCCACATCCCTGAATGCCCAATGTACAGATGGGTTATACTGGATGCTAACATGCGTTCTCTGTCTCCTGGCAATACCCACCCTTCCTCAGACCGCCCCTGGGTGTCTTAGGGCAGCAACCAGTGTGCACTGAGCCAGAAAGATCTGTGATGGAGACCCCAGTGAATCCTAACCACGGGAGGCCTCAGCTGTGAGTGCACAGAGAAGATGCTAGGACCACTGTGGTGAGGGTGTAGGAGAAACCACTCAATGGGAGGCAGAGACAGTGAGAGGCCAGGAGCACCGTCTCATGGAACAGCCTCTGCCGGGTTCCCTCGGTCCCACTCCTTCCTGATGGCCAAGTCACAGAGCTTGAGAGTTGCGACATCTCCTGTGGCCTCCTCTCTCCAGATCAGCAGCTTCTGTGGCCTCCGCCACTCACAGCTACAGACAGACCCTCTTCTTGTGGGAGCCAGTGAGGGCTTTGCCCTCCACAGGCCTGGGGACTCCAGCTCAGCACCTCATTCCTGGACATTTACAGTTTCAACAGACCCAGGAATCGGGAACGCATCCGCAAGAGTTTTCACGGGAGCAAATGGACCCTGCCTTGAACCAAACCTTCCTTAGAGGAAAAAGTGTAATTGCAACAAAGTTAAAAAAAAAAGGAAGGCTCTGTGTGTGTGTGTGTGTGTGTGTGTGTGTGTATACATACGTGTCTGTATCTGTGTGTGTCTGCCTGCCTGCCTGTCTGTCTGTCATGTCTGTATTTCTGTGTGTCTGTGTGTTTGTGTGTCCATGTCTCAGTGCATGTGACTGTCAGTATGTCTCTGTGTATATATATACACACACGTGTCTGTATCTGTGTGTGTCTGCCTGCCTGCCTGCCCGTCTGTCTGAATATACATGTCTGTATCTCTCTGTGTATCTGTGTCTGGGTGTAGATACATGTCTCTGTATGTGCATGTGAATATATATCTGTGTGTGTCTGTCTGACTGCCTGTCTGTCTGTCATGTCTGTATTTCTGTGTGTCTGTGTGTTTGTGTGTCTGGATGTGTATACGTGTCTCTGTGCATGTGTTTGACTGTCAGTGTGTGTGTGTGTGTGTGTGTGTGTGTGTGTGTGTGTGTGTGTGTGTGTGTTAGCCCCCATAATTAAGCCTGGTCATTTAGCCTGGTACTGAGAACACATTAATAATCATGGTCCCTTCAGAAACCCCTTCCAGAAGGGATCAAAGGAAACCTCTGAAAAAGTGGCAACATCCTACATTTATATTCCAAAAGTGTCTCCCATGAGTGCAAACATAGGGACAGATTCATGGAGGCGAACAGCTACTGTTGATACTTTATTAAAGCATTCATCCCTAGGCATGCATACTCAGAAAAAAACTAAAACAGGGACATCAAGTTCACGTCTGTACACCCATCTACAACACACTTCACAGCAGCCAAAGACAAAAGCACTCCACCACAGGCTTATCCATAGGCAAATGGGCAAACAAATGTGGCATACCCCACAATGGAATATTACTCAGCCATAAACAGAACCAGCTTTGGTTCAGAAGTGCTACAATACAGATGGCTCTTGAAAATATAATCCAGACACAAACAGGCAACTGCTACAAGGTTTGGTCTGCATGGGAACACCTAGACTACAGGTAAATTCAGAGACAGAACGTCTGATAGTAGATATGAGGTAGGGACAGTGCAGGAGGGGAGCTTATACTGAATAAAGAGCCTTTGTTGGGCATGAAGTGGTTTATAGCGTGGTGTGAAGGTTTAGGGAACTGAAGGTAGCAATGCCTATACAACACTGTATGAAATATCGCTGAATTGTGTGCTTACGAATTGCTAAAAATGATCAATAATGGATTTTTCTATATAGTTTCTGTTATGTTTTGTGAATTTAAAAAGAACTCTTTATACGTGCATGTCAGACCTCAACTCAACTTAAGAAACAGTGATCTTACTCTGCCCTGCTGCCATCCTGAAGCTTTGGAAGCCCTGCCCCAGTGGGAGCTCCCACCCATCCCGAGATCTTTGTTGAGCTGGATAGAAGCCCCTAGGTTGGCACAGCTCTGTGAATTGGGGGCCAGGAATAGACGCTATAAAGCAAGGCTTACCATGCAGCCCAGAGGCGCAGTGCTGCTGAGAAAGACAGTCCCACCTGCTCACAGGGATGCGGCTCTTTGTGTCAGTTGGCTGAGCAGATTGAGTAACGTCCTGGCAATAAGGGGCCAGAGTCCTTCCTGTATATGACTGGGCCAAGAGTGCCACCAGAGCCACTTCAGTGCCACTCCAGTGCCACTCCAGCCTCCGGTCTAGAAAAGGCTCAGAAGGTGTGGTTGTGACCAGAAAGGACAAGTCCTCTCAAATCAAATGAGCGGTCTAATCCACCTGACATCCAGGAGCGGGGACACAGACGGCCCACTCCACCCTTCCTGTCCTTGAGCAGAATAAACAGATGTCCTTGCTGCCAGCTCCCCTCCCTCCACGTACACAGCCACACAGCCTGGGCCAGCCCCCCAGGTAGGTGGGAACATTTTTTATTTATGAGATCCCAAGTTACATGAGCGGGTGTGACCCAGGAAAACTTGTGAACACAGAGAGGTCAGAGCATCCTTTGAGAGCTCCCACCAAATCTTTCCATTCTCCCAGAACCAAAGAAGGCAGGGCTGAGGGAGCTTGGTTTTGAACTTCGGGATTGCCCGGGACACACTTCGTTCGCCTGCCTACTGAGTTCCGAGCTGGTAGGATGAAGATCAGGGGATGTATATTGTGGAAGGAGCACACGTCCTCATGGTGGTCGGTGGCCGTCACTCTCATCTAGGGCACCATCGTCATCGGTGTCACATGAAGCCACAGCACCATCATGGTTGTACCAGGGTAGAGTCTCACACGGCAGTGGCTTTTTCCATCCGGTCACCTCAGACAAGCTATTGCTTTGTCTAAGAATTTACAGCGCTTCATGGAAAATATTTGAGATTCTACAGCTTTTCCACATTTCCAAATTACAAGCCCAGCTTGACGGCCAAGAGTCTCAGGCACGGAATCAAACTTCAGAGTGAAGATGTTGAAGCCAGGGACCTGGGTCTCTTCACTCTGTCCCTGAACTTACAGACCTAGGAGTCTTAGGAACTCTGCGGTGGAGAACGACAAGAAGGTCAGACAGACAGTCATGGGGGACATGATGAAGTCACTGAGTTCTAGTCAGAAAGTGCCTCAGGACAGAAGTGAGGACAGACAATTGGCATAGTGTTTACTAGGACATTATTACTATGACATATATGCGGGACTCTATTGAAACGCTTGCATCTCTGAGTGTCTTTTAACCCTCTATCCCTCTGAAATTAATGACATGGCTGCCCGAGCACAGACCTTTATAAAAGGGAGGCTTTCTAATGCCTCGCTGATAAGATCTAGCCATGCGGACACCCAGTTCATCACGCAAACCCCTGAACATCGGGGATCTTGGCGTCTGAAATGCCTTTGCCTCCATCTCTGCTCAGTAGGGTCTTCTTCATCCTTCAGGCCCAGCAGGAGTGACAGAATCTCCTCTGACTTTTTCCAAGCACGGTTGTCCACTCTACCCTAGGATTCGCTCACTTGGAAGCACAGTACTACACAGGTACCACGGGGAACTGTGAGCAGAGGGCTCATGAGTGAGCAGCAGCTAAGCTCAAGAAGGGAAGGGATCTCCCTTCGTTTGCCTTCTTGTCTCCATCACAGTATCCTGGGTGTAAGGACCAGTCCAGAGGTATAGCAGGGCTCACCGATAAGAGAGTGTGCTCGGGCTGGAGGGATGGCTCAGTGGTTAAGAGCACTGACTGCTCTTCCAGAAGTCCTGAGTTCAATTCCCAGCAACCACATGGTGGCTCACAACCATCTGTAATGGGATCTGATGCCCTCTTCTGGTGTGTCTGAAGACAGCAAGTGTATTCATATAAATAAAAAAATATGAGAGAGAGAGAGCTCATATGTCAGCAAGAGTTAGAGTCCCACAGTTTGGTTCAGAGAGGCACAGGACAAATGTGAGTTGGGTCAAAACTTCCTGGCTAGAATCTGCCTGCTCTACCTTAAGACAACATCAAGGAGTCAGGCTCTGTCATGGGTCCAGAGTCCAGTTATGAAGCTTCAAGTGGGGTTGGGGATTTAACTCAGTGGTAGAGCGCTTGCCAAGCAACCAGAAGGACTTGGGTTCGGTCCCCAAAAAAAAAAAAAAAAGAAAAAAAAATGAAGCTTCAAGTGGGAATCTGGGTTGTTCAGTCTGCAAATGGGCTGTTGGGAAACTATTCACGGGGAAAACATCTTACGGTTGTAGGGACGGTCCTGGAGATTTCGTAGCTGCAGTCACATAGTCTAAATTCACACGGTGCTATCGGGAAAGGAGAAGGTAATCTGAGTATCTAGTGATACTCAAATTCTGCCACTTGCTGCAGACAGATATGCTGTGACTAGAAGCCCCGCCCTCCTGTTGCCATGGTTTCATGGCCTCCACAGACTGTATCCCCTCAAACAGTGAACCAAAAGAAACCCTTCTTCTTAAGTTTCTCCGGTGAGGTATTCAGTCTAATTAATACATATATATATGTATATATATATATATATGAATACTATGTCTCTATATGATTGCATGCATCTGTGTCCAGGTATAGAAAGATTTTGTGGTAGACATAAGCCTTTCTACTTGTTGTGGGGTAACCCCCAGAGAAGACTGTTTGCACGGACGTGGGTGCAAGCCAATAGAAAGTCTTTATTGGGAGCTGGTGACTACGCTGGGTGTTCAAGATCTCAGTGTAGCATTGATCCTTCCCCAGGGTGAGCTTTAAAACACAAAAACCATGCACTGGGTTGACTTCAGTTATCAAGAACAGTTAGTCAGACACAGAACTAGAGAAGCCCAAAGCAAGGTTAGCACGGTTAAAGACTTTCCCAGAACCGTGAACGGATTAGGCCTTCATTTTACTTTTGGCAGGTGGTGCTGTCTGAATGCTGTTTTCCGGCCTGAATGGCACTTCCATCATGGAGTCGGTTGTGCTAAGGTCTGAGGCTACTGTTACACCACTGACATTTCCCACTCTGCACACTTATGCTGCTAGAAACATCTTCCCCATATTCTTTGGGAGATGTTTTTAAATTATTTCACCAAAACAGTGAAATAATTTTTTCCCATGTACAGAGATATCTGGGGTCATTTTCCGTTCTTTTTAATACATTTTTAGACTTGTTAAACTTTTTTATTTTCAAAATTTATTTTTGAAGAATCAGAAAAAGAATAAAAATGTTACCACTTTGGAAATTCTGAGCATTTATATAACCCCAGAAAAAGTTTTATAAGCTCATAGGTAACAAGGCTCCAGACTGCTTTTTAAGCAAACTGAGGGGGAAGTGGAGAAAGAGGTGGAGGCTCCTTAGAGAAGTGAGGGAGATAAACGTGGCCTGGAAATGCCACAACAAATCACACTATTAACCATTTCGCCTTATAAAGCCTGCAGTACGTGTACTCCACATATTAATATACATACGTAGTTTTAACAAACTTTTCTTGTCTGGGCTGACCATGCTCCCTCCAAAGGCCAAAGACCACCTAACTAACAAAAACTCCAATACCAGGTATGAGAAGCCTCCTTTGGAGTTGTTGGGCAGGGCTGTTCGAGGGACTCCTTGAACATACGACCTGTAGCTATTGGGCTTGGCTGCCACCCAGAGGTGTTCTGTTGCTGAGGACGCCATGCCGTTCACAAACGAGACCCAGAAGACCTGAGCTGGAACTGACTGGAACTGACTGGATGTCTCCTCCTTGGTCACTAGTTTTCACAGTACCAGAAGACACAGTCAAGCGTCCAAAGGAGAGAGGCAGCCAACAGTCCCACCCAGCTATCACACCTCTGAGCTATTTCAACAGCCAACGTGTCACCCTAGCTCTACAGGCACAGCAGCGACACACATACCTTGGTCGTAACTATTCTTTAATGAAGCTTAAGGCCTGCTCAACAAGAGGGACTCCATAACAGGTACTGGAAACCTAGCTCATTCCTCGGTTCTAGTGAAATCATAGTTACTGGAGAAGATTCTACAATGACCAATTTACTAAACCAGTGCGACCCTTTACAATAATCTACAAACGTTTATCCTTATACCCACAGGTAAGTGGTTACCCACAGGTAGGGTCCTCACCCTTTATGGTTGTTTGAATGAGACTTTGTAGACACATGCGTTTGAGTGCTTGGGCATAAGAAGGGGCACTGTTAGGAGGTGTCACCTTGTGGAGGAAGTGTGTCACTGTGGGGGCGGGCTTTGAGGTCTCATATATGCTCAAGCCTGGCCAGTGTAACACAGTCCCCTTCAGTAGGGGACTGTGTAGAACTCTCCAGCTCATTCTCCAGCACCATGTCGGCCTGGACTGCCATGTTTCCCACCATGATGATAATGGACTGAACCTCTGAAACCGTAAGCCAGCCCCAGTGAGATAGTTTCCTTTACAAGAGATGTCATTCTCACGTGTCTCTTTACAGCAATGGGAATCCTAAAGAAGACCTCCCTCATCGAGGAAACCTCTCATGCGACACATGGAGACCACTACATAAAACCACAACCAATCAAAGTGCAGAGGTGTGGAGCCCAATCCTTATATGGATACGAAACACCCCTGTACCTAAAACTCAGAGAACATTGCAGAAGAGGGGGCAGGAAGACTGTAAAAGCCGGAGGATCGGGGAGTTTGTTCTGGGTTTCTCCTGGGAATATCAGAAGCTATTCCCACCAGCATGACCACCCAGACAGTCACGTGAGCTGAACAGGGATCATACAGTGAACATGCCAGACTGGAGGGGGGCAAACTCCACGAGGCCTCAACCCTACACAAAGAGCTTCAGGCAACTGAGGAAACTGGAGAGGTGGTCCTCCCCGGGGAAGGGCACACCAACTGGTTGTCAGGTCAGCCCTGAAAGCACACAAGCGACATTATACAGACTCAACAGATTATATTTGGGAATGTTATATTAAATTTAGCAGATTATATTTAGCAGATTTTATTTTGCATACAAAAATAATTACTGAAAAAAAAGAAGCTATGAATTTGAAGAACAGGAAAGGGTATATAGGTATAGAGAGAAGAAAAGGGAGAAAGTTTGTAATTAAATTATAATCTCAATTTTAAATTTTAAAAGAAGTCTAAACAAAGGATGTCAGTGTTTTTTTAATGTAGAAGGCTCCTACCCAGAATTCTAACTTTTCCACAGGACAAAGTGGGCCTAGTATTGGGAAAGACTGTGAAAGGAATCAAAGGATTTTAAACTGACATTTTTAAAAAGGCAAGAAATATAAGCAAAATGATTGTGTAAATTATTAATTATTACTTACTGAGAGTTTATGATTATTGCTCATAAAAAGTATTGTTTACTAAAAACTTTGAGACATGTTTTAGGAATTACAAATAAGAACCAAACAGGTCAGAGAGACCCACACAAGTGTCTGAATTCTGCTCCAGGGATTTCTTAAGAGAAACATGAAATCTAAAATTTTTTGTAAATTACCATAACTTTAAAAAACGGATACCTGATTCAGATACTTTGTCATCTATCTGAAACACAGCCCACAAGCTATATTTATCAATCTGTGGTGTGTGTTCTCATGTGTATCTGTGTGTACATGTGCGTGTGTGTGTATGTATGTGTGTGTGTCCCTGAGAATAAGTGTGTGTGTATGTGGAGGTGTGTGTATATATGTTTGTACATGCCCACATATGTACAGTATGTATGTGCATGTGTTTGTATATGTATGAGTGTCTATGTATATGTGTATGTATGTATGTCCATGTATATGTGTATGAATGTGTGCATGTGTGTGTGCATGTGTATGTGTGCATTTCCATGTATATGTGTATGCATGAGTGTGCATATGCGTGTGCGTGTGTGTGTGTGTGTGTGTGTGTGTGTGTATGTGTGTGTGTGTCCTGACTCAAGAGAGAATTCAGAATTAACTTGTTATTTGACACAGCCATGGGTAGGACATTCCCAGGATGGATGTGGTTCCTAAATTAAGAAGGACTGAGATTGGAGAGACTGTTCTGTGGGTGCTCAGAGCTCAGAACTGCCCATCACACTAGCCTAACAATCTGAGTTTGGATCCCTGGAAGCCAAGCAAAACTGGACACAGCAGCATGCATATGGAATGCCAGTGCCCTGTGGTTAGCGGGGAGGCAGGGACAGAAGCTCGAGGACGAGTTAGCCTGCAATATGAAGTCTAGCAGCAAAGAGGCCCTGCCTCAAAAAAAAGGTGCAGGCATTAGCAGCAATGCCAGAGGCTGTTCCCTAACCTCCACACACTCACATGCATGTGAAAATAGATGTTCTTTTTAACTGTTAAAATCCCATTAACAATACCCTCCCCAAACCTAGAAACAATTCTGACCAAGGAAGTGAAAGACTTTTTCTTTTCTTTTTTTTTTTTTTTTCGGGGCCTTGTGCTTGCTAGGCAAGCGCTCTACCACTGAGCTAAATCCCCAACCCCGAAAAGACTTTTACAATGAAAACAGTAAACCATGAGAAGACACTGAAAGATGGAGAGATCTCCCACACCCACAGACTAGCACAATTAGTATCATTGAACATGGCCATTTTAGCAAAAGCAATCTTCAGACTCAATGCATTTCCCATGAAATCAGCAACAGCATTTTTCAAAGGACTCAAAAAAAAATCCTAAAATTCGTTTGAAAACACATGAGATCCCTATTCGCCAATGCGAAAGAGTAATGCAGGAGTTGTCACCACACCACAGAACCATGGTGATAAGAACAGCATGGCGCTGGCCTCCAAACAGAGATGCAGACCATGGAGAGAGCAGGGCTCCTAGAAATGAACCTGAGTATCCACACACACACATCTCCTTCCCTGCTGAGGGGCCAATAACATACGGTAGCGAAGACAAACTGCTGGGTAAACGGGATTTCCCTCTGCAGACACTCGGAACCAGATCCACACCTCTCATGTTGAGAAAGAGCCAACTTAAAATGGATCTTAGGTCATGGATCTAAGACCTTGAAGTAAGACCTAGGGCTTTAAAAAAACTAATGCATGCACACACACAAGGTAAATATTCCAAGCTGTAGGCACGGGTGACCACTTCTGGAACGGTCCTGGAGCAATCAGGATGTAAGAATTAGCCAGTGGAGTTGCATCAAAGGAACAAACTTGATCAGGACGGAAACAATGAGCAAAGGGAGAAGTCAGCCTACGGGATGGGGGAAAGCTTTGCTAGTTACTCTCCAACGGTGGTTAATAGACCGAATGCATAAAGGACTCAAATCTAAAACACAATGACCAAAGTAATCCAGTCAACAAGTGGGGGAGGCACAAGTAGCCAAGAAACACCACACCACACACACACACACACACACACACACACACACACTAGATCACTCCTAGGTTCATTTCTGATGGATTAATGCAGCACACAGTAGAGACACCTGCATGCTCACGGTTATTATAGCACTACCCACAACACGCAAATGGTCAGATCAGCCTCGCTGCCCATCAACAGATGAATGGGTGAAGATGTGAAATATACACACTGTGGAGTATTACTTAGCCATTAAAAAGAAATTAATGGCTTGGCAGGGAAAGGCCTCTAAGACTGACTACCTGAGTTCAATCCTCGCAATCCATGCGGTGGATGGAGAAAACTGACCCTGAAAGTTGTCCTCTGATCTCCACGTGCACAATGTGGTACACACATGCCTACATACATGCACATGCACACACACATGTACACACATATCACACACATATTTATTTTATTTGTATATCACATATATCCATGCACACACATGTGTGAACATATGGGGGATATCAGTATGAAAGGATAAGAGGGTGGATTAGATCTATTTTTAGACTAGAAAGGAACAAATCTCAATGGGTCCACATTGGTATGGGTTTTTATATCGTGACAGAAATGTAAGATTATATTTGTTACAACATTATATATATATATTATATATAAATTATATATGTACATAAATTATATATGTATGTGTGTATGCATATATATTTTTATATAAATTTCAACTCCTGTGTAAGGTATTGTACTTATGCAACTTTTTTAAAAGTGTAATATAAAGTTCTAGTCCGTAAGAGCTACTATTGCAAACTGTTTAGGGTAATTAAGAAAATGCAAGTTAACAGTTTAACCACCTATAAATAAACCTGTAGTCTTGTTAGGTACTAATTTAGTTAATTACAGAAATAAGCCTTAATTTAGCCTCCTGTGTATGTTTCAAAGTTAATCAGAAAGTAAATATCTAAGAGCAGGCAATGTTTGTCCGTTCGGACATACTTTAGATAGACGGTCCTCAAACACTTCAGCCATCTGCAGAATCTCACATGCAAGATGTTTCAGTGATAAAAGGCTTTTCTGATGGAGACACAGCAGCTCGTGGCAGCATCTTCCTTCCCCTCTGAAGATGACAGTGGGCACTGAAGAACTTTCACCTGGAGTTTACTTCAACTGTGGCAAAGATGACCACTGGGGAAAACCCTGCCATTGCCTCTACGGCTGACAGTCTGCTGCCCAAACTGTGGACACGCACGTCACCAGGAAGTCGGTTAACCAACTTTGCCAAGATAGGGCAGGCCAGTCCTTCAAAGTTCCTGCTTCAGAAAAAAAAAATCTGTCAAACCTCCTGGGCCTGGCGTCTGGAGATGGATGCCCCTGCTACACAGAGGGACCTTGAATGACTGTCCAGATGGCCAACAGTCTCTGTCACGTCTCTAGATTTGGAAGCTGTTGCTCTGCACTTACGATTTACTCAAGTAATAGTTATTCTTCTCAGGTCTCTGAGAGGACGAGACCGTTATAGCCTCACAGTTTTCCTTGTTATCAGATACAAAAATGAAAACTCACAAAAGAGGTGTAAAGTTTATGAAGGCTGAAGGACATCAAAGTTTAGGTCGTGAAGGGTCTAAGAGGATGCCTATGTGAAAGCTTTAATGATGACAGTCAGTGATTTAGGTACAAAACTTTGGACTCACCAAGATAGGTAGTGGAATATTTTCTCCAACTTTGCCAAATCCAAATAGACGGGACATCGTGAGTATAATTCTTACCAGATAGTTCTCAAAGCTGTTCTTATGGTGCATAGTTTTTGATGTTGAGGAAAGGCCATTTATTGGACTAAAATGGGGGAGATGTTGGGGTACACTGTGGGGAGGTATGTCTCTGTATATTCGGTTCTGACCCAGCAGAGAGCTAAACACTGGCAGGATCTTGCGATTGTTATTTCTAGAGCCTATCACCAGTCTCGCACTTTGTAAATATTTGTTCTTCCTTACTCGCCTAAGACTTGTATCTGATTGGCTGTAATAAAGATCTGACGGCCAATAGCTGGGCAGGAAGTGGAGGGCAGATCTTTCGGGTAGAGAGGGATTCTGGGAGAAGAAATGCTGCCTTTCAGAGGGTTAGGGGCTCAGTTCTGCATGGCCCTCCCCCAAAATTCCTGTGTTGAAATCCTCATTTTGAGTCTTCAGCAGGTAGCTGTATTTGGAGGTAGAATCTTTACAGTGACGATAAGGTATGTCAAGTGGACCCTGATCCTACAAGGAGAGAAGAGCGTGGGACACAGAAGGCGAGGCCGACCTCTCCACACCTCACAATGCTGGTCTTCTGAACCACTTTAGAATATTACCGGCTTTAAAAGCTGTAAGTCTAAAAGGAGGCTCCAACACTATTACAGGTGAAAGATGAGGAAGAAGGAGGCTGCAGCAACGATAGTGCCCGTCTTCAGTGTCAATTCTGAGCACGAGCTTTCTCTTTCGGCCTATCCCAGATTCCCTAAAGTAAACGTATGGGCCCTCTCCCCCGCCTCTGTGTGTGTTTAATGTATTTTTTATTTTTGTGTGCACTGATGTTTGGCCAATACGTATGTGCGAAGGTGTCAGATTCCCTGGGACTGGAATCACAATTGTGAGCTGCCACGTGGGTGCTCGGAATTGAACCCAGGTCCTCTGGAGGAGCGGACAGTGCTCTTAACCACTGAGCCATCTGTCAAGCCCAAACATACAGTTTTTGGTTTGTTTTGTTCTGTTCCACAGTGGAGGAGAAACTAACATCTCTGAATTTGAAAGGGGGTTCGAGATTTATGATTTCAGCCATGTAAACTCATCATTCAAATGATTGCTTAGCCATGATTATAAAAATAGCCTGCCGTTGATCTTCCCTTCCTTGGAAAGATGGGACCCATAGCTCCTAGTCCATCCACCTCACAACCCAGCCCTGGGAACTGGCTGGCTCTTCTGTAGATGTCAGTGCAGCGGCAGGAGGAGTTTTGAGTCAGGCTTGCTTCAGAGAACAGGTTTCGGATTCCAGATTCCTTCCCCTGAGAGAACAATGGTTGGTGAGCTCTGGACACCAACATTGACTACAAAAGGAGCGGACTTTGCTGGGATGGCTGTTCCTCTCTGAAGGAATAAACACCTGCAGGCTTGTGCAGGAAGCCAGAGACGAGGAGGGACCCATTAGGTGGGGTGATCACTCTCATACTCAGCAAGTCCCCCGACCCTGAACCTGGTTGGGTGGTCAGGGAGTATTCCCACAGGGGGACCCCTGAGGGACAGGGCCTTCTTCACACATGGATCGAGGAGCTGGTGCTAGTGACTCTGGTCTACACTAGAGGGTGGTCTCCAGTCTAAGAGCCCAGGGCTTTCCTGATGCTCCTATTATCACAAGAGCAGATGTTCTCTGGGGAGGGAGACAGTTAGCTATCCAGTGGAGGGATGGAAATACACCAGCGTGGCCTGTCACCTTGGCCCTGGCCAGAGACAGAAAAAGTGGATTAAAAGAAATCATGAAAGTATATACATACACTTATGTCTATACACATATATATGTAAATATACACATATATAGTATGATGTATGTATGAGTACACTGTCAATCCCATCTTCCAAGTTCAGAATGGAACCATGTTAGGACATGAAGTCTTCAAAGAACGAGCATATTGAAATGAGGCAGTTAGGTCATCCTGATTCAGATCTGAGGTCATTACAAAAGAAAGAAAAGCCTGCTGGCTGACCAGGTGAGAGAAACACATGCTTAGTGTGTGCAGGGCCCAGGGTTTGGTCCCCAGCCCCAAAACTCTTCTAAAAGGAGGAGGAGGAAAGATGCCAGAGTCCCCAGCATGGAAAACAACCTTGGACGAGCCTCTGGAAGGAACCCAGAGAGCCATGGCTACCCAAAGCAAGACCCTGCTGGCGCTTTGACATTGGGCTTTAAGCCTCCAGAAGTGGATGATGTGGAGCATCTGGCTCTTGGCACGAGCTCTGTGGAGGTTTTCTCTGGCTGTTTCAACAAACGGATGGGGACCCTGTCACATAGCCCTAGCAATGCAGAGGCTGGGCTGGACAGAGCCATATGACAAGGCAGTGACAAGGAACCAGATAGACCAGCACACCTAGACAGCAGAGTAAGAGACCCACAAGTCTCTCTGGGAGGCAGCAGTGAGGACCCCTGGACCCTGGAAGCCTCAGCGTGGGGCCATGCAGCAAACATAATACAACCACACCACAGAGAGATCTGGGTGATCGCTGTGTACTGGCCGGCCAATAGCAGACCAAGACACACATAAGAAGCCAGGGGTCTTGGGGCAGCCACAGGGCAGTGGAGCACACTGTGCAGGCACCATGAGTCTCCCACCCAGTCACCATGCTGCAAAAGCAGCCCTGGTGAGGGGAAGGGACGGGCTCTCTGAGGTGAGCATCGCTCCCTTGATTAGCGTTATGGTCCTCATCAAGGGTATGTTTGAAGTCTTCAACTTTACTTTTTTGCCTCTAAGCTTTCTGTGTTCATCTGCAATCAAGCCTGTGTCACTGGAGGCAAGGGAGCATCAGAAATGAGACGTCACGGCAGCTGGGCTAAGCATGATCAAAGCAGTTCTCAAGCCTCAGGCATTATCGAGGAATTCAAACCATCTTGAAAGTGATCCAGGATCCCTGAAGAGGACAAGGACCAGGACCCTCTTCACATCCAGACACTGGTGCGAGTGACTCTGGTCTGCACTGGAGGGTGGTCTCCCATCCAACAGCCCAGGGCCTTCCCGATGTTCCTAATATCAGTAGAGCAGATGTTCTCTGGGGAGGGAGACAGTTAGCTATCCAGTGGAGGGATGGAAATACACCAGCGTGGCCTGTCACCTTGGCCTTGGCTTGAGAATCACACCAGCCGAGCCAGCCACCTGGCCTGTCCGGCCCTCCCACGAGGAAAGACCAAAAATGAGTGTCTTTGTTCTGGTTTGGGATGTGAGAGACGGTGTGCAGGGTTG
Organism: Rattus rattus; assembly: GCF_011064425.1. Taxonomy (NCBI): domain Eukaryota; kingdom Metazoa; phylum Chordata; class Mammalia; order Rodentia; family Muridae; genus Rattus; species Rattus rattus. Next base: position 4,438,368 of record NC_046162.1, read on the forward strand.
GTGAGTTTGTTGACTCTTATAAAAGACATTTATAAATTTATTCTTAGTACAGGAGTGGTTATTGGTGCGGGGTGCAGTCTCCAGACACCTCCACATCAAAACTGGCCGATCTGATGTGTCTATAAATTATTGTCTGGGATTTGCTTAGTTGACAAATGATCCCCCTCCCCCTCCCCCTCCCCTCCCATTCTCCCTCTCCCTCCCTTCCCCCTCCCCTTCTCCTCCCTGTCCCCCTCCCCCTCTCAATAAACTCTAAAATGATTTAATAAACAAGGGGAGGAATTTCCCATGAATGAGTGTGTCTAGGTTGGTCATTTGACAGAACTTTCCAGAAGGAACAAGCAGTCCTTCCCATCTTGTTCATGGAAAACCTACTCTCTTTTCAGAATGAGACAGTTGACAACCTGGCCTCACATGCTCTCCTCCTACATCACTCTTCCTGCTGTGACCGAGGAGGAGGAGCTCATCCAGGCATAAACAGCCTGAGCAGGAGAGTGGCCTTTGTTGCTTCTTCTCTAACCTCGGAATTCTTCTTTTAGAGCCCCCTTCCTCTAGGAAAAAGGTGGGATCATGGTGGTGTCCATTTCATTGGTACACAGCCCCGGGTGGGTGCAGTGGTTCCGGGATGTCATTTTGTGACTTACTGACCTTGGATGTCATCTCACTACCCAAGATGGCTGCTCAAGTCCAGCCATCATATCTACAAGCATCCAGAAAAAAGAGAGGTAGGACAGACGACATGCCCTGTATTGACCACACAGTCAGACAAAGTCGCCTCGCTACATAACAGACTTATTCAGCTATGCACAAACGTCACCTGAAAGGGAGGAGTGGCCGTGGACGTCGGAGAGCCACCAATGGCCTGTGTCAGTGATGGATGACTCGAGCAACTCCCACCCTGCCACACAGGCGCTACTCAGAGCAGTCCTGTTTCCATGCCTCTTTAGTTTCCTTTCTGTCCAGCCCTCTTCCTCTGAGTTAGGATCTAGAGAAGCTGGGCTGACAGGCTGGTCTCTAGTGCGGCAGGAACAGACTGTCCAAGTTCCTGCCCCATAAGGGCTGTGCCCTGCAGCTGAAAATCGCCCAGAGAACTAGGAAGCAAAAAGCTGGAAAGCACATCTGAGTCTTGCTTAGCTCTTCCTCAGGGACCAGCGCGAACACTCCAGCCCTGAGGAGTGCCTGCCCCTACCCCCCAGGCAAGTACCAAACGTAAGGTCAAAGGGTGAGCTGCCCTGTCCAGCTCTAAAGGTGAGGCCCGGGTCTTCCTCCTAATCATGCCAACACTTGCCCTGGCTTCCTGTTAACAACCAGACTACCCATGTGTGCTATCAGTAATGCTGTTTCCCACTCGCAGTGGGGAAACCAAAGCCAGCTGCCGACTGACTAGCCCAAGACTTCAATATGGATAGATCAAGGTTTGAACCCCAGTGGGTTGGTCCTAGAATCAGAGAAGTAGCCATGGCCTTCAGCGCTTTTTGGTATTATCTGGGGAGCATCTCTTTCAGGAGATTCTGACAGGCAGGCCGGAGTGAAAGGGATTAAATGGTTGGGAGGAGGATGGGTCAAGTCAGGAAGCGAACAGCCTTAGTGCAGGCCTTCTCAGAGGCTTTAATTTGCTAAGGTATAGATCTCTGGAGATCAATTCTCAGGTTGGGAAGTCACGTGGAACTGGACTGCCATAGATACGGCACGTGGAGGCCCACTGTGGCTTGTTTTGCTCTAGCGTCCTATAGGCATCTCATTTCACCTTTCTACGGCAACTGTGTGGATCTCTTTACAGACCGCCCTCTTCCAGTGACCCAGTCAGTGTGGGGAGTGGCTTTGAATTGTTTCTGACACTTTGTCTTCAGCAGCTGGAGGCTGGCTGTGTTGGATGAAGCAGGGACTCAGCTGGACCTGGGGATGGAGGGTCCCAGGAGGTCTGTTAACCAAAGCCATGTAATAGAAGCAGGAAACTCTGGGCACCTGTGATCCTTGACAAGGTATGGGGTCCAAGATGAGACTGGGCCACAGGAGCAGGCAGACCCAATGGAGCAAAATGGGTGGCTGGGATATAAAGGCTCAGACAGTCGTGTGTGTTGTCTTGTGAGCAGAAGTCAGTGTCCTCTTCCCACATGAAGGCCATTCGCTGTCATTGTGGCCAGCCACCATGTCCTAGGCCTCTTGACGTTCAGAGCTTGCAAGAAGTGTGCAGAAACCTCTGCTCCTCCAGGTTGGCCCTTAGCCCACAGACCACATGGTTCGTGAAAGCTCAGGCCTCCTCCAACTCGCAGGAAGATCTCATACTCCCAAGTCGTCTGTAGGACCCAACTTGGGAGACATTTGTGGTACTCCATCTATGGAAGCCTCAGAACCTCTTTCCTGCCCTGGCCCATCCTCCACTGATTTCCCTTTGGCATTTCTCCCCCATGTCACCTGCACAGAAAGTTCTCACCTTCAATGTCAACTTAAGACACCATATGCCAAGAAGGAGTGTGAGGGGTAAAGAACTCGGGGCAGCGGGGCCACAGACTCTCCTGCAGCCTGTTCCCTCTCTAACCCTCAAAAGGTCCCCCTGGACTCAGACCACAGCTCATCTTCCCTCCAGGTGGCCCCAAAGCAGGGGATGAACGGCCCCCACAGTGCCCACCATGGGAGTCCTCTCAAAGAAGGAATTAGGCCCTGCCCTGTCTGAGATGACATCGACATAGATGGCGCATGCCACTTGGTCACACAGTTCTTTATGCCCTCTCTGAACCTGGAATCTGGCCACTATGCACAATACCCAGGAGTTGTCCCTTCCTCAAGGTGGCCTTATGTTTGGTGGTTACCAGTTCAATAACCATGCTCCAGTGACCTGGAACTCCTCAGGCGTCTCTCCAGACCTCAAAGGACTCGGCCCATAGCACATGGGCCAGGATGGCACAATGGCTGCTTGCACCCTGCTGCTCTGGCTCGCACACCCAGAACTGCACCCTCCTCTTGCTGCCAGTATATGAGCATCTACTCGGGGTTGGAGGTCAAGGAGGTGCTCTCCCTGCAGAGGCCTGTCCTCTCTGTGGGCCAAGGGCACACAAGGACTGTGAGTCATGTCCACACACTGGGGAGGCATGGATGCTTCTGTCAGCCTGGGAGTCATCTACAAGCCCTTAGAAGGTTGGTGGGATGGCTCCGAGGATAAAGGCGCTTACTGCCAAGCCTGGCAGCCTAAGCTTGATTTCCCATGACCCTCATGGTGGAAGGAAATATCCAACTCCCACAAGCTGTCTTCTAACTGTACACACATTCTTTATCCCCCCCACCCCCCACCTCAAGTTCTCATACCAGGCAGCCAGGGACTATCCAATCAAAGGACAACAGAACAGTCACCTAGCATGGCTGGGTCAACTGCCTGTATGTCTCTTAGGAGGGAGGGGAGCCTGATACACAGCCTAGGCCCAGGCTCCAAGCAAAGTGTGCAGGTTTGAGCCTTCTTCCTCCACCTTACTCTTCCAAGGCCTGCCCTCTCACCCGGAAAGCCATGCTTCTCCCTTCCGTCTGGGACCTGTGTGCTTGAACTCTGCAGTCTTTGCTCATCTGTGCTGCCAGCAGACTTTTACCATTTGATACTTCCAGGTCACAGTCTGGTCCCTGCATGTGTACGGCCCCTAAGCTCAGGGCTCAACGATCCAGGCCCTGCTCAACCATCACGTGTGGTTGCTGCATGGTCTCAGATGCACGCGGCAGATCTCAGCATCCTCACTTAAAAAATGAAGAACTGGAAGCCTGAAGATAACAAGTCATTGCCAAAGGTCAGCAGAAAGTGGGCAGGATGAGAAGCCCTTAGTGAAGGGTTGTTTCCGGTTTGTGGTAGGTAAATGGGCAAAAATGTATCCATTCAAGAGATACTTTTTAAGGCAACAACTCTGCCGGGCATGGAGCCTACCATTGGGAATTCTGTAGTGAATCAGTGACACAGGCTTGAGCCCCCCAACAGGGCTATTGTTTAGTAGACTGGCCCGTTATGAATAACTATGTTCTTCCAGGTCCTGTTGATAGGAGGAGCTAGAAAAGCTAGGGCGGGGCATACCGAGCAGTGTTCAGTTCCCTGCAGTTTTCCATGGTGTATTCTTCATGGCATTCTCTGGTGCCTGCACTCTATTTTCATTCGTTTGTTAACTTATTTCCTGACAGTTTCACACATGTATATAGTGAATTTTGCTCTTTTCCATCTTACTATCCGCATCCCCCCTCTTCCTTCCGCTGTAACCCTTCTTCCCAGCAACACCCCATTCACTTCTGTGCCTTTTGTGCCTGTGACCAACTGAGTTTAATTACACTTCTTGCTTGAGTGTGTGCCTATGTATTGGGGCGTTTACTATAGCATAGGCAACTTGTCAGTGGTTACACTACCAAATAAAATGACAGCCACCAGGGTTGGGGATTTAGCTCAGTGGTAGAGCGCTTGCCTAGCAAACGCAAGGCCCTGGGTTCGGTCCCCAGCTCCGAAAAAAAGAAAAAGAAAAAAAAAATGACAGCCACCATTAACTGTCCCTCAGGGATGGGAGGGGAAAGGAGGAGGCTCAGGAGCCGTCTATCCTCCTGTGATGAAGTATGAACGAGCCCAGTCTTGTGCAGGTAGGCTCAGGTTTGCTCACAGACACAAGAGCCACGTCATGCCTGCAAGATGCCTTTTTTGCAGCAGACCTCCTCGTACCTCCACTTTTCCATTCCTCCCAGCCCCTCTTCCCTGGAGTTCCCTGAGCCCTGGAGGTGGTGATGTAGGTGACGGGGTTTGAATCATACACCTCAGCCTCTGACACTACGGGTCCAGGACTGCTAGTCCTGTATCCATCCTCCTGGGCACCTGCCAGACTCTTCCCCTGTAGCACGCGTCAAAGCCAGGGCTGGTGTCACTGTCCTGGCTTTTCTGCTGTGTGAGTTGACGGACATGCTACTTGACCACACCTCCAGGTCCCCTCTTGCTATACCCAGCTCCACCCCTCCACACAGAGGACCATTGACCACCTGGCCATGAGCTGAGGTGACATTCCCAGGGAGTGTGGTGGCAGCCCTCGGGGAGCTGAGAAGGCGGTTCCTAACAGACTAGCAATTCTCCCTTGGAACAGAAGAAATTCAGTTCCATCAAGGACCTCTACTGTCCCTCTGTGACCAAAACAGCCCACACCCGCTCACTCAACCCTCGGCCAGGCCCAGACATTAATTTTGTTACTGAACAGTGGAACAAACCAAAGTGGTTTTTTTCCAGAAAAAAAAAAAAAGGATCAACTTGACCCAGAGCTGAACCTGTATTTTCTAAAACCGAGGGAAAGGGGCAAGAGTCAGACACAACACGCTCTGCAAGTGAAACCAGTGTTCTCTCAGGGCTGTGTCTAAATCTAAAAATGAAAAAAAAGAGAGAGAGAGAGAGAGACGAGGAAGGTGTGAGGAGAGTGTCTGCCTTCCCATCTCCAGTGTGGGGCTGGAGGGAACACTCTGGAAGCAGTGAGACTGGTGCTTTCTTTTCCAATGCAGTGGGGGTGGAGGTGGGGATGGGGATGGGACAGGGGTGGGGGCGGGGAAAGTTTACTTTAACCCGGTGGATAGATGCATCCAAACTTCTCAGGGCACTCATCTGCTTCGAAGATCTGTGGCTGTCATGTGCCAACAAGCACCAGGCAATGAGAGAGTCTGGGCTCTGGTTGCAGACCGGACACCGAAGTTTGCATGCCAGTCATGAAGAGCAGTGTTGGTTCCCACCTGGGTCATGTGCATGTTACATTCACGAAGTCCAACCCACATGCAAACCAGGAGGCCAGGCTTTGTGCTGGAGGGAGAGGAAGCTGGACCACCAGGCTCTACAATTCCCATTCCAGAGCAGCTTCTCCTCCGCCTCCCCTGAGGGTCCCAGAGCCGGGCATGGAAAGGCCTGCCTGCTGAGGACAGCTATGACACACAGTGGCCACACGTGCCACTCTGGAGCTTGCAGGGAAGTGGGGTGTGGCTAACAGGAAATGACCTATGAAACAGTACCTGAGTTACTACTGCCAGCTCTCCACATAGCCACAGTCCTTCCGGGGCCAGAGACCAATTCACTACCCTTGTTCTAAAGGCTGAAGAATGATCCAAATGATAAGCAGCAGAGAATGGAGAGTCAGCATTGGCTTCCTGTTTTATATGGTTTCTTCCCTTGGGACTCTTCATAAGAAAAATGTATACATCATCTTCAGGGAATTAAAAATTACATATGCAGTTATACTGATGGCAAGGCACAGAGGAAAGGCAGAAATATTTATGGGTTTAACTGCATATAATTGAAAACTTTTGCATGGTTGTGGCGGCGCAGGCCTTTAATCCTAGCACTCAGGAGGCAGAGGCAGATGGATTTCTATGAGTTCGAGGCCAGCATGGCCTACAGAGCGAGTTCCAGGACAGCCAAGGTTACACAAAGAAACTCTGTCTCAGAAAAAAAAAATTAAGCTTGTGTTTAATTTACAAAAAAAATTATGAAATTTACAAAATTATAAAAGTGCAAAATTCACAAAAAGTAAACTTCAGAACGGAAGTGATGGGCTTAGCTGGTAAAGGCACTTTACAGCCGGAGTGGGGTCCCCAGGACCAAAAAGAAGGAGAGAATTGACTTCCACATATATGTCAGAGAATGGGAACACACACACACACACACACATACACACACACACTATATATATGTATATATATATGTATATATATATGTAAATGCACACACACTAGATAATTTAATTTTAAAAATTAAATTATATCAGAAGAGAAACTTATTTGCAGTGCACACAATAGCTTAGAGTTATATGCAAAATTTACTCGGGAAGAGCTGAGGACATAACCCAGCATCATAGTGCTCACCTTGCACACACAGGGCCCTAAGTTTAACTGTCGACAACATCCAAGATAGCCTCTCAGGGGAAGCTGCATTTGGACGAGGAGCACAAGCACAGGGAGCATGGCACACGTCAGACAATGGCACAATAGACAGACATTCACAGAGAAGCTACCAAAGCCAGGCAACACTGCCTGTCATACTGGCAGATATGTTTAAATTTTTATCAGGCTTTTTGATGGGAAGAGAGACGGGGATAAACAGGTGTGTATACTCTTGGTAAGGGGTGAAATATTTGGGGATGACAATATGTTTGAGATAGTACAATCCCTTTTCAGATGTGGATAAATTTGGACACATAATTCCAATTTAAACCACTTCCCTAAGGACATCGTGGCTAAAGATACTCACCTTTAAACGCTCCACTGCACAATATTTGTAAAAGGAAAGAGTTGGAAACAGTGTAGCTACTTGAACAGTGAGGTGCATCACAGAGATGCCAAGGAGACACTGGGGACAATTGGCATGGATGACACAAACCGGCTCGGGCGTAGATACAAGTTCACATTGCCGTTTCACACTCAGTGTTAGCCAGAAGGCTGAGAAGCAATCAGGATTTCAGTTGAGATTCAATTTTTCTTTTCCCCTCTATGGCCTTTGATTTTTTTTTTTCATAACTAAAAAAAAAAAAAAAAAAAAAAGCTCTGCTGAATCGCGCTCAAGAATCACATTTAAGTCATCGGTCAGGAGACAAACAACTTTAAATCGACGAGCTAGGAACCTACCGCACATCCAACAAGACAAGTGGTGGCGATTGTTCCAAGTGACCCTCTAATTAATCTTCTGTGCCTTCCCTGAGACCACAGCCTCTGAGGTCATGCAGATGAGGTCACTGCCTTGTGAAACTGCTGGACCAGAACAACAGCCTACAACCGTAACTCACTCACCCACAGATGAGAGGAAAATTAACTCACTCCCTTATTTTCCTAGGAGAAAACCACACGCTTCAAAGTTCAAGGTGGATGAAGGCCTAATGAAGGCAGAGTCCTGGGGCCTGGCGGTTCCATTCCCCGAGACACTGCTTTGTAATCCCGTGAAGACAGATTTTAAAAAAAACAAACAAACAGATGGTGATGCTTTTTAAAGAACAAGCGCTACTTGCAAGGCGTAAAGCATGGCTGTGTGATACTGGAAACTGTGTTAGTAGGTATGTGAGCGCTCATACCTAGCACATCGTGGGTGCACATGCACCTGGTGCACAGTAGGTGCACAGTAAATGTTAGCTGAATAATGCTGTCAGTAAAATTTGCTACACCTCTGCTACAAGTTCCTTCTTAAGCATGCATCCTTACCACAGTCCCCACAGTCAGGCCAGCATAAAACATTTAGGCCAAAAGGCCAACGCTGATGGGACAGTAAAGGATGAGTAAAATGAGGCCCATGAGGAAAACAGCGTCTGCCTCTAGAGAAGGCTCCCTGCCAGTCCACATCTCCAGAAAGAATGAGGCATTGTGGGCAAATCACCAAGCCTACTTCATGATAGAAAAAAAGTCTCTCTGCACTCTCAAGGTCATTGACAAGTGAGGAAGACCATGTTTGCCTGTGTCTAGACTTCTGCTGCATCTGCTGCAGCCTCGTCCCTGTCCTTACTACCAGAGTTAGAAGTGGGTGTCCCGTGACAATAATCTTGCCGTTTTGTCTAGGGCAGTGGCTCTCAACCTTCCTAATGCTGCAACCCTTTAATAATACAGTTCCTCTGGTGGTGACTCCCCAACCATAAAATTAATTTTGTTGCTACTTTGTAACTAAGTTTGCTACTTATTTGCTGTTATGAATCCTACTGTAAATATGTGATGTGCAAGGTATCTGATGTGTGACCCTCAAAGGGGTCACGACCCACAGGTTGAGGACCACTGCTCTAGGAACACAGTACATGACTTGTGGCAGAAGCTTAAAACTGTAGAATACCAAACCCAATTTACACCAGGGTTTTCCTATCTGTGCCTACCCGTAATAAAGCTTCAGGGACAGATCAGGTACAGAAGGAAATGAATGATAATTCACCGAAGAGACCAGTGATCTTACCATGCATTTGTCTTCCTGTAGTAAGTTGAAAACCTCGCCCATTTTCCCTCAAAGAGAGTATGCTGGGGCTGTGATGTGATGTGTGAATATCTTCGTTGCTGCTCTCGTGCCTTCCAGCCATTATGAGGTCAAATAAAAGCTACTGAAACAGAAGCACCGTCACTCTGAGGCAGTGACTCTGGTAACCACAATGTCGGAGAGCAGACACCATGTTGATGCCAGGCAGTGGGATGGTTCACATCCTGGGCAGGAGCAGTGGCTCAAAAGTTTGTCCTATCCTTCGAAATGGTGTGCAATTCAAAACTTAGAAATTTCTGGAATTTTCTGCTTCTCGTTTCCAAGCAACTCTTAAGCCATAGATAGCTAAAACCCCAAGAAGCCCAACTGTGGCAGAAAGAGAATGTTTTGTGCCTTTCCATGATCCATACAATAGACCCAAGAAGGGTTCTGTATAATCTCTAACTTAATTAATGGGATTCTGTTAAAGAAAAATATTCTTTGCTGGCTTTTAAACAACCTGGACTTTTCTTCTTAGCATTTGTATATTTTCTACCAAATTGCAGAGGGCTGGGATAGCTAGAGCACGGTGCTACATGCCTACAAGTAACGTGCACATAAAGTAGGTTCCAGAAAGCCTTTGGTGGTGGTGGAGACCTAGATGAGCATTGGTCCAATGCTAAGGTACTAAGACATAGGAGCTAGTACATGGTCACAGAATGGTCACAGAATGGTCACAGAATGGTCACAGAATGGCTATGCTGGTACAAGGGAGTTAGTCCCAGGGGTGGGTTGTGGGGTACAAAGATAGGCACAGAGAAAGGCTGTATGGCCAAAGCAAGTAAAAGATGGAGTCCAGAAAGACAAAAGATGCTCGGGGTCTCTTTTCCCCAAACCAGGATGTCGGTATTTAGTGATCAATTGCCAAGCACAAACTGTTTGAAAAGAACTTTACTGAAAGAACGGGATTTGTATGTTCTTTGTCATTTATATACATGATGCTTGCTTTATTGGGCTAGAAGCCTGGCTTGTGCTTTTCATGTGGGGATTTATGTGTCTTCCAAATGACTTTTGTATATATTTGTAAGCACTGGCTGGCCCTTTTTTGCATATGATCCACATGCAAAAGAAAAATGAGTGTCTGCCTTCTGAAAGCAAACATTCCCAGACAGAGGCCATGCAGCCGGGGGAAGAGGTTAGGAGACGGCAGGCTGTGAACCTGATGCCCTCAGACAACACAAAGGAACCCACCTGGATCGCCCCTGAAGAACTAAAGATGGCTATAAGGAGGCAAGTGAGAAGTAGACCCACTGGGAGTTGAAGCCTGGGAATGAAGCACAGTAGGTGTTTCCCTGGACACCTTCCATTCTGCATCCAAGAATTGAAGGCCAGAATGGATAGACCCTCAAGTAGGGATGCCAAGCCAGGATGCCAGGATGCATGGCAGACTACAAGACCTGGCTCATAACTCGACCTCTCACTCTTCCCAGGTCTCTGCACATGGTGGAGATATTAGATTCCTCTGTCTGCCATTAGACTCTCTGAGGCAGGAATGTTTATCTCTGGACATGCAGTCATTAGGGATCAGGGGAGCTTCCCGGCATGCTAACTTTTAAAGTAATCATAAAGTGGTCTTATTATATGTCCCAGGAAAACCATAACCTACTCATGATGCATGGCTCCAGACGGGCACTTGCCAAGGTGCCATCTCACAAGAATCCTTTCAAACATGAGTCTGAGTCATGACGAGGATGGGATGTTGTCGTTTTCAGCACACGGGCAGAACTGAAGGGCATTGTGCTAAGTGAAAGAAGCCAGGTCCAGACAGTCAAGTACCACATGACCTCATACACAGCATCTAGAATAGCTGAGCTCATGGGAGTTAAGAATAGCCTAGTGGTTACGGGAGGCTTGGGGGCAGAGCGGGAAGATTACTCGGTGGGTACTAAGTCACAGTTAGACAGGAGGAATGAGGTCTGGTGTTGTCTTGTGCGGTATAGCATGAGTGCCAACACCAGCAGCACGATATACACTTCACAAATGCTAGAAGAAAGAATCTGAATGTTTTCACCACTAAAAAAAAAAAACAAAAAACAACAAAAAAAAAGGTGAATTTTTGAGGCGGATGACATGCTCGCCTTGATATGATTACACGGTGTATACATAAAATCTTCCACAACCCGTAAAGCTACAGTTTGATGAGTCGATTTTAAAACATTGTTCTCATGAGCCTGGGATGAGGGTGTTTCTCCAGCTCTGGACACGTGTGCCTCTTCCTTATGTCTCCACGTCTGACAATAGTCCAGAGCAGAAGACTCAAGTTCTGCTCTTCCATAAGCAGCAGGGGGGCTGGGCACAGTCGGAGGCCAACAACTCAGTGCCTGACCCACTCAGGTCTTCTGCTTGGGTCCTCAAGGCAGAGGAGGACATGACCAACGCAGCCTCTAGACAGTAACTAAGGCAACCTTTTCTTCATGCCTTCCTTCTCTCTGAAAGAACAACATGTGTGTGCGTGTATACACATATGTACACATACATATATACACATACACATATATACATATATACGCACATACATATATATACACGCATACATATATACACATATACACATATACATATATATACACGCATACATATATACACATATACACATATACATATATATACACACATACATATATACACATACATACACACACAAATACACACACACACACACACACACACACACGAGATTTCAAGGAAACAGCCATGCAGGACATTCAGGCATCAAGTAGAGGCTGGGATAGCCTTGGTTGGCTGCAACAGGTTCCCTGGTACCCTAGCTCCTCTCCTCCCTGCAGAGGGAAAGCCTGGAGCCACACATCATGTGGTTGAGGAACAGACAGGTCATCCGTCCACAAGTCCTCCATCCAGGACAAGGACAGGCCTGTGTCATTGAGAAAGGCTAGCTCGTTAATGAGTCTGAAGTCAGGGTTGCTGAGAGTCCATGTTCAGGGTTGCTCCCCACTGGACCACCTTGGACCAGGCTGGGACAAACCAAATGGTCATCTAGACCCATCTCCAACAGGAATCCTTAGGAGGACTCGTTCTTGGCCTACAGCCTCACACTCAAACTCCCTACCCTCTCATAGAAGGGAGAGCCACGTGGCCTGTGGCCCAGCTTCAGATAGGTGCCTGCTAATACTGGGCCATCTTCTATTGGCTGGGGATAGTGGGCCACCCAAGTGGGAAAGAACATCCAATCAGGGAAAAAAAGGGTGGGGTTTTCCCTGGCCTCTCTGCAAATTCTGACAGTTTTTGCTCCCCCTCCAAGGTTTCTTAGTCTCCAGATCCATGCCAAACCTTAGACTGTGAAGGATCAGGTGAATGTGTGAAAACAGGGGGAAGTATCTTTGAGTTCAGTTTCTCAGTGGGAGGCTGGATGTCATTCTTCTGTAATTATTCTGACCTTCCGCCTGGCCCAGATTACACATACACTAAAGTCCCGTGACTTCCTTTCACAGGTAGGTAGCCTCAGTGGCCATGGCACTCTAACCAGTGGCTTTAATTGCTCAGAAACCCTAAGGATGACAGTATGCTATCCCCAGACCAGAGGGCCAAATGGACAGTTTCTCTATGAAGCATAACTCCTGACATGTTTAGCAGGTAGTGGATCCATGTGATTGACCAACAGGAAGGTTTTGGTTTGGTTTTTAAGTAGCATTTCCCATAAAATTTCGTGAGAAATTTTCATTATATTTTAATTCCTTAGCTGGACAAACCTTTATACCCAATGGCTCATTCTAATGTAGAATCTCATGGAGAGGGAGCTGGAAACTACTGACAAGGTGCAGCCTGCCTCAGGCCAAGCTGATGGAAAAGCTATCAGATGAGAAGGGCACCCTCTAGGTCACATGGTACTTTAAGCCACACCCACCTGTGCAGTGGGGAGGGGGGGCGATGATAAGTCAATTCCTCAGCTGTCTCTTGCTTTCTGTTACTTTAACAAGATGATGTGGGTAGCCAGCTCACAAAGGGGAAGGGTTTTATTTCGGCTTATAGTTTCAGTCCGTGGTTGGGCTGCTGTCATCGCTTCTAGGCCTGTAGTGAAGCGGCAGTCATATAATGTGACATCCGCAGCAGGACAAGCTGTCCATTTCAAGGTAGCTGAGAAGCACAGCGAGGGACAGGAAGGGCCCGGTTCCCAACAGCGCTTCTGAAGGGAGTGAACCAATAGCCTCCCATCAGACCTCATCCCTGGCATCCTCCGCCACACCCTGGTGGCACCATAACCTGGGAAGATACTAACTATAACACCAAGCTTGGCATTCCAACAACAACCTCCGAGGCTAGTGAGGGAGACTGACACGGGGGTTTTCTACATATATAGTAAACTACAATCTGAAGATTCCCTAATCCAAAACCCAAAAAGGCTCACGGATCCAAAACTCTGAGCCCGAACGTGATGCCACATGCGGAAAGTGGTACCCTTGATCTCGGATGTCAGTCAGGCAAAGTCAGGCCCCAAGGTACTGCATAAAGTCACCTCAAGCCACACATGTTAAACAAAAACAGTCTGTGTTTAGACTTGGACCTCACCTCTGAAGGATCTCTTTATGTATTTGTTACTGTACAAAGTCTTTTAAAGTGCCCCAAATCTGAAACACTTCTAGAACCAACTTTGCGTCCTGAAGAATGAATGGAGAGCGGCCCCTTACAGACATGTGTGGTAGCATCCCAGCCCTGTTGCAAGCATCCACCCCAGGCTGACCAAGGCAGAGTCTTCACTCCCTCCTTCTCTAGGGGCTCAGGATCCCTGACCATCTCCCCCCAGGTCCCCAGGTCCCTGCTCTTCCTGGGGTGAGGGGAAGAATGGGAGCAGACATTGGAATCGTCAGCAAGGTTGTGTCCTGAAGGAGACAGATCCACCTCTAGACTTCCACTCGGCCTCCGACATCACCTAAAGGGCGGAGGGTTTTACCTTAGATCTTCATTCTTGTGAACGACCGCAAAGTGTGGTGACACCCGGCCCACATGCCAGCATGGCGACTCCAAGCTAAGGTTGAATGGATGCTGCCCCCCTCCCTCCCACACTAGAAGGCACACGTGCTTGTGCTGTGTGACATTGATAGCTGCCATGATGACCTTTAACTAGCTAGGATCCTGGGTGTTGGCAGTGACAACTGGACTCGGGGAAGCTGTCTTCCTTTGGTCTCATCTACATTTGCTCTTGTGGTCCAGTTGGAGACTGGGATTTGTCAAGGATACCCCGGTTCTCTTGGTATGGTCTGTTTTTGTCCAGATGGCTAGCCAAGGCTATTGTCCAAAGTGCTCTCCCATCAGTAGGAGGGGGGAAAGTCCCAGAAGGCAAGCACTCTCTGTCCTCTGCTACATAACTCTTTATACTCCTGTTGGTTAAGGCTAGACCCAAAACCAGTTCAGTTCCAGAGTTAAGGAAGTGGAATGGTGCCCTCTCTGACCACAGCATCTACTAGTAGAGACTAAGTCCAGACATCCCCGCTCCCCTATGGGATGGCATGGGGTGGCATGGGATGGCAGAGGAGATCATATCACATGGGACCAGGGCAAGCTCCACCAGCACCAGCTTCAATTCCCGTCAAGATGCAGTCCTATCTTTCCCATCACTCCAAGAATCATCTGACTTTCATTGCTAAGTTGACAAATTATGTATGAAGTTGGGCTCTTCAAAAACTACACCATAACTCGTCTGCTAAAACTCCCACAGCAGTGAGGGCACCTTCTCTGAGGCACAATGTCCAACTTAGGGTGATTCAGTTGAAGATATTTCAACTCCATAGTGCTGTATCAATGACACCGGCTCAATAACGGTGCTTAGAATGTTGAACTTTGACCTTTTTCTTGGGCTAGTGACACACGGCATGACATGCCTTGATGCTGGGCAGCAGCCACAAGCCACAGCTCCCAGTCAGCTGCGTATCACTGAGAGACAACCAAGATCTCCCCTCCAAGTGAGCTGCGACACCCAGCTGAGGTCTTCAAGAGGCTGCACACAGGCAGGGCACATTGGACTTGATGTGTTTCAGCAGTCATACTATATATTCAACTGTGGGGGTGCCGAAATAAGGCTCTGCCTTAAGTCAAGGTGGATCTGTCTTCTTGACAAAAACAAGAGATCTGATCAATTTAAAGGGAGCTTCTAAGTTACTAGAAATAATCAGGAACTAATTTTAAAAATTAAAATGCAGTTTCTTAAACTGTCACGAACAGTTGGATCTTCAGAATGTGGGACGTTGTATAATTGATTGCCCCGATCTCTTATCATAAGCTTTTAAAAAGAAGGATCTATGGCTAGACTGCTCTAGAATAAGAGAGGTTAGCAAGATAAATGAGGTAAATGCAGTTGGGGAAGACACAACTGAATTCTAATCCCTGAAAAATGCAAACCTCAGCCACTTTCACAGCATCTACACGGCACCAGGCAGACGAAAGCAGCTAAAGGGGGTCTAGAGTGCACGGGAGGACATTAGAGCTTATAAGTGAACACTACACCATTTCATACAAGGGACTTGAGCATTTGCAGATTTTGCTGTCTGTAGGGAGCGCCGGAACCATAATCCTGGGACAGCAACGGACAGCAATACTTGGCTCTTCTGTACTGCCAGGCTGGGACCCACAAGTCCTGCTGCAAATTTTTCCAAAGCGGGATGTTGTGGGGGAGTGCCAGGCTGGAGGGTCAAACACTTGCTGCTTCTTGCTTCTTCCTGTCCCCGCTCTGTCCCCAGCAGTAACCCTTCCTCCCTAGTGGCTGTAGCTCTAGGGGCAACAGCTGTATCCAGCTGCTGAGTCCCGGCCTCATCCCTGGCTGCAAGGCCACACTTAGAGCAACTCAAACCCCATCCTCAAATACCCAGTTTTGCCTACTCCAGCCTCGTTCCCTTTTCTTTCAGTCCTTGAGATAAATGCTGTTTCTTAATAATCACTTTCTTGTTGGTTTACCTAGGGGTCCCTTTGACTCCACCAATTATCTGGATAACAGTCTTATACCTACTTAGCAGGCCATAGCAGTAGTCCACACACATGGTATGTAGCTTCAGTTATAAATCAGTCAAAAATACTAATATTTGTCTCGAGAGAGAGATACTGCCTAGTCTCACAAATATCATTAGAGCATATTGTAAAAATTGTCCTATTTTATTATTAGTGATCACTATTAATCTCTTACTGGGCCGAATTTGTAAAGTTAACCTTACCATAGTCGTGTATATATAGAAACAAGGACAGTCCATGCCAGGCTCAGTTCTGTCTACAGTTTCTGGTACCGACTAGGGACACTAGAAGTGTGCTCCTTCAAGATAAGGGACACCATGGTGTAGTAAATTCATTCCATCTAAACAACATGCAGAGTTTCTGCCTTCAAAACATATAATGACATATGGTGTTTTTAAAGGTTTGGTCAAAAGAAAAAATAGAGATATGTAAGTATCTGTGTACACACACACACACACACACACACACACACACACACACACACACCCCTACACAAAGGAAATAGGATAAAATGTTGAATTAAATGCAATAGGTGACCCAGTACTGAATTACTGGATTGTGCTTACGACTTTTCTATAAATTGAAATGTTCTCGTGCTAAAATGTTGAAAAGAAAGAAAATCATACCCTGCTTGGGGTGGTGTGGGTGACAAAACAGATTCCAGCTCATCATTTTCCTAAGTTTACCCGCTGCTGCCTGGAAGTCCCCTCCCCCAGCCGAAGGCTCAGGTGGATGTGAGGAGCAAAGCAGGACCTGTGTGGACAGCTGGCCTCAAGTCAACCACTAGAGTCCCTGACCCTGCCAGAATCCAGCCTGGAAGGCTACAGAAATAGTCCTCAAATCCTCACCTCTGTCTGAGAGGAAGAGACCATCTCAAGATGTCCCCAAATGCAGAAAATCCCACTTCTGGCTGTCCAGGCAATTCTGTTTTTCTGACTTCAATCACTTATCCTCTTTGGGTGTTCCTTCTACAGAAGCCCCTTCGCTGTGAGCAGACACCTCGCCTGCATCTCAGAGGAGAGCTCTGTGTGCCTCTCTTACAGGACACCGGCCACCTCCCTGCCCTGCCCTGATTGCTGTCTTTATTCCCCTCCGTGCCTCTGACTGTGGTGCTACATTTGGTTTTGATAGCAATATCCTGTGTTTGATGGGTTTCCATCTGTGGCCGTGTGTGCTCTGTGTTCTTTCCTGTGCTGGTTAGAGTTTTTGGTGAGCTGAGTTAGTATGTTGATATGGCGTTTTCAAGAAAAGCATTTAGGCCAAGCATGATGGTACAGGCTTATAAGCCCAGCTCTTGGTTATGGAAGAATCCAGGCTGGAGGCTAGGGAGACATTGTCTCAAATAAGAATGAATCTGGGCGTGGTGGTGCACACTTTAATCCCAGCACCAGGAAGGCAGAAGCAGGTGGATCTTTGTGAGATCAAGGCCAGTCTATATAATGAGACGCTGTCTCAAGACAATAAAATAATAACATAAAATGTTTTACTTCAGCTCTGATAAAATTTAATTGACAAGAACTGTTAGTGCGAACTCTGACTGGACCCTTCAGGAGAAGCCAGGGAACAGTCCTATCTCTGAAGGTCTCTTACAAAGGCTACATAGGGGAAGAGTACCCCAAGACAAGCAACAGACCCACCCAGGAGAGGGGCATGAGGTGGAGAGCTACGGCCTGCGGCTTGCTCTGTTCCCTCACACATGAACCACATTTCTCATTTGACCAGCGTTCCAAATGCCTTCTGCCCCAGAGAGGGCCAACTGCACAGCTACATGCTGGCCTGCCCCGGTGAAGACACATGGCTGTTTGCACTGCTTACACTGTGTAAAAGCAAAACCTCTCAGAAGTGTAAGAAGATGCCCTCCTACCCCATTCGTCAGTCACAGAACTAGACAGCAGTATCAAGTAAACGTTTGAATACGTACCTCATGGTCAAGATACTCCACATTCAGTCAGCTACAGATGCCCAGGAAGTGTATGCTGGAGTGGTCGCTGAAACATTCTTGGAAAACGGTGACAACATCCATCGTTATAGCCATAGGTACAGTCATTCTGCTAAATGCCCAGAAGATTAATAGTTAAAAAGGATGAGGTAGAAAGATCCAGAGACCAAACTGCAACGCACATGCTAGCAGATGGACGAGTTCTGCAATACTAAAGAAAACTAGAGCGCCTTAGAGGAATGGCTGACTT
The DNA here is from genome assembly GCF_011064425.1 of Rattus rattus. Taxonomy (NCBI): domain Eukaryota; kingdom Metazoa; phylum Chordata; class Mammalia; order Rodentia; family Muridae; genus Rattus; species Rattus rattus. Next base: position 4,456,467 of record NC_046162.1, read on the forward strand.
CGGGGCTGGGAGAGGAAAGGACGAGATAAGACAGGAACATGTTGTGAAGCCAGAAGTAAAGAAAGACTCAAAACCATGGGAATGTCACGGGGATGGGGGAAGGAGCTCCTGTTGGCCAAATATAGAGCACAGAGAACCAAAATAAACAAGGGGAGTATGCCATCCCTCCCACATGAGCCCCACATCTGTAGATGCAACGGGGCCTTAGCATTTCTAGGTTACTGGGCGTTATACGTGATCGAGAGATGTCTAAAGTATAGGACAGGCATGGAGGAGACACAGATCACGCTGTGTTAGAAGGAGCTGATATCGCAGGGGCTCCTGGAGTCACCTCTCCACAGACACCAAAAAAATAACTAAAGTTATAGTCCATTTATGTTCTAGCACCTATGGGTCCATAGCAAATCAACAAACAAATACACAGAGGAGTAAACAGAACTCTTGCTCACAGCACAGCGTCAAGACCACTGGCACTCTTGGAAGAACTGCTATTGATGGAAAATCATTACTCTGCAATGACTGTCAAAATGCTTTGCCTAAACAAGATTCATCTCCAGACGCCAAGCATGAGAAAAGGGTGCAATGGCCCAGGCACGTGAAGCAGGCACTTCCACATGGACTAACCCTGGAACTTGCCTGACACCCAGAAATGAACAAAGACAGATTATGTGACCGGGGCGGCCAACTGTCTGGTGCCAGCTGCAGAGGTTAAGCGGTTACTGAGCAAGGCAATGTGGGTGAACATTGCAGAACAAGTCTGCTTCTGCTCCTGACCTGGCTCCCGGAGTCTGTCTCATTGATTTCATGCCTTCTTACTCCCTACCCCTAAGGTCTCGTGGAGATGAGGGCTAGGGCAACATTGATGCTGCAGATGCTACTGTCCCACCTCCCCCACACTTACAGCCTCCTTTAGTTGGGCTCCCTCAACCACCTGCCGCACAGCTGCCTTCCTCGGCCCATAGGGCCCAACCTGAGGCTTATCCTGTCAACCTCAGCCCTTATGCAGCCAATTGTTCTTGGGTCCATATGCCCCTGGCTGACCTTGCTTTAATTAGAAAGGCAGTCAATGAATCGGGGCCTGATTTCCCTACTTTGAACAGGTCTTAAGACAGTGGGCCATGTAGGGGATAGGTCTGATGCTGAGGTCCAATTGGTTCTTGATCTATCAATAAAGATGCTAGTGGCCAATGAGCTGGGTGAAATAGGCAGGACTTCCAGGACCCCAAAGGCAAGTTGGCAGATGCGGAGAAGAAGAAAGGAGTTTTTTGCCGTGCTTAGGAGGAGAAAAGCCAACCAGTCATGTAAGATCTTGGGTGGAGTGGCCATAGGCGCTTCTCTGGGTGGGAGGTTGGAGTGTTGAGTTGGGACTGAAGGCAGCTGAGTAACTGAAGTTGAGAATAGATTTAGGATGCTGAACTGGGAGTATTGGGAAGGGCACGTTACCCACGGTAGATTAGAAGCACCCAGCAGTTGAGATAAGTAACGTGTGTGTGTGTGTGTGTGTGTGTGTGTGTGTGTGTGTGTGTGTGTGTGTGTGTGTGAGATATCTGTGGATCCAATATTTTCTGGGCAGGGACTGGTAGTGCATCCTGTTCCCAGAGCTTATAGCAGGGTAGCAACAGATGGTGTGCAATGTAGAAAGTGAGAATCCACTATTAATTTAGGAATTCTTGGATGGATTACATACACACACACACACACACACACACACACACACACACACACACAGTGATATAACTCTAGGAAGAGGGGAGAATCAATATCTCAGTGAACAGAGTGGAATGAGGCACATGGCTCCAGTGCTGCAAAACGGAAAAAAAAGGAACACAGGGAGAGCCTCAGCTCAGAGACACCGGGAGCTCCTGCTATGCAAAGAGACAGGTTGGCTGCTCTAAGGCAGTGTCGGATGTCTACTTCATACAGCAATAATCAAAGAATAGATTTTTTAAATTTGATCTAATTTTTTTAAGGATAGAATGGAATACAGATTTTGCCTGAGCCACGTGGAGATTTCTTCCTGCAGTTTGGAACTGATACAAAGAGCTAAATATGAGAGTCAGGGAGACAGATGGTAGATGCAGCCTGTTTCCTACAAACAAATAATCAAAGAATAGGGATAAAGTTTTAGTTAATTGTTTTTAAGGTAGAAGGAAATACAGATTTTGCCCGAGCCACATGGGGTTTTCTTCCTGAAGTAAGGTAGAAGGGAGTATAATGGTAGTTGTTTAAATGTATTAAGTATACAGAGATATTAAGCTCCACAGAAGGGAGAAGTTAGGAGACTGAATGAAAAAATGCTTTAGAGAAGATCTTAAAAAGTCTTGAGGGATAGTTTCTCGGGATCTTTGAACATGGTCTACTCAAGGGATTTCTTTGCCTGATACAACATAGACAGAGCGTGGAAATAGGCTTATACAGTAAGTAGACAGAGATATTAATTAATATAGGCCTTGATCTCATGAAAGTCGGGGCAAGAGACAGCAGAAGCACTGTCTCGTTGGCTAATATTTTGTTTGGATTGCTTTATTCGGTTTGAGTTGTCTTATTTATCAAAATGAGTGTGGTTTAAAGTTTGGTTGTTATACTAAAATTCCTCTGGGAGAGAGGTCGAGATAAATGTTTAATAATTTCTGAATACTAGACCAAGGACTTGTTATTTTGGAAGAGAGGCTCTGTGTTTGTGTTGACAGGAAAGGAGAAGAGGCTCTGGACCCCTTCCAGGGCCACATGGATCAGCTAGGACAGGGGAGACCCCCCTGAAGAACTAGAAAAATTCAAAAGAATCAAACAGGACAGGTAAAGGTTCTTTGTGCCATCCTTCACGAGGCATGAAGATATACTACAATTGGTTATTAATAAAAGTAACTCATAAAACAACAGTTGTCTTTCACTGTCTCAAACAAGGAAGAGAATTTAATCCTTAGCTGATCTGTGTACCCTGCACAATCCATATGAATACCTTAATCGTACTGAAATGTTGGTTGTGAGATTCATATACTACAGAATGTACAGCCTTGGTGAGGTTCATCCTCAGAGATGCTGAACTGACCTGCTTGGCCCCCTGCTTCCAGTTGCTGCCCAAAACAGCTTCGTGGATTGCACTGATTCCAGGTCATCTCGCCTCATCCAACCTTTCATACAGATTCGGTCAGAACGTCAGTCAAGCTCTGAACCTTCCAAATACGCAGAGACTGGATAAGAGATGCTAAAGATAGCTTCCTTAAGTCTACCCGAACTTACAAACTTTCCTACCCCTCCCCACCCATTTAAATAATTTTTCATCACCTGTATTCAGCAGGAAGACGTTGTGGAGAGTTGTCATCCTGATTCCATTTATGGGTATTTTACAAATTATAGATAGGTTATCATTTTAAGGGATAATTTGGGAATGGTCATAATTTTGAACATGTGGGAAATAGGTGGGATGGATTACTAAATTTTATCCTTGAACAAAATATTGGGTAGCCATAATCTTAATTGGTAGAAATCTTTATAATTGATAAAAATTGAAGTCATAATTTCTTACATTCGAAGGGAATTTATATTGATACAGCTTTAAGGTTTTCATTGGTGTGAATTTCTTATATTGATACAAAATTAATTTTGTTACTCTTAGTATTGTTACGCTTACATAGTTATTGTGTCTATGTAACTCATTTAAGAATTATAAGGCTTAGACCCAGTCCTTCTAATTGCTGCTTTAAAAACTGTTTTAAGATGATTAAGCAACACAAGTTAAGGGCCAGATAGCAAACTCATGGTTATGTTAGATTCTGATTTAATTATAATACAGTACCTTCAATTTACACAAATAGAAATGGCTAAGAGTAGCTAATGTTTAACAGTTCAAGATACTTTAGTCTTCAAAACATCAGAAATCCACAGACTGTGACATTTAATGTTATTTCATTATTAAGTATCATTTGACAATGAGACATGTCTGCTCCAGATCATTTTCCCATTCTTCTTCAAAGAAAAAATGAGCATCTTTACCGCCGGGTGAGATTACTTGTCATGGCAAGGTAGCCATGAGGCAGAAATTGCCTATTTTATCTGCAGACAAAATACTGTCCTGGAAAAGGGCACACTATGCAGAACAGTCCACTGATATCTCTGCCAAGACAGGGTAAACAGTCCTTAATAATCGTGCTTTGCAAAGGTCTGTCAGATGATCCTGGGCTAAAAGGCTAAAGACTGATGCTCCAATGTTATAAGAATTAGGGGGCTGTCCAGGTAGTCAGTTGTCTCTGCAACTGTTTAAGTTTGAGAAGCTGTGTTTGGTGCTTCCTATATACCCAGGTAATGTTTAAGTCATTCTCGGAGTTCTGACAGGGTTAAAGATTAGTTATGGTCTCATAATCAAAATCAAGTTGTTTAACATTGAAAGAGAGGTTACAGAGTGGAAGACATGGTTTTCAGATGGCATTACAGGCTATAAAGTAAACGTAATCCAGGGATAGAATCATAATTCTTTAAGTTAGAAATAATGGTAGAGTACTTTATCTAATTGACAAATATGGATGTTAATTATATATCATACTGTATAATTTACATGATTTTTACTCATTTCCATGCCATCACTCTGATGTCTAGAGATGACCTGCAACCCCTAGAACTGGTCAAACATAAATTTGGCATCACTGTGATCATCATTGCCACCATCCTGGCGGCTGTAGTGGGTGCAACTATATTAGCAGTGGCCTTGACACAAACCTCAACAACAGCAGAAACGCTGGATGGAGTAGTGTCCTACACTACTGATGCCCTCTAAGCACAGAAGATGCTTAATCAACATCCTTACTGGGTCATCCATATTTTACAACAACAGGTTGACCTGATGTCAGAAAAGCTTGAGATGGACATGTCTCTTCCTGCGTGTGACCCTAGGTTTAGGTCTTTCTGCCTGACCCCTTACCAGGTTTGTAATTCCACCTCAGAGAGGCTGAAGTTGGCCCATTACATTAAGGTGACATGGTCCACCAAGTTCCTCAATTATTCTATAATGCTCAAAGAACAAATACATAAGTTAAATGTCACCGCACCTCCGGTTATGTCCTTTGAAGTGAGCTTAAGTATGGGACAACCTTAAAAGGCTCTTTGACTCCTCTTGGATAGTCACTTATACAAAGTTAGGGGTGTTCTATTGTTAGTAATCATTCTCTTTAAGAGTCTCATGCAGCATGTCTCGCCAGCACTCCATTAATAAGACTATGCTCCAAGTGCTGCCCTCCTCCCAAGGTTGTACAGGTCAGGTTCTCAGAGATAAGAAAGAAGAACAACCTACTCCACTGGGTACACTCTCCAGAGCTGTACACTGACACTCCAGAGCTGGTAGTCAATGATGGATAAGACCCCAATAGCTGGGGCAACCTAAGACATGGTTCCTTATGTTGGTCACCCCTGAGGTGGGGTCAACAGGGCAAGAGCACAGAACTCTGGCTCCCACTGAGGTGCCAACTTCTAAATGAGAAAGAGTAGATGTGCGGAGGAGTGAGTCAGCATGTTCTGACTAGTGCTCCCACCCCCAGTGGCCCATGCATATGCAACAGGCGGTTCCACATTCAACCACCCCAGAACCTGCTTGACACCGGTGATGGACAAAGATAGTGCATCTGAGGCAGTCAGTAAGCCAATCAGCTGGTGCCACCTTCATGGGAAAAGCAGTTACAGACAAAGGAAATGTGAATCAAGTATATAAAGGCATTCCCACTACAACAATAAACAAGTCTGCTTCTGCTCCTCACCTGGCTCCCAGAGTCTGTGTCATTGATTCTTACCCTGTACCCCCAAGGACCATCTCGGGGGGCTGAGGAATAGGACAACAGAGCTAGATATTTGCATAATGTCTGATGTCTTCCAACAGTGTGGGTCTTGTCCTCAAAAGAAGAATCATGTCTTAATAGGTGTTGGCAAATCAGACAACACCTATCATGACCTTTAACAAAATCAACATTAGCATTGCCATTGAGAAGCAGGTACTACAAGAGCACCTACTAATGGTGCAGACATGGTGCTTGCCTATAAAGTATTCTGTAGAGGACTCATTGACTATACAGTACTCTGGAGTAATGTGCACCTCAACTTTAGATATTTTATGCATATGATTTTATATGCATTTGTGGTTTTCCTGCATGTATGTGTGTATGAGGGTGTCAGATCCCTTAGAACTGGGGTTAAAGACAATTGTTATCTGCCATGTGGGAATTGAAACCAGTATGTCTCTCTCTCTCTGTCTCTCTCTCTGTCTCTCTCTCTGTCTCTCTCTCTCTGTCTCTGTCTCTCTCTCTCTCTGTGTGTGTGTGTATGTGTGTGTGTGTGTATGTGTGTGTGTGTGTGTAGGTATGTATGTATGTATGTGCACCATTTGAATGACTAGTGCCAACTGAAGTCAAAGGAGGGCATTGGATCTTCTGGATCTGGAGTTACAGTTGTGAGCCAGCATATGAGAGCTGAGGACTGAACTCAGTTCCTCTGCAAGAGCAGCAGGTTTTCATAACTGCTGAGCCATTTCTCCAGTCCCAGAATATCTTGACTTTAATCAATAATCAATCATGAGAAAACCCAGTACAAAAGACTGTGATTTCATGGGCTGGAGACATGGCTTGGTGGTTAACAGCACTGGTTGTTTTTCCAGAGGACCTGGATTCAATTCCCAGCATCCATATGGCAGCTGACAACTGTTCGTAACCCAATTCTACAGGATCTGAAACCCTCACACAGACACACATGCAGGCAAAATACCAATGCACATAAAATAAATCATTAAAAAAAATAAAGGCTCCGATTTCATTAAGCCTTTAAATTTTCCAGTGTCATAAACTATGACGACATATTAATAGGTGTAAGAGATCTGACAGATAAAGACAATGGATCCCAGATTTCGGAAAAGTGCTGTGAAAGACACTGCTCTGAGTAGTTGACTAATTAATAGTAGACTGAGCTATAAATAGCAGATTAGCCAGATGTGGTGATTTGCAACTACAATCCCAGTTGAGAAGCTGAGGTGGGGGATCACTATGAATCTGAGGTCAACTAGGGCTACACAGTAAGTTTTAGGCCAACCAAAGCTTTATATTTTAACCTTGTAAAAATGTAGACAGATAATAGGTTAGCAAACAAGAATGTATCAAAACTAAGCTGGGAATTATTAACTTCTATGGCTGGTCTAGAGACTATTCAAGTACTTGAGGGTAAAGGGATTTATTTCCTTGTTTTTCAAAAAATTTTAAAAAAATCTTAATTTTTATATTCACCAATTGTGTGTGTGTGTGTGTGTGTGTGTGTGTGTGTGTTCAATAGCAAATGGGGTAAAATAGTAATTCTGGGGAAAGGAACTTATTCCAATTTGTTATCTGTTGATGTGATAAATACAACTACCAAAAGCAACTTGGGGGTAAAATAGACTTATTTCAGCTTACAGTTCCAGGTCACAGATTATCATTGAGAGAAGTAATGGCAGAGAGCCAAGCAGGAGCAGAAACAGAAACTACAGGGAAACTCTACCTACTGGCTAACCTCACTGGCTATGTTCAGCTCGCTTTTTTTACAGCCCAGGAACACATAGGGATAGCACTGCCCACAGTAGGCTAGACCCTCCCACACCAATTAACAAACAATTAAAACAGTGCCCCACACAATCACAGGCACAGGCCACTCTGACCTTGGCAAGTTTACAGTTAAAAGTTTCCTCTTCCTAAGCCACTTTAGGTTGTGTCAAGCTGGCAATAAAACTAAACAGGAAAGCTGTTTGCACATCTTTTAACTCTTTGTTGTTTTTGCAATGTTTCTGCTTCAAAGTAAGTTGTTTCATGATGGGAAAATTGGAGACAAAAATGAATACTGTAAACAGGGCAGCAGTGGCTCATGCCTTTAATTCCAGCACTCCACAGTCCCGGAGCCAGCCAGTCAGTCAACTCGAAATCCACTACTGGGGGAGCGAGGATGATTACAGGAAAGGCAGAAGGAAGAGACAGATATGGCGGGGCTGCAGGTCAATATCATGCCAGCAGCAAATGTATTTTCTCAGTGTCTTTTAAAGGCAAGCAACAGAAAGCATAACCAATTCCAGTAAGATAAGCGATGACCACAAATGCTTATGTGGCAAATTTATGGTTCACAGTATCTGTGTTTGACTATGGACAGTCTCTCAAGAACGTATGCATAAGCAGAGGAACTTGGCAGGATATAATGCATGTCTTAACTAAAAACGAAGACAGATGTCGGCGGACTCATTAATGATTAATCACAAGCAAGAAGTCAGCCAAGTTAACTCTGGATGTGCTCCCAACATGTCCCCCTTTTTTATCTATATGAGCCAAAGATGTCTCAGCTATTGGCGCAGAAAGACTGTGCCTGTCTTAGGCGTCTGTTCAAGAAGTGTGGACCTTACCCGTCATTGGTACACGAATCTTAGCATCCAGGCCCTGTCTTAGGTTGATCCACCTCTAAGAGAATCTTACTCATTTTTTTTTTTATCTGTAAGACCTGCACACCTTGTTGGGCAGAGCAGAAAGTTGTGCCTGTCTTAGGTTGAGAAGGTTTTCAAGACGATCTTACCTGTCACTGACTACCAACTTCTGCCAGGGAAGACACTGGAGCCTAAATTTATGTAACTTTGCTTTGACATCTGTAAAAGCTCTGATGATTCCTCTCAAAAGTACAGATGATAGACACACCATACAAAGGATCACAAAGCCAAGTCATACTGTGCCCAATGAGAGAGATGTAAATGAGGACCATGAAGGCAAAATGGCCTGAAACGTTTTTAGCGTATCACCTGCAATGCCAGCAGCATCAAAAGACATAGGCTTTGCATTTCTCAAATTCACAACCTCCTTATGTAGGTTAATAAACCTAGATAAGTATTAGTATTATGCCAAACACGTTGAAGGTTCCTTTTCATTCTGGTCCAATCAGGCTGACTCTCATTATACATGTTTGGAGTGATACAAATCCATAGATATCAAGCATGACTCCAAATGGCTTCTGACTTTCATTCCTTGTGCCTCATCTCCCATGATCTGCACCACATCATAAAATGAGTCAATTCTTCATTCTAGCCGTCTATCCAAATTCTCTTGTATGCACAAGGCATTGCTTATATTCTCTGCAAGATGATTAACAAAACTAGCTGTTTGTACCTCTCATGCTAAAGTAGAACTGGCTATAAGTGTTATGAGGGCAACAACAACCAGCAATGATCAGCCCAACTGTACATTTGCTCCTTGCCAGAGCATGATCTAATTCTTCCAGTATTTATAAGCCTTTGTCAGAATACCAGGGTTCAGATAAATTTACAGCAAAGCTGGTTGATGTACTACCATTACAGATTGACCGTCATACAGTGCAGAAACACAATTGGACAAAACACAATTAAAATAAACATTGAACTCATTAACAGAACCAACAACAAAGGTGATATTCCCAATTAGTAAAAGATTAGGCGGGGTAAAGTATGTTACATTTACCTTAACCTCACAAATGTTTATGTGGTGAGTTTATGGTATACAGTATCTGGCTAAGCCCATTTTCTTCAGGCTTGGGCAGTCTCAGAAGGATGGATGAATAAACAGAAGAACTTGGCAGGATATAATGCACGTCCTAACTAAAAAAGAAGGATAGATGTCAACAGACTCATTTGTGATTAATCACAAGTAAGAAGTCAGTCAAAGTTAACTCTGGCTGCACTCCCCACACCAGAGGCAGATGCAGGCGGATCTCTGAGTCAAAACCCTGTCAAAAAATATGCTGTAGAGGGAGGGAGTGGCTCAGTAGTGGAACAAATGCCTAACACAAGATTCTTGACTCAATCCTTATGACAACAATCCTGAGAAAGGAATAAAACAGTTCTATGCAGTGGTGCAAAAATATCCCCAAAGACACAACTGAGGGGAAAGTAAAGACTATAGATAATCATTGCATGTGGCATCTACACCACAGAATTTGTATATAAATAACAAGTAATTCCAAAACCCTAGGTAAATAAATGCCTGACTCTGTGCCTTAGATTTGCAGAGAACAAGAAATGAGTTTGATAGTTACTAAGTAATTTCTCTATTTTTAAGAATATATATATATATATTGCTGTGAAACTAAAAATATTTTTTAATATTCTGAAGGATGAGGCAAGAGGGTTGCATGGAGTTCAAGGTCAGCTTGAACTAGTTTAAGAGCCTGCCTCAGAAAAAGAAAACTTTTTGAAAGTAAAATTGCACTTTTGTTAGCCCTCATTAACAACAGGCTCCAGCTCAGATTTTCAGAGACAACTGTTTTTCTTTAAGTGAACTGAATTTGTTCTTTGACAATCTCAGACAAATGTCTTTCAATTATCTTACACTCCCTTTCCTTCTCTCTCCCACTCCTGTCAACATGCTTTCCTCCTTACAAATTCCTTCCCAACATCATGTCTCCTTGTTGTCTTTGTGAGCCCCTGAAGGAGAGGAGTGGGAAGATGGGGGAAGGGGGTGTGTATACAAAAGCTGTGTGGATCCAACTAAACAATACAAATTTTTAAAAGACAACAAATACTTTTAAACAATTGGCCCCTTCTAATACCTAAGAGTGTCAGACAATAGCTGAACTTGAAGATGTTCTAGAAAGGGCAACCTAGGACAACCGCTGGCTTTTCATCAAAAAGAGCTACTGAGAATCCTCAGAGGTATGACAGAGGGTGACAAAAAACTCTGGGATTCAGTGTCCCCACCTGCAAAAAAAAAAGGGCACCTAGAGGACAGAGGTATGTGAGCTCAGGTTAACAGCCAGGCTGGTGTAGGCTCAAGTTGTGCCATTTTTAAAGAGCCAAGCCCCTCAGGCTGCCCCAGAGCCGCTATTCCTGTGAATGTTGTCTCTCTTCCTCATTCCTGGTGAGCCTGGAGACTTTTGAAGGGAGATTTCATCCTTACTCTACTGTGCCTGGAACTGTGCCTCCTGAACACCTGAACATCCGTGCGTAGCACACACCTGATGGCGTCAATGAGCTCAAGGGAAGCTCGAAGCACTAGGTGGGTGTGCTGTGGCACCGAGGTTCACTTAGAATTGTCACACATGGGTTGGCTTGACTCTGAAGTCAACATGTAGAACTCTCCAGTGCCAAAGAGATAAAGCTGTGACCATGGGACACATCTCCAGAAAAGGCAAAGTGAAGAGTGTGCCTTCAGCCCTCGGCCAGAGGGGAGACACGGGGGTAACGTACTACTGCTCTGTGGCCCAAAATGTTTGGGAGACACTGAGCTGCGACTAAGCAGATGGCTGGCTCTTACTGTAGCACTTACCGGGAGCCTTGAGATGCCAGTGGACATCGTGAATATCCAACGATAGTATGATCTGCTTGCAGTGTGCTCCAAGCTTATCGGACCCTATCACATCCTACCACCCACTTTTCAAAGAGGTTCTCAAGACCTCGATCCATAGAGACTATTTTAGCAACCTCTCCTGAGAGAACATGAGGAAACTCAATGTTTCTCTCATCTACTGCCAGGGCACGCTGAGAACAGACCCAGTGAAAATGACACAGGGCAACTTGCGTTCCTCACCCAAGAGGGCCAGAGAGTCACTGTCAGTCATGACAGATCAAGATTTCTGAGGTCACTGTCAATTCTCCCCACCTCCCTTTGCCTTTCTGGTCCTCCTGATGGATGTCTGCTAACAGAGCACTCACCTAGTAGGCACGAAACCCTGGGCTCCATCCTCAGTACCACACAAACTGGGTGTGCAGCCAACTTGAGAGATGAAGGCAGGAAGATCAGAAATTCATACAGCAAGTTTGAAGCCAGCCTAGGCTACATAAGACTCTTAACAAAGAAAAGAGAGAGAGAGAGAGAGAGAGAGAGAGAGAGAGAGAGAGCGCAAATACAAAGAGTCCTGGACCAAAAAGGAAAGAAGTTCAATATTAGAGTCAATCCTTCTGTCAACTGTCCCTTCAGCCTCGTGTAGCCTTAGCGTTGAGCTATGATTCTGCTGCATTCATCTGTGGACTCACACATGGCTGAAACAGGCAAGGGCCCGCCCTATGGCCAAGCCTCTAACCTCTACAGAAGCATGTACAGTTGGAACCGTTCGGCGAGTGACAGTAAGATGGGCTGAGGGGCTCAGCCATGATGCCATGCTCACTATGATCCCCAAAACAAACATGGGATATCTAGATGACCTCTGCAGGAGGCTACTATGTTCTATGGCTCAACCAGTGTTGTGGTCTCTGCCTTTTCTGTTGTTGTCCCTATCCTATTAGGTACAGTCTCAATAGGCCTGTAGAGTCAGGTACCCTGGAGTGCCTTTGCCCAAGGGATGGACGCTGCATCTGGGATATTTTGGTTGGAGGCTTGAGCTTGGAGCTTGAGTGGAGCAAAGCTAAAGAGATGGAGAAGTCAATATTAGAAAGAGCTGGTATTCTTGGTCTTGGAGCTGAGAAGCTGAGCTCAGCCCTGCTCCCGGCCAGCTCTCCGGTATCTGAAAATGTTGAAGCTCTGTACATGGCAGCGTAATGGTATATACAAATAACCTGTATATTTATATCTATATATAATAACCCTTGCATTTTATATTATCTTTGTCACCAATCGCATCTATCCCCAATACTCTAGGTTTTTCAAGACTTGTTTTTGGGCTGGAGAGATGTCTCAGTGGTTAAGAGCACTGACTGCTCTTCCAGAGGTCCTGAGTTCAATTCCCAGGAACCACATGGTGGCTCACAACCATCTGTAATGGGATCTGATGCCCTCTTCTGGTGTGTCTGAAGACAGCTACAGTATGCTCACATACATAAAATAATCTTTAAAAAAAAATAAGATGGGAGGACTCATGAGTGCCATTGTATATACACAATACACACAGACACACAGACTCACAGACACATGCAGAAAATTTTTAAAAAATATGCATTTGAAAGTGACCTTAAAATTTCCTAGTAGTCTTATTTAATTTGGAGGGCAGACAGGTTGGGCACCACTGTCAATGCCTGGTAGTTCCTAAGTGTCTGGGCATTTCCAAGAAGCTTCCCATTTCTACACGGACACACTACTCAGTGGTCTACATGTTCCTAATGCTGTGACCCTTTAATACAGTTCTTCATGCTGTGGTGACCCCACATTTGGGCCCGCCTTGGGCCTGCCTTGGGCCTTTTCTGTGTATTTCCCACAGAGCTTTAGCTTAGACTCATGTGTCCTCGCCTTTCCTCACATCAGAGCACAGATCGAACTTGCTTGCAGACTATTCTATCCCTGTCAGTCAGACACAGAGCTCCCCTGTAGCAATGGGCAACCTTCTTAATGTCCATGACAGCTGCCCACATCTGGGCACTGGTGTGCTTAGAGAGCATGTTCTGAAGACTCTCACCAAGCTCCCTCCTTCTTCAGCACACATAACAAGATAAGAGTCCAGTGCTCCAAGTGCTCCTGGGCTCTCAAATAACATCATTAAATAAATCAATTGCAATAAAACTCTTTGTTGTGGACTGAATGCTCACATCCCTCCCAAGCCTCAGGCATCAGAAGGTGGGATTTTGGGGTGATTAAGTCATGAGGCAGGAACACGGATACCTTTATAAAAGGGACCTAAGGGATTCTGTAGTTACAAGTACTCACTGCTCTTACAGAAGACCTGGGTTCAGCTCTCAGCACCCAACAACCCACAGTGGACAGCTCACAAGTACCAGTAACTCCAGTTCAGAAAACTAATGCCCTCTTCTGGCCTGCACAAGCACTTCATTCATGTGGTGTACACACAGATAAACACACAAAGACACAGGCACACAGACACACCAGACACACACACACACACACACACACACACACACACACACACACACAGATACCCAAACAAGCAATTCATTCATTCATTCATTAAGCACTTCTTAAAGGGGGACCCCAGGGAGCCTGTTACTGTTCTACTGCTTTAAGGAAAAGACCCCTCTAAAAGTAAACCTTACCTTCTTTAATTTTAAAATGAAGGTTTTGAAAAAGGGGGTACACAAAATGCCACTATCCTACCTGAAAGCGGAACAGATTGGCAATGCTCTCGCAAGCAAGCATCAGGCTCACCTGTAGTATCGGGTGCCCCAGAAATGTCATACACTCAGGAGGGTCAAGAATCTGCATTCCTAACAAGCCACTGGGACAGAGTCCTGCTGGCTGCCGCCAGCCCAGGATCTCCATTTTGAGAAGCCTTGGATTAGGGAGAAAAGGGGAGAGTGGGAGGCACCAGTGAGATGTTATTAGAGAAGTTAAGGATTGAGGGAGCTAAATGGTGCTGGAAGGACTGGGGAGGGGGTGAACAGAATAGAATCCGGGAGACTCATATTATCCCTGAGGAACACATTCCACAACTCCCAGGTGATGCCTGAAATCACAGCTAAATATAGCTGGACCGTTTGTTCCCAGACTTACACACCTAAACTACTGTTTAATATTTAAATTGGGTTCAGTGAGAGATTAACAATAACAAATAATACAATAGAATGAGCTATCATGATAATATACCGAAATAAAGTTATTTAAAATGTATGAGTCGTCAATTTCTGAGAGTTCTCACTTAGTGGTTTCAGACCTTGGTTGACCACAGGTCAAACATCTCCGTAAGAAGAGCTCTGCTTCGAAGACAGAATGGACTGAACCCAGTGGTGGGCCAGACACGAGACTGGGAAAGAAGCGAACAGGGCATCCCAGGTTTCTGGGCTGAGCCACCTGGCAGTGATGATGGCAGTCACCAAAGTGTGTAAAGCCCCAGGAAGGAAGGATCAAAGTGCAAAGTTTAGGCCTGAATGACTCCCAGATCTCTCTGACACCCCAGTGTATATAGCAGGCAGGCAGGTGGGGCAGATATGTCCCATCTGTCCTCAGATTAGCACATACTAACATATACTAATCTTTAGAAGACGCTGTTACAGGCTGGTGAACAAAGGCAGGCTCAGAACCCCCAGTGACTAAAGGCCGGCATGCAGTAATGCTGCCGTGGAGGCGGGCTGGGAACAGCTTGTGGGCTGGGGCTGGAGAAACACCCACATCCTCACCTCCACTGGGGTATGGGATGCAGAGGGCAAGGCTGGGCACAACAGACAGCGGACATCCAGTTCCGAGCAGAGTTTCATTGCAAAAGTCAGAAGTCTAAGGTTTGAGGTGGAAAGGCTTGTACATGGGCTAAATCAGTGTGAAGACCAGAGGAATCTAACTTATAAGATAAATTACGGGAAAATCAGAGCTATGCAACTTGGGGGGAATGAGGACAGCATCTTGGGAACCAGGGAGAAAGGGGTCAGGGTCAGATCAGGAAAATGGTTTTACCAAAACTGATGACCCATTACAAGGAGAGAGGAGACTTCTAGGTCGTGACCTCCAAACACAACTCGGCCTTGGTCCTTGCCACGTTCGACAGTGGCAAAGAGGACCCTCGTCTCCCCAAGTATCCAGTTGTAAATTAGAAAGCTGTAATTCCAGCTGGGGGTTCTGGTGACATCATAAACCACAGACCCACAGCTCAACTCACCAGAAGCCCCAGGATGGAATTACAGCCTTTTTCCCTAATCCAGGCAGCTCTGGCCACTACCATATTTTTCAGGCTATAATAGAAATGAGGAATATTTTAACCATTTGTTTGTGTCCTTTCTTGTCCAACTCTCACAGCCTTTCTCTCCAGGCCCACTCCAAGGATGCCCTCCTCTTGGTGGCAATGTCTGCAACTTCCCCTGGTCACAAAGGCAACCCTTCCTGGGGGCTGCTCCTCTGCCCTTCCTTTTTCCATCCTCCCTCAGGGACTAGCAGCCCTCTGGCCTCTGTCTAACAGTTCCCAGGTTCAAGAGAAGTCCATCTCATCTGGGTCAAGGCCATGCCCTAGAATAAAGCCCATGGAGTCACTAAAATGGAGAAGGGTTTTCAGTAGCTCCATGAGGTCCAGAGCTTAGCGGGGTCTCTCTCTGAAAGCAAACGGCTTACTCACCAGCACGCTTACTGGTGTGGAGTCCTTGGTCATACATATATATATTTTTTTTTCAAACACCGGCACACCTGGGTATCATTTTACTTCATCCCCTGCTTCTTCATCTCCAATCCACTGCTGGTGTTTCAGTTCCGGTGGGGAACCCCAACAGGAAAAGACCACAGGGCAGGTAGTGAAAGACAGCTTCCACTGATGAGACCCTCCTGTTCCTTATCCCTTTCACAGAGACATAAAATTCATGGAGGACAGAGACGAAGGCTCAAGTGATGGGGGGTATTTTGTTCAAAGTCCTTTTGGTGGTTTGAGTGAGAATGGTCCCCATAGGCTCATGTTTGAATACTTGGTCCTTATTTGGTAGAACTGTTTGGGAAGGATTAGGAGGGGTGGCCTTGTTAGAGGGGGTATGTCACTAAGGTGTGTTAGGGGGGCAGGTTTTGAGGTTTTAAAAGACTCAGGCCATTCCCAATCTTTCCTCTCTCCCCTCCCCCTCTCCCCCCTCTCCCCTCTCTCCTCTCCCTCTCCCTTCCCCCTCCCCCTCCCTCCCTCTCATCTCTCCTCCTCTCTGCCTCCCTCCCTCCCTCTCTCTTCTCTCACATTCTCTCCATCACCCTCTCCCTTTTCTCTTCTCCCTCTCTCCTCTCTCCCTCCCTTGCCCTCTCCCTTTCCTTCCTCTCTCCCCATCCTCTCCTCCCTGTCTCCTTCCATCCCCCTACCCTTGCCCTCTCCCTCTCTCTCCTCTCCTCCCTCTTTCCCTCCCACCATCCCTCCAACTTTCAAGTCAAGATGTGAGCTCTCAGCTATTCCTGCCTTTGCCCTGGCCTCCTGAACTCTAACCCTCCAAAACCATTAGCTCCGGATTAAAGTGTTTCTTTTATAGGTTACCTTGCTTATGGTATTTTGTCACACCAGCAGAAAAGAATCCTGGAGGTACCATGTTCCTTACTCATAGTTTCATTTCCCACTGTTCTGGCTACCTGGAGTCATCCACAGTCCGAAATCCTAAGTGGAAAATACCAAAAACAAAGAACTCACAGCAGTGCAAAGGCATCTCAAGCTGACCTGCTCCGTCCCACTGGACGCCAAGCATCCTTAAAAGTCCAGCATCCCACACTGCCTATGCTACCCACCCAGGAGTCACTTAGCAGCTGTCCTGGGTAGCAGGTCCACAGCCACAGTGCTGCAGTGATCCTGATGTAGCAGAATGACTCGGTGTCACAAAGCCCGCATCATTTGCTTATCACAAAGGCACTGTGTCATCCAACATCACCACCACAGGAAGGGTGAGAAAAGGAGGGTAAAATACTGAGAGACTACATGCTTATACAATTTTTATTACAGTATGTTGTGATTGCTCTAACTTATTATCTATTGCTAATATCTTACTGACTGATTTATAAATTAGAATTTATCTTAAGCGTGTATAGAAAAATACAGCATATACACAGTATGGTGAGTTTAAGATAGAATCTGGGAAGTTTTGGAACATAAATCCCTGGGATAGGAGAAGTTAAGAGGAAAGCCCTTGGATTCAGCCAACATCTGACTCCAGCAGTGCACCCTCAGTGTCCCATCCCTGGGCTAAACGATTTTGAGAATAAATATCGCTGACTAACATTCAAGCAACATGGGTTGGTATTTTTGTTTATTTGCTTGTTTTTTTTTTTCCAGAAAGGTTAAAAATTCTACATTATTTTACAGTTCAGGAAGAATCAAGAGTCAGTCCAATTTTCTTTGTAAATTGTAACTTAAATGTTATTATCATTTAATATATTATATATTTATATAAAATGATAAAGTAAATTATTTAATAAAGGATTATGATTTCCCCTGATACGAATTAACACCAAAGGGTTACATACACAGTGATGAACTCTGCAGAAGAGAAGCAGACCTGTGGCCCCTTTCCTGAAGTGTCATCCTCCAGTCTCAGCATCTGAGACGGCAGCTTACGGGTCTGTCGATGTGCACCATGGTATCTGCTCACACCATGTGCAGCATGCGGCCTGAACCACGGCATCATGGAGATGTCCACCAACAGCATCGGCGAGACGAAGGAGGGAGAACTGCGGCCTCGGGAACAGATGGTTCAGGGTCACAGAAAACTATGATGGCTTTAGAGTTTCCTAGAGGGTTTTCTTGCGAGCATCTTCCAAAGGAGCATGTTTGATGTTCAAAGACCACCCACAAAATGAGGGGACTGCAGCCATCTTGGAGGGAGTAGACTCAGTTATAGCTGCTGTCGATACACAACCTCCTTGTGCAATGTCACATGCGTGAAGCACAGAAGGGCAAGGAAGATGCGTGAGGCAGGGGCCTGATTTTGTTCCTCTGGTATCCAGGACAGAAACAGTGTCGTCCTAAGGAGTGGAGAACACTGTCGAACGTATCCTGCGCATCTACGGGAGAAGAGGTCCCCACGCTGACCCAGCAGGCTTCTTGTTTCTCCCACTCCAAAGTGAAGCTGGCAGAATGGCCTTGTAAGAGAGAACAATTTATTCAGCCCCAAAAATCAAACATTTAATTTCCAGATTAATCCCGTGTCATTGCACCGCAGGATGGAAAAGCAGAGTCATCTTCCTAAATGCATAGGAACAAGCTTGAGAACATCTTGTGGGTTTTCTTTTTCATGGTTTGTGTTTGCGTGTGCACATGTATGTGTGCATGCATGTGCAGAGTTCAGAGAGCCCATGTCCTGTTCTACCCCTGCTTGCATTATTGAGACAGGTCCTCTCCAGCTTGCCACGTACAGGTACCCAGTACCTGTACCCTGTACCACCATGTACAGGCCCAGTGATCTGCCTGACTTCCCCCTCACCAACGGTGGGGTTACGTGTCCTCACAGCCATGCCCCCAGCTTTGTCCTTGGGTGCTTGGGATCTAAACTCAGGTCTTCACCCTTGCACTGAAACACTCTGGTCCACCAAGTCGTCTCCCAGCCCCTCATGGGGGTTTCCTTCACTAAGCTGAGGCCAGGACCATTCCACTTGTGCACAGCCTGGGCCAGGAGACTGCACAGAAACGACCTGCGCATCATGACCTGGGTCTCAAGCTGCTGCTGCTGAAGCCATGTTTGACCACATGGCCTCAGAGCCAATGTGGCTACAGCATCTTCAGCGAATTTTACCACTGCATATGCCTTAGCTTCCTCCTCTGTAAAATACAAGCCTCCTTGCAAGCCTCGTGAAATTTAAATGAATACACAGAAGGGGCATGTGTCCTCAATAAATCACGGGTGTCAGGGGCCCTTTTCCCTCTGTCATGCTTGGGTTGGGTAGAATTACTATCAACTATTTAAAAGAGAGAGCTGACAGAAACTAGCCTAGTCAGCGCCTAATCACTGTGACAAATACCTGAGGGGCTGGGTGTTTAAAGGGAAGAGGGTTCACTTTGGCTTGTGTCCATCCTGGCAGGGAGATGCCCCATGGGCAGGAAGCAGGGAGAGAGAATGTCTGGGTTAACAGGACCTCTCCTTTCTCCCTCTCAGTCCATCCATGGGGTGGTGTCACCCCCATTCAAGCTGGCTCATCTCTGAAAATTCCATGGAGACGGACCCACAGGTGTGCACAATGTCCTAGGTGCTTCTCAATCCAGTCAACAGCCCAGACAGAACCATCACACAAATTTAGCCCACACAACTGAAAACCCAGCCTGAGGCATGGCTGGAATCGGGAGACTAGTGGTGTTTGGGTCTGTGTTCTCTTACTGTGCCACAGTTCCAGTCTCAGACAAGCAGGGCTGTCGACCTCTATCTCCCCCCACCCCCACCCTGGGTTCAAGTCTTGCTACAGATCTCAGCAGGACCCACGCAAACTGAAGAACTGAACCCAAGCACAGTACCTCAGTTGCCTGTCCTTCCCCTCGCTGTGGAGGAGGCTGAGCACGTTTTCATGTGCTCGTTGGCAATATCATTTTATATGATATTCATCTTACTCAAAAGATTTCATCTTTGCTGTGCACAAAACAACAAGAGTGTGTGATTTTTTTTTCCTGTGTGAACTGATTTACCTGAAGGGGTGTTTGTGAGTTTATTGAAGTTAGACAGGCCTCCTCCCAGCACCAGCCCTTCCCTCCTGGAGCTGTCACTCTCCACTCCCAAAGTACCAAAGCACGCTGGCCTCTGCCCCTCCTACTTACCCCGCCCCACCTGACTCTTCCCTTCTGGGCTCTGCTTCAGTGTCCCCTCCCAGCACCATGGACAAAGCTTGGTGGCTTCCTATAAAGCGTGCTGCTTACCCTCAAAGGTACTGAACTGATCCCCTGTCCTGTACTCCCAAGGGTACTCAATGGCTCTGAGACTGACCGTAAGTGTTTCTGAGGAACTGACAGCCAGGAATTCTCTCCACCTTGCTTGGTTCCATGGCTTGTCTTTCAGGCTAAGCTTGGCCCCGACCAGGCCATCTCTCTTTAAACAAATGGAATCAAGTATCAGCCGACACTCTGACAGTGCCTTTATTCCCCTTCTACAACAGCGTACCACATAGTAGGTCATTTATAAAGAAAAACTATTTCTCGGAATTCTGGAAGCTTGGGAGAACAAGGGCATGGTGAGAGCCATCGATCACGCTGTTAGCCCATTGTAGAAGTGTGTGAGGTAGGAGCATGGAGCCCAAATCATCCTGCTGTCAGGACCTAGTCCTGCAGCATCTTAACGAGGAGGCTTTGTTTCTCACCAACGTGGGTACATCCTTGCAGGTGGACTATTCGCTCCCCCTCACCCTGAGCTGAGAGAGCAGTCCCTGTCCATCAAGAGGATGGTAGGCATCCCAGGTGAGATGAGAACAATTAAATGGCACACGTGACCTCCACTCCATGGGCCAGAACCAGGACCCAGGTCGGCAGCAAGAGATCAGAAAGCATGCGACCACAAGGTTGGAACAAGGTGGGGACTGGAAATAGTTGATGGCTGGACCTCATAAGGTCCGTGGTATGTCCCGACCTTATCTGTCATGAAAGAGGAATGAAGAAGAACATCGACCATATGGAGGTGGGAAATCCTGGCTGGGGAGATGGGGGGGGTGTGGTGTGGTGTGGTGTGGTGTGGGCAGAACATGCTCAAGGTCCCTTGAGGGTGTGGTTTTTGCTGTTATCATCTGTAGCTTACAGATACATTGGTGGCTTAAAGTTAAAAAAAAAATTAGAGACCATATCTGATGGGACTGACATAGAATTTACATTTTAGCATGATCCGTGAGTAACTTGCATGTGCATTAAAGTTTGGAAACTGTTCTGGTATGTGTACGTATGAGAATTTCAGGACATATTTGTCTTAATAATTATTTGCTGTATTATGTTCTCTGGTAAATGATGCCACTATATTCACCTGTGACAGTGTATTTATGAGTAATGAATCTGTGAGCAACGTGTTCTACTAAAAACCAACTTAAAAGAAAAATAGTAAGCGACAGGACCCGGTCAGATATCAATGTTGAGCAAACTGACGGACATTACAGGGATGTCTGGAATTTGAAACATCAAATTCCCAGCTTCTCCCGATTCTCTTCCTTCCCTCCAGTCAGGAGATGGAGGAAACAGGACAATGACACACTGGATTCTCGGTGGGAAAAGGGGACATGGCCACTCCAGTTCAAACCAGCTGGGAAAACAGGAGCAGCCACTTCACTCACAGGCATCCCAGAAGCAGACCAATGTGTAGAAGGGTGCAGGGGGGAGGGGGAGGTGATAATGGAACTGCACTTTCTGGTTACCTAGCAACATTGTAGCCATCAAAGAGTGTAGCAAAGTGCATTACTAATGGGTGGCACAGGCATGGAAAAGTCTACGGGTGTGTGTGTGTGTGTGTGTGTGTGTGTGTGTGTGTGTGTGTGTGTGTGACAGGGGCGGGGGTGTCCCATGCAGTACAAGATAGTTGACACAGTCAATACACCAGTGTCGCTAGCTTGGGTGTTTGCTGTACTATGTTTTCAATCATTAAATGATTCCTTCTGAAGAAAGCTGACTGTCACACAGTAGGCCCTATTACCCTGGCAGCAGCCACATCCTGGTGTCTAGAGAGGGTACTGATCACACCAAGCAGCCCCATCCAGTGACTAGTCTGTACCAACTACTGCCATATATGCACAGGGTCATATCAGCACATGACACTTGTCTCATGACACATCCTAGTCACGGGACGTGTGGCTTTGCTTGCAAATATCATCCTGTTTCACTTTCATTGCGGATTTGTTTAGTTCACGGTCTCAGAGAGTTTAGTCTGCAGCTGCTTTACCGTGCACATGGGTATAACACACGATGGTGGCAGCATGAGGCAGAGGCGAGCTGCTCGTCACATGACACACAGTGTGCCAGTATGGCACTGACATAGGTAGAGGCAAACACATACATGCAAATAATAGAATAACATTTTTAATATTAAAAAAAACCCTTCAGACTGAATGTTTCCAATGGGTGCTGTCTGAACAGGCGTTTTAAGGTTCTCCGTGTCTTTGTTCAGAGAATTGAAGAGGCACACGCAGATCACTAAATCCCGAGGATATTTTATTCAGAAGCAAAGCCATGGTGGAGATGGGATAGGCTGCGGCAAGTGTACTTGGGGGCCCTTGACTGTTTGGGTTGTTCTACTGCGATGTCCTGGAGGAGGAGTTGGTCGCTAAAGAACATCAGGTGGACAATACTGTTCTGATTGACAGGCTTGAACTATGTAAGCGTTTACTCGCTGCACCTGTCCGTTCCCATGATGCATCACTGTCCATAATTAATTATGATTAATTGGATATGTGATTTAAATCTATAATTAATATAACTACTTATAATAGCTAATTATGCATAGCCCTCTTGCCTTATAGCACATGTATCCAAAACCAGCTCACTCCTGATCAACCCCTTGCCTCCTTAGAGCAACAAGTAACTCACCTTGTCCCAAAGCAGCAAATAGTGGACCGGGATTCAAACCCAGATAGAGAGATGTCAAGATGTACCTGGCCACCCCCAACCACCACGCCATACTCCTTTAGCTTGATGGCAGGAAGCCTGGTAAGTGGTAGGGAGACGCCAGTGCCCAAGCCCCCTCATTCTTCTGCCTCTACCTCACTGCCACATACATCCACAGAGCTGTGGAGATACGCTTCAAATTTCCATTGCAAAATGAGTATTGACTGGTGGGGCACTGAGCAGGGAAGGCAGGACATTTACCACACCTTCATGCACATGTCCAATCCTGCCTCAGCCTTCTGGCTCTAGGCCAGTGGTTCTCAGCCTTCCTAACACTGCAACCCTTTAATACAGTTCCTCATGTTGTGATGACCCCCCAGCCATAAAATTATTTTCATTGCTACTTCATAACTGTAATTGTTCTACTGTTGGGAATCATAATGCAAAATGTTCGATATGCAAGATATTGGATATGCGACCCCAAGGGGTCAAGATCGATTGCCTTAGACCTGCACTCTAGAAGCCTCCAGGAAAGCCGAGACCAAACTCCTCCAGAGAGATACCTGGGTCTCCCACTTCTCAAGCACCTAGTCTGTCTGGCCACAACATCTGGCTCCAAGCCAACCACAGTCTGTCAACCCATGCTCTAGACCAGCAAATGAGTCGCACACTGACAGGGAAGCCCAGATGGACATCCTCAGGCCCACCCGGACAACAAGATGAAAGGCAGAGTCCATTCAAGAACCAAGGAGATCCAGGTCAGAATGCTGTGAGCACAGTCACAAGATGAGCAGCAACTTCCAATTCCTTCTGTTCCTTTAATGCCAATTAAAAAATGGAAAGAAACGATGACTAGATTTGCAAGGGATGGTAGGAAAGCTACAGCCTCAGGGGTCATGTTGCAAGGGATGATGGGAAAGCTACAGCCTCAGGGGTCATGTTGCAAGGGATGGTGGGAAAGCTACAGCTTCAGGGGTCATGTTGCAAGGGATGGTGGGAAAGCTACAGCCTCAGGGGAGTTGTGGGAGTCTTGGGCACTCAACAGCCCCTGCTCTCCTGATACTGGTTTCTCAAATTCATACAAGTGTCTTTAACTTTCTTTAAAAATTAAAATTTAGTATACGAAATGGTCATTCCCTGTAACACTTTTAGGTAGATAACCCATTATGGAATACGGGGTACAGATACTAAACACAGGGCCACGTGCTAACATACTAGACACAGAGCCACATGCTAAAGTTCTGATCCCTTAGACATTGGTATCCAGAGGTGGAGCCATCAAGGGGCCCTCAAAACTAGGGTTTCTGTCCCTATAAAGAGTCTTAGGGAGCTAGTTGCTCCGTGTGTGTGTGTGTGTGTGTGTGTGTGTGTGCGTGCGCGCGCGCGCGAGCGCTCATTTCTTCTCTGTGACAATAACTAGTGAGAGCCATTTAAGAATTTATTTTGGCAGGATTTGTTTTGGCTCAAAATTGAAAGCTGCAGTCCTTCGTGGTAACAGGAGTTTGGGGCCGCTGGTCACATTTCATCCATAGTTGGGCTTACCTTCCTCTAATTGTATACAGGATACCCTGTATTCTCAACTGTTAATTCTGTGCTGGCAGAGAGCTAAGATCTGGCAGGATTTTGGTATTGTCGTTTCTATGGTCCATCACTGGTATTCTATTTGTAAATGCTTGTCCTTCCTCACCTGTGGAAAAGATGGTCAGGCAGTCCTCAATGCCTAAAGGCAACAGGAAGAGATGAATCGGACATTGTCTTGCAGCTGATTGGCTCACACTGAAATGTGGTTTTTATATAATAAAGAGCTGACTGCTACGTGAAGCAGGAAGTATGGGGGTGGAACTTCCGGGCAGAGAAAGAGGTAGGGGGAGGGGAAGGGAGGAGAGGGGTAAAAGGGAGGACAAGGGACAGAGGGAGGGGAGACACGAGACTTGGGAGACAGGAAGGAAGGAGAAGGGATAGAAAGAAGCTATAAGCGGGTAGTGAGAACTATGTTGGGAGACGAGACGGCAGAAAAGTTAGGTTTAGACGAGCTGCTGAGAGTCTGCCCCAACTAAAGGCCAACAGCTTTAAACTATATAGAAGCTTCATATCTTATTAAACGCAAACAGGTCCACAAAAGCACCACAACACATAGTCTGGAAGCTATAGATGCTTGTACCCTCTTTACTTTCTCCTTTGTATTCTGTCTAAGATCCTACCATCGAAAGTGCCACCTCCGTTATGGTAAGTCCTCTCACCTCTATTAACCCAAGCTCCAAACTCCATCACAGATATGCTTAGAGATTTGTCTCCAAGGTGACAACATGCTTGGTAACTGTCAGGTCTTCCTAACTTACCCCAAAGCATGACTCACCTGCTGTGTGGAACCCACATCGTAATTCTTCCAACCATCTTGAACAGCTGCTTGATCCCAGAGCCTGTCCTCTCTCTCTGCCCGGAAATCCCGCCCCTATACTTCCTGCCCGATGTCAACAGTGAGATCTTATACAAAACCCACCTGTTCCATCTCTTCAGGTTACCTTTAGGCAATGAAGGCCGCCTGACCTTCACCCAATTAGCAATCATACAGACCACCTCACTATCTGGGGCAGAAGTGGACGCCCTCACCATTCGCTGGGTTTGTCAGGTCCTTGCCCCCAATTGGTTCTGATTGGTAAATAAAGATGCCAACAGCCAATAGCTGGGGAGGGCAGACAGAGGTGGGATTTTGGGATTTCTTGGGACCAGGAGAGGGTGAAGAAAGAGATCCACCATGCCAGGGGAATGTGGAGGAGAGGAGAGACAGCATGCATGAGAAAAATGCAGGACAAAGAGGCATAGCCACCATGTGAAGAAGTGTGGCTCAGATGGCTGCCCAACTTGGTCCAGGGGCAGCCAAGATAGAACATAGAATTATTAAGTAGTAACTCATGATTATCGGCAGGAAGTAGATGTTAACAGCATGGAGGTTAGGCAGTCGCTTGGCTATTGTGCTGTTTGAGGTAGAGAGAGAGAGGGAGGGAGAGGGAGGGAGGGAGGAGAGAGAGAGAGAGAGAGAGAGAGAGAGAGAGAGAGAGAGAGAGAGAGAGAGAGAGTGAGTCTTTCTTTTGGGGACTTAAACCATTGAAGCAGATGGTGAATCACGCTGCCGGGCTTTATTAACTATTTGTTCAACTCCCAAGGGCTAAGCCCAAGAGCTCCGTGCAAACACAGGTGTGATATCTCTCACACAGCACACCAAGTGCACACTCACAGAGCTCTGAAGCCTGTTCCTTCCACCTCCAGCATTTCCACACCTCCCTAAGATTGGTGTCCTTTTAATCTTTTATATCATTTTCCTGCCCTCCATCAAAGGCAATGAGAGCACAGCTCACCTAATCATGAACCTGAGTTTCAACCATCATCTGCTCCTTCCAACACTCAGAGCACCAGACTCCATTTCCCCCAGTGGGTGGGTGGGGCCTAACTCTAGCTTAAAGTGGCACCTGCCACTCAATTACCTTCCTCTACCTGGGATGCTGAGTATCGATCTGGAAATGGTGGCTCACTCTATAAACTGGGTACCATTTCATTGCCCACCCAAGCTAGACACAGGGTATAAGCGGAAAATGAAACTTTTGGTTAAAAGCTACTGGGAATTAGTGGCTGTTTTTGCAGCAAAACCTAGGCTAAGCTGACTGACACACGCTCTCTAGTTTCGTCCACCTTTCTCTACAGCACTTTGTAGGTTGGAAGCCTGTGATCATGTGTTATTCCTCTCCAAACCTACAAGCACCTAGTAGCATCCTTGACCTACTGTGGTCCCCGTGCAGTAGCACAGAATGTAATAATAATAATAATAATAATAATAAATAATAATAATAATAATAATAATAATAATAGTGTGATGGTTTGTATATGCTTGGCCCAGGGAGTAGAACTATTAGGAGGTGTGACCTTGTTGGGGTAGGTGTGTCACAATGGACTTGGGCTTGAGACCCTCACCCTAATTGCCTGGAAGTCAGTCTTCCACTAACGGCCTTCAGATGAAGATGCAGAACTCCCAGCTCCTGCACCATGCCTGCCTGGATGCTGCCATGCTCCTGCCTTGATGATAATGGACTGAACCTCTGAACCTGTAAGCCAGCCTCAGTTAATATTGTCTTTTGTAAGACTCGCCTTGGTCACAGTGTCTGCTCACAGCAGTAAAACCCTAACTAAGGCACAGAGAAAAGTAAGACTGCCTCCTCACGCCTTCACTTACCCCAAAGAATGACTCACCTGTAGAGTGGTTCTTCCAACCCTTTTCAGCAGCCCATACTTTCCAGTCAGGTCTGGTTCCCAGGCACCTTCTCACATGACATTTTATTTTCAAAGTCCTACACAAAATACTGATTGCCCCAGGGGTCAAATCCCTTCCCAGCTAATAAACTCTGCCGGTGTGAAAAGAGTTCTGTCAGCATAGGTGGCGATTTCTAACAGATGATAACGTCGCCTCTCCCTAGACCATCAATCCCAGAGCAGCTAACAGTGAATACATGGTGGCTGACGGGCCCATGTGTGCTGAAGATTGCAGTACCTGGGGCTAAGAAACCTGGCTCTGATCACAAGTCTGCTGTCTGTCATGCTAGTTCATTGGCCTTCTCTGAAGAAAAATGAAATAAATCCAACTCAAATAATGTATGTAAAAAAAATAGAAAATTTTAAAAAACTTCAAAAATATCTCAAAACAATTCTCAAAAAAAAAAAAAAAAAAGGAGGGGCTAATCAGATGGCTCAGCAGCTAAGAGAACACATACCACTCTTCCAGAGGACACGAGTTCAATTCCCAGCACCCACTTTAAATGGATCAGGACCACCTGTAACCTAAGGGGGATCCAATGCTCCTTTTCTGATCTTCCCAATTCACTGCACAAATCTACACTCAGACTCACAGGCATAAACATATTTACAAATAAAATAAAAACTGTCCACAACAGTACACCACTACCTCTGTGTTGGCTGTGTTCTGAAGCCCAGCAGAGATAACCAGAAGTCTAGTCTGCTTGTAGCCCAGCAATAGCAGAAGGGAGGAGACTGGAGACATTCTCCCCAACTGGTACATTAAAGTTATAGAATAGCTGAGTGCTGTGGTAAAGCCTGTAATCCAAGCTGTCTGAGGCTGAGGAAGTAGGATCATGAGTTCAAGGCCAGCCTGGACATAAAAGCAAAACCTTCAAAAAAAAAAAAAAAAAAAAAAGGAGGAAGGAAGGAAGGAGACGGGAAGGAAGGGAAGGGAAGGGAGGGAAGGGAAGGAAGGGAAGGGAAGGAAGGGAAGGGAAGGGAAGGGGAAGGGAAGGGAAGGAAGGGAAGGGAAGGAAAAAAAAAGTCAGAGAATGGAATTTTAGCCATGGAGCAAGAGGAGCACCATCAGGAGCAAACTCCTACATGTGCAGGGGGAATGTCGCTGAATTCTCTTTCAGAGACTGTTGACGGGCTTCAGAGTCATTCTCTCTGTTTCAGCTAACAATCTTTAGAGAAACCTAGAAGGAACCAGCAAGGCCACAGTCACTGTGACTCTTTCAGGAGACCTGGGCACTTACGGAAGTTGTGGTCATGCTGATAGTATCTGATCTACGCAGAAGTATCTGAGTCTTGAACCTGTGCTTCATGACCTTGAGCTCTGAGCATGCCCAGAAATGTGGACTCAGAAATGTGTCTGTCCCAAGTGCATTCCTTCATGATAGGCTCCCTTTTCCGGGGCGTGCACTGCTGTGCAAGCACAGGGTTCTCCTTACTTGCTGCTGGTCAGCTGACATTACAGCACATTGCCCTGGGTGAGGAGACTGGACTCCTGCAATCACAGAGCCCCAATGAGTGGAAGAGGCTGACAGCAAAGAAGACGAGAGCAATACAGAGTTCGAGAGAACTGATCACCCAGTGCTAGCCTGGAAGATTCAGGAAAACGCCCAGAAGCCAACACCAGGTATCTATACCCTAAAAGACTCCAGGAAGCGGGCTGCCCCTGGAGCCTTAGAGAGGTGCACAACACCTAGACTTTCAACCCCACTAGACTCGTAGAATTTCCATCCTACATAAACATAAACATAGTTGGCACTCTGTAAAGACACTGCTTAAGGTAATTTGAGGTAGATGTCCGAGAGAGCTAATACAACTGCCTGGTCAGGGATACACCTGCATTAAAAATAAATAAATTCATAATTAGCAATAGGAAGGACTTTGAAGACCAAGGGTTTACTCTGTCAATGTGGTGGAGATGTAAGTTCTAGGAGGTGAGCGTGGCCTCTGTCAAGGCATTTCAACTGAGAACCACATTGCTTTGATCAAGAAAATGCAGTGTGTGGTGTGGTGTTTTTTTTTTTTTTTAACAAGAAAGGAAAGTAGACTTGGGTAGTGAGTTCTACCCAGAAACATAGCTGAACATGGTTGTGTCTTTACACAGTGCCAGAACTTATTGAATAATTTATTGAATAAAAATAAATAAGTTCACAGGGTTCAGGAGTTCCAATGACAGCAGTCTGTCTGTCATATGAACCTTGGTAACCTGGCCTAGGCAAATGCAGTTTCTGTCATTCCCATCTAATATTGACCGTAGTATCACAGTAAATATGCCTGTATATCTATATGCGTGTTTGCGGATTAGAGGATGATTATGAATTAAGGAGGCTGTGGCAGAGTTCGAGAGAGGCCTGAGAAAGAGTCTGCGATGGTAAAATAATGGAGCCATTAGAGTCTGGCGTGAGGGAGATGCCTACGGAGTTCAGCTGTGAGGTAAAAGTTTAACAGGTCAGAGGCAGGAAGCGAGGGGGAGACAGAACGTTCAGAGGCACAAACAGGTAAACAAGCAGGCAATCAAGAAGGATGCATCAGTGGGACATGGGGCTGCTGAGAGAGGTCAAAGCTCCAGACATAATGGAGGAGACCTTGCTCCTTAATGCACACACCGGTATCAGTACCTACCACGGTAAGCTGGTGTAGGGCCATGACATCACAGTACTGAGTACCTGTCACTCGATGGGGTCCAGGCGTATCTGATTACCAGTCCTTGAGCCTGGCTTCCCAATACCATTTTAATATGCCCATGTGCCCCACAGTTTCATTCACTCTCCCCCCCAAACTTATGAAGTGGCTCCGTTTCTAGTCCCAGGAATAAATCATTTATCAGCCCATGCTGGATTGTGGAGCCTGACACCAGGAGCCGCAGTCACCCTTTGTCCTCAAAGTGGAGTCAAAGACTACTTGTAAAACTTAGGGACCTGGGCAGAGCACCACCCGGAACACTGCTGTTGTATACAATCTGAAGTAGGGCTTAGCCCGATCTCAACAACTCTGGGCCATCCCAGCTGCCAGAGTCCTCTGTCCCCAGTCTCAACAAGTCTCAGGGAAACTCACACGCAAGCTGCAAGTGCCTCACAATGGTTCATCATTCCAACGTGCAGGAACACGGACAATCATCCCAAGGCCACTAGAAGTCATGAGTTCTGAGAGTGACTACGGAGAGCCTCTTATAAATCGAATACACCGCCTTTGGCAGAAGAGAATCTGGAGGTCAGTCAGCTGACAGTTGGAAAGAAACTGCGTGAGGATTCCATCCACAGGAACTTCAAGAAAGATATTCCCGGGGCTGGAGAGACAGCTGAGCAGTTAAGAGCGCTCGCTTCTCTTGCAAGCGATCTGCATTCGATTCCCAGCACCCACATGGTGGCTCATAACCACCTGTAACTCCAGTTCCAGGGAATCTGACACTGTCTTCTCACCACCTCAGACAACAAGCAGGGACGTGATGAATGTCCCTGCACACAGGCATTGATACACTCACATATAAAATAAAAACGAATAAATCTAAGAGGAAGGAGCAGCAGAACTCCAGCATCAGAGTGTGGTGTCGTCAGATCTCTTCGAACCTGCTCCTTTTTATAATACGATTCTGGGGACAGACCACCATGTAAACTTTCGGGTTGGGTATTACAAAAACACAGTCAGCATTCGAGCATGCATTCGAGGCTTTCCTTAGGATTAGACCCTAAGCCTAGTCACATATGAGGAAGATTTGTTTTCCAGTTAGGGAACGTGAAGGCTTAGTTTTGACCCGAACTTCCCTGACCCACATGACACCCAACAAGCAGGAATCCACAAACTGACTTCTCCTGCTTTCTCCTCTAAAGAAAGAGTTGTGATTATCGTCTGTTTCTTCCCTCCCACTCAGTGACACGTGTGTGTGTGTGTGTGTGTGTGTGTGTGTGTGTGATGTGTGTGTGTATGTGTGTGTCGGTCTACGTTCTTAAATTTTTGCTGCTCCATGTACTGTGTCTTCCCTGACCCAGTAGATGCCTGACTTCAGTAGATGCCAACCCATCTACTGAAGGTCCGTCGAACAGTTGGAGGGTTTTTGTGTCATTGTCTCTGATTTGCGTGTTTGCTTTAAATTTGATGAGAAACTCCCATCTTAACTGGATTTACTTCAAGGGCCCGAGGTATCAGCTACGTTCAGACAAAGCACTTCTACAGTTCAAAAGGCCCAGTGCAAGACCCTGATAAATTTTTACTCTGAGGTTATTTTTCTTTCGCTATTCCTAGCCAGCATTGCTCCTTGACCCAGGGCAGATGAGAGCCTGCAGCTCCACACTGCACAACAGGGTTTTGGCTACCAAGGCTACATCTGTGATGGTGGAGCACTTGGGGGTAATGGGGCTGAAATTTTACTCTGACCTCATTGTGTACCTTTTCCGTGTTCAGGTTCCCAGGTAGCACAATGGGACAACTGTATTCAGTCGAGGAGTGTGCCGGTCAAGTGAGTCAACTAGACGTAAGAGGCTTCGCCATCTAGGTATATGAACGTACTGCTGTGCACAAGTGACAATGATTCCACTCAAGACCTCTAACATCACCTTTTTCAGAACGTGCCCCACCATTACGTGACGTGTGACTAGACCTCACGGGGCAGTGTTTCGGGCTGATTGCTTCTCATAGTGTTGGGAATCTCTGTCCAAGACTTTCAAGCTACTTTCAACTCCTCGTTGGGTACCAGAAAGCCCGGGATTGTGTAATCATGGCTCCTGAAATCCCCACTTAGCTTCTTCTTCTCTTTCCTTTCGAGACCGAGTGTTCAAAGGGACGTGCTTTAGACATGCGCCCCTAAACCCAGCTTAGAGACTCGGCCACTTTCTGAGGAGATATTAATAAGCAATCACGCCCTACTAGAGAAGAGTGCACAGACATGAGGATTCTGAAGGTACAGTGCGGTCCATGCACTTGAAAAGCATTGTATGTGCATCTGGAAGAGCAGCAGCAGCATATCCCTGCCTCACCCACACCATATCAAAAGGAACCCCTAATAACAGGACAGAGCTCGGATAGCTAAGTCGACTCTCGTTATGTTGTCTGGGACCCAGGTTCCGTCTCGTCACTGCCATCTTCAGCTTTTCGGCTGTTGGTCATGAGTTTGTCCCAAGATGTCACCACAGGCACAAGGAAGTTAGTGCTCCCTGAGCCACATTTCAGCATGTAAAACTGATCCCTGGGTTTCTTGGCTCAGGAACCTCACGTTGATGTCTCTTTACCTCCTGCATGCCACACGCTAATCACGTGCCTGTGCCCTAACCATAGAACTCACAGAGGCAGCAGATCACCAGGGCTGGCTAAGACTGACAGTGCCTCCTCTGAGACCCCAAAAGCTCAAGGCTGACTCTGTCATCCGGGAAGAAGGGAATGCTCTCACAGTGTACACAAACACCAGGTGAGCCTAGAGAGCGTCGGTGTGTGTTGCCTTCGAGAAGACCAGTTTTACCAGTTTTCAGGCAGATAATCAACATGTTCAGCTCTGATGGCAATTTGCTGTCTCCATGACTGCTCAATTGTGCTACTGACAACTGAATTAGAATAATATCTCTCTCTCTCTCTCTCTCTCTCTCTCTCTCTCTCTCTCTCTCTCTCTCTCTCCCTCCCTCTCTCTCCCTCTTCTCCCTCTCTCTCTCTCTCTCTCTCTCTCTCTCTCTCTCACACACACACACACACACACACACACACACACAGAGGACCATACCCTGAAGCCTTGGTCCCAGCTTGATGCCAATGAGAAGTGGTAAAATCTTTAAGAGACGGGGCCTAGTGAGAGGTCTTTAGGTCATTGGGCAAATGAAGATGATCACTAGCCCCTTCATCTTTTTTGCTTTTGTTCCTTGGCCACAACGTGTACAGCTTTACTCTACCACCTACTTCATCCATGATAGACTATCTCACCTACAGGCTCAAAAAGAGTAGACCCAGCTCACCAGGAAATGAGACCTCAAAAACAGTGAGCCGAAGTAACCCCTTTCTCTTTGTGAGTTGATCATCTCAAGCGTTTTGCTATAGTAGTGGAAATCTGACGAACACATTTGCCATTGTGACTCAAAAGGAATCGCAAACGCTACTCCAGTAAATGAGTGTCAGCAGGTCCCAATAAAGATGCATGAAAAGAGGACCCGGCAAGATTGTACCCAAGGGCTTTGCTTGTGAGTCTTTAGCCTCATCAAATGATAGACAGGTGAGCCAAATCTGTACACTGACTGCGGTGTGCTCTGATGCAGGGTCTGAGTGTGATGAGCCCATTCGATTGGCCCCTGTTCCCTGTTATCTTACGCCATGCACCTCTCATTCTTACTGTGATGATTCCAGCATAACAGCAAAGGCTGAGTCGTCCTGTATTCTGCGAAGCATGCGCCTGCTGCTTTATGGCAGCTCTGGGATCGTTTGTGCATAGATTTCTGTGACAGACACAGCATGATGAGACTGCCTCACTGTAGCGCTTGGCCTACTTCGGGACGACAGACATACACTCAGTCACCAGCTAAATTTAACACCATTCTTTGAGCACTCGTTCCCTGACACGCAGGTTCCAAGAAGCCCTGTGCAACTGCTTTCTCAGGAGTGATCAGCAGTGGTCCTCACTGACATGCTGTGTGGTAACCTAACCCCCGCATTCTGCTGACGAGCCACACTCCCGCGGTCTATGAGCTCAGTGGAATCCCTCAATAGAACCATACCCTGTTATTGAGTCCTGAACCATATATTATCGTGACTACTAAGCCAATTCAAATGGCCCATCCCCTCTGCCTTAACATCAGGCAATGCCTTGAGCAATCGCCCTTCTTTTCAAAGAATGTATTCTCTCTCTAGCTTTGAACTCACTGAACCCCGGACTGCCTGGGCCTCCTGCACTATATCCCCACACCCCTGATGAGGCTGCTGGTCAGCATCTGGGGCTGTTTCTATAAGGACCAGTTGTGTGGCACTTCTCTTGTGGGAACATGATCAATCATCTAGTCACTAAGACAGGGAGCCAACTACAAACCAAAACACAGATATCACCAAAGTCTAATTTGTGAACCAGTGAGTTTTATTGGGGTTATGTACAGGAGTAAGAGTGAAAGGTTATTTACAGGAACAGAAATGACTCAAAGATGGCTGCATCACTAAAAGCATACCTCAGCATAGGTGACAAGTTCACAAAAGTTGGAACCCTACAGCCCATCATGACACAACCCAAAGGTCACTAAACAGGATGGAGAGTATCTTTTTCCAGGCAGCTTAGTTGGTCTAAGGCTCTTCTAGGCATCTAGCAAGATCAGAAAGTGTCAGAAGTCCTTGCTAATTATGTAAGTTTGGGAAGGGGAGGGGCCTGGTGAATCTGCTCAGTTTCAGGGACTTCCTGAAGCTATTCTCTCATTTTCTTCCTGAATTTAAAGAGCTTCTCTGCAGGATGGAACGTTAAAATTGAGCATCCTCAATTTTAATGAGTTTCCCTCCAAGATGAAGGTTTGTCTCAGAGGAAACTGTTTACACCATAGGAAATGGAATCATGAATAAATAAATAAATAAAGACCAACAAAGAAAATTAAAAGTGTCAACTCAACATTAGAGGGACTGAAACCACTTCAAAGGTTTATGAGTGATGTCTACCTCTTGAGAAGCTCACTTTTACCTACCACAAACCCTGTACGTAAGGCTCCCCTAAATGATGCTTTCTGATCTCTAAGGAAGGAGATATCCTGCTGGCTTTTTTTAACTCGACGAATACTTATTCCATATCTTCTGATACAACCAGGAAACGAAAGTGTAGCTCCTAACCATCAAGAGCTGGGACAGGCATTGGTAGGTGGTAAGCAGCATAAAGGAAGTGAACGGGATGCTGTTTGTATCAGCGTACTGTGGCTGCTTTAACAAATTGACCTGCATTGGTAATCAGCATTGCTTCAAACAGAAATGTGTTATTCTCAGTTCTGAAGGGCAGAAGTCTCAGACCAAAGTGTCAGCAGGCCCACCTCCCTCCAAAGGTATAAGGTAAAAGTCTCCTCTTCCTCCTTCCAGTATCTCCAAGCGTTCCCTAGCTGTGAATACATTGCTCCAATCTCTGCTTCTGTCTTCACGCGACCTCCTCACCTTCTCTGCATGTTGTCTTTCTCCGACAATGACTGTCATCGCATTAGGAATCCAGACAGTCCAGAGCTGTTCATCTCAAGACCCTTGATGTAATCTATGCATTAGGCAGCCTGCAGTCCCATCTTCTCACCATCATGCTCCAGTGACATGTTTTACACTGGGGGCAGGGGGAGGTGACTCCATGTGGTAAGAGTTAAGCTGCATTTGGAAGGCTGAGGAGACACACATCATGCAGAGGAGGAGAGAACCGGGGTTGCGGGAGAAAAAGGACACAGAGCACTGCTGACCAAGGACACAGTCTGTGCACCGTCCGAACTGAGTTAATAGCCCTGCACAAATGGAGAGAAGCCAGGAGAGCCAAACAGAATGAACGAAAGAGGCTGAGATGTGTTGGGGATCACACAGTTGCTTCTTTTAGGGGCCTGGGAAGCCACAGGAAGGAGCTGAAATCTTACCTCAAGTGCAAGGACAAACGTAGCTAGCTTGAGCCAGGTGTGCAGTTCACCTGTGATTCCAGGACACTGAGAGTCTGGAGACTGAGGCAGGAGGCTCATGAGTTCAAGGTCAGTCTGGGCTACACAGCGAGACTCTGTCACAAAAATAAGAAAATACTCTAATGTCATTTACAGTTCATCCTGAAGATTTGTCAGAAGACACAGCAAGCCTTGTTGTAAATGGTAAATCGCTGTGACTTTAGCTGCAGAAAATGTATGCATAATTTTTTTATTATTTATATAAACTTGATTAAAAAACACACGAAACCCAAATACAAGGAGGAGCGCTAGAAATCCAGCATCTATCCATATTGTGGGCTGAATTACAGTCCCCTCGACAGTTCAGATGTTGAAGTCCTAACTCCAGTGCATATTTTTGGGATTGGTTGCTGCTGATGTCATTCTTTAGGTTAACATGAGGTCATTTCAGAGGTAAGTCCCTAATCCAATCTATGTGTGGAAAGAAATGCGGACTTAAACACGTGTTAGCTTTCAACCACTGTGACAGAATACGTGTGATAACCAGCTTATAAAGGAGAAAGATTTAGCAATTCCAGGCCATGACTGACTAGCCCTGTTGCTTTGGGCCTGTGGCCAAACAGCAAATCACTACAGGGATGTATCGGGAAGGAAGTCTGTTCGGATCATAGTCAACTGCAAAACAGAGTAGACGAGACCAAGCTTCCACAGATCCCTGCAAGGGCACCCTCCAGTGTAAACCGTCTTCCCTCTAGGTCCCCCCTATTAAAGCTTCCATCACCTCCTAACAGTGTCAAGCAAGAGACCAAGCACCTGATTTGAGGGAGCATTCCAAACCCAAACCACAGCACCCTCGTACAGTGAGGATGCCACCCGGGCAGGAAGACAATCAGTTGTCTAGAAGCCAAGAGAAGAGGCCAGTCCCTAGAAGCAAACTAGTCAGGATCCAGAGCTCGGAAGCCTCAGACTCTGTGGCCCTAGCAGTTGGGCTATGCTGCTTTCTTAGTGCAGCCTGAGCCTGGCATCTTAGGAAATGAGGCATGGAGAGGGCATCTTCACCAGACCCCATCCTGGAGCACTGACAGGTCTAACTCTCCACCCACAGCAACAACGGTTCATCCCGTTCCCCGGTGCCCTTCCTCCCTATCAACCCACAGGTCCTTCCCCCTGCAGCATCTCCTCATGCAAAGCTAACTCGGTCTCCCTGGCTCCTAGAGTAAGGTTCTCCACTCTTTATAAGTTGTTCTGGGTTTCTCCCTCAAAGCACCCTTCACCATCTTCTCCCCAGTGATAACATTAGCTATCCACAGGACCAAAGGACCACACTCATCCTCTATGCAGAGATCCACAGAGACAAGCCTGGGAGACTGAGGGCAGAGCCTGCACCTTTCTTAGTGCCTCCTTTTTACCCATATCTATCAGGAGGTGGGGAGAGAGATAGGAATATAAACAGAATTCTGTCTTATTTCTTTCCACACAGAGAATTTTACTGTTTTAATTATAAGCCTCAGAGGGTAGAAATACATCTTGTCCATTTTTGCATCTTCTTTTTTTTAACTTTTTTTTTTCCGGAGCTGAGGACCGAACCCAGGGCCTTGCGCTTGCTAGGCAAGCGCTCTACCACTGAGCTAAATCCTCAACCCCCATTTTTGCATCTTCTAACGTAACAGTTCTCATCCTGTGGATTGTGACCCCTTTGGCAAACCTCTATCTCCAAAAATATTTACATTATGATTCAAAACAGTGGCAGAACAACAGTTAGGGAGTAGCAACAAAGTAACATTATGGCTCCAGGTCACCACAACATGAGGAACTGTATTAAAGGGTCGCAGCATTAGGAAGGTTGAGAACCACTGCTCTAAGGAGTGGAAGGGACCAATTTACACACTGACAGGTGCTGACAACTGAAGCCTGCCAGACCCTGTATCCTTATGCTAGGATACATCGTCTTCCTACATGGTCTACAAAGTTGCTGAGCTGAAAATGGTCTCCGTTAGTTTTGGTGGGCTGGGGATGTATCTCAGTAGTAGAGTTGCTCAACTTAGCATCTGTAAGACCCTCTGTTCAATCCTAAGTAATGAAAGAAAAAAAGTCAAACACGAAGCTTTGTTAACATCTGTCATGAGTGGTTGATGACATTTTCCCCATCTACTTACTGTTCAGTCCTAAAAATAGACTCCCTCCTTTGAATGTGGAATCCGCAGCCTAAGGCAGCCGGGAGCGCCTGTGAAGGCTGGTGTGGGAGGGGCCGGAGGGGCTGGAAAGGCAGGGAGCAGCTGCCACACCAGGGATCTCACTCCACATTGTCACGGGCATGGGCAGCAAAA
Source organism: Rattus rattus (assembly GCF_011064425.1). Classification (NCBI taxonomy): domain Eukaryota; kingdom Metazoa; phylum Chordata; class Mammalia; order Rodentia; family Muridae; genus Rattus; species Rattus rattus. Next base: position 4,494,460 of record NC_046162.1, read on the forward strand.
TCCCCTCGACCAGACGCACATTCCGTCAATTAGATTCGATGCTAAAACTAATGAGGAAGGCACATGGGGTCTCCAGGAGAAATTGGAAAGGTCCAAGAGGTCAACAGCTCACTGTGGACTGCGACTCCTCCGAAAAAGAACTGTGACTGATTCAACCCCACTCTAGGAGGTCTAACCTCTACTACAAGCCCCTAGCCTAGGCCCTAGCACTCTGTGAAGATGAATAGTTGGATGGATGGATGCATGAATAGACAGACAACTAAAATCCCTATTCTCTACCTGAGTTCCAGTCTTCAGAGAATTGGCAAAAATCATATGGTCATATTTGTTGCCTTATACCAATGCCCAGCTTTCTGTGCTAAGAAGCAGGATAAATGATCCTTTAGAATGCCAGAGTCCCCAAGAGGCTCAGGAGCACACTAGCACACCCTCTCGAGCACCGTCCTCAACCTGTAGGTCACAAACTCCCCTTAGGTGTCACATATCAGATGTCCCACATATTGGATATTTACGTTACGATTCATAACAGTAGCAAAAGTAGAGTTATGAAGAAACAACAAAATAATACAGTTCCACAACATGAGGAACTATATTGAAGGGTCATGGCATTTGGAAGGCTGAGAGCCACTGCTCTAGAAACTCTCATTAGTAAACTTCTTAGCTGTAGGGTTTCCATGGCCTCTTCATTTTGTTCCCACCAAATGCTATGTGCACGATACTGCCGTGCACAGTTTAAGCTCTGCACATTTCTGGTTGCCATTTTATATAATTTAAATTGTACAAAGGATACTCTTCCCACTGTATTGTACATAATAAGTTTATTATTTTATTTAATAATAAGTATTATTATTTTTATATATTTTATTCCTTAACATAATGTTATTTATTATATTAAACGAAATGCACGTTGCCTCCCTCAGTTTCTCAAATAGAATCTAATAGCATAGCAATTCATATCCGCCATCAGTGCTATTTTTTTTAAAGAAACATATGAACAAACTTCTCATGAGTCAGAGAAATTGATTTACTAAATTAGAAATTTCTTTACTAAAACCTAATTAATCCATTCTAATATCAGTTCATGTTAGGACACTTCTTATAATCACAATTCTTTATACAATTCTTAAGATTCATTTTTTTCTCATCTTAAATTATGCGTACATGGGGGTGGGAGGCTCGAGTATGTGAACGTAGGTGACCACACATGGTGTCAGATCTCCTGGAGCTGGAGCTGTGGGTGGGTGTGCCCGGGCAGGTGCTGGAACCCAGACTGCTACATCTTCCCTTTGCTACATCTTCCCTTTGCTACATGTTCCCTTTGCTACATGTTCCCTTTGCTACATGTTCTTAACCATTGGGTGCCTCTCTAGCCCGATATACTATTCTTAATATCATAATGCTTTGTAAGAAAAACTACATAAAAAGTAAGGTTCTAATTTGCTTCTTGTTTCCTGTACCACTGGAACTGTACTTCTGAGAACGGAAGGACTTCATCAGAATCGAAACATGATCACAAGCATTATCTGTATGCATTCTATCAGGGCAACACCCGCCCACCACAAACCTCAGACAATTATTTTTAAGACAAGGGCTTGGCTGGCTTCAAATTTGTGATCTTCCTGCTTCAGCCTCCCATATGATAAGATTACAGACTTGTACCACAATGCCTGGCTTAAACAATTTCCTGAGAATATGCATCTTAGTTGGGACAAGAACATACCAAGCGGTTTCAAGGAATCGGGTACTTTGTACACCAATAGCGAAGGGCGGCTGGGACTTCGTTTGTTGACAGAGCAACATCTGGGAAGAATGTCAGGAGAAAGAGAGGCAGGCTCAACAGAAGGTGCCTCCCAGGCAGACATGTGTTAGCAGAGACATAAGAACAAAGCGGGTGAGCTCAGCAGCAGCAGACGCTTGTCTGACAAACATTAGGCCCGGCTCTTTATACACAGACTCCCTGGAAAGCTCTCCTATAGATCCAGGAGAGTATGAGCCAAGTACGAATTGAGTCACATGCGGTTCCTGTGAGAGAGACTATGACACAAGGTTTCAATCTTGCTATCTGTGTCAGAAGCTGGGCTATAAGCACTTAGCTGAGGTTCACGACAGTTAAAGTCCGACAGAATTATTCGGTCCCCTAATATGCCTTCATTTTGCATCTCTGGCACCCGTGGACAGGTGCCCTCGGGTGTGGGCAGAGCTTAAGGCCGCTAAGGAGCAATTTCAAACAGGGAGTGACAGAAGTCACCCCGTGGGACCCATAGAACCCATAAGGTCTTAAAAGTAGAAGAGGAAAAGCCTCCCCTCAAAAAAAATCTTCAGAGACACCAAAACGAATTCAGCCTCCAACACATTGACTTTAGCCCCTGGCAAATTCACGTCAAACGAACCTGCATGGCTGCGAGATATTCAAAGTTGTTCGAAAACATCTTCCTCTTCACGGGGCAGCAGACAAAATTCAGACGCTATAGAAACCATCCCTGGACAGGAGCCCAGGCCACTCAGTGGAGTTTGCCCACTCCTGCTGTGACCTGAGGATGACTGATCAAGTCATGGCCATGGGGACCCCAGACCCACCCAATGTAACTTGGACATGCTGCCAGCCTGAGTCTATAGGTGCTGTCCCCCACCCACCCTGCTGGCTCTGGGACCCCAGCAGGTCTGAATAAGGCAGAGGCCTACCTCTCCATTGTCTACCAAATCTCACAACAGCAAGATTTACCGTTATGGTCCATAGCCACCCCAACTTAGTTCTGTTTTTGTTGGTGGTGGTGTTGTTCAATTTTGCAGGGGAAGCAAAGTCTTACTATGTACCCGAGGCTAACCCTGAAGTTCTAGCAATCCTACTGCCTCAGCCTGTCAAGTGCGGGGGTTACAAGCTTGAGCCATCATACCCCCGTCTTGCAGCTAAGGAAAGCAAGACTCTGAGAGGCAAAGGAAAGGGCAACTGGCAATGGTTGTTCTATTTGCTGTCCTGGGAACTTTTGAAAATTCTAGATTTCTAACATCCTGTCATTTGCGGCCATACAGCTGGAACAGAAGGACATTATGCTAAGTGAAGAGAGTCAGGCCCAGAAAGGCTGACACCGCATGATCTCACTCATGTGTGGAAGCTAAGACAAAGCTGATGTCATAGTAGAAGAATAGAATTGTGGTTAGCATAGCCTGGGAAGGGTATGGAATGAGGGGTAGAGAGGGTGGTTAAGGCATACGGGGTGCAGGCAGAGAGGAGAAACAGCTCCTACTGTCCTGTCTCACAGTGGACTAACCAGACTTGTCAACAGTTAATTGGACCTTTCAAAACAGCTATTAGATAGATCGCCAGTATCCTCAACACCTTTGTGCTGACATGGTAAACGTTTAAGGTGATGGATATGCCAGCTACCGTGGTCTCAGGGCCAGTGGACATCATAAATGTATAGCATGCTCTGTCCATACATTTGTACAGTTAAATGTCTGTTAAATGGTTTTTCAAAACTTTAAAAGCAGGGGCTAGGGATATAGCGAGGTACCAGAATGCTTACATATATGATTCAGTCCCAGCTCTGTAAATATAAGACAGAAAAGTTAAAAAAAAAATCTAGATTCCCGAGGTCCACAGCAAAACCCCTAAATAAAGTCTCCAGGTATCAGGGCTGGAAAGTTGGCTCGGAGGTTGAGAGCACTGGCTACTCTTACAGAGGACCCAGTTCAACTCCCAGCACCCACATGGAGGCTCAAAACCATCTGTAACTCCAGTGTCAGGGCATATAGTACCCTCTCTGACCTCTGCAGGCACCAGGCATGTATATGGTGCACAGACAGACAGACAGACAGACAGACAGACAGACAATCAAAATATCCATACACTTTTTTTAATTTCCAGGTATCAAATGCCAGTATCTGTTGCTCCTCTGAGCTCCTGAGAGAACTAACTCTCTGAGATGATGAGGGACGCTGAACTGAGATGCAGGCAAAGCTTCAAGTCTCACAGCAACGTCACACAGGTGACCGCCCCACTGCTCACTAGCAGAGCACAGTTCTGCTGCCAATCAAAGCCTGGGCTGGAGAAGCAAGTTCCTCTGTGGCTCCCAACCTGGGTGCACTATAGCATCTCTCCAGGGAGCTTTCAAAGCCTAAAAACCTTTCTGTCTGGGGCCACTGAGGGCAGCTGTCCTGATGACCTATACTGGGGCATGCGAAGGCACCAGTGACATTTGACAATCTCCTCCCTAGGAGTCTACTGTGGTGCTGTACTTCTTTCTTGGACACCCTCAAGGTCACTGTTTGGCCTTGTGACAGAAGAATGCTTAAGACTGACTGGTTAATTTATGAGGAAAATAAATTCCCTGTGCTCCCGGAGGCTACAAAGTGCAGTGTATTCAGAGCATGGGCATGTGGCAAATGTTCACGCTGCCTTCTGGCATATCGAGACAGAGGAGTGCGTTCCCTCCTTTTCTCATAAAACCACTAATGCCATCATGGGGGTGACACCCTATGACTTCATCTAACTTAATTCCCTCCCAGCAGTCCCTAGTTTCGGTAGCACTTGTGAGTGCAAATATTACAGGTGTGGCCTACATGGAATAGGCAGGTGGCTTGTGATCTTTGAATGCGCATGGGATCTCTCTCTCTCTCTCTCTCTCTCTCTCTCTCTCTCTCTCTCTCTCTCTCTCTCTCTCTCTCTCTCTCATAATCCCAGTCAACCACGAAAATGTTGAAACCAAACCAGTAGATAAAAGAAAACTTCTCCCTAGAAACAAAGTTTTTCTGTCTATATGTTGACAGCCCCGAGTGTTTTGTTACAGGAAGAGAAAGTTAATTAACACAGAAAAGACATACCCAGAACTCCACAGCAACAAAGTTACAAGCAGGAGAGGAGTTTTCAAACCCAGCTAGTTTGGCTCTGTTCTGCAGAGGCTCTGTATCCTCTCACCTCATGACTAGGCCTTCGGGGCTTCATATTCTCTTGACTGTGCAAGTGTTCAGAAAGGCCAGTGGCAGCAAGCTGTCCATCCATCCTCTTGCCGTTGCTTAGTACCTGAACCTTACTCTGAAACCCAGCTTGGGAAACAGCTTTCCCACCAATATTCTGGCAGCATCTCTCACCATACACTCAAGCCAAGTGCCCCCACATACACCCAGACCCCAGGGAATGTGTTATGAGCACCCCTATGCTGCAGGTTGCCCCACCTCTCAGCCCTCAAATATGTCCATGCTATCATCAATAACACAGCATATCCCTTGAGCTGGTATCATGTTTTTCCTTGGGAAGTCTCATTTTCTCCTTTAAAAATCATTTCAGGGGCTGTGGAAATGGCTCAGTTAACGACTTGCTTGCCTTAGAAGCCTAAGAACCTAGGTTAAGGTCTCCAACATCCACACAAATAAGCCAAGTGTGCCCCTGCAGCCCTGCCATTGGGAAAGCAGAGGCAGAAGGAGCCCTGGAGATCACTGGCCAGCTAGTTTTGCTCAATCCGTGAGTTCCATGTTCAGAGACCCTCTCGAAAGAAATAAGGCAGAGGGTGATTAAGATGGATGCCTTAGGGGCTGGAGAGATGGCTCAATGGTTAAGGGCACTAACTGCTCTTCCAGAGGTCCTGAGTTCAATTCCCAGACACTCCATGGTGGCTCACAACCATCTGTAATGGGATCCATTGTGTGTCTGAGGGCAGCAACTGTGTACTCGCATACGTAAAATAAAAACTTTTTAAAAAAGAAAGGCACCTTACAAACCTCTAGCCACAACCTATATGTACACACACACACACACACACACACACACAACACACAACACACACACCACACAACACACACACACGCACATGCACACACACACACACACACACACACACACACACACGAATCTAACACACGTGTGGACTCATTCCTAAAACTGGAAGTTATCACCCCGAAGTCTGCCAGAGTAGCTTTCCTCCTCCCCAAGGATCCTCAGTGCATGTACGTGATGTTTGAAATGAGCACTGGAAATAAGGGTAATTTTTAAAAGACACCAGTCTATAAGTAATTAAGATGTTTGCAATTCCAAACAAAGGTATTTCTGTGCCTAAGTTGTGTTTGCAGAGGTTGCTAAGGAACAGCGGGCTGTGAATTCAGAACACTCCCTATCCCGGCTTACAGGGTAGAGGGCGGCAGACCGAGGCTGCAGCTGGGAGGAGCGCCCCATGGGCAGTGCCTGGTGACACTGCCTCCTACCCCTGCACACACAAGGAAGATTTGTCCCTGGGCCCAAGGTAGCCAAGATCTTGAGAGAAGGAAAGTAAGAGTTACCGATATTTACATGGTACTAGCTCCCAAGCCCAGCTCCATGCTTAGTTAATTCTCACAGCACGCTGAAAAGACGATGATGCTATCACCCACCTTCTACAGACAGGAACTGAGCCTCAAAGAATTAGGTGACTCAGGGCCAGAGAGATGGCCTCGCAGTTATGAACACGGGCTGCTTGCTCTTCCATGGGACCCACATTCAATTTCCAGGACCCACGTGACTTCTTACGACCTTCTGTAACTTTCTTCTGACTTCCCTGGGCACCAGGCACTCAGTCACGTAGCATGCGTAATTTCATGAAGGCAAACACCCCCAAATATAAAATAATTTTTTTTAAAAAAGAGGTGACTTGCTGCAGATCCCACTGCTTGTCTGAGTTGGCCTATGAACCCAGACAGCTCGTCTCCAACAACTTCAAGAACTAATGGCCCGAGAGAGCCATTCAAGAGCTTCAGGCCAGTGGTGGAATAAGAGGAAAAGCAGTTTTCATCATCAAAGCCAAAGGAAGACACTAGACCTCTCTTCTCAAAGCCAAATGCCAAGCAGAGCTGGAGGGAGGGGTGACAGGTCTGGAGTGAAGCAGCAGGGAAGAGGGGAGCAAAGGCGGGTCACCGTCTCTCTAACTGGATGCTAGTACATGCCTGGTTCAGGAAGGAGCGAGCACTTGGTGCGTGTTCACATATGTGTGTGTGTGAGTTTGTTCATGATTGCACAAACCTGGAAGTGTATTCACATGTGTCTGTGTCTGTGTGTGTGTGTGTATTCCAGAGAAGGAGTGGGCATGGGTGTTCGAGCACGGATGGTATACAGTCCCACCCTTAAGAAACCTGACCTTCCCAACTGTCCCCAAACACTCTTGTGTTTTCCCATTGGCAACGCAACTATGTTGCCAACAGAATTCCTCATCGGAAATAAACAGCCTCCAGGGAGAAAATGTCCCCTCCTCCGTCTCCCTGTGCACCCACAAGGCCCCACAGACAGAAGGGCTCAGTCCGACTTGTTGACCAACTGACAGCAAGCAGGGCTGTGGGTCCTGCAATCGCCCAGAGGCGCAGTTAGTGGCCACTCTGCCGGGCAGACAACTCGCCTTTCACACATTCCTTGGAGACTTAAAAAGGAGAAGAGAACTTGTTTATTCCTACTCTGCAAATGCTCAGGTCCATCAGTAGCCACGAGCAAAGGCAGCACAGCAGGCCACCATGAGACACAACGGCTCCATTTCTCCTCCTACCAATTTAACCCACATACCTGCCCCTTTCTACACAAATGACGTATAGGACCCATATGCACTTGCCTAGCATGTGTGAAGGCCTGGATTCTATCCCCAACACAATGAGGGAGGGAGGGAGGAGGGAGGGAGGGAGGGAGGGAGGAGGGAGGAGGAGGTTGACTGACATAATCTCATGTATCTGTGAAGTACTATATGATTTTGATTCCTGTAAAGTGTGGCATCCAGTCGGGGTCATTGTCATCTGTCTCCTCAAACACATTGTGTCTTTGTGTTGGAAATAGTCAAGATCTTTTCTTCCAGCCCTGCCTAAGTATGCACTGAGTTACTGTTCCCTCTAACCTCGCTCGGATGCCTCTCTCAGTCTTCCTTCCCCTCTGCCCTTTCCAGCCTCTGCACACTCTCTTGACTCCTGAGGTCAACCTTTTGGCTTCTACCCATGAGCAGGACAGTCTTCACTCTCACGTTCACGATAACTGTTTAAAGGAGCCAAGACGTGTATCTGTTAACACGTGGGCAGATGAAGAAAACAGAGGTGTTGGAATTTTACCCAGCCGTTAGAAAGTAATGGAATCCCCCTGGCATTCCTGGTGATACAGACGAGCCTGGAGGACGCCATGTTGAATGAAATCAGCCAGGCACATAAGACAACTGGCACATCCTTGAGCTGGCCTTTCATGCTATGACGATGCTAAATACCAAGCCAGTCCTTCACGTGGTCCCCTCTGTAACCCTCTGGGAAGCTTGCTCTCTTAGAGGCTGATGTGAAACCTAAGTGCCCCAAAGTGAACTTCATCACACTCCTTAGCCAGCAGGGGGTCATCATGTCCAATCCTACTAACGTCAGAGACATTGTTAACACTAAAATCAAACCAAAACAAGACAAAAAACCCTCAGTCCCCAAACAACTGGAGCAGGGGCTGTCCCTGAGCCCATTGCCTGCCTGCGTGCCTGCCTGCCTGCCTGCCTGCCTGCCTGCCTGCCTGCCTGCCTGCCTATGGGTCTTGCACCCCAGATGCACAGCCTTATCTGGCCTCAGTGGGAGAGGATGTGCCTAGTCCCTTAGCAGCTTGATATGTGGGGTGGGGGTGATGAGGATGGAGGGGCTGACACCCAGAGGGGGTACTTTCCCTTCTAAGGGGAATAAGGGAAGGACTTGTATGAGGGGGTACTAGGAGGAGAGGAAGGGCTGATATAGGTTGTAAAGTGAATAAGTAAATAAATTTAATAATAATAATTTAAAATTTTCAGGGCAACAGTCACCTGCTTCCTAGGGCAGCTTCGGGAGGCACTGCCTCTGGAGAGTTGAGCCACCCTGGAAGTAAGTCCAAAGCGAATGAACCCAAAGCAATCTCTCCACAGGGAATGTGGCTGCATAGATGCTGCACCCCCTTCCAGGGAGATCCTTGTCATTTTGTGAAAGCCCAGGAAGCCCTGGGGTCATTTCTAAAGCATACAAGAAAGAGCAAGTCACAGGACTGTTTATATTGTCTGTAGAGTATTCCCTACCACACCTGAGGTAGACCTAGCTATGGCTGCTGAAGCTAAGGAACGGCTGTCACGCTCAAATGTCACTGAGGACAGACACATCACCAGTGCCTTGCTCTGGACTGTGCACTAGGCCGCACATTTTCAGAGGGTAAACAGAGATGAGAGCAGCTACAGCAGTGGACACCAACTCCCTCTGCCCATCTCCCACAATGCTTCTGAGGAAACTCTCAGCTTCAGCCTCCTAGGCCTCACCCGCTCTACAGAAATCCATGCATCTTCCCCCCACCCCTGCACCTTTCCATTTCAGAGATGAAGAGCAGAGTCCCCAGGGAAACCAGTCCCACTACAAACTAGGGACAGAGGAAGAATTAGAACTCAGGCCTCTCGAAAGCAGCCCCCTCCATGGGTGACGCCATCTTTCTTAGGGGGACCACCCTAAGCAAGTGTTCCAAACAGGGAACACTTTGCAGAGCCTGGTGCTCCTCGAACCGTGTACAGTGAAAGCATCCAAGTGGCACGGCACAGCAGGCTAGAGTGGCCGACCCCCGCCAGTAAAACAGGCATGAGTGAGTTCCTGACCTCCGCCCTTCAGCCAAGCACATCGGTAGCCCCAAGCACTTCCTGAAGTTTAGGTGCCAAATAAAGAAATTTTGGAAGCCAAGAGTACTGAGCTAGTGAGGCTCAGCTTTGGCTTGGAGGGGTCCTGTGTGGGATGGGGCTATCCCACTCATCAGAGTTGGCAAAGTACGTTCAGGTTCAGAATGAGTTTCTGGGTCACGTGGAGAGATGGTGGTGATGTGAACTGACTCCCACCAAATCACACGCAGTTAGAGTGGTGAATTTTATGTCTCACATATAAAGACAGACAGACAGAAGGAAAGGAAGGAAGGAAGACAGACAGACAGACAGAAAGAAAGAGGGAGGGAGGCAGACAGGAAGGAAGACAGAAAGAAAGAAAGAAAGAAAGAAAGAAAGAAAGAAAGAAAGAAAGAAAGAAAGAAAGAAAACGGAAGGAAGAAAGAAACAAAGAAAGGAAAGAAGGAAAAAAGCAAGACAGGCAGAGAAACAGACAGACAGACAGGAAGGAAGGAAGGAAGGAAGAAAGGAAGGAAGGAAGGAAGGAAGAAAGGAAGGAAGGAAGGAAGGAAGGAAGGAAGGCAGGCAGGCAGACAGACAGACAGAGGAAGGAAGGAAGGAAGGAAGGAAGGAAGGAAGGAAGGAAGGCAGGCAGGCAGGCAGACACAGACAGACAGACAGGAAGGAAGGAAGATAGAAAGGAAGGAAGACAGACAGAAAGAAAGAAAAAGAAAGGAAGGAAGGAAGGAAGGAAGGAAGGAAGGAAGGAAGGAAGGAAGAGAAAGAAAGTTTTTCACCTCATTTGCCAAAAGGATGAAAAGGCATAAATAGGAGAACCATGGGGTTCCAAATCCCATGGTGAACCAGGAAGAGTGACAGTCTCTGTGCTAAGCACTCGTGGTACATGGTAGGTCCCATTACAACAGCCATTTTACAGACAGAAAGCTGAGCACAGCCTGCCTGTGCAGGATCAGGCGCTGCAGCAGCTGGTCCGACCTGGGCCACTCGCTCTCTCTACACAGCAGTGAGCGTCTCCGTCTAACTGACCGTCTAAGCACAGCAGAAGAGCTTCTCTGCTGACCAGCTTCACCCCACTGTTGGATCATCTCTCTCTGCAGAGGGAGAACTCCAGACAGCTGACTGGATACCTCTTCTGCATGCATCCAGATGTTTGACGTCGTGTAAACAAGACGATGTGCCCGCGAGCAGGAGCCACTCAGGAATTAAAACTCTGTCACAGTAGATGTGCTGTCTTGGGCCACGCTTGTCATTTCTTGAATTATGTCCTGCTCAGGGCTGCTTGCTTAACTTACCAGACGACTTGACTTTCCGAGGCTTTGCAGCCATGGTTGTTGATCGGCTGTGTGCACTGGAGAGATAGCCAGCCGCCCCCGAAGCTCCCTAAATAGCATCAGCCCGGATCCCGGGGATATATTGTTTTTATCACAAATAACAAAAACCACGCATATTTTAACTTCAACTCTAGGATTAAAGTAAATACATAATTTTGGCAAATTACTCGGAATTATGGGCTAGCAGCATCTGGTTCGGATATTCTCAAGTAAGTCATTGGCACAGTCACGGCCGCATTTTTAATTTTAACCAAAATGTTCTCAGAAACATGTGTTTTCTGTCCTGTTTGCATGTAATCAGTTGGAGACGGGGGGTCAGAGTTTAAACGGGGGGTTCAGCGGTCAGCGATGGTACCCGGGCAGTGCCTGCGATCTACAGGAGCTGTGTCCTCCCACAGCCCACAGCCTTGGCCTTAACCCTACCCCCTGAGAGGCCTACAGGTACTGGGCACCACTCTACAGGCCTTCTCTCTCAGTGTCAGAATGCCATCCCTGCCAACGGGTCCCCTTCCCTCTGCTCCAAAGCCCTCCCATCTTCCATAGACCTGGCAGGCCTCCTTACCAGGTCCCCTCCTGATTCCAACATCAAGGGTGCCCAATTACTTTTATAAATACTTGTCTTAAAAATATCACAGTGGCTTCCTGCTGCTCCTAATTCTGACTGGATACGTGGGATTTCAGACTCTTAGATCTGTCAGACAGCTCGTATTTTATCTATAAAGTGTGATTTTTTTTTTGTAGACCCTAAGCATGACCACTCTTTGAGAACATTTTGTCAATTATTTGAACTTTCCATTAAAAAAAAAAGATAAAATGAAAGGAATGTTCGTGCCACTTCCATGACCTTTGCAAAGCTGTCCGTTAGTCCCACCTTGTATCCATTAATTATCAGCCGGATGGAAAGGGTGGTGTCCCATCCCTGAAAGGAGAAAGCACGAAAATTGTCAATTCTAGAACATCCAGCAGAGGTTAGGTGCCCAGACTTTAGAAGGAAATTCCAGGAAGGCCTTGGCTTTTCTTACGAACAAGAAGTTTTCCAGCACAAGGGCAGAGACTTCCGGAAGTGAATTTTCACTGTGGTCAACAGACTGCGTTGAGACTTGGGGAGTTGGCGGCACAGACCTCAGGTTGCCACTGCACTGCACTGTACTGAGCTGGGTGGGTTTTTATGGGCTTGCCCTCTTGGTTTTCCACTTGAGATAATTGGACACACCCATGGGCCGGCCACTCGGGAGGCAAGTCCCAGAACAATGGCAGGCAACAGAGCAAAATGCAGTTCACATCGAGGCAAGAGTCCAGCGGCTGCCCATCAAATGGGCCTCGGGAAACTCAGGAGCATCCGTCTGACTTGCTCCACTCCTGCAGATGTAACAAGATGCCCGAGACTAAATACCTGATGGATAAAGACAGAAATGTTTTATTAAAGTTGGAGAATCCATATTCAAGGTTCTCAGCAGATACAGGACCTATGTATCACCAAGGTGAGGCAAATGGAGGCACCACTGTCCTCTTAGTTAGTTAGTTAGTTAGTTAGTTAGTTAGTTAGTTAGTTAGTTAGTCAGTTAGTCAGTCAGTCAGTCAGTCAGCTAGCTAGTTGGTTAGCTAGTTAGTTACTTGGTTACTTAGTTAGTTAGTTAATTTGTTATACGTGCATGTGTAGCAAGCACCTGAGGAGTGTGTTTGATTTTCCAGAGAACATTGGGGATGGAGGAGAGAGAGAGGGAGAGAGAGTCAGTCTTATAAAAAACTGGTTCAAATACTTGTGAAGCTCTTTGGCCAATACTCCGTAGGTCAGGCCAACAGCTGGGTCTTCCAGTAAAGGTCAATACTGCCATCTTGAAACAGCATTTCTCCCCTCCAACCCTCACCCCCAGAGACCTCAGCTTTGCCCCCAAGGCCTGCAGTTGGCCCAGTGGGACCTCCCCCTTCGCAGAGAGTCACAGTCTTTGCTGAAAGTCAATTGGTCACAGATGTTAGCCACAGCTGTAAAATACCTTCACGTCAACGTCTAGATCCATGTGTGACAAAGAGCTGAGCAAACAACCTGGCCTGACTGACGTAGGACGTATCCAACAGGGACGCAGGCTGTCCAGGAGAAGCATATGTCATGGGAGTGTTGAAGACGAAGTAGAAACACACAGAGGAAGGGCCCTGTGAAAGCAGGCAGCGCGGGGGAGCAGGCTCGCAGGAGGACTCTGGGCTCCCTCCCAAGGGTTTGTGGCCTGGTTGCCCCTCTGATGTTGCTAATCATTTCCCATCAGATAGGCAGTACCACAGTCCTCCACTCAGGATGACTTGGAAGGAACAGCCCGTGGGAGGAAGCAGCTGCAGGAACTGAGGAAAAGACCAGAGCCCAGAGGGCAGGGAAAGGAGAGGAGAGGGATACAGCTGGGGAGGGGCTGAGCCAGCTCTGTGCAGAACAGCAGAACAAGCAGAAAAGCCCATTTGAGAGCAGGACAGGGAGACTGCTAAAACCACCGGGACCCACAGAAGGCTCAGGATGGATGAGGGACAAGGTACATAACTTGGAAAACCACTGAGGCCTCCTGACACTACTTTCCTGAAAGACTGAAAGACCAAAACCAAGAAGTAACCACAGGGCTGGGAATGACCCCAGAGATCAAAAGGAGCCACCCCTGGAGACTGCTTCCAAGTTCAGGAGAACCTAAGAGGATAGTCAGGGACCTCAGGAGATGAAGCCAGAGGCAGAGGTTTGCAGAGATGAGGGGTGGACTTGAAGCCAGTGTATGTTTGAAGTCCCGAACACCCAGCAAAATGGGGACACCATACATGAGTGGAACTAAAAGCTGCAGAGTCATCACTGGGGACGAAGACGGCAGGGGTTAGGAGAAGGGTAAGGACAGGATCGTGGAGTGGGAGTTTAGCAGGCAGAACGGTGTTACTTTGTGGGGGGTTAATGAAGAAAGGCTTTGGGGTATCCATCCAAGGCAATAAAGTTATCATGCAAATGGTTAGCTCACCCCCATGCCTGTACCACACGTTGACAGAAGAATCCACTGGCCATGAATGAACCATGAAAGGAAGTGGAGCACAGTTACACAGAGAACAGGGCTCATCCACAAACGGATGGACCCCTGTCTCGTAGACAACACAGACGGAAGGCACCGAAGGGCAAGTACCAGGCCCTCTCTCGTTTACACCCCGTCCATCAGGTAAAGCTCACTGCAGAGACTGGTCCCTGGTCAGGACAAGGCCAGGGGTGCAGAAGACAAGGTTGCCACTTGAAGGAGCATCAGGTCGAGCTACCAGAAGCCTCTAGGAGCCACCTGGTTTGCAGAGGAGAGGATGTTCCAGCAGGATCAGCTCAGTTTGCTGGACGGCAGCTGAATGGTGGGGCCTGATATACCACCCTCAAGAGAAAAGGCCGTTAATGTAGTTCTCATGAGCCCTGGCTAGTTCCCACACAGGAGAGTGTGTGTGTGTGTGTGTGTGTGTGTGTGTGTGTGTGCAGGGATGGTGTAAAACGCTTCTGGTCTTACCATGTGACAGAGCTCTCCCTCCTCTCTCTCCTCTCTCCATTTTTTCTTCCTTTCCACTCTCCCTCTTTCCCCGTCCCTCTCCCTCCTCACCCCCATTCCTCTATAATTCCATCCTCCTCCTCATTGTAACACGGTCAGCCTCGCTCTTACCAGAGCCATGCAGATGACAGCACTGTGCTCCTGAGTCTCCAGAACTACTTCGAGCCGGGTAAACTTTTTTTCTTTATAAAATGCCCTGCCTTCAGTATTTTATTACAGCAAGCAAACTAAGGCGGTGCTTCACAGCAAGGCCACTGCTAGCTATAAAACGCTCTGCACCGCGACGCACCAGACTGAGGGGTTTATGGTTTATTGATGATACACTGTGTCATTTGTTCTCTCCTCTCTCTTTTAAAATATGATATTCTTAATTCTTGGGGAATTTCATACAGTGTATTTTGATCATATTCACATCCCACTCCTCCAACTCTCCTCAGATCCACCCCCCCAACCCCCTACTCCCCAAATCCACCCACCCAACTTTGTGAATGTTTAAAATAACCCAACGACTCCAATCTGTGAAGCCCATATATATTCATGGGTATCAGGCACTAGAATGTGGTCAACATACCAGTGGCCACATCCTTAAAGAAAACTGACTCTCCTCCCAGAAACCACTGGCAAGCTCCTCCCAGAAACCACTCAGGGGTGGGGCCTCGCAAGCTCCTCCCAGAAACCACTCAGGGGTGGGGCCTCGCAAGCTCCTCCCAGAAACCACTCAGGGGTGGGGCCTCGCAAGCTCCTCCGGCCTCCACACTAGAATTGGCTGAGTTGATCTCACACAGGCCGCCCAGCTCTGCAGTCCATGAGTGCTGCTCCCTGTCAGTTCCAGAAGTCACCGCTTTGCCCTGGTCCTCCTGACCTCCGGCGTTTACAGTCTTTGCCCCCTCTCTTTAAGGCAGTCCCTGAACCTTGGTGTAAGAGGATGGTATATACGCCCCATTTGTAACTGGACACTCCACTACCGCCTCGTCTCTGCACTTTGAGCATCTGCGGGTTTTGGCACCACCACCCACTGCACAAAGAACTTTCTCAGATGAGGTCTGAGAGCGGCGCTAATCTGTGACCCAAACATAAGGGCCAGTTTGACACTCTGTCCAGTTAGCAATATCATGGTAGTAGGTTCATGGCTGGGGCTTGTGAGCTCCCCAACCAAGGGTTCTTGGCCATATTTATACCATCTGGGAATGGGCCTTAAATCCAATCGGAAGGTAAGTGTTTACCTCCATAGCACTTGTGCTGCTATTGAACCACGGGCATGCATCTTGCTGCATCAAATCAATTGTTCCTTGTAATTCACAGGATAAGCACCCCACACACACCCAGCAGCCTACATATCACCCTCCTACACACAAGAGGAAGCCCTGGGTGAGTCCTGAATAAATGTGCATTTAGACTAGGTGTGCCAAGGACTCCAGGTCCAATTTACCCATATGATGATTGGGCAAAGCTGTCACCCATGTGGACCCAGTATGAGAGAATGTTAATGCTTCTCCAGAGTTCAAGTATGAGTGTTCGTGGACGTGTGCAGAGACCAGCAACTACAGCTTCCTCCTCTGAGATGCTCACAACCTGAGACTGCTCACCCACAACACCTCCTCCTGAGACTACCCGAACCCTCCCCATGTGCTGGATCTCATAAACTCCAGCGTGTAGCAGTGGCGTTAGCAGAACCCTAGCTGACCTTCATGTATGTGTGTCTGTGTGTCTGTCCTCTTTGGTTTCACCACCCGTAGCCAGGGTTTAGAGACCCAAGCTGCACAGATCTTAGCAAACAGCGCCCAAACAGGAAAAGCAGCCAAAAGTGGGAAGCGTCCTGGTTAGTACAACTTGACTTTTCAATGTCCTATGCCCAAAGTGTGTGGGGGGGTCTTCAGCAACAGGGTCTTATCGTTAAGTTCTGATGGACAACCAAGAGCTCTGGCAGCAACTGGTATTGTTTGGTGAATGTGGGGGTGTGTTCTGGGACACCTCTGACCCACAGTACTGGGGAGGGAACCCCACACTTAGCACTGAGATTTTTATTTGGTAACCTATGGCTTCCAGAAAGAGCCTTAGTCCCTGGGTAGGGGGACACTAACTAAACTCTTTAAATGTATATGTGTGTATAAATATGTATGTGCGTACACACACACACACATACACAAATATATATACATATATATATATATATATATCCCTTGTCACCTCTGCTGCCCTACCCTCCTACCCCCCTCTCCATTAGCTTCTCTCCTCTTATTCCTCTTTCCCTATTCACATCACCAGGGAAATTGAAGGGGAAGGGAAAGGAAGACGATTTGATCTCTTAGCTTTCTGAAATCCAAACTGACAATTAAATTAAATCCAAAGAGCTAAGAGAGAGGGAGGGAGAGAGGGAAAGAAACTGTGGTGATCTGAATGAGAACGGCCCCCAAAGGCTCATGTGTTTGAATACTTAGTTGTCAGTAGGTGGAAATGTTTGGGAAGGATTGGGGGCGTGGTCTCATTGGAGGAGGTGTGTCCCTGGGGGTGGAGGGCAGGCTGAGGTTTCAGAAGACTCCTGTCATTCCCGTGCTCTCTCTGCCTCCTTGCAGAGCCAGACGTGAGCTCTCAGTTATCCCTGATGCTGTGCCTTTCCTCCACCACCCTGGGCTCTGACCCTCTGAACCAGTCAGGCCAGTTGAACACTACTTTTTATTAGTTTCCTTGGTCATGGTGCCTGGTCCCAGCAACAGAAAAATAACTAAGGTGAGGATTTTTGCGTAAATAATACTCATGTGTCCTTGCATTTTGCTTTCTAACACTACAATCTCTTGTCACAGGTTAGAGCCATCCACAGCCATCTATGTGGCCTGGGCGCAGAGAGTGTTCAGGGTTCAGGAAACCTCCGCCACTGCCAAGGCCACAGGACTCCCTATGACAGGTCTGCTCAGTCCTCATTGTCTCAAGGCTGCTTCCACAACTCACTCCTCATCCCAGGCTTGTCCTCGGGCCCGGCCCCTCCCCTCTGCAGACAAGATGAGCTTTAGTAGAAAGGTCTTAGAGGAGGGACCAGGGACACACGTAGGGCTCAAGGACCAGATCCTAGACTCTCTTCTGCCTTCTGGTCAGTCACCTCCAATGTCCCCTCCGTGCAGTCCGAGGTGAGTGGCGATAAGGAATGTTGCCCAAGATGCAGCAGTGTGTCAGAGATGGCTGTCCTCCTAAAACCATCCTCACAGGGTAGGAATCCGGTGCCCCGCGTGTGGGATGCACTTTATTGGAGCCCCGAGGATGATTCAGGGAGCAATGACACATGCTTTCTATTTAAGAGTTCAGGGTTTAATTTCACGATCACCTTCTATTTCTGGAAAGAGATGCTAGATTCCATGTGCGGTCACAGTGTAAGGTTTCCTGCTAGAATATACTTTCTAAGTGAAAAACTGGAGCCAATTGAAGGGAACGTAAGAAGTAGCTGACTAGTGTGCGCGTGCTCAGACTACAAAGGGGGCAATGTGTGACTAAAGGCTGGCCTCCTGGGATAGAGCCATCCTGGAGGCCCAACTCTGTCACCTGTTCGTTGAGACAAGATTAAACTCATAAACCTGTTCGATCCAATAAGTGCCTCTTAGCCGAGAGCCTGCAGAGCCCAGGACTGTAAAAGTCACACAAAAGGGAACCCAGGAGTCTTCTGCTCTCACCAGAGACAGAGCAAAGGATGTGTGAGCACAGCTGTGGGACTGACAGAGTGGAGGTGTGCCTTGAATGGGTGGGAAGCACCCTGAAACAGGCCTTGGGCTCTGACCTGGTTCCCTGCAGCCAGAGAAGGGTTTTAGGTTTGGGGGACCTTCCTACGGCAGAAAGAGTCACCATGTAAGAGAACCTCCACAGGTGTGGGAGCCTTGCGAGGGACAGATTAGTAGCCACATCCTCCATACCAACGTAGCACCCTTGGGAGCACACAGCTGGGGCCAGGAATCAGTAAAGTCGTTGCTGATTGGCCCACGCTGGTCAGGGATCGCTCTCTAGGCAGCGCCATCCTCCCTTCCTGTGCCCACTGCACTCCCAGCCCTCTCTTCATAGGCAGTGGCTGCCTTCTCCTTAGAGGCTGACCAGCAACCCTAGCCCTGGAGACCCTGGGCACAAACAGAGCCCAGCACACAGAGCTGCTTCCTCTCGCTCCAGAACTTGAGAGTGAACACCACAGAGCCCTTGGGTGCCCTGAGCACTATAGCAATTGTCTTAGGGAAATGATGTCCCCAAACAGCCTGCCCTTGGCCAGATCTAAGCCATCAGAGCCTCCCTCTGAAGGAGGAATTGTCAAGAACTTGAGCTAAATCTGTGAGTCCAGTTCTGTAGAGACTCTTCTCCATACACAGGAGGGCTCCTCTCCATACACAGGAGAGCTCCTCTCCATACACAGGAGGGCTCCTCTCCATACACAGGAGGGCTCCTCTCCATACACAGGAGGGCTCCTCTCCATACACAGGAGGGCTCCTCTCCATACACAGGAGGGCTCCTCTCCATACACAGGAGGGCCCTCTCCATACACAGGAGGGCCCTCTCCCCACACAGGAGGGCTCATCTCCATACAGAGGAGGGTTTCTCTCCATACACTGGAGGGCTCCTCTCCATACACTGGAGGGCTCCTCTCCATACACTGGAGGGCCCTCTCCATACACTGGAGGGCCCTCTCCATACACAGGAGGGCTCCTCTCCATACACTGGAGGGCTCCTCTCCATACACTGGAGGGCTCCTCTCCATACACTGGAGGGCTCCTCTCCATACACTGGAGGGCTCCTCTCCATACACTGGAGGGCTCCTCTCCATACACTGGAGGGCTCCTCTCCATACACTGGAGGGCTCCTCTCCATACACTGGAGGGCTCCTCTCCATACATTGGAGGAACTCATCAACCACATACAGAGGAGGGGTTCCTTCTAGAGCTGCGGGAGGCAACCCCTGCTATTGCAGTTTTCTTTCAGTGCCACAGAACACCTGACTAAGCAATACTGATGAAGGAAAGGTTTCCTTCTGCCTGTGGCTTCAGAAGCTTTAGTGATCAGTTGGGGAAGGTGTCATGGTGACACCCTGAGCTCTCACCCAAGGCTGACACAAGCTCACTTCCTGCAAACTGGAAGGAGACGCAGGTGTAGCCATGAAGGGAGCTGCTTCTGTGTCACTGGCTGCTTCGGAACAGCAGAGCTTCCACAGATATGACTCTGGTCCCAGGAGGCCTTCTCTGACTACTCTACCTAAGCCTAAGCCTTAGTCACTTGATTACTCTAAGAGCCCAGCCACTCGCCCCTCTGAGTCCTCCACTGCGGCTGCCAGTAGCCAGCACAACGCCTGGTGCACCAAACGAGCCCATCAGATGTCCATTGGGTTAGTAGTGATGGAGACAGTGGGCCAAACCCCCAACGAGTGTAGCTAAAGAGCCAAGAGGATAGGAAGGGACACCAGAAAGCAAACTGCCCTCTCCCAGTCAGGGAGTCACTACCCCAGGAAACATAAGGCGAGGAAGAACTTGGCAAGCGGCTCCGAGGCTGCTGCAGACAATCACGCTCGAAAATATACACGGGCAGATTTTGCGCACCGCCCCACGGAAACATTATTCAAGAACATTATGAACACACAAAAATAAACCTTTAAAAATACCATTTGGACAACACAGACATACAAATGAAGGCCATCTCCTTCTACTATGGCAGCCCACAGAGGGAATTTAAAGAAATGAGTGTGGGTACGCTTACGGCACACGGGGACCTGCAGATAGGCACACACGTCCACTGTGGTCTATAGCAGCTTCTGACCCAGGGAAACCCACCGTGTGGAAAGGCAGCAACCCGATGACTCCGCCCCCCTCTTCTGAGGGTGCGCGTGGCACAGGACCCAGGGCAGCTTAGTTGCCCGGCGGAGAACGGCTACAACCACCACTCCTGCTCCGATGGAGGAGGAAATGATGGTAGTTCATGGCCTGCTGCTTCAAACGCGAAGGAAGAGCTTCTCACACGGTATCTCACAGAACTTCTCAACGTCCCTGCAGGGTAGCCTGCTTATGTGAACAAGCTAAGACCTAAAAAGGCTGAGTAACCTGACCATTGTTACCCAAGTTGACCGCGTAGGACTCCGATTAAACCCGTTGGATTTACACACAACGGTAAGGAAAAGGGAAGGGACAACCAGAGAGGGAGAGAGAGAGAGAGAGAGAGAGAGAGAGAGAGAGAGAGAGAGAGAGAGAGAGAGAGAGAGAGAACGGTAGATGTTGTGTCTCGGTTCTTCCTCCCAGCCCCAGGCTCCCAGAAATAAGACTCAGACTCCAAATACATTTACGAATACCTTGGCCATATAGCTAGGCTCCTCTCTGACTAGATCTAACTTATTTTAATCCCATTTATTTGAATTTACACTCTGCCATGTGGCCGCTGGTTACCTGTGCTCAAGCACCATGTGTCGGTCTCCTCACATCTTCCCAGGCAGATCTCCTGCCTAGCTCTATCCCAGAATTCCTTCTCCTCCCGGATGTCTAATCCTAGCCTAAGCCACGGGCCATAGGCTTTTTAATCGATGGGTGATGCACCCACACAAGATATTCTCTCTACAGAGAGCAACCAAAATGGAGGCATGTAGGTTAACTCTGCAGCCTTAAGGCACAGGCAGTAGGAATTAGGAAGGGAATGGGTTGGGCAGGCGTTGGAATCAGAAATGAGACGCGGGGATGAGCTTCCTGCAGAGGCACAGAGGACAGGGTAATACAGAAGATGGCACTCTCGGCTCTGTGGGCTCAAGCACGAAGAGGGCGTTCTGAGACAAGAGGATGCTGGGAACACGGTGTGAGAGAGGCGAAAGGGGAACATCTGGTGAGAGTGAAGCTTCAGCTTCTGTCTGGGCCACTCACTTGCCTCCTGTGCAGAAGCGCCACAGAGTGCTGGTTGTAGCCATTCTCTGTCGGGCACCTCCCGCTTGCCACCTGACCCCTGGAGGAGCGTTAGCATCTCTAACACCTCCACCTGCTCTTTCCTCAGTGTACCCCTCCAGACTTCCTGAAAGGGAAGCACGCTCACCCCCTCATCACTGAAGAAGATGGGCACTTTCAGTTGGGACACGGAGGGCTGGTACACCTGAAGGAATCCACTGCCCGGGGAAATGGGGAAGAGGTCATAAGGGAGGGAGATAGAGCATGAGGGACAGGAATGAGGAGGGGGAGAATCCTGGGAGTGGGAAGGTTTATGCAGGGAGGGGGTGACAGGAGAGGAAAGGGGAGAAGGGGAAAGGAGCTGTAACCAAAACTAAGGCTGTATGAAAAAGCCATACGGAAACCCACTATTCTGTAAGTTTGCTGAAAGAGAGGTGGGGGTCATGAAATTGAATGGAAGTACCCTCTATGGACGGGTGATGCTTCTTTATGAAGTCGTGGTTATTAAATGAAAATTCCAGTGCCGAGTGTGGGACACCTCCCCATAAGTTGTTATCCAGTGAGCTCCTAGAGGCTCCCAAAGCAATTCGGGCTGCTGCCATTGCTGTTGGTTACCACCGGAACTTGATCTGATTGCTCACAGGACACAGAGAAATCAAGCTGGAAGAGACCTGGAAACTTCCTCCCTATCAGCAAGCCCTCAGGTGCCAGAAGGTGCTGTTCAGGCCTCTGGGGGAGGGGTGTCATTGACAGTCTTATCCAGGTGTGAATCTTGCAAGTTACAATAATGGCCTTCCAGACAAGATGTGCTCTCTACTACAACAGAGACGTGACTGTTAAGAAGGTGAGAAGCCGCTTTATGCTTGGACTTGAGGCCCACTCCACAGGAAAGAACTTAACGCCTGTTTCCATATTGTTTCGCCAAATGGTCATTGTGGTGATTTGAATATGCTTGGCCCATTGGAAGTGGCACTCTCAGGAGGTGTGGCCTTGTTGGAATAGGTGTGGCCTTGTTGGCAGAAGTGTGTCACTGTGTAGGCTGGCCTTGAGGTCTCCTAGTATGCAAGCCCTGCCCAGTGTGGAAAAGGTCCCCTCCTGGCTTCCTGTGGAGATGGTCTGATTCTGCCGCCTGCAGATCAAGATGGAGAACACTTCGGCTCCTCTGCCACCACCACTTCATGATGCCGGGTTTTTTGCCATGACAACAATGCACTGAACTAAACTGTAAGCCAGCTCTAATTAATTGTCTGCCTTTGTAGGAGTTGCCATGGTCATGGTGTCTCTTTACAGCAATGAAACCCTAAGACAGTCATGCTATGGAATTATCTTCCGGGTAACCATGTGTAACCCATAGATTGGCGCTGGGCTCAGCCTCGATCAGAAAGGTTTCTTATTGACTCAGGCAACGATTAGCACAGAACCCCATGACTGACCAATGTGCTGAGGATAAAGGTCAGTGGAGTGCTCTGCCCTACGTCACCCCTCGAAAGCTCACACGGAAGAGGAGGCATGTACAGTAGGCCAGTCAGAGGCCGAGAAGATACACAGTAAAGAGACGACTTCCAAACATGGTGTGTCCACGGCAGTCATGAGCTCACAGCAGCTGCGGCTCTCCTCTGCACGAGAACTGCACACATTCAACATTTCATCATGGAAGTGGGCGGGGCCCATGAGGCCTCCTCTCTCTCTGATAGGCTACTCATCATTAGCGGTTGCAGGGGAGCAGAGGGGTAATTTCCTTCTGACAGATTGCCCTTGTGCTTGTAGACAGCCCCCTACCCATGCTCAGGCAAGAACGTTACTAGTTACTCAGTGGGCCACACAAAAAAAAAAAAGAGAGAAGAGAAGAGAAAGGGGTCCAGTTGAGAAGAAGGCATACAATGGGAGAGGGATGAGGAAAAGGAACAGGGGTGGGGCGTGAAGGGTGGAAATGAGTGAAATCCATTTTATCAACGTATGAAACAACCAAGAAGTTTAACATAGAGAAGGAGAGACTTCCGGCTGGGCCGTCTTTCACTTTGTTTTTGAAATGATGACTTTCCAACTTCATTATGATCTACTCAAAAGTCAGACCAACTTGAGAACGTTCTACCCCTCTCCTTTCCTTGGCAACTGGGTTTTCTTTCCAGTCACGCACAGCTTAGTGATGTCTGCAGGTCTATGGAAAAGGCCCAAGCTGCATGTCTCAGGACACGTGCCCACCCCTAGCCAATATGTGGCTGTGCTCACAGACGAATGCAGAGTCGGCATGAATCCTTGGTTTCTCAAACACCAGCCTTGCCAACCCCCCCAGTTCTCCAACCTCTCGGACCTCTTGCTCCTCTGGGGCCCATGGTCCTGATTTTTCTCTCTTTTCCAGATTCTAAACGCCTCCCAACCATCTTTCGAGATTCACTTCCTGTTTTTTTATGAATATAAAAACCAAGATTTTTCGCCTTTGACACCTCTTAGGAGTCCCCCCTACCATCCTCTCGGTCCCTCCCTATCAAAATTCCTACCATGTGTGTTATTAAAACAACCGTCCCTACGCTAGACTATAAGGGCAGCCCCTGTGTCCCTGTCATGTGCAGAACACACCACCAGGTTGAGTACACAGATAGGTGTGAGTTTGTTGGATGGATTAATAGATACCAGAGTAGGTAAGGTTCTAAGATATGTAAAAATGAAAATCTTGAGTGCTTAAAATCACTTGCAAAAATTCTCTAGAGGGGGTTGGGGATTTAGCTCAGTGGTAGAGCGCTTGCCTAGCAAGTGCAAGGCCCTGGGTTCAGTCCTCGGCTCCAAAAAAAATAAAAAAAAAAAATTCTCTAGAGACTGGTAGAGCCCCCGTGCCTAGCATTAGCATGCACAAAGCCTTGGGTTCTGTCCCAGCTCCAATAAATAAATAAATAAATAAATAAATAAATAAATAAAACACCCTTTTTAATCCTTGGGTTCCGCCCCAGCTCCAATAAATAAATAAATAAATAAATAAATAAAATATCCTTTTTAATCCTTGGGTTCCGCCCCAGCTCCAATAAATAAATAAATAAATAAATAAATAAATAAATAAATAAATCCATCCTTTTCAATCCTATAAAGTCCTCTAAGATAAAGCTCCTGTGTTACACGGGTTTGCTCCTGTGCCATCCGTCCCCACTGGAGTCTGAATAACCCTGAAGGAAAGTAAGTGGAGGGCCGTGTGAGATATCTCCCTCACAGTCCCCTCCTGCGACAGCCAGCAGCCTGATGAACCTGAGACAGCTGGAAATGGACAGTTGAAGGCGTCAGGGGTAAGCATGGGTCATGAATGAGTGACGAAGATGGCCATCGACATGGGGACTCCAACGTGCACGGGGTATTGACTTTGGGGCTAGTATTTTGTGTACCGGAAATCATTGGACTCGTCCTGGACGCTGCTGCTACAAGAGCCCTGTTTGTTTGTTTCTAACCTGTGGAGGTAAAACTTTATTGCAAAACTTAATAATCTAAATGTGGGAAGTTTCCACAGCGTAATTTCCCAGTTTAGAAAAGATATAAACCTAACATGAGCACCGTCGGTCGCATCTAATCGCTCGGCAGTGCGTCAGGGTGAGCCTGAGGAAGATTCGTCCCACGGTCTCAGATCTCAGGACAGTGAGTTCTCGCTCATCATTCTTCCCAGAGCCTGCGACAGCCTGTAGCTTTGTTCTGGAGAGAATGATTGTACCCTTTGCTCCATAGCAGCACAGTACATTTCACAGTAACCACCCGTGAGGGCGATTCCTCAGGGCACGCTCCTCTGTCTCTATTTTATCTGTTCCTTTGTGATTACCCCTGACTGGACTCCCTCTGTTGTCCATTTAAACCGTGTCCAGTAGATTTTGGTAAGTAAACGTCACGGAAGATGTAAAGAATACCGGCCTCCATTCTGTCAGGAAGATGGGACATTCCAAGTTCGTGTTGCGAAATATGTTATGGTAAAATCGTTCCTGTTGAGTGGCTAACTGGATGAAAATACAGGGTTTGCTCCTCGTCTCTGTTTACCCAGGGAACCGTAAGGTGGATAGTGTCATCTAGGTTGGCGTCTGCTGGCTGGTAGCCTGGACCTTGTTCCTGCAGCGCATTGAGCCATCGTTATTCCCAGTGAGCGGTGCGGCCATTTTTACATTGATCTCATTGGCCTGACAATCATACATCTCCCGCTGTCAGTTTTCCTCTGGACCATTTTGTACATAAGATTATAAATCTATATTCGTGGAAAACAAGAGAAGTATACACTGTAAACACTACCATTTATGTGGAAGTTAAATAAATAAATAATAAGTGCAGTCCAAGAAAAAAATAAGCAGTGACCATTAGATAAAGACTGTGAAGGTGGTGTCATCTGTCATACCTTCCTGAGAGCAGAGGGGGCGCTCTGCAGGACGCACCATCAGAGTTTCTTCTCTGTCATACCTTCCTGAGACCAGAGGGGGCGCTCTGCAGGACGCATCATCAGAGTTTCTTCTCTGTCATACCTTCCTGAGAGCAGGAGGGGGCGCTCTGCAGGCCGCACCACCAGAGTTTCTTCCTGCATCGTCCTTCCAGATCATTTCATCATCCCTCCTTGGCGTCCCACTTCAAAGATCGTTACCATAATTGACAGTAATTGGTGAATAATGATTAAATAATCCCTAGGATGATGAAATGTCAACGACGCACAAAAATTAAACCGAGATTCTGTGATTTAGGCATAGAGCCATAAACGTGTCAAAGGTCCTACCAAATAATTTTAAGATAGAATAAAGTTCACTTTGTCTTTTCTTTTAACGTTGTCTTTGTAAGATTTCTAAAAATTGACAAAAGCCTTGAACTAGCATTCTTTGCAAATAGAACTGCTGAGACAGAAAGAGAGAAAGGGAGGAAGAGAAGAAAAAGAGGAAGGAAGGAAGGGGGAGGAGGAGGAGGAGGAGGAGGAGGAGGAGGAGGAGGAGGAGGAGGAGGAGGAGGAGGAGGAGGAGGAGGAGGAGGAAGAAGAAACTTGAAGGCTCCTGGGGCACGATGAGGGTTAAATCCTATCAACCGATTTCATCATTTACCAAAGATTTCCAAAGTCAGGTTCATATGGAAATGAAGCCCACCCCACCCCCCAAAAAAAGCCAAAAAATTTTTCCTTCATCCATCCAACATCCAGCATTTCTCAGCCAAAGTTTCAAAACCAGCAAGAAGGAACACAACCTCTTCCCGGCACAAGTGTCCCCTGGCCTTAGCTGGGAAGCCAGGCAGCCCTTTGCTTGGGATATTTTTTCCCTGAAGTTTGTTTTAGCACACAGAGAAGAAAGAAAAGGCTACACCCCAAGGAAAACGGTGACGGTCTCTGGGTCCTATTGAGGCTTCAGGATAAAAACCTAACAAGGCTCAGTCAACAGCAGACACTTGATGGTCACTGTCTTCTCATGCTGTCCCAGGAAAGGAATCTACTGTGAGGGATACAGTGTCCTTACTCTCCGAGGCTTTAAATTTTAACTTTGTATCATTTGTATGTCTGGCCAATCCACGAATGGTTTGACTACTATTTGATGAGACGGATGAAAGGCCCAGCTCACAAGTGATGGGCTCTAGCACTTTGAAAGCTAGTTAGGGAGCTGAGAATATATTCTCCCCACAGTATTTCTCAGGCTAGCCACGAAGCCTTGGGCTCAAGCCATTCCCCTGTCTCTGTCACCCAAATAGTTGAGAATAAAGACATGCAGCACTGTGCCCAGCTTTAAAAAAAATATTGTAAGTGGTCGGTTTCCAGGCCAGACCCAAAAGCCTTCTTCAATCGGATGTTGGAGAGCTGAGCTTTTACAGGGAAAAAGAACAGAAAACATTGTGGAGACGTATTAATAAACAAAACCAAATGGGAAAGACTTGGTCTCCTTTAATCCTGAAGCCTGCTCAATAAAGCAACCAATGAAGGAGGACAAGGGAGAGGATCTTTTTAGGGGAGACTTCTGCTTATGAGAAATTGGGGAGCCTGTTGCAGCAGTGTGACACTTTGTCCAGTTTTACCTTTAACCTCCACCCCCCTTTTCCTCCGTTTTCCTTCCTACAAATATGAAACAGAGTACATAGAAGAAGGCAGTGGAAGATGGAGGAAAGATGGAAATTAAAAATGTCTGAGATGTCCTTCCTTGTGGGAACTGGCTGGACCAGGGCGTGCTGGTGTGAAGGAATTGAGGAGACCGCGGGACACCCAAGTAGTGATACAGGTCCTAGAAGTGAGTCCACTACTCGGTCAGACAGTACCCCTTCTGGCCACAAGGTGGTGCCATAAGTTCAGCCAGTCTGCCCCAATAGGATGGGACGTTCAGGGGGCGGAGCTCCCCAGCGTAAGCCATGTTCTCCTCTCCTGCTCTGGAACCTCACAGAAGCCTGGGCTAGAGACTCTCAGCAAGCTAGAATGAGCCCATCTGCTAGGGCCCCCACCTACTCACATCCGAGCAAGGACACCCTCTGTCCTTCAGAGTTCTACCTATTCCTTTCCACTGGATTCGACGTGTTCCAAAATGTACCTACCCATCCCAGAGCTTCCCCTGAGTACTAAAGAGAACCCAGTCAGACAGCATCCTTGTCACATCTTTAGATGCCTATCAAGATGATAGATTTTCCACAAAGAGCACAGATTTGGCGGCATGGCCCAGTCTTACCTGGTCTCCCTCTTCTTCAGCACCCAACTGGACAGCCTCATTCCCGACACAAAACCCACAGTGTCTCTCTGTTCTTGTGTTTTGCCTCTGTGGAAACATCCTTCCCCTTGCGTCCCCTTGGCAATACTCTCCTCTAGCTTTCAACCCAAACATTTCGCTCTTGGACTTGGAAGAGGGTACCTGGTAAAGAGAAAGCAGGGGTCTCGCGCCACAAGTCTGGCTGTAACAGCACACCGGACCTGTCTTAGCAGTCTCAAACTGAAGTGGGCCTGTCCACAGACACTGGGACTCCAGGGCAGCACTGGCTGGCCAGTCCTTTGCTGCTCCAAGTCTTAGGGTGGACGTTAGGGTTAGAGAGACACCAAAGTTTCAACCTTGTGATGTGTACAGTACGCTTAATTCATGCTGACTTTGTAAACATCATCTACTGACCTCAGCCCATTCTGTTCAACTGCCAGACCCGGCCTGAGGGAGATAAAGGAATCTGAGAAGAGTGAATGCACAACAAAGACACCAGTAGGAGCCACGTCCCACCTCATTTTGCTCTGGGCCTTTGCCCTAGAGGATTACCTAGGAAACCTCCCAGTCTGCAGCCCTGGGGCAGCAACTCCAAGAACTCCTGCCCCTGGAAAGCACATTCCCAGGGCACCTTCCCACACCTCCTTCCTCCAGTCTGAAGCAGAGGTCAGCCCTGGTGAGATGAACTGGAAGAACATCTTTGCAGGCTTTGGAATTGGCCAGAGATGAAACTTCGAGAAGGGGTGCCATGTGCCCTTACAGCACCATGCATCTGGCTACTGTGTGCTCTTTCCAAAGCAGCGTTAGGTTCAGACGGGAACCATGAAATTCCTTTGAAAGTTGAACTGAAAGCCTCAAGATGGTGTTGTTGTGTTGGTTTGTTTTTTGTTTGTTTGTTTGTTTGTTTTTTGTTTTTTTGTTTTTTTTTTTTCTTCCCCAAACCATGCAGACCCTCTGAGGGCAGGTGCGGGGCCTCTCTACAACGGAACAAAGGGGGTGGTTTCCCTCTGTTGCCTGAATCTCCGGGTTCTGTTTCTCTGACACCACTTTCGTTCATGAAAGAAGCCCTAAAAGAGGCCTATCTAGCTCTGAAGTTAAGTAAGGCTGAGGGGCACTTGACTAAGCCCAGGAAATTTTCAGCCTTAAAGGGTGGGGGCAGATCAAAATGCTCTTTTTGTTTTGTTTTGAAGGATGCACAGGAGGGTGGCCCCACCCCCAACTAATAAAGGGAGCTAAACTGATTATTCAAACAAGCAAAGATGGTCCCTCCTTATATCCAATACTCACCGCCTTCCTCAAAAGGTAACCGAGGGGGGTTGGGGATTTAGCTCAGTGGTAGAGCGCTTGCCTAGCAAGCGCAAGGTCCTGGGTTCGGTCCTCAGCTCCGGAAAAAAAAAAAAAAAAAAAAAAAAAAGGTAACCGAGGAAGTCACTGCTATTGTGGTCATCAATGGCCAGTTTCTTCCCACCATCGAGGACTAAGAGATTTAATGTAACCGTTTCCTGGTGCTGAGAACTGGATGGTACTATGGACAGAAGCGCCAAGAAGTCCTGACCCTGGAAAGCACATTCCCAGGGCACTTCCCACCTCCTTCCTCCAGCCAGAAGCAGAGGTCACTCCGACCCCCAGCTTCCTCATTTCCCTCGCTGGAGAGCAGCTGGCACCCAGGGAAGCTGAGCAGCTGCGGAAAGACAACCTGCGCGCCCATTTCTACACCCCTCCCCCCCCAGGCGTGTCACACGTAGGCGCAGAAGAGGCTGAGAGCGCGCCTCGCTTCGGAGGCCCAGGGTTGCAATCGCCGCGGGCGGTGGGTGATGAAACCTCCCAGGCGCATTACTGCAGAATGCGCGGGCGAGCGGGAAGTCGGGCAAGGACGGGGGTTGAGAGTTGGTACCCAGGCTCACCTGTTCTCCAAGACTAGTGTGGGGGGAGTGCGGGGGAGGGGCAGGGAGTACCAGTACCGGAGGAGAGCCAGGTGGCGCTAGGTGGCAGCCCTCGCCTATCCACCCTCCCCCAACCAAGCTGGCCCCCCGAATTACTCCTTCGGGTTAACGAGGCCAAGAGCAGCAGTTCCTGTCCCGGGCCCAGCGCGAGGGAGACGTGAGCGTGCACACGTACACACACAGCAGGGAGGAGAGACGCGCCCAGCAGCGCCCAACTTTCTCCCTGCTTCCTCAGGCAGCGAAGATTGCAGCTGAAGGCGATCTGATTGCCAGGGTGCTTGGAGAGGGCTCCAAGAAGGGGAGAAAAGATGGAGAGAACATCCCCAGATTTGGGGAGGGGTGCTTGGTCAGAGGACTGCAGAGTAAAGAAAAACGGTAGCTGGGCCGAGTGGCATCTGTGAAAAATTGAAGAGTGCGTTTGGAGTCGCCTAAAGTTGCCTGTTAAGCTCAGGCTTTGGGGTCACGCGATGCTCCGTGGCCGCCTGACCCAAGGCTGCCTGGGCCTCCAAACCACCAGCCAGGAAATGATGCAAGTCTGGATTGTCACCTGGATCCCTGAAGCCCAGACAGGAATCCGTCTGGATTGGAGGAGGGGCAAAACGAGACGCCCCAGGTGTTTCTGGACCCATCAAATCCAGACAGAAAGAAAGTGGGAGGTGGGCAGTCAATCAGGCCAAGCGCTTCAGGGCTTCGGCGCCTGTCCCCAAGCGCCTTTTTTTTTTTTTTTTTTAATACCAATCTTCACGACGCTGAGGAATTCCCACAAGAGCTCAATTTGCTCGCACCATCTCTGTGCCCAGGTATCTGTTCCAATCTGTTCAGGCCTCGGGGCTGAGAATGTCACTGTATTCCAAAGAGGAAACTTTCCCAGCAGGATGCGAACCCTGGGGACTCTGTCCTGGTGAAGACCGACCCCTCTTTTTTTTTTTTTTCTTTTCTCTTTTCTTTTTTTTTAGTTTTTAGTTGCAACTAGAGCTGGCATCCGCTTTTATTTTTTTTTTTCGCTCAATCTGTTCAGCCATTGCCCCGGAGCACCCGCACACGCGCACGCGTCTCAGGCTGCGCTCACACACAGGCACGCAAACGCGTGGCCGCTGCCAGGTCTGCAACTTTGTGGGGCGCTCGCGGTGGCGCTCCGCTTCCTCCCGTAGTAGTTGGCGCAGGCCCCGCCTCCCGCTGTGTTGTCAAACGGGCCGGGGTCTCCGATTGGTCCAGCCTCCGGGACAACACCTGCTCGACTCCTTCATTCAAGTGACACCAGAGCTTCCAGGGATATTTGAGGCACCATCCCTGCAATCGCCGGGCACTCGCGGCGCGGCTAACGGCCTGGTCACATGCTCTCCGGAGAGCTACGGGAGGGCGCTGGGTAACCTCTATCCGAGCCGCGGCGAGGAGGAGGGAAGGGGCCAGCAAGGAGGAAGAGTGGGAGGGGGGGAAGCGGCGGAGGAGGAAGAGGAGGAGGAGGGGCGCACAAAGAATCCAGGTCTCCCGGCGGGAGGGTGATACCCAGAACCATGTGTGCGGAGCGGCTGGGCCAGTTCGTGACCCTGGCTTTGGTGTTTGCCACCTTGGACCCTGCGCGAGGGACGGACTCCACGAACCCTCCGGAAGGTCCCCAAGACAGGGGCTCCCAGCAGAAAGGCCGCCTGTCCCTGCAGAACACAGGTAAATGCGTGCGCCCTGCAGCCCGGAGCTGCCCGGGGGTAGGGTGGGGGTGCGGGAGAACAGGGTGCACACTCGCAGAGCGCCGGGTGCCTTTCCCCCAAGCCGGCGACCCGAGCTCACCCCGGGCCGCACAAACTCTTGGTGGCTTGGGACATGCAGAGGGAAGAACGAGGCAAAGCGAGGTCTGGCCCCGGCTGCGAGAGCCCGGAATCGGCACGTGCTAGCAGGGTGATGAAATGGCTGAGGCAGGACTTGTTGCTAGCCTCCCCTGGGGCTGAGGGGAAACGAGGCTGCGCTTGACGCTGCTGCCAGCTCCAGCCAGAGTCCCGGGCCCCGAGCAAGGCGCACTTCGTCCTGCCTGGCCCGTGCGAGGTATCAAGGGTCCCAGGATCTGGGCTCACCCTGCACCAGAACTTCGTTTCCAAGCCGGTCAGCCTGGCATGGACTGTCTCCCTTTCCTCCAAAGATGCCGGACATCTCAGAACTTTGCTGGCCAGTTAGATGGCATCGAGAACTTTTCCTTTGGGGAAGGGGGTTTCTCAAAGCGTACCTCTGGTGCTGCAGCCGTGCCCCTAGCCAGGTCAGCAAGGGAAGAAATGTTGACACGACCCGAATCGTGCGCGGCCCTGCTCACCAGCAAGCTGCAGCGCAGAGCCTGGCGTGTGGCACACGGGGCTGGCCTTCTTCCCAGCTCCCGGGAGAGAAAGAAACGTGTCTGCCGCTCGACTCCTTCCTCACGCCCCCACCCCCTCTATTCCTTAGGGGCCGTATGAAAGCGGCAGCCGTGGCATGCGTGCGCTCCTTGTCTGAGCCCGAATGCACAAGTGCGGGTCAGGGTCCTCCAAATGAGTGATCGCTGCCCTGTCCGGCCACGCCTGGAGTCAGTTCAGCTTCTCGCCCCCGCTGCCCAGGCGCGCAGTCGAGGGTCCCTCGTCTGCCCTGCCCCCTCTCGGGTTTAGGCACCCCTTCACAAACACTCGCTCCTCGTTCTCTTGCTAGATTTCATCGGATACAGATTTTTCGATTTGAGCCCCGCCCTTCTTTCAAAATACACTTTCCTCGTGTAATTTTGCGGTTGGTTTAAATCGTAGAACTGAGTGAGCCGAGCAAGGCATGGGACTGCACTTCTGCAGCCTGACAGCTCCCGGTCTGTCCTTTCAGGCTTACGAATTAGGACATCTTGGAAAAGGGAGCAGGCTCAGGGCCTCGGGGATTCGAGGGGATTAAGTGATATCTCACACTGGATCCCTAATTAAAAGGAACCTCCAAAGTGAATGGTGGCGGGTGGAAAGGCCAGCCCCCACCTGCCTCGGTTCTGAGCCTGTTGCCAGCTCCGTGGCCTGGCATTTTTAATGCGGGTGGTTTGGAGGCACGGCTTTAATAGGAATCTTGTTTTGATTTTTAGGTGTTGAATCATAAAGCTGAGTTGAAGTTGCTTGGACGCTTTCGTCTGGGGTCAGGAAGGAAATGGCCGGATCTTAAACGGCAGTGGCT
Organism: Rattus rattus; assembly: GCF_011064425.1. Classification (NCBI taxonomy): domain Eukaryota; kingdom Metazoa; phylum Chordata; class Mammalia; order Rodentia; family Muridae; genus Rattus; species Rattus rattus. The sequence goes on from NC_046162.1 coordinate 4,527,541, forward strand.
TCTGCAGCCCCAAGTAGAGAACGACATTTAATTCATAAAATGTGGTCATTTTCAAATCGTATTTTCCCCTGTGGGTTTCAAAAGCTGAAGTGTTTTCTGCTCTTGAACAGTGGGCCCACAAATACCTTCATTAAGTGGAAAAGATAAAACGGAAGAAAAGGCTAACTTCTGACTGTGATATTTGTTTATTTTGGCCAATTTTACAAATACCCATACTTTCCATAAGTAGCGGTAAATAATGACGTTTTCTTTCCACTCCTTAAGATTCTGAAATTGGTGCAACTTTTCTCTCCTTGACTTTTTTTTTCTCTCTAGCCCTTATTAACTCTTACCACGGCAGAAAACTCTATAACTTTTCATTTTAGCGGAGATCCAGCACTGTTTGGTCAACGCCGGGGACGTGGGGTGTGGTGTGTTTGAGTGCTTCGAGAACAACTCTTGTGAAATCCAGGGCTTACATGGGATTTGCATGACGTTTCTGCACAACGCTGGAAAATTTGATGCCCAGGTAAAAAGAACATAGAGCATGAAAAATATTCTGCGTTGGCGTAGAGTGGTTGAAGTATTGGCTGGAAAGACTTGTTAGCAGATTTCCCGGGCTTAAGTTATTTGAGGGAGCCCAGCGTTTGCAGGAATGTAACAGAGGACAACATTTTTCAGCTTTCTCCCGCTGCTGTGCTTTCGGGAGCACCATTAGGCCAAGTCCTTCTGCATTCTCAGGCTGTAACCACACAGGCAGAGCAGGCTGGACACCAAAGTCATAGCTGCGGTGACGAACAGTCTGGAAAACTAGAACCCAGTTCCCAAAAACTCATCACATTAGGAAGAAAAAAGTGGCAGGGATCCTAGCTAAAGGCAGCCTATACGAGTCACAGCCTCCAAACATCAGGGAGCAGAGTCTCCTCTCCCAATCTGAGAAGTCAAAACCCTAACTGAATCTCCCTTGCCTTACACTCAGAGCTGAACCCACCTCAGATATCCCAAGGTACAGCTGAGTTGCTGCCCCGGGCAGAAAACCAGTGTGCAAGGTGACAGTTCTGTCACAGAGGGAGAGGGCCCAAATGCGTGTTTAGATGACATTAGAATCACCTTCACTTTGTGCCCCGGCTCTCGGCCCCATTGAAACACCCTGTTTTCTCTCATACACTTCCTCTCCTATTTCACTGGAGCACGGTGACTACGCTCAGAGGAGGAGGTCAACAGTTGAGATGTGATTTTATGAAAGTCACCAGTCACCATCCGCTGCCACCCTGTGGACAGCCTGACAAAGCAAGGCCTGTCCACCAGGAAGGGATGTGACAGGGTGCCGCCGGCAGCCTAAACTGAGGAGGATGTGAGGTAGCGGAAGGGGAAACAGAAACCAGGAGGAAAGGGAGAGAACTTTGAACTCCTCGGGTCCCCTTAAAAAGGTGCCCCCGCCCCATCAGAACTGACTGGCGCTAGGACACACACCGTAGGAAATCCGGAAGAGTGGAGCTTGTGGAGGGCCTTCCCTGGCCGGATGTCAGAGAAGAATACAAACGCCGTTTTTTGCCACAGTCTCACAGACATCCATTCCTCCTTGTTTTCTCACCCAATAGGAATACGCTCCCAAGCTAGACGCAACCCTTCCAAGTCACCTCTCAGCACTCAGCTACTTACGAAAGCGCCAAGCCTTGCCCTTCATCCCATTTGGCTCCAGCCAGATAAACGGGGGCCACAGGAAAGGTTGCGTGTGCCACGTGGGTTTCCACTGTAGACCTCTAAAGAGAAAACCAAAATAAATGTGCTGGCTGGCTTCCCACTTCCAACCTAACCTGGTTCTCTTTCTCAACACAGTGATTTCCAAACCTGCTTCTAAATAACAAACAAAGCCGTGGCTTGCCTCTTCCGATGGCCTGTCACCATAGTAACTGAAGGGAGATTCGTGGCTAGACACCCAACAATGTGTCCAGGCCAGGTTGGTAGGAGTGAAGGCAGGAGCTTGCCCCCGTGTCCCAAAAGCTGTCTCCTTTCTGGCCGTGGCACGGTCTGCTGGGGTTGCCAGGAAAGAGAGCTGTAGGTCACACGTGTGCCTGGCCTGGCCGCCTCGTCTCTGAGGCAGAGCTAGGAGGATGTTCCTCCCTGTCTCACTCACTAGATGCCAGGTGGGCCTTTTAGAAACCGTAGTCCCAACAGTTTAAAAAAAGCAAAGGACGTTCCTTGAGGAAACAGGAGAGGAGCAGACAAGACCCTGAGCTAGAGCCCTAGAATGGGATGCAGGATGCCAAGAGCACTGCCTCCAGTGGATGAAGAGCAAGAAAAGTGTGCTCTCGCTGATACTGGCCAAGGAGTTATGGCCTAATCCCCTGGGGTTCCGGAGAATTTGCTACCAGGCAGTCTCCACCCAGCTGCCTGGAGGAAGCCCCAGTTTCAGGCTGGGGTGGAGAGATGAAGATCTGCTCATGTACGGAGCTCACATCCACTCTGGCCTGATGCCTGATGCGTGGGGGTGAGGGTGGGGTGTCATGTCACTCTTGGATGCAGCTCCCATATAGCTTCTCGCCCAGAAGTACATCCATCCAAGTGGGACCACGGGATTCTGAGATCAGAGACTCCTGTGCAAGCCTGAGACTGGAATGTGTCATCCTGGCTAGTGACGAAATCTCCTTTGGCCTCTCCCTTCTGTGTCCTCCATCTTCAGGGCAAGTCATTCATCAAGGATGCCCTGAGGTGCAAGGCCCATGCCCTGCGGCATAAATTTGGCTGCATCAGCAGGAAGTGTCCGGCAATTAGGGAAATGGTTTACCAGTTGCAGAGGGAATGCTATCTCAAGCACGACCTGTGCTCGGCAGCGCAGGAGAACGTCGGCGTGATTGTGGAGATGATTCATTTCAAGGATCTCCTGCTACATGAGTGAGTAGCATTCCATCCCCAGGGGAATGGGAGAAAGAGGTGTCTGGCAAGAATGGGGTCCTGAGGATTGGAAATATGTATGAGGATGCTATTTTTGGAGGTGAACTACCTTCGAGTGGATACAGCTGTGGGGTGCCCCAGAAAGCTAGAAAGCCCCAGAGAATCATCAGATTTGAAATTCCCACAAACAGAAACAGACCATTATTTTTACTAAGCACAAAATATCTACAGTCAGATGCACTTTCCTTCCTGCCCCTAGCCAAATCCTGACTGGTTGCTGTGTGGTCCAAGTAGCTCACTGGTGTCAGTACCGATAGCCGGTACACACTGACACTTACCTGGTTTTGTTTGCTAGATGCTATGCTGTGTGTTCCACAGCCTTTCTCACAACAATTCTTTATATCCCCAATTCACAGATGAAAAAACTGAGCCTGCTGAGGTAAAGGACACACAGGGAAAAGCAAAGCTACGGTCTGGGGTCCAGGCAGTGTGGCTACAATACCTGCACTCTTAAATGTTCCAATCCGATCCTCAGCCTTTTCGTCTTTGAGAGACTCCCCTTCTCCTTCTCTACCTCTGTAGAAAACACAAAACAAACATCGGAAACTTTAGTTAGCTAAATGTGCAGGCTAAACTGGATTTGGTTCTTTTTTTTTTTTTTTTTTTTGGGACCTGGGGACCGAACCCAGGGCCTTGCGCTTCCTGGGGGAAAGCGCTCTACCCCTGGGCTAAACCCCCAACCCCCCCAAACTGGATTTAAAGAGTCACAATTCAGTGATAAAGCCAAAAAAATCTCATTCCTCGAAACACCCCAGCTGCAGGATCCTGGATTTTGCAGCACATTAAAGCAGACTAAACCATCGTTTCTAAAATGAAACCTGGTCCATAGGCCTCAAAGGCAGAGCGAAAGGGAAGCCACCAGTTGAGCAGACCAGTGCCAGCCACTAACCCCTCTATAGCAATACCATCTTTCCAAGGTGACTCATTGAGCCAAATCAGCACAATTTTAGGGACAAACTCCCAGTTATATCACCAAACCTATTCCCCGCCTTCACCGCACTAATGCCTAGATTCTGGCAGCGGCCACCTCTTGTCTCTGCTCACTTTGTATGGCCTTTGGTAGCTTGCAACACCTTGCTTGGTAAAGTACTGAATTATTCATGGTGGAATTCTGCAAGCTGCTCTTTCAAGAGCAAAAAAAATACTTTGCATGGTTTTCGAACCATACTAATGCTTTACAACATATTTTTATTCTTCCAAATATTTAAAAGGAACAGTTGCATCCAAAGTAGTCATTGTCTTGGATTTCTCTTTGGTGTGCCAGGACCCTGGCTATGGGATATCCACAGACTACCGCATCTGTCTTTCCAAACGACAAGATGGAAAGGAGCATTTCCCTTTTCGTAGAGAAGGCTAGTGAAGCTAAGAACTTCAGTTTCTTTTTTTTTTTTTTCCTTTTCTTTTTTTCGGAGCTGGGGACCGAACCCAGGACCTTGCACTTGCTAGGCAAGCGCTCTACCACTGAGCTAAATCCCCAACCCCAGAACTTCAGTTTCTTACTCATGAGATTTGATTCCTATTTTGCAGCCTGGGGAATGGAAGTGCAGTCTTCTCTGGTTGTCCACCGGGGGGGGGAGAGGGGGGAATGGTTCGAGGACCTCCCCTGACATACCAACATCCATGAATGAGAAAGTCTCAGATATATCGATGGAGTATTTGCATATGACTTAGCATCCTCCCACCTTCCCTGGATGAGCTGTAACAGTTAAAGACAACACAACTGCTGTGTGAGGTGTTAGTCTACAGTGCTAGTCTACAGTGCTTAGGAAATAGTGTGGAGGAAAAAAATCCGCTTCAACGCAGAGCCAGGCTGTCTCTGAAACAGCGATCTGTGGTTGGCTAGTTGACTCCACAAGCACAGAGCTGACTGTGGGACTGAGACTGTGTGAGGATTAGCCCAGTTGTCAGGATGCTTTCTGCCCTGCTCCTCCCTCGCCTGTTCTTGCGAGACCTGCTAAGGCTTCGTGGGTCTTCATATATGACCCGGGCTTCTTTTTTCTTGATTACTCCCTCATTGTGACCAGAGAGTTAGGGTCTTTTCCTTCAAAGTGCTCTTGAAAGAAGCACATGTTTACGGCCAAGGACTTTGAAGGCTCTGAGACGTATTCAAGATGGCTTCTTGGCCTTGTGAGTGGGAGGTTGGGCACCTGGTCAACATCTGTGGTAGATTCCTGGAGTGTGTGAAGTGTTGGTTCCTCTTTTAAAAGGGATCTTTGGGAGAACTCAGGATTTTCAGGTTTGGGGAACACATGCCCAACCGTAGAATTTAGGACGGGTTGAAGCACTGTGGTGTTCTAGTGTCTCTTCCACAGAAACATGGCCTCCAGGCTAGGGACTCTTGCTTCAAAGGATCCCCCACACCATTTAGAATAAGCAATGGCAGCCAACACTGACCTGCTGTGGAGGAGCAGGCGGCCCACCCTGAACAGAGGCGTGGGTGTCTTAAGAACACTGCCAGGAGGCCACGTGCAGGGCCTCCTTCTCCTGCTAAGCCAGCCCTTCTGGGCAGCGGATTGTGCCAAACTCCAGCTGCATTCCCTTGAAACCCTCCATTCCCTGGTGCAGTCCAGTGACACAATGCCACAACTTCAAGCTGAATTGCCTGAACTCTCCCAAATTTTCAACCAGCTTGACTGATTAAAGGGCCCTTTCAGCCCGGAAATACCAAGGAAGTCATCTCTGAGTGTGTGGCAAGAGTCACGAACACTAGAATGTGAGCTAGCTCTGCTTTTTCGAGCTAAAGAGGAGGAAGTCCGTCGCTGCAGAATCCAAACCACTCCACTCCTCTCCTAGGCTCATACCGGGAGCAGGGACAGCAGCAACGTCCGGTCTGCTGCAAGCTGCCCCTGTCAGTGCTATCTGTCTACCCTACTCCCCTTATCGTCTGCCTCCCCCTAGCTGTGGCCATCTCCCTTGGCCTCTGCACACCCTGTCACCAGGTACTGGCAGCCACCAAGGGTTTAGAGCCTTAGGCACATCCCCCTCCTTCAGCCTTGCTGACACTCAGTGGAGTGCTGGATTCTGTCATCAGACAGGCTCAGCCTGCAGCCTGAGAAGGCACGTTGCCAACCCAGAGCATGGTTTAGATTAACTTACTTGGCCACACACGCCCTCCCCACAGGGCTCAGCTTCCTCCCTGAGAGAGAAGATGGAGCAAGCCAAAGAGAGGGGGACCAGTCCTGCCTTGGGAGACCGGTGTCTGCCTGGCAGGTCCAGGGTTCGACGGTAGATACACAGGACGGGGGAGGCCCCAGAGACAACTGTATTCCTGGGACCGTTTGTTTAAGGAAAGAAGCTTAAAGGGGAGAATCAGTTCAGAACCCCTGATAGAGCCAGCAAGTGACGGACTGAACTTCTCGCTTCCATTTTGAAGACGGGCGCGGTTGACTTGAGCATCGTAGGATAGTGTTTGTCTCCAAGGGGTGGTACCTCCCTCCTCACCGTGCCCCACGAGACCGTGCGAAACCATCCTTCCCACTGGCAGAGCCTGCTGGAGAAAGCCTCAGGACCTTGCCCACCAGCCGTGCACAAACCGTGAGGCCTACGCAGTAATAGAGGCCTCGAGACAAACAGCTCCAGAACATTCCTTTAGGCTGTCTCCAGGACAGGCCTTCCTTGCCCGGGTGTTCCCAGAAGGGACTTTCCTTCCCTGCTTTTCCTGGTTCTTACATCCTTGAAGTGAGGACAGCTCACTCCATTCCAACTTGAGGAGTAACTAGCAAAAATGGCAGCGACCATAGCACACATCTTACCACACATGCTGCTTTTCATGCAGAACAACCATTGCCAACTTGCAGGGGAAGGTTGCAAGCATCCTAGGGTAGCCATGCAAGAGTTGGGTCAAGTCCCAGGGAGGAGAGAACCCCTGCTCCTTATAAATGGCTGTACATCCCACAGTGATTTCCCTACAGCGGAGATGGGGTGGGGCTGTATGTCACGGGCAAATAGGTCCAGGACTTTTACAGGCTGGAGACTGCTTAATTCTAGTGAGCCACACAGTCACGTGAAGCACCCCACCTTCTTTTTGGAATCCGAAGAGGCCAGTGAGAGTTAAGGGAAGCTCAGTGGGTAGACCCTGAGAACTCGCTGGTGGAGACGTGCTTTTCCAAGGAAGCCATAAATATACGGAATGGGCACACTTCCTCTGTCCCCTGGAGCAAAGTCCCCCACCCATTTGGCTAAAGAACAACTTAGGCTGTCGTTGGAGTTAGTGCGGGTAGAGAGTACAGCTCTGAGCACCCCCCCCCCCAGACCGAGTTTGCCTCACACAGAGCTGTTCCCATCCTGGACACGGGCACCCTGACAGCCAGCCCACACACCAATGAAAGGCGAGTCCTGACTGACTGAGGGCTGTGGACAGCATCCTAACTCCTGGCTACCTGCAAAGGGCAATGACACCACAGGGAAGTGTCCTCCGCAGCGCATCTCAGACCTTTACCAGACGGGTAGCCAGCAGCTTTCCAAAGAGCCCTGTGTTGTAAGCTGGGAAAGTGGACTCACTCCGGAGAGCCTCACTGACAGCGCCTGTGAAGGGCAAGGCACCTAGGGGGCCTCCTGAAAGCTGCTCAGGAGGTCCTTAGTCCAACACTTCCTGGATTTTTCACTGAACACACGAACACACACACACACACACACACACACACACACACACGAATTTGATACTGAAGGCCCTCCACCATTTGTGGAGATCATCTCCACTCCAGTCAAAACTCACCAGCTCCTGCAGCCTGGATGTGCCCAAGGCACGTTCTCTGTACCTTAAATTAATGCCCTACCTTCCCCCCTTCCTCTTGTGTATCCACACACTGTCAGCGGCCATCCCCCCCCCCAGCCCCAGGGCTCTACATGTGTACCCTCTGTTGCCTGCTGTGGAACCCAATCTGCAAAGATCACCCCAGGTTAAGTCTCCCTCTTTCTTGATCTAGTCGCAACTCCCCAGGGCTTCTGTAGGACACACCCCATTCTTATTCTTTCTCCCTCGGCTCTCATCTCTAGACCCTACGTGGACCTTGTAAACCTGCTGCTGACCTGTGGGGAAGACGTGAGGGAGGCGGTCACCCGAAGCGTCCAGGCTCAGTGTGAACAGAGCTGGGGAGGCCTCTGCTCCATCCTGAGTTTCTGCACCTCCAACATACAGAGACCCCCAACCGCAGCCCCGGAGCATCAGCCCCTGGCAGACAGGGCCCAGCTCTCCAGACCTTACCACCGGGACACCGACCACCACCTAACAGCCAACAGAGGTGCCAAGGGTGAGCGAGGGAGCAAAAGCCACCTGAATGCCCATGCTCGAGGCGGAGCGGGTGGCCAGAGCGCCCAGGGACCCTCTGGAAGCAGTGAGTGGGAAGACGAACAGTCTGAGTATTCCGACATCCGGAGGTGAAATGAAAACCCGGCCATGAAAGCTCTCTTCCTGGCTGTCCATTTTCTTCTCTATGGACATTCCAAAACATTTACATTAAAGAGGGGGGAATGTCACACGCAGGATGTGTGCAAATTGTGGACTTCGTGCAGGTGTGTGAACAGGTGAGATGAAGATTCCAGGGCAGCGAGGTCCTCGGGCGCCTGGTGGGTTGGCACCTGTGTGAGCTTACTGGAGGGAGTGTTGCCTTGATTGAGTTGGCCTTGTTACTTTGTCTCTTTAGTCTGTGGAGCTAGTGGGTGGCTAAAGTATGGTCTGTTGGGGGAGGGAAGGGGCCACAGGTGGGTGGTAGACCCTCCCCCACAGTTCCCAGTGCTGTCTGCAGGAAGCAGGCGGCTGGGTTCCGGGGTAAGACTGAGCGGGAAGTACAGCTGATGAGTCAGAGAGAGCAGAAAGGATGAGGGGTTTAGCTCCACTCCGTACCAAACCAAAGTTTAGTGTCCTGCATGGGATCTTGGGTTTCAAACTGCTGGAAGGGACATGGATGGTACATTTTCTGTGTGTCGTTTCTGAGCCATTGTTCTGTCTGGGGGACACTGAAAGAGTGGCCCCTGTTTGTTTATTTTGACCACTGTTTCGGATCTCCATTTTTTTTTTCCTTTTTTTTTTTAAATCAATTGACACCTACGTGTCTGTCATCTAAATAAGTGGCTTTCAAACTAAACAACTGTGTCACAAAAACCAACTTAGAAGAGGAAGAAAACTGACCCCAGCCCATCTCTGGAGGGTAAATTTTTGAGGGTTTTTTTTTTAAGAGCTCAAGCAGCGCTGCCCACATGAGCGTCTCTTCCCCCTCTCCCCCACCCCCTGAACAGACGGACACCTACTAAAGGGAGACGCACAGACATGGAGACCTTTCCACAGACAGCCTTTCCCTAGAGTCTTGCTATCTCAGCTTGACCTCAGCCAAGGTCCACGAGCCTGTACGTTGAATCAGTGCAGCCAAGTTGGAATTCAGCCTCTGTGAGCCTCAAAGAGGGAGAAGAGAGGAAGGCAACAAGATGGCCAAGGAGACCATTGCCTATAGGGAATGCCACCGTCAGCATACTCGGGTGAATAGCTTATTCTCTTAAGAGACAGAGCTGTCGGTGGCCAAAGTGGAGATGTACCAACAAGGAGAGAAATGTAGACGGACAAAAGAAAGGTCAGAGGGGACAGAAGGGACTGCACTTATTCGACATCAGGATCTCCTTCCTCTTCTGCTGACACAGTTACTTCTCTGCCAGCCAGTGCTGTAGAAGCAGAGGGTATCCTGGGCCAGGTCTCCAGAGCCAGGCTCAGCCAACTTTTTCTATGAAGGCCAAATAGTAATTAGGGAGTTTCAGTTCGGCAAGCTGCGTGGTTTCTCTTCCCGCTAGCCAGCTCTGCCATCTCATCACAAAAGCACCCTCCGCCGGACAAATGGAACGGCTTGGCTCTGATCCACCAAGGTTCCCTTCAACCGGCGCCCAGCTGGACGCGTCTCAGTCCGTACGTAGCACGTACGTACGTACGTACGTACATAGGTATGTAGCTTGCTCCCTGATTTAGGGAGCAGGATGAAAAGCGTGCATTTTGACTTACCCAACTACCCTAGCTCTCCTCGGCAGGCCCCTGAGGTCAGAGACAGCCACGTTTCTCTAAGCACTTCCCCAAACTCAGCTGGTGTCTCTGTGTGAAGGATCTCAATCTCTCATAGGCTATGCTTGGAAAAACGAAGTTATCTGGGGATGGGTGGGCCGGTGACACATTAGAAACCCCAGAAAGGTGAGGCTGCAGAGAACAGAGAGCTTGTGAGTTTAATCAGTTCTGCCCGGAAGGAAGGAAGGCCCAGCCTTCCGGTCTTCGCCACGGGAAATGAATGTAGATTCTGGCGCTCATGCCGTGCGCCTGCGTGGTACCTTGACTCTTTTCTGCTTACGTCACTCACAAATATTCTCCGTTTCTGGCTCAGCTGTTCACTTGTCCTACAGCCTGGACTGGGTTCGTCAGTGTCTTGTGTTCACCTACTGATGTTCTATTTTTTGTTTCTACTGTAACTATTCCTCGTTCGTATTTATTATCTCTGTGTTCACCCCCCAGAGGTATAAAGTCACTTCCGATGTTCATTTGAGTCCACTGACTGATCTCTGTTGTGTATTTTCCGCGCCTCTGTCATCCCCCCCCCCCCCCCCAAAAAAGTAAAAAAAAAAAAAACAACAAACCATTTCATGGTTCCTTGTGTGATTAGAAACATGGAATATGTTTATCTCTCTGGCCGTTTTGCTCAAAACCTTTCAAAGTCTTTTGTGCCTGATGGAGTGGCCTGCACAGTACAGTCTAAAACATAAGCAAAGCGGCTGTTGTAAAAAGCTCCTCCTCGGGCCTCAGCTTCATACACATTCACTCGGGAGTCTTCCTGTGAGGAAGGATGCGGGTCTCCAAATAAAGATGCAGTGTTTATTTCGAGCTTCGAATCCTAACACACGATCTGAACACCTCTCCTTTGTATCAATAAATAGCCCTGTTGTTCTAAAATGAGAGGGCCAAAGACAGCAAAACCCTTGACAGTCCAAAGCCGAATGAATGAGAGACGGTAAGCCCAGCTGTCCCCACACACACGCACACACGCTGGGTCTCTAACACCGCCAGTGGCATCTCTGAGACAACATGGAGACAAGGTTCCTGGCACCCAGTTCCTAAGGAAGAAGAGTACCATGTGGGCTGCTAAGTCAGTGTCTGCTTCTGTTACACAGGCCACAAGGGCTGGGACACTGTCACATGTCATTGTTTTCCTTCAAGCATTAATAAAGGTTTTAAATAAATGGCTTGCTCCTGAGCAGTGTCCTGTCTGAACAGCTTTGATGGAAGGTGCAGAGGGAGGTAAGAGGAAGGCTGCTGACAGGGCTCATACTTCACGCCTGTGGGAGGGAAGCCAGGTGAAGAAGCCCCACCCTCCTTTCTGGACTTCCTCATCCTTGGGACTCTGGCCAAGGTCCCCTGGGAACCACCAAGAGGAGAAGGAATTCTCTGCCACCCCCCAGCCCAGCTAGCTCTCAGAGCTCACTTTCTGTCACCTTCCTTCAGCCTCGGGCCACAGCCCCTGCCATTGGCTTAACCACTCAATACTTTAGGACCTGCTGGGTTGCTCACCAGCTCCTTCACAGCTCTCAGCAACCACTGCAAGCAAGGCGAAGCTTGAACCGTCCTTCACTCTCTCTTGCATGGCCACAGTGCCCACACTGTACACCAGGCATCCTGGTGGATACCAAGCAAGCGTTAACCCATCCTGAGTCCCCCATCCTTGATTCCCAGTCCCATTTGAATGGCAGAGAAGCCCTCCGGGGCCGTCAAATTGTCTCAGCAAGTAAAAAGGTTCTTGCCGTCAAAGCTGCCGACCTTCCTCCTCGTGGAAAGAACCAACTCCTGAAAACCAGCCTCTGACCTCCACATGTGCACTATGACATGGAGTAGGGGTGCCTCCAGGGGTGCACACAAACCCAGATAATTGCAAATATAAACGAACGAATAAATAAATAAGCTTCCCATTTTGCACAAGTCCTGGAGGAAGAATAAACCTGCTTTTCGGGTATTTGTAGTACCCGACTTGCTGCAGAGCAGAAAAGAAAATGGATGCTCAGGCTGGTGAGATGGCTCAGATGTTAAGAGCACCGACTGCTCTTCCAGAGGTCCTGAGTTCAATTCCCAGCAACCACATGGTGGCTCACAACCATCTATAACGGGATCCGATGCCCTCTTCTGGTGTCTCTGAAGACAGCGACAGTGTACTCATATACATGAAATAAATAAATCTTTAAATAAAAAAAAAAAGAAAAGAAAGAAAGAAAAAGAAAACGGATGCTCTCACCTTTGCTCGAGCAAAGGCTGAAGGGTTGGTTGACATAGTCAGACATGAGGGAAATGGTGCAGCCACTTCACTTATCTGTATGTGGATGACTTTATAAGTGCCCCCGCCTCAGGCCATTGATGAAGGCACTGAGGGACCAGCTGGCTGGTATAAACACAATATGAGTATTTCCTTCATCAAACTCACCCCACAGCCAGCCAGCCCTGACTGAGGATCTAGACTTCCCTTACCCACTCAACACAGCTGTCCACAGCATGGCAGGGCCAGTCAGGTGCCCCGTTTCTGCTTAGTCAATATCATTCCCAAGCCCCGATTTACAGATAAAGAAACTGAATGCATCTTACTATGCCCACAGTTCCTGATCAGCTGCCCTGTGACTCCATCTGATGTCTCTCTCATCCCGGATCTGAGCACATAGGTTTAATGTACACAAATGAATTCAGACCAGCATCTGCCTCCCCAAACTCTCGTGGCTGGATTATTAGGCTTGGGGAGAAAGAAAGCAGAGAGGCCTCAAATATGCTGGGTCTAAACAAAGTTTCCCAAGGGATATGGAGACACACCCCAAAATCTGGAGAGAGAAATCTGAATTTGTGCTGAATTCAACAAAAATAATTTAAAAAAAAAAAAAAGTTCCCTGCTGAGGAGGGTACAAGCCTTGGCCAGAGAACAGCTTTTATGTGAATTTTTTTTGTTTTGTTTTGTTTTGTTTTTGTTTTTGTGAGCGAAGAAGAGAGGGAAGAAGTTTTGGATTGGAGTCCCATGTTGCTGCTTGCATAAGCAGCTCCATTTTATCACTCCTCAAAAAGAAGAAGAAAAAAACCTTCCCAAAGAGAAGAAAAGTCACAGAGCCAACTTGAATCCATGTCTGAAATGGATACCAACGCCGTGTACCCTGTCACTTGACAGGACCCAGACTTCATGGCTCCTTCGGGTCTACACATAGCCGCCACTGAACAGTGGATTTGCCCGGGTGAGCGACAACTTGGGGAAACAAGAAAAGTGCCTCCAAGAAACTCGGGGGATGGCAGCATCTTAACAGGTGCTAAGTGGAACCATCAGTAGGTCCTGTTTCCCAACACACAGGGTCCAGCAATTGTGATTGTGAAATTAAGTGAGGGTGAGGGGCCATGCCAAAAAGAACAGCTGTGCTAAAGGGCCCTGAGAGCACCTTCTTGGCTCCAGGTTAGCAGTGTCTGCAGGAAAGGGTGCAGTCTCTAGAATTCTCCCTCCTGCCTTAGCAGTAGACACCAGACAAGCTAGTCTAATTGGCTTATCATGCTGTGGGTCAGAGACTTGGAAAGGGCTCGTCTGGGTGACTAGACTCTACCCCTGACATTTCCTGGCTAATGAGTGACTGGAGGCTTCACTCCCAAGACTGCAGCATCCTCTTCAAGATGGCACCTCCGTGTTCCCGTCCCATCCCTTCCCCAGCACCTCATCCTCCAAGGCCTCTCAGAACATGGCTGCCTCTGGGTAATTTTCATCTTCTGTAGTAACTGGCTACTTCCAATGCAGGTTAGTGGATAGTGTAGCATTTTCTTCTGATACAAACCATGCTTTGAGTTCCCCCCTAGTACTATAACAAGTAACCACAGGACCTAAATGAAATACATTCAAGACAGAATTGATTTCACTTCACCTTGGCTTTTGGTTTTGGGGTTTTGTGCTGTTATCGTTGTTGTTGCTGCTGCTGCTGGTGTTGTTGTTGTTGTTTTGTTTTGTTTTGTTTTTTGTTTTTGGGGTTTTTGGTTTTGGTTTTGGTTTGGTTTTTTTTTTGTTTTGTTTGTTTTGTTTTGGTTTTTTTTTTTTTTTTTGCAGTTTCCTATATATGAGAATGAACGCTACAGTTTTTCTAGAACTGCCAAAGTATCCAATCAAAAAAATTTCAGCTCCTGACACAGTGCCCTGGTTCTTTGTGGTGGTCTGAGTTTGCAGGGTTAGAATTTCTCAGATGTGATAAAGTGTCTTCACAGAGTCCAGTGGAAAAAGGCACCCAATGCCAAGCCAGATGACCTGAGTTCAATCCCCGGGACCCACACAGTGGAGGGAGAGAACTAACTCCTGTAAGTTGTCCTCAGAGGGCTACTTGTATTCATACATGCCCACTCACGCACAATAGAAAAACAAACATGTAACTAATTAAAATACATCGCTACTAGGAAACTTCATTTTAGAGTCAGGAGACATGGACAAGGGGACCAGTCCAGCCCCCAACTCACCCTGTACCTGCTAAGACTCTGAACAAACAGAAAAATAAAAACTTGAACAAATGAGGGCTGACTATGAAGCTGGCCCCCGCTAATGATCTGACATTTCTGCTGCTTCTTTTTCCCCAACTGCTCCCATCCGCCTGCTTCCCTCAAACAGTGACGTGACTAAAAATGACCACAGCTCTCTGAAAAGTCACAGGCCACAGGAAGTGCTCTGAACACAGTGGAATTCCACAGAGGGCATGGTTCCTACTTCTCCAGGCCGTCTTGGAAGGCTGAGGCCGAAAGCTCAGAACACCTGTCTGATGAGCCGGCCCTCCCTTCCATGCTGTCCTACCTCCTGCTTTCCGTCCTACTGTCTGTTCTCAAAGGTTGGCTGAAGTCTTTGAGGGACAGAAGGAAGGGGCAGTGTACACAGTGGGAATTCACTGAAAGTGGCCGTGGAGGTTGAGGACTTACAAGTATGGGTCCTAATCGAGTCCCAGGCCCACTCTAAGGCAGCAAGCGGGTCCAGGGTAGCTCCCTCATGCTGGGCATTCACAGGCCACAAAGGAGTTTTTGGCAGCTCAGTAGGGGAGTGTGAGCCCTTACCAGGAGTGACGCCTTCCCGCCAGGCCTCCCTGAAAACCTCCAGGCAGAGTCTGTCCCACAGGCCATCTCTGTGAGACCGGAAAGCTGAGACCAGCAAAGACTAGAAGAAAGAGATTAGGGTTAGGACCCACTCTGCACTGGGCCAAGGTTCCTAAGAGTTTGACATTTGGAAAAGATCTGGCCTAGAGGAGCCAAGGATTTGGGGCAGGGCTCCTTTCGGCTCCCGGGAGTGTCCGGAGGAGGAGGAGGAGGAGGAAAGTGACTCAGCTGAAACAGAGAGAAATGTAATTTTTTTTAAAGCGAACTCATGAAGGCACAATGGTACGAAACGTAACCCAGGACGTGGTCCAAACACTTCCTCAGAGAAATCAGGTGAATTTCCAAAAACCCACTCAGGTTTCTAAACCAAGAACAACACCAGGAAATTGAGACAGTCTTCTGGGCTGGGCAGGTCCCCATCCTCCGGGTGCCTCCTCAGCCCTATCCCACCTCCGATGGCTGATGCCCACCTCAGATGGAGAACTGCTGAGTGCCACCAGGCCACAGGCTGCACAGCCCAGTGTGAAAACAGCAGACTCCCCAACAACTGCTACAAGAAGCACAGAGTGACCCACATTTGCCCCACAGGACAAGGACAGTTAATGGCCCCATTGAACTGGGAAGAAAGGAACAGATCTGTCCCCTTCCAAGAACCAAGGTCAGGTGACCTTGAGTAACCATGAAGAAGGAGAGAAAGCAGAGAAGGCACAGGCTGAACATCTCAGCAGCCCCTTATCTAGTCGGTCAGTGCTAGATCCCTGCCTCCTGCAAGGGAACCCTGTGGAAACCCACGTGTGCAGAACACAGTGCAGAGGAGGGGAACAGGGCAGCCATTAAACCCTAGCCCCTCCCCCGAAAGGTGAGGCAAAGCTTTCTACTGTGTTCCCTACAAGGTGACAGAAAACAGGAATGTATAGGAAACTCCTGGCCTCTAGACTCCGAGTCATCCAAGTGCCAAAAGATGACCGTGTCTCTCTTTTGTTTAATTGGTTTTTTTTAATTAATTACAAAGTAGAGGTGACCCTGTTGCATGTCATACCTGTGACTCTCTCAGGAGTCAGCAGGAGCTCTCTTCTTCTTCATGATGGTGGCAGCTATGAAGAAGGAATGGGGCTGGCCACCCTTGAGGCCCCTTCCTGCCAGTCTTGAATGTCCTGTGCTTCTTTATCAGCCACTGCTCTTCACACAGACATCCCTGGGGAGAGGCAAGGCTGACTTCACACTTCTGCCCCAAGGCCAGAAGCCCTCAAAGCTGTAAGTTTAGAGCCTTGAGTGTAATACTCGCTGTTCTCATTCCTGCAGCAAAAGACACAAGGAAATGGATTTAAGGAAGGAAGGGGGCTGATTTGGGCTCATATTGGAGAGGATATTGGTCCATCATGGTGGAAAGTCATGACTGCAAGAGCATGGGATGGCTCGTTCCATTGCCTCCACAGTAATGAAGCAAAAACAGACAGGAAATGGCCAGTGCTCTTTCCCCCCATTCCTTATTCTGTCCAGGACCCTGGCCAAAGGAAAGTACAGGGTAAGTCTTCCCTCCTCTGTTAAACTGCTCTAGAAATTACTTCATAGGCACACCCGGAAGTGTGTCTCTGTCTCCTAGGCGATTCCAGCCGAGCGGAATTGAAACAGAGAATCGATGTGTATGGGATTTCTTGGAGGAAGGTTTGGAAGGGTCTCCTGGAGAACAGATGTACAGAGGCAGGGCCTCAGGCATGGGGTCACCTGACTCTTGCAAAAGAAAGTGAGAAGGAAGGGTGGGCCACTCGAGACCACAGCGCAGTTCTTCCGTCCCAGCCATGAGGATGGGAAGGAAGCTCTGGAGCAGGGGCTGCCCACCAGAGGAACCCGTGTGTGGCTGGCCCAAGTCCACTCGACTACCTCTGCCTGCTGGGTCCTTTCTAAGAGTGGTCCTGGAGGAGCAGGGTGCAGCTAACGTACCATTCTCCATGGTTAAGATGAAATGCCTGTGCATTTGTGGAGAGGAGATGTTCGGTTACATCAAGGTATGGAGGCTGGGAGCCTACAAGCCTGACTGCATCACCTCACAGTGGGTGGCATCCCTTGGGAGGGGAAGAATCACAAGGTCAGGCAGAGGCTAAAGGATGGAACAATAGGAGTCAAGCCCCACCCTTAAGGTTGCCACTACGTGTTAATATTGCCACTCCAGGGACCAAAAATCCTGACTCCCTAGGGGAAAGCCTCATATAAAACTTAGTAGACCCTAAACACAGGGCAGCCAGACACTTGTCAGCTCAATTCCATCCTCCCAGTGCGAGCATCTGAACACCACGCACCCATTGCTACCTAGTAGCCAACACTGGTGAGGTAAAAGTACTTCCACAGAGCCCTGCACTTAGCCTTACCTGATTTTTTTTTCTTTTAATTTTTGAGACAATGTTTCTCTATACATTCTAGTGTCTTAGTTTCCATCCCATTGCTATGAAGAGGCACCAGGACCAAGGCCACACAGAAAAGGAAACATTTAATTGAGGGCTCACTTAGGTTCAGAGAGTTAGTCCGTGGCGGGGAATATGGTAGCTGGCATGTAACTTTAATTTTTTTAAACCTTATTTTTAATGATGGTTTTTTTTTTAAAGCTTTAACCCTTGTAGCCCACCACCAGTAGTGGGAAAGAATGATACCGGGGAAAGTGGACCTGTTCAAAAAAAAATCCTTTGGAGCAACTCTCATCTGTGTTGTCTGGAATCGACAGTTTAGTTCACAGGTTAGCAGACAGTGGCAGCTCGATCCACTGGCAAATACTTTATAGATACACCAAAGTCTAGTTCGGTAGAGTCAGGTTAGCAACAGCAGTGACATGACCGAACAGAGACACCCAGGCCTCAGCCTAGGCTCGAGTCAACAGGTGGGAACAACAGGAACACCAAG
This sequence comes from Rattus rattus, assembly GCF_011064425.1. Lineage (NCBI taxonomy): Eukaryota > Metazoa > Chordata > Mammalia > Rodentia > Muridae > Rattus > Rattus rattus. The sequence continues at coordinate 4,545,455 of NC_046162.1, forward strand.
AGACGGTTTCGGTTGTGTCTTTCTTAGGGAAGCAAAGGTCAGTGAAGACTTAAGAAGCCAAGCTCCCTCTCTGTCATTCCTTGGTGTCCTATTTATCCCCTCCAAACATCATGTGTCTTCTACATACCTTGCCTCGGCACATACAACCAATCAGCCTGAGTCTATAGAAGTGGCAAGAAACTGCAGTACACCACCAAAAGTATTTTGGTGTGTTTCTCTCAATGGAGTCCCAAAAAAATATAGCTCAACTCTGTAATATAAGGTAGACCAATATATATGTGTCATTAACAAAGAATCCTTCATCGTGTGTCCTTTCACATGATTACTTTAGCAGAACATCCTCTGTCCTGTGTCTGCTTTAACGAAGCTTTGAATAAGAGTCTACCTTAGCCTTTTACACCTGTGTCCGCTTTAACAAAACGTTCCTTTTATGTGTTTCCCTCAGGAAAACACCATCTAACTGACTTTCAAAAAAAAAAGGCCCTTAAGTTTCACTTGACAAGTAGGCAGGCATGGCTCTGGAACAGGAGCTGAGAGCTTACATCTTATCCTCAAGTTAGAGTCAGAGAGAGTAAGACACTGGACCTGGTGAGGGCTTTGGAAATCTCAAAGCCCATCCCCAGTGACACACCTCCTCCAACAAGGCCACACCCTCTAATCCTTCCCAAAGAGTTCCACTAACTGGCAACCAAATATTCAAATATACAAGCCTATGGGGGCCTTTCTCATTCAAACCACTACATCCCAGATGATAGAATTACAAGGCTGCACTACCACACAGGATTGTGTTTAGTTCTTGGAACAAATTTCTACCTATGAGCTGCTTTTAACAAGAGTCTTCTTCTCAGGGCCTTTGCTTGACTAGTATGTTGGTTTTGTTTTTCTTGTTGTTTGGAGTCTTTTGGGACTGGGGGTAGTTTATCTTAAGATAAGATCTCACTCTGTAACTTACACTGGCCTGGAGCACTTTGTTGCCCAGGCTAGCCTCAAACTCATGACAATCCTCCTGCCTCAACTTCTCAAGGGCTAAGATTACAAGCACAGGGTACCACCCCCAGTTTACAAGTTGGTTTTTTTTTTAAAATACTGCATTGACTGTTGATTGTGTACAAGCCTTTAAAATCTGGATTTCTCACATCCAGCCCACCTTCTAGCTCACCCCAGTCCCCTGTGATTTCTGTTGTCACACACTACATGTCCCACCAACCCAGCCTCTGTGGCTCTCCTATCTACAACAATGGGCACACCCAAGTCAATTGCAGCAATCCCATTTCTTCACTGATGTAATGGAATCTTTTAGAAAATGTAACAGAGGCTCCCAGGGATTCAGCTAGGAGGGATAAGAATGAGAAGACTCATTAGAAGCTTGTAGATACAGAGCTGGAGAGATGGTTCAGAGGGTAAGGCACTAGCAGGCAAGCATGAGGACTGGCAGCCATGTAAATACTGGAAAGGTGTGGCCCACCTGTGATCACGGTCCTCAGGAAGTGGGGGCAGGAGAGCCCCAGAGCAAGCTGGCTACCTGGGTAGCTCTGGGTTAAACGTGAAACCTTGACTCAATCTGTACAATGGAGAACAATTGGAAAAAAGATACTCAGTGTGAATCACTGGTCTCCACGTGGGGTCCACATTTTTAGAAGCTTCTAGGCCTTTGCTGGGAATGGTGAATGGCATATGATGGGACAGTGGTGGCTACATATCTACCATCTCCCAGTACTGCCACTTTAGAGACCAAGCATGGCCTCTCTGGGTGGGGGAGGTAATGGGGACAGACTGTAGCAGGTTGGGAGAAAGTTATGTAGGAAATTGCACTGAACTGGAAACTAGACTTGGAGGGAGCCCAGGCCAGTCCATGGAAAGTCCCCACCCTTGGGAAGTTCTGAAATTCCTGAATGAAACCTGAATGCTTCCAAAGGGTAAAGAACATCACATAGGTGGGACAGATGCCAGTGTAGCATCTGATTTTCAATAGAACCTTTAGAAGCCAGAAGACAAAGGACCAACTCTTCTGTTTTAGTTAGGCTTTTATTGCTGTGAACAGATACCGTGACCAAGGCAACTCTTTCAAGGACAACATTTAATTGGGGCTGGCTTACAGGTTCAGTCCAGCATCATCAAGGCAGGAGCATGGCAGCATCCAGGCAGGCATGGTGCAGGAGGAACTGAGAGTTCTACATCTTCATCCAAAGGCTGCTAGCAGAATACTGACTTCCAGGCAGCTAGGATAAGGGTCTTAAAGCTCATGTCCATGGTGGCACACTTCCTCCAACAAGGCCACACCTCCTAATAGTGCCACTCTCTGGACCAAGCATATTCAAACCAACATACCTTCCCACATCCTATGTAAAAGGCAATTTAAACCCAGTCTGATCTGCCTTCCCTGTCCCCTGGCTCCTCTTTCCCCCATCAGGCATGGGTCATCAAGGAGCTTCCCAACCATGCAGACTCTCACAGATGCTTCACAGGAAGCCCCTGGGGTTAGGGCTCCATCAGAGTGAGGAGGAACCAAAGAGAAGGATGAGTGGATCAGTGGATCCTGGAAGAGAGAGAAGAGAGAGAGAGAGAGAGAGAGAGAGAGAGAGAGAGAAGAGAGAAGGAGATGACAGGTGACCATTGTAGTTCTGCCACAGGGTTTGGGTATAGGACAGTTAGGATCAAAGCAGTTCTAGAAGATGGAACTGGAAAGATGGACCAGTGGTTTAAAAGCTCTTGCTATTCTTGCTTAGGACCCCAGTTCAGTTCCTAGTACCCAACAGAGACTCACAGTCATCTAGAACTCCAGTCTTAGGGAATCTGATGCCCTCTTCTGGCCTTCTGTGGGCACATGATACACATGTATATGTGTGTAAATGTATACATACATGCAAACACTCATAAAATAAAAAACAATAATTTGAAAGGATTTGTTTTAAAGAGAAAACTTAAAGAAATAAAAAATAAGCAAAAGAGTTGAACAGATATTCCACAAATGATGCCCAATGACCAATGAGTACATAACAAGACCTGAGACCCAGAGTCACCAGGAAAAGGCAAACAGAAGCCACAGGAATGGCTACTGCCCAGCTTACAGGACACAGAGGGTCAATAATGACAATCCCGAATGCCTACAACATGGTGACTCCTAGAAGTCTACACTGTGGTGACACCTAAGTATAGCTATACTAAAAAATTCCAGACTGTTCCCTACACAATTAAACACACCCATCCCGTAGTCCTCCAACCCCGCTCCGGGCTCCCCTGAGAGTAATGCATGCACAAAAATGCTGAGAGACAGTGTTCATAAAAACAGTAGCTTTATGAAAACCAGAACCAGCTGACATGCCTATGAATAGGGAATGGAGACGCTGGTTGTGGTATGCCTGCCCAAGGAGTACTACTCAGCAGTGAAAAGGCACGACCCACCAATAGACACAGGAGCAGGTAGCTCAGAGTCTCATGAGTGTGAGAAGCCAGGAGGAAGGGATGCAAGGTAGGGGAGTTCAGTTATATCACGGTCAGAAACAGAAAACACTCAGCTACTCAACTGTGGGGACAGAAGTCAAAAGACTTCTCTGCAGGAGCAAGGATGCACGGGAACCTTCTGCAATGACACTGACGTCTTATATCCTAATCTTAATGTCTGAGTATAATTAGTTCTCCTCTGAAGCTCTGAGGGAAAGAAAACTAAACAAACCCTAGATGGTACATTATTAGATGCAAAGGGTCTCCAGGCATGGTAGAACATGCCTTTAATTCCAGTGCTCAGGGGACAGAGGCAGAGGGATCTCTGTACATTCCAGGCCACTCTTGTCTATACAGTGAGTCCCAGGAGAGCCAGGGCTACACGGTAAGACCCTGTCTCGAACAAAAAGCAAACAAAAGTCAAGAGTTCTATTCCAAAAGAGTATAGGGCATAAGAGAGATGACTCAGCTATTAAAATGCCTGCCCAGCAAGCCTAAGACCTGAGTTCAATCACCAGCACCCATGTAAAAAGCCAGGCACAGCAGCATGGCACTCCTAATCTTAGCACTGCGGGAAGGGCAAAGGCAGTCTGCTGAATCGCCATGCTACAGGTTCCATGAGAGAAAAACACACTCCGGCTTCTATATGTACAGGCATCCCAGCCCCCAGAGCGTACACATGAACACACACATGCACGTATACCACACACTCTGACATACTTCCTGAAGTCTGAGCTTAGCGTGGATGTGGGCATGGTGATATTAACCCGTGTCTATTACTTTGCACAAAGCCTAACTGGGAATGGATCAAAGATCTACACAGGAAACACTAAAGCTGCTAGGAGGAAACATAGCAGTACTTACAGGGCGGATGTCTCAGTCAGGAACGACAGAAAAGGGTTTATTAGGCTTACATTTCTCCATCACTCTCATCACTGAAGGAAATCAGAGCAGGGCCTCAAGCACAGCAAAAGCCTGGGGGCAGGAGCTGGTGGTGCAGAGGCCATGGAGGGATGCTGCTCACTGACTTGCTCCTCATAGCTTGCTCAGCCTGATTCGTTATAGAGCCCAGGAGCACCTGCCCATGGGTGATACCGCCCACCATGAGCTGGGTCCTCCCGAGTCAATCACTAGTTAAGAAAATACCCTTCTGGAGGAGCCTGAAGTGCAACATGGCGCCGCCCGTAGTACTGCGCTCGTTTTCGCGGCTGCTGGCCCCCGCCAGGCTGCCGAGCTGCTCTTCAACACGGTCAAAGTTCTATGTCCGGGAGCCAGTCAATGCCAAACCTAACTGGGTGAAAGTTGGGCTGACCTTGGGCACCTCGGTTTTCATGTGGATTTATCTCATCCACCAACACAACGAAGATGTTTTGGAGTATAAAAGAAGAAATGGACTGGAATAAACTTTGGAGATACTACAGTCTGCTTCCTGTGAAGATCTTTGTCATTCCTCTGATCTATCCAGAGATGTGGAGACGAGAAAAAATTTACATGTGAATATGTCCTAGTCAAATCAATGTGTATATTTTGCATTGTTAAAGAAATAAAAAAGGGGTTGGGGATTTAGCTCAGTGGTAGAGCGCTTGCCTAGCAAGCGCAAGGCCCTGGGTTCAGTCCCCAGCTCCGAAAAAAAGAAAAAAGAAAAAAGGAAAAAAAAAAAATAAAAATACTTGTGCTCTTCAAAAAAAAAAAAGAAAAAGAAAGAAAATACCCTTCTGGCTTGACTACAGACCAAGTCTACTTAGGAATTTTCTCAACTGAGGCTCCTTTCTCTCCAGTGGCTCTAGCTTGTGTCATAATAGCTTATCGACATAACTAGCCAGTACAGTATAGGGAAGGGAAGGGACTTTCAGAATAGGACTTCGTTTGCCCAAGAATTAAGGCCAACAGTTGACAACTGGGGTTTCGTGAAGCTAAAAAGCTTCTATGCCACTGAATCCAGCTATCAGTCCAGTGAAGAGGAAGTCCACAGACTGGAGGAGAATCTCTGCCAGCTACATCTGTCATAGGATTAATATCCAGACTATATAAAGAACTCAAAAGCAGCAAAAATAAATAAAATAAAAACGACCCATTCCAAAAAGTTGGCCAGGGATCTGAACAGAGTTCTCAAAAGAAAAAATAAATATGGCCAAGAAATATCTCAAAAATGTTCATTGTCCCTAGCAATTAGGAAAATGCAAGTCAAAACAACTTTTCGATTTTGTATTGCCCCAGTCCGAATGGCAAAGGTTCGCCAAACAACCCATGGCACAGGCTGGAGGGGATTCAGGGAAAGGGAATCCTCACCCGGCGGTTGGAAGTCAGTGTGGAGAACTCTCACACAGCCAAAAGTAAATCTTCCACACGGCCTAGCCATACCACTTCTTTAAATGTGCCCAAAGGACTCGGCATCCTGCTCCCCGGACAACTGCTCAGCCGTGTCCGTGTGTGCTCTATTCACAATAGCCGGGAAGTGGGAACATGAATGACCTTCCACCAATGAATGGATAGCAAAGATGTGGTTCATACGAACTATGGGATACTATTCAGCTGTGAAGAAAAGTGGCGTCATGGGGTTTGCAGGTAAATGGAGGGAACTCGGAAAGACCATATTGAGTGAGATAGTCCAGACCTGGAAAGACAGATGTCGAATGCTTTCTCTCATCTGAAGTCCCTAACTCCAAATCTTCAGATGGGGTAACTTCAGAGTGGAGGATGGGGATAGCAAGGGAGAAGTGAAAGGGGAAATGGGAAAATGGGGGGTACTCTTTGTAAGGAGGGAGGGGAAGATAATAAAGATGTCTGAAAAAGTCATGAGGAATCATACTACTATCTACAAAAAAAAACACTTGTAATACATGTAACTTGGTATATAAATATACATATCACCAGCTAGGTTGGCAATGCTCCCCACTCCCAAAAGCCATAGACTACTTAACAAACACCCCAACACCAGGCATGAGAAGCCCTCTCTTGAGTTGTCGGTCAGTACTGTCCATGAGACACAATAGGCTATTGAGTACTGTTGCCCTTGGTTACCACCTCCAGGAAGTTGAAGCTAGGTCCCTATAGTTGAAGATGACATACACTTCAGAAACAAGGTCCACAGGCCCCTGAGCTGGAGCTGACCTGAATGCCCGTTCCTGAAGACTAGCTTCATGGCTCCCTCAAGCCAAGCACCTGAAGGCATCAAGTAAAATTCCAAAGGAGGGAAGGAACCAGCAATCCCACCCAGCTGTGACACCTGTGACCCAGGGCAACAACCGTCATGGCATGATACCAGAAGGGTGCAGTAGTGGCAACAGTATCTTGACTGTAACCAGGTGCAGTAGTGGCAACAGTATCTTGGCTGTAACCAGGTGCAGTAGTGGCAACAGTATCTTGGCTGTAACCAACAATTCTCTCACTGAACTTAAACCAGCTCAACAAGAGGGGAGCCATGCCGGGTCCTGGAACCCTAACGGACTATCCAGGGCTAGTGAAGTCAAGAGTCTTGGAGGAGAACCTACGACCACCACTTCCCTAAACCATCATAATCCCTAACCACATTCTAAATATCTATCCTTTTAATAACATATAACTGTAGCATTTCGCCCTCATCAAGGATCTTCACTTTGTAACAGTCAGAGACCGTTACAAGAAAAAAAAAAAAAAAGAACACAACCAGTCAAAATGCAGTTCTGGAAGCCCAGTCACAATTGCTCCATCTCCAAGGCAACTTCTGTAGGGAAGACTCAGGGACCATTGCAGAGAAATGTGTGGGAAGATAAAGGCTGGAGGAACACGAGTTCATTCCTAGAAGTGTCAGAAACTACAGCCATGAAGTCTCACTGGCGTGGCTGCCTAAGCATGTTCTGAACAAGGACAGAGTCAGCAGACATGCTAACACGGAAGGAGTAAGCTCATGAGACCTCGGCCCTAGACAAAGAACTCCAGGCACTAAGGAATGCCCGGAGTGGGAGAAACTGTCTTCCCCTGGGAAGAGAGCCCCAGCTGGCTATCCACTACCAAATAGTCAGCCCCAAAAACGTATACATACCAGGAGCACTATATGGATTGAGCAGATTGTATTTAAATGTGTAGAATTATATATACATGGATATCATAAATGTATGTATGAACATGTGGCTATATACATACACATATATACATATATACATATATGTGCACACACACACACACACACACACACACACACATATATATGAAGAAAAAAGGCCATGAATTTGAGAGCCAGAGATGGAGTATATGAAGAGGGTTGAAGGGAGAGAGATGGAAAAATGTAATTATAATCTCAGAAAATGAAAGCAATTATTAAATACAAATTTTAAAGTATGATGAAACTGGAAGAAAGAAAAGAAGTGTAGAGTTAGCATTCAGGAGGAGTGGTAGATGGGCAGAGAGCTGAAGCCCAGTGCTCTACGGGAGGAAAACAATGGGTAATGTTTAAAAAAAGAAAGAAAGAAAAGAAAAAACGAATAAACCCATCCCCAAGGAACAGCAGCTGTGCCCAGCAGCACCTGGAGGCCAGGGCCAGCCCGGCTGCAGAAGCGTTCATTGTCTGTCTCCGCCGGCAGGACTGATGTAGGCAGGTGCAAGGTATGACGTCACTCCCCTAATTCGTGTCTCTAGAACTAGGCTCCGCAGAAAGAAACTAAAACCCGAACCAAAATCCCTTCATCAAAACAGAAATGTATTTCTATCTTGGGTAAAAGTCTGGCAACACCAGGCTGCCCCACAGAGCTCTCAAAGGCAGCCAGCTGCGTCTCTTCCCCCCACCCCCACCCCCATCGCTGCCTGATGTAACATGGGTGCTGCTCTGGCTCCAAACATCACATCCACATCCCAGGAAGCAGGATGGAAGATGTAAGATGAGGCAAGGAAGTGACAAGGTGCTCAGGAGTTGTCATTTAGAATGTGTCCCCAGAGCTACATCACACCTGCTGTACTCTCACAGCTCAGAGCAGAGGTCACAGCCAGGCAGTTTCCACCGCAGCCAGCCATGAGCCAGCCATGAGCCAGCCATGAGGAAGAGGATTTCTGATACTGATTCGTATTCAATACTGGCTTGTCAAAACTTAAAACATGAGCTAAAATGAATAGCACCAGCGGCCAACAAGGTTGAGGGTGATTCTTCCAATGGTGTTAATCAGAAGCGCACAACCAGGGCAGGAGGAAGAGGAGGTCCCGGAGCCCTAGGGCGGAGCCGCTGGTGTTTGTAGCTGTCTCTCACCACAGGGCCCTGTCACCGCAGGACAACAGTGCTGCAGGACAGATGGACCCCAGAGCAGAAGTCTTCGTGAGATGTTCACACTCAGATCGCTGTTTGAAACTCTCAAAGGCCTCATTGGTCTTGCCTGGGACACGCGCTCCCTGTTGCAGTCTCGAGGCTGATACTCTGACTGGCCAGGTTAAGCCACAAACTAGAGACCACACCCACACAAATCTCGGAGTCTGAGATCCCCCCAAATAAAGATCCAGACAGAGCTGCCCTGGAAGAAAGGCCCAACGGGCCACAGACATCTGAAGGACAGAGAGCAGGAGCCAGCCTCATACACAGTCTCTGGATCTAGGCTCCAGGGCAAGCCCAACTCCCTCTTCCTTACCGTGATGGCCGCCTAGCCCTTGGAAGGTGGACAGCTGTGTCTGTCCAAGGGACACTCAAAGGTACCACGCCCACACCAAGCCCCTGAGGGCCAGGGTCTAGCGCGCATGCGCAGTCATCATTCCAGCAAGCCCCTGTCGCGTTACCTCCTGAAGTGGAGAATTTGGAGCCAGCCTTTCCCACACCTTGTGAATTTGTTCATGACCTGTCGAGAGTTCATCCCACTGAGCCTTGGGGACACAAGTCTGCTATATTGCCCCTTCCCTGGAAAAGAATAAACTGAGCAAAGCCGTAGGAGGGATTAGGTGCCAAGGGCTGCTTGATGGCGGAGCAACAACCTCGGCCTTGAGTTCCCTGAGGCTCGCATTTGTGGCAGAGCAAATGAAGATGAAAGATGTAAACAGTCATATGTCTGACAGCGAATGCTGCGTCCCGCAGCAGATCAGGACAGCGAGTCGAGTGCTGCACCCCACCGCAGGTCAGGACAGCAGGTGCTGTATCCTAGGCCCAGGCTCAAGTCAAGCCCGCCCTTTTGTAGAGAACTTCCTAGACTCCCAAACCTAGCTTTAAGGAAGAGAAGGGGGCGGGGGGGGGCGGAGTCTCCAGCTACCTAACCCGGACCCAGGACAGAGCAGAGAGCTAGAGTACTGGAGCCACACAAATCTGCAATCCCAGAACTCTTGAAGCTGAGGCAGGGGGATCAAGAGCTAGAAATCACCTTGGGCTATGCAGTAAAACCGGGTCTCAAAACCCAAAAGGAAGCAAGGAGTATAGGGGTGTGGGTGTGAGAGAGTGAGAGAGTCAGAGAGTCAGAGAGTCAGAGAGTCAGAGAGTCAGAGAGTGAGAGAGCTGCCTTTTGCAACTAGCCAGCCTAGCAAGCTCAGAGCATCTCCAAAAGGTGAGCGGAAACCAGACCCAAAACAGTGTCCCACAACACTGGCATCTGGTGCCCTATTACACAGGGACCCCAAGGTAAAGGAAACAATACCCCAAACTCAGCATCCCCCAAACTCAGCATCTCCCCATCCAAGATTGGCTTGTATTTCAAGGGCATTGAGAGCCAAACGTAAGAACAGAGGAGAATCTACAAAGTTTGGAGAGAGATTGGAGCCCCTTATATACACGATGTGGTCAGAAGAGGCACGAGGAGGTTTTAACTATTATCTAGAACTCAAAAGCGTTGTGAGCACGTGTATGTGAACATACATACATATGTTAGAAAGTTATAAGAAACAAAAGTCAAAACAATCTACCCACCAACCTGGAGATAATACAGCAAAATTAAGGGGCAATGCCCGTCGGGAGACCTGTATGTACACGGCACTCTGAAAGGAACGAGCTAATAAAAATTATTTCAATGGGGACTACAGCAAGTTCTGGCAATTATATCAAATGACGTTGGTTGCCAGTGGCACCCATCCAGTCTAAACTGGTTTATGCCAAGAAGGGGAAACTCCTGGCTTGTTCCACCGAGACGGTCATAGATGCCAGCTTCAGATAGAGTTGGACCTGGACTCAGACAGTACCATGAAAACTCAGTTGCCTCTCTTCTGTGGCGGGGCTCTGGGTCCTTCTGTGCCAGCCTCCTTCCGGGATGCCACGTGGCATCCCAGGAGACTGACTGCAGGCATACGGCCTCCTTTCTGCTGGCACTCGCAGGGGGAAAAAAGATTTTCCTCCCGAGGTTCTCACTGACCTCATTTGTGTCACGGTCACTGTGGCCAGGATTAGGCAGGGGTGAGGGGCATCTGATAGGAGGATCTGGAACTCAGAAGGCCTGGGCTGGAAACAACACTGGAGCCCTTGTATGAAGTTGGAGTTGGGGTGACCCAGCTCCTCCATGACTCACTGTGGGGCTTGGGCAAGTCATCACCCTTAGCGAACCTCAGCTTAGCGTTTGTAATTGGAAATACCACTGGTTATGTGGCAAATGAAGGTTCTTCACAGAGCACTAGTGCAAAGCTATGGCCATTCCTTCTCCGTCCAGTCACGACCTCTTAGTCTATCTTCCTGCCCCACCTGAGGGCTGCCGGGAGCCCCCCTTACCTTTTGCTTTGCACCCCCATTTTTCAGTTCTTTGCACTCAACCGCCGCCCAAAACATTAAGAGGAAGATTCCAGAAATAAGCAATCGCTGAGTCTTAAGCTGCACACATTCCAGGTAGCACGATCAAAGCTCCCACCACGCCCCAGGCCTGAAGCCTGCCTTCTCCCAGCATGCCGTAACTCCATACCCACCCACTCAGGAGTCTCCTCGCTAGTGACTGCCCCAGCACCACAGTGCACAAGCTCAAGTGAGCCTTAAGAATGGCCCACGTCCAGGGTGGAGCTGCTGGTGATGGGGTGTGGCAAAGAGAAGCAAAGGGGTGATCTATACCATAGAATGTGTTCACTGGGCGTTGGGAATGATTCCCCCGACACGAAGGAGAACAATACACACAAAATTCAAGAAGGAGTTAAAGGCAAAAGATCAGAAGGGTTTGTGCTGCGTCCACCAACATTCATCTCCTCCTGCTGTAGGAGCAGGCACACAACAGGAAGCGTGGACACCAGCTGCCAGCCCCAAGGCTGGAACCCAAGGGTCTGTCCCAGCTGCTGCCACCCGACAAAGCCTCCAAGAATCCTCCCTGGCTTGGAACCCAGGAATGAGGCTGGGACTGCCAGGTCAGAGGTCAAAGGACAAAGGGAATCAAAGCTAAGGGAAAGAGCAGAAAAATAGCTGAGTCCAAAGGACTCATGAAAGTCCCAGGAACCAATCTCAGGGGAACTTGGGTGCTGGCAGGGCTGTCCCCAGTGCCCCACCTCCTCCCCAGAGATTGACAAAATACTTGAAATTCAGAAATATAACATCAGGACAAACCCTCCCACTGTTTCCAGAAGGCTCGCAGAACGGCACCAAATGTGGGCCGCTAGCAATGTTGGGACTCTGGGAAGCCCTGGCCCTGTTCTTCCTGCCTTTTTTCCAGGCCTCCCCATGGAGACATGGACGCTTACAGAGAGCACAGGAGGGCTGCTCCCCTCACCCTGGCTGAGGCGCTCAAGCACCTCTTCTCCTTGATTGCAATCTGTAATAATTTCCCTACAGAGCTTCCCACGGGAGCAAAGGCAATGCATGGGAAACTACTTGAAGTTCAAAAGAAACACAACTTAAATGTTAGTTCTGTGGGCTGGAGAGATGGGTCAGCGGTTAAGAGCACTGGCTGCTCTTCCAAAGGACCTGGGTTCAATTCCCAGCACCCACAGGGTGGCTCACCACTCACTGTCTGTAACTCCAAAACACCCTCATGGACATGCACGCAGGCAAAACAACAATGCACGGAAAAGGTAAAAATAAAAAAATCATTTAAAAAATTAAATAAATAAAAATAAAATAAATGTTAGTTCTGTCTGACATGGTTATCATTAGCTTCCAGCAGATGCCAGGGTGGTAACCTGGCTCCAGATGCTAAGGGGCCTCCAGGTTCTAAGCTGTCATCTCTGAGCCCCCCCCCAGGGCTCTCCAGCCTCTGCTGCCTCTCAGTCAGCACATGGGTTCCTCCACACACCCCGCCCAGTTCTCCCCGACCTGCGTGCACACCTCTAGTGACAGGAGAGGCTCCCCAGCGTGGGCATTATTTCCCCTTCACTGCCCTGCATCTGAGAAGAAGCTTCCCTGCCTTGGAGACAAGGCTGTCTTCCATGGTTCATCCTTTGCTTGTCTTCCTTCTAAGACTGAGGAGACCGCATGGATCAGATGAATGCAAACCTCACTAAAGTGTGAATGGCCTGTTCCAGATGCTCTCCCATAACACTCTAAGTTCACAGGTCAGGTCTTGTGGGTAGGGCAGTGTAGGAGGGAGAAACTAAATCAGGTTGGGGAGGCTGGAGGTGGGAAAGCATCCGACAGATTACTTCCGTCTTACCTGCCTCTGGTTAACAGTTGCCAGCCACTCTCCTTAGTCCATGTGGCCCAAACAGGAGTACTGTCCCTCCCTGCGATCCCAGGGTGTGCGGTCAATATGAACCACTGCTCAAGAGTGGACCTGAGACCCAGGTCGTGGGACCTAGGAGAGGTTGCTGTTGAAGCTGGCCAAGACGCCTGCCTGTGACTGAGACTCTCTTTAATCTATGTTCTTCCGAGACAGAATATCTGGTTTACAAGGGAGAGCTCCCGGGAGCTCCCACTGTTAGGTTGGAACTACACAGGAGAAAGCTTTTTTGGAGTCCCAGTGAGGTAAGGACACAAGGCATCTTGCCAAAAGTGGAGGCCAAGCCTGCACCCTGCAGAAAGATGGGACTGTGTGCACAGCTCACAGCTCTCAGGACGGAAGCCAGCTCAGGAGGGCTTTCAGAATGGAGGGGAAACCAGGCAGAGTCAGAGGCCAGGCACTGGGAACAGGATAAGGAAGTGACAGCCCCTCAATGCAGTCTCTGCAGGAACGAACTGGGATTCTGCATGAACTGCATGAACTGCTGGGATTGGTCCCCCCTCAGTCATCACACACACACACACACACACACACACACACCATCTACAGGACTGTCCCAGCCTGGGACTCCCCCTGGGAGGAACACTTGGGGATCTCTGTCCCGCTGTTACTGTCACAGAACGCCTGAATCTGAGTCACTTGCAGAGATGAGATTTATTTCTCCTAATTCTAGAGCAGGGAAGGCCAAGGTGGTGCGGGCCTCGGGCCCTCCCCTCTTACACCATCACGTAGTGCACGCTATCTGGTCGTGAGAAAGTTCTCCCCGGGGAAGCACAGAAGGAGCCACTCCCACAACCACACTATTAACCCATCACTTCTCGTAGACTCCACTTCGTCGCTCTACGCAGCAATTATAGTTCAGCGTACGCTCTGCAGGGAACATCCAACCCGGAGCATAGGGGCAGGCCAGAGTCCACGATCCAAGAACATCCGTGCTGTGACCATCTTCACAGAAACACTGTCCCCTGGGATCGCCAGCTCGGTGACAGCCTCAGCAGACACCAGCGGGACACTGAGCTGGACAGAGGCTGAGCCCAGTCACCTTGGCAGGGCAGGAAATATCAGGGATCCTGAGAAAGCTGAAGCACGCCACAGGGACAGAGCAAAAACACCTGACTCAGACCAAAGACAACGCCTTTGTAAAAATCCTTTAAATACCTTTATATGTGTGTTGTATGCACACATACATGCACGCGTGTATGTGCGTGTGCATGTGTTTTTCAGGAGGCAAGAGATCAATGTTGAGGGTCGTGCTCAGCCTCTCAGTGAACCTGGAGCTTGCCAATCTGGCTAGCCTGGCTTTGCCTGCGAACCCCAGGACCCTCTGTCTCTGCCTCCCTCCCCATTGATGGGATCCCAGCCGTACTCTTGCATCCCAGCCTTTCTCTCCACACGAATGCTGGGATGGAACTCAGCTCATGTCTGAAAGGTGAGCGCTTGACCAACCGAGCCTTCATCCTCCATGTACCACACCTCCCTAGTGTTCAATATCTGTGTGTTCTTATAATTCAATTAGGATATAACGAATCTATAATAATATGTACAAAGAGAGTCTAACCTCTCTTATAGCATGGCGACTATTCAAGATATATGCCCAAGGCATACAGCGTGTATACATGCACTTGTGAGATTACACACACACACACACACACACACACACACACACACACACACACACACACGAAAGTTCACTGGGCTCTTCAATAGTTTTAAGTGATCCTGAAACCAAAATATGCTAATTTGCGAAACCTTGGAATGAGCATGTGCTGTGACCTTTGACCCATCGCATTTCTTTTTGCTGCAATTATTAATTCGTAATAATTATACAAACGAAGGATGCACTCTTGCATCTTCATACAGGCATTGAGAAGTCTGCTCAACTTTCTACATTCTTCCTCTCCTAGTGCTCCCAGCCCAAGCCCTGCTGGCCCCTAATAGTCTCTCTTCCGTATCCAGGACATCTTTCTCTTCAATCTCTTGTTCCCACATTTGTGGTAAGACATTTCCGTCTTGCTCTCCCATGTCTGGCTGTTTGCTCAACACCATGATGCCGAATTCTACCTATTTTCCTGGAATGTCATTTCCTCCTTCTTCATGGATGAGTAAGTTCCACTGTGCATCTACAGTGCGCTCTTCATCTGCCCATCGATGGTTAGATATGCAGGCGGCTTCCGTAGTGCGGCCATCATGGATAGCATCAGAGGCCGCTCTTGAAAGACTCTCAGGTCCAGGCAGCAGCTGACAGGACAGCCCTGACCTTTCCTGAGTGTGACCCCTGTTCAGCAATGCAGTGGGGTTCCCAGGAAACCGAAATGCCCAGTGCATGTGTTTGGGGACCACCCTGGCTGGATTCACACAGGGTTGTCTCTCGGTATCCGTGTGTGGTTTCCAGGAAAGCTGAGGCTACCAAACCCCTAGGATGCTCATGTCCCTTCTACAAAACGGACATAGGCATAGGCGTCTGCATGACTTCCTGTGCACTTTACACCGCTTCTAGATGACTCGCTCACATCAGCTATGGAGACGCCGTCCAGACGGCTGCCAGGCTGTGTTGCGGGAGTGTTGGGAGGAAAGACCAGAAAGGCTGCAAGCACTCCTCACTCCTTCAACTCTGTTGAAGTCGTCGGGCCTGGCAGATGGAGAACGGATTCATCACTCGCACATCACTGCAACAGAATATCGGACAAGAACAAGTCTGGGGGAGAAGGTTGGTCTTGGCTGATGTTTTCAAAGCGCTCAGCCACTGCTCCTGTGCACATGGGTGGGAAGAACATCAGGGCTGATGATCATGGCCACCGGAGCACGTGACTGAAGGAATTCCTTAGCAGTAATGGACAGGAAAGAGTAGAACAGCAACGGGAAGGAGTCAGGGCAAGGAACAGCCCTCTAGAAGCATTCGCACCCAGTGGCTGAGCCTTCCCACCTGGCCTCACCTTCAACAATTCTACCGCCTCTCTGTTTCCTCAAAATTTGAATCCATCAATGGAATGAGCCATTGTCCTCTCTCAATACTCCTCTCAGACACACCCAGGCTAAGAGATAATGGCTAAGCAACCTTGACCGTGAGGGAAACTGCAGCATCTAGACTGTGGTGCCCACACTGGCATCCTTCTAAGCTAGGCAACCAGATCTACTGCCCGTGCAGATGCAACGTGTCCACTGCCCGCCCTGACAGCCTCTGTACGTGGTAGGTGTCTACTCACATTGAGTTCCAAGACAGGTCGATGTGGTAGCTGCCCCTGGTCAGGCCTCCTTGACCTGACCACCCAGTGCCTCCTGTGACAAGATGTGCATATGTGCGTACTCTGACAGAGCTCTCTGTGTTTTCGGAAGGTGCTCTTCCTCCGTACATGCCCTCCTTTCCTCTGCCTCTCCTCCCTGCACCAGGAGGCAGGAAGCCCCTCCCAGATTTGCTCAGGCTGCCCCCCAAGCCCCAAGCACTCTGATTCTAACCTTTCCTGTGATGGTTGCCTGTTTTCTGAAGGTCAGCTCAAGACTCCCCTGTTCTAAAAAGCTTTCCAGGCCTCTTGACCCCACACTGCCTCTGTTCCTGTCCCATGGTGCATGTGGTACACTCCTACCTTAGTGCCATCCAAAATCTATTGGGCAGAGAGGAGGGATGCAAAGATGGCGGTCCCTGATGAACACACTAAGAATCTTATATTTTCTCCACAGGCGTGTAAGCCATGGGGGAGCAGGGGCACACGCAGGGAGCCAGGGAACAGTGAAAGCCCCCTTAGTATCCTCATCAGTGCCACAGACAGGGACCACCCAGTCTTCAGACCTGATACTAGGGCTGTGCAGAGTTCCCAATATGACAAGTGACGGGCTCAAGACACGAAGTCAAGCTGCTGATACTGTGAGGCAGCAGGAGCTGATAAAAAAAAAAAAACAAAAAAACCTCCCTCACACCCCCTTACACCCCCTCACACCCCCTCACACCCCCTCACACCCCCTCACACCCCCTCACACCCCCTCACACTCCCAATAAAGTAAGGAAGTAGTGTGTAGGGGCCGCACGGATCCAGGATGGACAGAAACAGCAAGCGGCCCTGCAGATCGACTGTGTGAGTTTAGCAACTTCTGACGGCTCAGGGTTTGTTCCTTTCCGCACCAGATTCCACCATTCTTCCCGATTGGTCCCTACTTTACCATCCTATTGGTGTGTCCACAGTAAGGCCACCAGGGTTGGTGCCCTATAGATCTGGGCTTCCTCACACAGGGTACATTAGAATTCATCACAGGAGGAAAGAATCACTCACTGTCTTCAGGACATGCTGGACTCAACGGAACCTGAGAACACGCCCACGCGCATGCGTGCACATGCACGCCTCTGCTTCACTGAGCTCCCTGAACTTACCCCCAGAACCTGTTCCTGCCTCAGCCTCTGAAGGCCCGTGATTAGGCTGTGGACAGGAATTCAGTCTCTCTTCAGGCTCCAGCCTCTGGGTAGCTTTTTGCGGCCATCTTATTACCTTTGTGGGCCTGGGCCTGAGCCTGGGCCCAAGCCCCACCCCATCACCCCTCTCACCCCTGACTCCCACCCGCCTCCCCAGGCAACTCCAGAACTCCCACCATCTCGCTGCCTCGCCCTCCTTTCCTATCAGCTCTCCGTGACCACCGCTTTGTTGACTTGCGACTTTCAGTCCTCTCTCAGCAGGGCCCTCGCCCTTCCTCCTGGCCCTGAACGGTACCCACACTTTAAGCTGCTGCGTGTTCACAACTGGCGTCCTTCCCGTAGTTTCCCTCTCACGCCCAGCCAGAGGAGCTGGTCCCTATTCCGCAGCGCCACCTAGTGGTAGCACGAACAAGAGGGCCGTCTTTGCAACTGCCTCTGTCACCCAGGTGAAAGGGGAACTGGACAGCCGCCATCCCTAGCTGTGGCTATGACAAAGTTCTATGGAAGCTTCCTCCCCACCCAGCAGCAGAATGCCCGGGAGCCTGTGGCCTCCCCACAGCCCTGGACTCAGGGAGATGCTAAGAAGGATCCTCCTCTGCTGGGGGCAACAGATATGCAGAAATGTGAATGGAACCTAAATTCTCTTACAACTCCAGGGATGGTGATCTATGAGTGACGGGATTCTCAGTGTACTTCTCTACAGATTCCAACTTTTCCAGCTTCCCTGGGTCCATTAAACACAGATGCACAGCTTGTTAAAAGCCAAGGCCAGCAACTCAAAATGGGAGTTACCTACTTAATCTCCATCCTGTCCTCCATAAATGACCAGTAACTATGACTACCTACCTCACAGCCCTTAAGTGGCAAGATAGCAGCAAGTCACGTCTTGCAGACTTTAGAAGCTTGACACAGTTTGAGGTGACAAAAGATAAAATGGATGGTCGTTCTTCGGGTGACAAATGGACCATACAGTGGTTTGGATGAGAATAGCTCCCATGGGTTTATATATTAGAATACTTGGTTCCCAGCTGGTGGAACTGTTTGGGAAGGATTAGGAGGTGTGGCCTTGTTAGAGGAGGTGTGTCACTGAGGATGGGCTTGGAGGTTTCAAAAGCCCATGCCAGGCCCAGTTAGCTTTCTCTGTTTCATGGTTGGATCTCGGATGTAAATTCTCAACTACAACTCCAGCACCATACATGCCTATCTAACCTCCGTGTTTCCCACCATGATATGTATGGACTCAGCCTCTGAAAGTTGCCTTGGTCATGGTGTCTTATCACAGAAATGGAAAAGAAGCCTGTATATGTGATGGTGGCCCCAAAGGAATACGGTGGGGGGAGCAGACCCTTTGTGGCCATGCCTGTTGGAATAGCCAGTGCAAGTTTGTACTTTGTAGCTCTGCTGGTATAAATAAACCCTGCCCAGCTGCCAGGCTTGCTAAGGACAGCACCTGCGATTGTGGCCCGGGCACACAGTGCTTGGTAAGTGGCTGCCACCGCTCCATCTCTGCTCTTGGCTTCCAGTGCGTTACACCATGCCACGATCTCCAGCAGCCCCAGCCATTTGGATTTACTGCACGCTCCCCAGAGGCATCGAGGGCCTGTGCTTGGTGCCTGAGCCGACAATCTAGGTTTGTGTACATGCATGTTTCCATGGTGATAAAACTGCCTAAGGGCAGATCTCAAAAAACATCCCTGATCATAATGTGTGGCCATATTGAGTTATAAAACGGAAAGATCTGGGGTCGGGAGTGTCGCTCAATCAAGCCTGCTCCTCAGTGCTTGTGAGGTCCTGGCTGCCATCTCTAGCAGGAAGCAAAAACCGTCAGGGTTTCAGGTAGAGCCACTTCAAAGCGCTCAAATCCCTCCTTCCCTCCTTCCCTCCTTCCCTCCTTCAAAGTCCAGGCAGACTTTCTCACAGGAGTCCCTCAGGCTAAGGGACTGATGTAGGTACCGATGCAACCCAGCCAGATCCTCAGCCCATGAGAATATAGCACATGCCCAGGAGGGGGCAGGCCCCATCTGCCAAGACCACACAGTATTTGGTGTGTCTCTCAGGGGAAACACAAAGGTCCCCAAGACACAAAATAACCAAACACCAGGGCATGACCTATCATGAGCACGGATGGAAATCCTGCTCCTTACTGTCAATACCGGCAGAAAAAGCCAGCAGTGGTGGGAAGCAAGGAGGTGGGTCCTCCCTAGACCCTGTCACCCTGTGACCTTCATAAGCACAGTGGCTTGGGTAGCCTCCAGTCCTCCATCTGTCTAACCAAGGCATCCAGACTCCCACGTCCCCAGAGTTGGGTAGCAAGGACTCATGAGTGCCTAGATCATAAAGCTGTTCCGTCCTCCTGTGGTGTAACATCAAGCTCACTTGACAACTCATTTGATTTAGTCATGGTGACACAATGGGTGACAGTGGACAAGAAAGAGAAGGTAGAGAAGGCTTCGTGACACAGCCATTCACTGTGTCTCACTCGATAAGGGCGCCAGGAGCCAGTGCAAAGCCTCTCCTGTTTCTCGGGCTTAAAAAGCAAGAATTTAAAAAGGGAATTAGGGATTGGGGATTTAGCTCAATGGTAGAGCGCTTGCCTAGGAAGCGCAAGGCCCTGGGTTCAGTCCCCAGCTCCGAAAAAAATAAAAAAATAAAAATAAAAATAAAAAGGGAATTAAGCGCTTATAAGAGACAGCATGAAGGAGCCTCCGGATGGCTGAGTCAGACGCTGAGGACCACAGTGGCTGCAGCCAGGACTTACCCAGGGCACCAGGACCAGAATGCTGTGGCCAGAGCCTTGTGGGGATAGAGCAGGAAATCAGGGCTTAACGGGTATAGAGGTTTCTTCTGAGGTGGTGAAAACACTTGGCAGACAGCTGGTGGCCATACTGTAAGTACCATGAGTAGGCTGACCCAACAGAGAACTGAAGGCTCTAAAATGGTTAATTTTATGTGATGTGGATTTTACCGCAGCTTTTTTTTTTTTAAGTTTAAAAAAAGAAAACTCTGCTAGCCAAATAAAACATCTGCGGGCTGAATTGCACCCAGTTTTCAACCCCAAACAAGCAGTCCCCAGCGCCTCTTTTAACGCTCACATCCTGAATCTCCGGGGACCAAAACGCCACTCCAACCAGGCAGTGACCAGCCAGCCACCGCTCCCAGCAAACAGAAAAGGGCTTCTGTCTCCCAAACTTGGATGCTTTGGAGCCAGAAAATAAAAGTCTGTTGGAACTGGAACTCAGCCAAGATCCCCCCCCTCTTTTTTTTTTCTTTTTTTCCAATTGCCCTTTGCCACAATGAAGGGCAAAGAGCTACCCCTGGGTGACAGCGATTGGACTTTGTTGACACAGCCCAAGTTCAATTTTTGTGAGGTTCATAATTAAGCTGTCATCCCTCGCCCCAGCGCAATTAGGGCGGGCAGAGGGGATGAATGGGCCTGTTATCATGGGAAATTATAAACAGAGGTTCTGCACAGCGTCAGGGCCGGGCCTCTCTAGGCAGAACCAGCAAGCCGGAGTGTGTCCACCCTCCCTGGCTGACAGGCTGACAGCTTGGAGTCCAGCTGTCATCCAGAGCTCAATTCTGTCTCTGTCATCTGAGCCCGGGCTGTAGACGCAGCCACACAGCAGGAGACTAGGGCTAGATATGGCCTTTGTGTTCCGTCCCTCCTGGGGCTGCAGTGTCTGTACTGAGCAGAGGGAATGAGCCTCCTCTGACAGGCTGAGGTGTTGGTGACCAGAGAGACAGGCTGCCTGGCAGGTCCCAGCAGTAGAACTCACAAAGGTGCAGCTGAGGGTTGGAGGTATCATACCCTTCCTCCTCAGGCTGGCCTTCTGACACACTCGCCCTCTAGGCAGACCCTTGAAACCCTGAAAGGGAGTCCCACAGCCAAGAAACTCGAAGACAGTCATGTATCCTCCGTGGGTAAACATTCTGAGAGAAGTGTGGTTAGCCAGTTGGTGGTCCACAGTATTGGTATCCATTCTGTAGTGGCTGATCTCTCTCCCTCCTTCTCCCTCTCTCTCTCCCCCTCCTTCTTCCTCCCTCTCTCCCCCTCCTTCTCCCTCCCTCTCTCTCCCTCCTTCTCCCTCCCTCTCTCCCCATCTTTCTCCCTTCTTGTCATCCTCCCTCTTTTCCTACCTCCCCCAAATCATCACGGGCTAGTAGAGGGTGCCTAATTGGTTCCGTCAGAATCTTGGATTCCTCCCCTGAAGTCAGTTGCCGTGACCCCTGTAATATTTTTGTTGCTACTTCATAACTGTAATCTTGCTATTGGTCTGCATCGTAATAGCTAATATGTCTTGGGTGATCCCTGTGAAAGGTGGTTCTACTCCAAGGGGGTGGAGGGCCACAGGTTGAGACCAGCTGATCTAGTCATTTCTGTCCGGTTTCACAGAGGACTCCTGGGTAATTTGTAATAACTTACAAATCAGGGGCTAAAGTGGCTCTTGGTGTTTCCAGCCTCCCACAGGAATGGGGCACACCCGCTGTGGGGGTTCCATGGCAGATGAACCATGGAGTTGCTAAGGTTTCCCTTCTTCAGGCACCTCCTCTTCTGTCCTGTGAGCTCATCTCTTGAGAGTCATGCTAACGACACGCCTCGCCCTCAGCCCTCTCCTCACACCGAGTTAGCCTGCAGCCTGCACACGACGGCTGTGCTCATGTGTGCCTCACAGTGTCGCACAACCGTGTGTGCTCACTGAAACCCTCCGGCTGCTGTATGAGCCTGCATCCCGCCTTCCTCCCAAGAGCAGATACTTCCATAAGAGGCCAATCTAATAAATGCTGTTCACGGAATATCCACCATACACGGGGGTGGGGGTGGGGGTGGGGGTGGTTTCACAGACATTAGTCTGCTTTCTCCGCTGCCATCTTAACCTAGCTTTTCTTATATGCAGTTTAAATGTGTGGAAAGTGAACGTCAAATGTATCCAAAGTGACGGAACTCGGCGCTCAGGATGCTGATAACCAGGGAAGAATTGTAATGACAGAAGGACAGGTGGGTAGTTGAATAGATACACAGACGAGTGGATAGGCGAGTTAGTCATATGGGTATAGATGAAGGGAGAGGTAGATAAATAGATTGATACCATTTCACTTAGCTAATCACGTGGCAAAGACAAGTGCACCTGCCCTTGCTGGTTCAACTCAAGCATAAAGAATGTCCAGTCTCTTAGCACTGTGCAGGACACCCAGCAGGTACCTGGCATTATCTGAGTTCTCCAACTTAGGAGCACCAGTCAAGCATCCTTGCTCCAATTAATTTCCACAGCTGCCTCGCTGAGGCAAGGTTTGGCCCCTAGGTGAGCCTGGGAGATGAAGAACAAAGATTCCTCTCCGCTGGTGAACTGCAGCTGGAGGAAATGGGTGGGATCCTGGATGGCTGGGACTCTCGAGGCGTTCCCCTGACTGGCCACGAGAGGGCAGCAATTCGAAGCTCCGGCGCTGAGCTGGACCGCAAGGCCCGGACCTGAGCACCTGGGTCTCTAGCCGTGCTCCTTAGGACCAGCGCGCTGAGCATGGAGCTCACGGGTAGGCGAATGCTGAAGAAAATGGGGGAAACAGATGTGGCTCGCTTTTCCCAGGCAACTGTGCTGGGACAGGGGCCTGCAATCGTCGCGAAAGGAAAAGCAAAGACACGAGGTGAGCCCAGTGCAGTCCAACAGGCATGTTTTAAATATTCGTCCCCAGGTCCAGGGCTGAAGAAAATTCTGGAAGGACTCCCAGGAAGTTACTTCTTATTTCTGCTTGCTATGATACTGAAGTCATGATTTTGTCATGTAAATGCATTCTAGGGTTCGTTACTGATGATGATGATGACGACGATGACGGCAACGGTGATATCTGGTAAGAATATGGAAATTGTATTTGCTTGCCTTCCTCTTTGCTTACTTTCTGAGTTTTTAAAGCACACGTTGCTAGCAGGAGGATAGTTCAGTACTGGCGTGGGAGGCACAGCTGAGCCAGTGGACAGCAGGCACCTTGTGATTGGCTAATCCCGCCAGGAGTCACGATGCATGCGGAGCTGGCCGCCTTGGCACCCGGTGACAGTCTGTTGGAGCCTCTGTTGGATAGAGTCATGGGACAGTAGCAGGGTCCTGTGGGTCACAAAGGATGTGTCAATCATCCTGGACTCAGGTCCGTATTGTTCTGAGAGTCTGCTTGGAGATAGACCTGGCATAGCGAAGAGCGCAAGGTTAGAATACACCAAGGCTCCACTCAAACCATCTGCATCTGGCGTTTGGGTGACCTTGGGTGAGTGACTCGGTGTCTCTGGGCCTTGGGTTTTTCATTTGTTAGACAGCAGTTGCAAGACCCTTGCTATGAAAGCTAGCACCGATGCATGTAAGCCATCCAGCAACAGACAGGCATGTGGAGGGTATTTAAATAACGGTGGCTCTGGACACACCCCCCACCCTGCTTCCCTGTCCACAGGAGGAAATAAAATAGATATCTGAGTAGAGTTTAAAAAAAAAAAAAAACTAAACTAAAGCGACACCATCTACAGCCTGGTCAGTGAGTGCTGCCCAGACCCACCACTGTAGCACCTCCCCCCTCATCGCCACGCCCTCCGCCGTGGCACAGGCCCCGCCTCCCAGCCCTGCAGTTCCTGCACATTTTCACACGAAGGCGACATTGAGCTTTGGATGGCGACCCATCTTTGGCTCTTCCAGCCAAATCCTAGATAACCTGAGCCAGCCTGCTCCTGACACTCAGAGAGCCATTCTGGAGAAAGGAAAAGCAGGCGCGCGCCGCCTCCCTCATTGCAAAACAAAGGTGGGAAATTCTCTGAGCCCGTGAATGCTGTTGGCTGGCAACAGGCAGGCTCCTGGAAATGAACCAGCAAACTGCCAAAGACTAAGGCAGAGACTGCCTGAGGGAGCAGAGAAATTAAAAGGTCACAAGGGGCTGGGGAGAGCTCATTGGGCAGCGTATTCACAGCATGCTGGAAACCCTGAGTTTGGACCGGACCACTCCAGGTCTAGTGGCACTCGGGAGGGACAGTCAGGAAGCTCAGAATAAGATCATCCTCAGCAACGCAGTAAGATGGAGGCCACCCTGGGCTACAGGAGATCCCCGTCTCTAGAATAAAGTAAATAAATGACACAGGTAGATAAGTCAAACGTGTTACCTGAATATCTAAAGTCGTAATGCTAAAGAGATGTAGCACACTGAGGAAAATGGATGTATCTAGAGAATACACTCCCCCAGAGGAAAACTTACTGGAATAAATACACTAGATAGCAATAAAAACTAAAGTGCTGGCACATGCCCTTAATTCCTTGGGAGACAGAGGTGGGCAGATCTCTGTGAGTTCGAGGCCAGCCTGGGTGACAGAGCTAGTTCCAGGGCAGCCAGGCTACACAGAGAGACCCTGTCTTGAAAAACAAAACAAACTGAGTTGTTAAGGGAAATAGCAGGGGTGTTCCCACTCTAGATTCTGCTTTACCTTCACAGAGTCCTTCCGTGGGGATGTCTGGAGAGAATGTAGGGTTGCCAGTGTTGCCACTGCAGTGTCCCGCTGTGCTGGCAGGGGTGTCCCTGGGTATGAAGCAGACATTCCTATGGGTCAGCATCCATCAAACATCTCCAGAGGAGCCTAAGGGAACTGGGTAAAAGACAATAGAAAATTTGAACTTCAAAGGGGAGGGGGGAATAGAGAGAAATGAGAGAGAGAAATGAGAGAGAGAGAAACAGAAACAGAGAGACAGACAGAAAGAGAGGGAGGGAGGAGGGGAGGAAAGAGGGAGAGGGTGTGTGTGTATGTGTTGGTCTTCTGTTCCTTGTGTCTAATGTCTAGGCAGTCTGGTTAATTAGGTGCTGAGCATAACCCAGAGCACACAGTACTACGGTATCACCCCGGTGAATTTGCCTAATGCCTAGAAGATGGCAGGCGAGCCTCTTCACCTTTCAAACATGAACCTCAAGGCTGCCAGGAGCATTTTCCAGAAGTCACATGGCCTCTTAGCCCCGAGTCTGACACTAGCACCCAGATACAACTTCATCCAACACCCTTAAACCTCCCAACCTCTGTTTAAACTGCAAATGGACACCCCGGCTGCACCAGGTAGCCTGTCCTTTCATAAAGGCATTCATAATTAGAAATGGCTTCCCAAAACGTTTGGCTAAGTCCAGCTCCTGCAACACACGTCCTCCCCCGGGTCTATTTCCGCCCTTGGCCTCCGTTCACGCTAACATCCCAAGGCGTTCCATCCTCCCTTTCCTGGCCCCTGTGTCTCCGCACCACTCAGCATGTCCCAAAAGTCCAGGGAGGACACAGGCATCCAGCTGGGTCAGGCCACTTCCCTGACCTGGACCTCTGTCATCGTACAGTGACAGAACATGATACAAGGAGACATAAAAGTGCATGCTGAAAGCCAGGTGTGGTGGTGCAGCCTGGAACACACGGAGCACATGAGAGGTAGAGGCAGGAGGACCCCAAGTTCAAGATCACCTTGGGGCTATATCACATTATCCATCCCAAACAAACAGACAGACAGAACAAACAAACAAGCTGAGTTTGGAACGGTTTGTAATGTGATGCACTTCAGCTGGTGACATTCCATATCTCTCTCCCCTAGCCTCATTAGCCAGTGCTTTCCTATGTCTGGTCCTGGTTTCTGTCCTCAGGGATCCTGGCCCACACAGACCTTTCCCCAGCACATTCAGGAACTGAGAATTACCCAGAAAACTAGGCTGAGTCCAAACACTCCCGTGTGAGCCTGTCTTTGAAGCCTTAGCCTAGTATCATGGCCTCCCATACCAGTGGTTATCACAGAATAGTGTCTATGGCACAGACGAAGCCAGGCACTGGGCCAATGGCCCGAAGATTTACAATCCATCTCCCACGGAGCCTGGAGAGCCAGCTCCATGCCAGAAATTATGACAAAATCAAGGTCACTTTTCTCTCTGAACTTAGCCATCTTGGACCATGTAGGGGTCTCTGGAGAACTCCCGTCCAAGTCTGAGCTTAGCACTCCCCCCTGGGCTCCCCATTCCCCAACCCTCACACTCAGGCATCCTTCTGTGCTAGAGGTCCCATGTCTGCAAATCAAACCAACATCTGCGTCTTCACAAGCGTGGACCCCTTGGGCAAACTGGGTCTGTACTAAGTATGTGCAAGGCTGAACAAGGCAGAGCAACACGTATTTACCCAGAATTCCCAAGCACCACAGAGATGGTGCAGAATGCAGTGGAGAGTGTGTGGATTGTTTGAAAACCTTCCATTTTACGCCAAGGATATGAGTATCCGCTGGAAACGGTTTAAATCATGTTTAAGCACGGTTTATAACACCGGCTTCCCTCCATCGAAGACTGAGCCCTTGGAGGTATGACCTGATTGGTGAGCTGGATCAATCGAAACTAACTCCACAGGCTTAGACCCAACTCTGGTTCCCACCCAGGCTCTCCGCTTCCTGCCTGCCGCCATGAGAAATGGAGTCACCAAAAAAAGTCCCTGCTGCAGTTCTTAGTGCCTTCCCATCTCTGCTGTGATAGAACAAGATCTCCCTCCAACCATAAGCCCAAGTGAGCCTTTGCCCCTGAAGTTCTTTCTGTCAGGAACGTTGTCCCAAAATAACTAATAAGGAACCAGAGGATACCAGAACAGTCCCTCCTCCCTTCCTCCCTCATGCAAGCCAGTGGAGAACTGTGCCCACTCCTAGCTTCATTAGACACTAGTGAAGCTTCACTAATGGGTAAGATCCCTAGAGTGGGCACCTTTCTACCACAGGATCTCCCAGAACCTAGTGCAGTGCCCACACATAATAGCGGAGGAATATTTGCTGAGCAAACCTCTTTGGAATGCGCATGCGCACTCTGCATCTCTGTCTTTCAGGAACATAACTGCTTGCTTCTATAGGCTTCTCTTCACCAAGAGATTGCCTGGTGGCTCAGGAGCCTTGAGTTTTGTACTTCTCAACATTGTGAGATTGCCACAAGACTCCGAGGACTTTTAGAGATGAACTAAATGCATTTGCATTATGAGATGAAAATAAGACTCTCAGGACGAAGATTGGAGGGTGATGATATGAAGTGATGTTTAAGTAAGTGTGTGTGGGGGTGGGCTCATGGTTGATCTTGATGGGATTTAGAATCACCATAGTAACATACCTTGGGCGGGTGTATCTATGAGAAAAGGTTTAGATGAATATGGAAGACACGCCCTGAAGGTGGGCGGTCCCACCCCTTGGCTGAGCCCCTGGATTGGATGAAAAGAGGATAGCAAGCAGAGGGCCAGCCTTCATCTCCCGCCACTCCCCAACTGCAGACTCAGAGCGTCCAGCTGCCTCCCATGCCTGCTCCAGGCCTTCCTGCCGTGATAGATTCTCAAACTGTGAACCAAAATAAATCCTCTGTAAAAGTATCTTTTATTCTCCTGATGTAATTATCATATTGAGAGCTTATTGACTCTCTCTGCTAACCTAGGGTTAGTCCTGGAAGCTTGTAGCCTCCGTACATTCTAATCTAGGTCTAAAATGTTTTCAGCCTCGGAGACTTACTGCTGAATAAGCTCACCCTTTCTAGTTCTTTCTGAGTTCTGGATGGCTGATCAACTAACCTTTCTGGCTCAAACTCCAAGCTGACTGACTTAATCTGGCTTCTCTCAGCTTCTCCTGAATTGCTATGCCTGACTTTAAACTAACTCTGGCAATCTTTTCTAATCTTCTGTCTCCTCCTCATTCTCTGGCTTATTCTGTCTTCACCCGTGTCTAGCTTGTTCTCTCCTCAACCTGCCTCTGTGAGACTCTTGCGGTAAAACTGCCTCCTTCCTTTCTCTCCCTCTGCACTGCCCTCTGAAGTAGCTCCTTTCCTCTCTTCTCATGAGGATTGGGCATATCCTAGTCTGTCAAATCTTTCTCTGATTTGCCACTTTGTCTGCCACTCAATTAGACACCACTTTTAAACGTGGATGCTTCCTTCTACAAACTAACTTTACTTTCCCTGTCTGGGATTAAAGGTGTGTACTAAGGACTGGGCGAGCTTTTTCAGCAAATAATTCGATCTTGAGGTTCACGATGTGATCAAATATCCTGCAACACCCTTCCTCCCTGGAGTGTCTTTTGTTGAGCATTTGTTACAGCAATGATAAAAAATAACTAACTTAGGGAAGAAGTTTTTGTGTGCACAGGGAGGGGATGCTCCTTTGAGCTGCAGGGACACTAACAGTGGACACCCAGAAGACATCCAACTCCCAAAGCAGCAGCCAATGACAGATATCTGTGGAGAGTGTCACACTGAAAATGAAAGAAAATCTAATCAGGGATCTAATCAGATGCTGAGAAAGTTTATACAGAATAATGTTCAAGAAAAGAACTAAAAGATTGGTGGTTTTGATGCTCAAAGAAACTGGAGAATTCAGGAGTGCCTTTGTGCACTCATTTGCCCATTGATGTTTCTCTTTATTATATAGCTTTTACCTTAACGGCTACAACTGTATACCTATAATTTCATCTTAGAGATGCAATTGTATTTTAATACTTTGCATAAAGGAAATTTTGGTTCAACATATGACTTCATTTATTGTTCTTGTAATTAATTCCCCACACAGTGAAGATTAAAAATGTTTCCCTGCCCCACCCCCAAAAAGCTAACCTAAAGGGATGAACCGAATTTGATGTGTACACGACGTGGAATATTATGAAGTAACTAAAAGGCCAAGCACCGACCATGCGCCACCACAGAGATGGGCTCTGAAAACGTGCCAAGCGAAGGAGGCCAAACACAAAGGCACACGGCATACGACGCTATTTATATGAACTCCAAGATAGTCAAATCCAAAAGGAGATAAGTAGATGCCAGCAGCTGGGGGTGGAATGAGGAGGGGTGCCTAATGGGTACGGGTTTGTCTCTGGGACGGTGAAAATGTGCCCCATTAGGCAGCGGCAGTGGCCAAACAACTTTGAAAGTCACCTAACTGTATGAGAATTATCTACTATTTAAAAATAAATAGAACTTCCAATCTACTTCTTGTGATTTCGATGTGAACTTTAAGGCAGTGGCTGCCAGGCCCTCAGACACCATGAAAGAGACCAGAACATGTCTCGCGGATAAAGAGACCCAGCAGATAGACACAGCGCAGGGCTCACTGGGAAATGCTTAGCTACAGCCACTGACGTATGAGCAGGAAGGGATGGCATTGCTCCCACAAAATCAGGGTCACACACCACAAGACAAGCAAAACAGCCATGAACAAGAACTTACTCAGAAAAAGAAAGCGTTTAAGAATATTTATTTATTTTCATTCTATGTGTGTGGATGGTCTGCTCTGTGTCTGTGCACCATGTACATGCAGTGCCTGCTGCGGCCAGAAGAGGGCGTCGGATCCCCTGCGACTAGAGTTACAGACAGCTGTGGGCTGCAACGTGGGTGTTGGGAAGGTTCGGCAAGAACAGCCAGTGCTCTTAACCACTGAGTCATCACTAACGTCCCCCACCCCCAGCAAACATTCTTATTTAATTGTCCCTAGAGTAAACAAGTCTACAGTACAAGAATGCACACAGGATATTTCAAAGGATTCAGGAAAAAAAAAGTCACAGAAATGACAATGGGTGAGGAACGATTGAAAAGAAATTAGACTGTCAGTCTGGGAAAGTTAATGGAAAAACCAAGGACTGAGGGTCCCAAAAGTTTTAATCTGAGGATGGAGGAGAAGGTCAAAAGGAAACAATCGTAGACAACACAAGAAAATGCCACAAAGTTACACACTGTGTGTTACCAGACTTTATAATCCTGAATTATAAATCCTGAATTTCAGAAGAACAAGAATAGGGAAAGGAATGGGCTATCACAGTAGTCAAACACACACACACACACACACACACACACACACACACACACAAACATACACACACATATACACACACATACACACATATATACACACACATACACACATATATACACACACATACACACACATAAACATACACACACACATACACACACACACACACACACACGCACACGCACACGCACACTCACAGAAAGAAAGACGAAGAAAGAGCTGGCACAGTGGCACAGGCCTTTAATCCTAGCACTCCAGGGGCAGAGCCAGTCGATCTCTGTGAGTTTGAGGATAGCCTGCTCTTTATAAGTTCCATTGCTAATACTGACGCCCTCCCTCGAAAATAAAATAGCACTGGACAAACGGCTTAGCAGTTAGGACCTGGCTACTCTTCCAGAGGACCTGGGTTCAGTTCCCAGAACCCACATAGCAGCAGCTCACAAATGTTTACAACTCTAGTACTGGGATCAAGTGCCCTCTTCTGGCCTCCACAGACAACACACCACACACACACACACACACACACACACACACACACACACACACACAGAGTGCACAGATATACATGAGGGTATAAAAATCTAAAAATAAAACAAACACCTTTTAATAACAAAAAGAACCCTTTTCAGGTAAAGAATAGTCCATCTGAGTGTGTGTGTGTGTGTGTGTGTGTGTGTGTGTTTGTGTGTGTATGTGTGTGTATGCATATATATGTGTGTGTATATATGTATATATATGTGTATATAGTATATATACATATGTGTAATAGTATGTATATATGTATATATATGCACACAGATGTTATCAGTTACATAAAAGACAGTCTTCAGCACTCTGTCTCTATATTTAGAAAACATTTTTCTGTATGAACTAAGATATTAAAAGCAGTGTTATTTTTAGTAATAAAGAAGAACTCTTGATGCATCAAGACAGGGAACTTTACAATCTTGATTAATTTCCTAAAAAGAGTTTGGAAGAGAAACAAGCTCTTTCCTTGCTTTGACCAAACTCCAGTCTCCTGGAAGGAGAGTTTATTCCTGCCCATAGCCTGAAGTGTGGCCTGTCATGGCAGCAGGAATGGGAGGCAGCTGGCCACATGGATCTGTGGTTCACAAACACTGGAGCTCCATTTGTTTCTCCTCTTTATTTGGTTCAAGATCCCAGTCTTAGTGTCAGACACATCCAGGATGGGCTTCTCCTACTCAGTTAACCACTCCTGGAAAATTCCTCATACCCAGAGGCCTGTTTCTATGGTGATTCTAAGTCCCATTGACAGTACTATGTCCCAGGAGGGTGAGCATTGTATATGCTGACATTCAGCCCAGGAATGTGTCCTCAGCTGTGTGACACGCACGGGCAGCCAACAAGATGGCTCAGAGGGCTGGCCCCCTTGCTGCCAAGGTTGGCAACCTGAGTTCAATTCCCAAGACACACATGGTGGACTAGGTCTTCACGTGCATGCACTATACAGCATGTGTGTCCAGACACACAAGAATAATGTAGTCTTTACAATCCAAGTTATAAAAATGTGTATACTATGTCAAAAGGCTTCCAGGAAAGAACTGTCATCGATGCTGTGTCTCAACTGTGGACCCTGAATGCCACGCTACCGTGCAAGATGAGCACTCCGGTCCAACAGTAGGGGGGTCTAACACAGGACAAAGCAACTGCTTTGTGACTGGCAGTAAGGCACCCTCCAAAGAAAAGCATTCACACTGTGCTGCAAACTCAGCCAAAAGCAGGAGATCAGAGCCCTAGAGGGAGAGCTAAATAGACATTGCTTCGCTATGTAGACATTTGCATCTGCCAAATTGCTTTCTAAATAATTATGTTTATTCCCACAGACCAGCACTGCCATCGGCTTGCGTCGTAGAAACATCTTTCTGTTTTCTGTAAAGGGCAGTGGTGACCCCAGAGACTCCTAATTATTGTCCAAGTGCTGACAAAAGCAACTTCCAAATGTTCCCCAATACTTGGGACATCACCGTGTCAGCCCCTTTACAGCTCCGAAATCTTGGAAGATGGGGTAGGAAGAATGAAGAGCCAGGAGATGGGTAGAGTGTTACAATGTTGCAATGCAAAAGAAAAGGAAAAAAAAAACAAAAAAAAAAAACAAAAAAAACAGCGGTATGGTTCCTGCTGTACCCTGGCGGTCATTCTCTCTAGGGCAATTGGAACTAGTGCTAATTTATCTCAGCGACTCCACGCTCTCCCCAAGTACTCTCTGATCCAGGCGGCCCTCGAGCCGGTCTAGCTCGGCACATGCCAAGTCACCCTGCCTCACTCACAGCTTCCTTAGCAGGGCGCCGCCACACCAGTTTCATACGGAGAGCACTTATCTCACGGCTCTCTTACTGTGGACTCAATTAAGTCCCCCAGTGAAAGGACATACCACACAATAACCTCTGATCCAGTTGATAAGATATAATTTGCCCATCTAGACAGCACAAAATCCTGTACACACCCACCCCTTAAAAATAGTCATAACAGGGAGCTGGAGAGATGGCTCAGCGGTTAAGAGCACTGACTGCTCTTCCAGAGGTCCTGAGTTCAATTCCCAGCAACCACATGGTGGCTCACAACCATCTGTAATAGGATCTGATGCCCTCTTCCAGTATGTCTGAGGACAGCTACAGTGTACTCATATAATAAATAAATAAATCTTAAAAAAGGAGTTATAAAAAAATAGTCATACAATCTGTATCAATATCCAGAGAAGAATCTTAACATCTGCTGCCATGTTCTCCCAGCTCCTTCCTCCTCGCTCCTTTTCTCAAACTTTTCCCCTGCCATCCTTCCTTCTCGTCCAATGACAGGCCTCGTTCTATCCTGTACCTGCCTTCATCTGCATAATGACATTGTAAAATGCTGTCTGCTGGGCCTGTCATGACTGGGTCAGTCAAGCTCCCAGTGGCTGTGATTATTCACAAAAGACTGTCACAACTGGGCTCACCAGGCCCTTCCTCTCCCTGACCATCTACAGGCCATTAGTGGTTGCTGGAGGAGGGGGAGACATTTTTATTTTCTTTCTTTTTTTTAAGATCTATGTATTTACTTTTAATTATTTTATGTGTGTGGGTACTCTGCCTACATTTATGTCTGTGCACCACATGCTTGCCTGGAGCCTGCTGCCTACGAAAGCCAAGAAGGTAGCAAGTCCCCTCCGATTAGAGTTAACAGATACTTCTGAGCCATGGTATGGGTGCTGGGAGTTTAATCCGGGTCCTCTGGGTTCTAATCACTGCTCCATCTCTCTTAACCCTGTTTACTTATTTTGTGTGTGTTTACTTGCCTGGCTGAGGGTATGAACACCATATGCATAGGGGAAACCAGAAGAGGGGATCAGATCCCCTGGACTGGAGTTAGGCACAATTGTGAGTCACTGGGAATCAAACCCAGGTCCTCTGCAAGAGCTGTCGGTGCTCTCAACTTCTGTGCTGTGTCTCCAGCCCTGGGAGGGATGTTTCTGTGAGTAGCCAGTGGTCAGGTGTCCATGCTCCTATAAACAACCTCTCAGCCTTGTCCTATAAGCAACCCTTATGAAATTGGTTAGGTCAGTGACAACAGAGAAAAGGACATCAAAGTAGAAGGCGGGCTGTTAGACAGAGGAAGAGCATTAGTGGGAGGGGACCAATAACGGGGGGGGGGGGCTAAATAGGGTCAAAGCGTATAATCTATGTGAAAATATAGTGAAGCCCTCTTGTGATGCACATGTGCTAATTAACATATGCTAATTAACTTATGCTAATAAAATATGCATAGGAAGGACTGCAGTTGTCATAGCTGAACAGTAGAATAATACCTGTCCAAGAGTTTTCCCTTTGACTTTCTTCTGAGCTGGGGACTAGAAAGGACTCAGCTACACTCCCCTCTGTCTGTGTGGGAAACCACAGCTGCAGCCCAGGCCGTGCTGCCCCCTGATGCATACAGCAATGCACTGGCTTCCAACATGCCAGGAGTGGCATGGAGAGTGAGAGGTCACAAAGCTGACCAAGTGGCCTCTCTGCTCAGCCTACTCTGCCCACTTCCCACTCTGTATAGAAAAGGCCAGGAAGGCATGTTCCTGACTTAAGATGACTTGTCCAAGGCACGGTCTTTGTCTTCACTGACAGGGCTGTTGTGGTTCAGACACAGCTCCTCTCCTAAAGCACGTCAGAGTTGAATCCCCCACCCCTGCCCCGTGAGATATCGAGGCAGAAATGTAATTGCACTGTGGTGTTCAAAGGTTACCTTTGGGAGGGATTAGGGTCAGAAAAGCTCGTGGTGGGAAGGAAGCATAACTGAGCACCAGAGGAACCGAGTAAGACCATGGGTGGCTCCTCCCTGCCTTCCACCATGATGTGCCGTGAGATGTCCTCTATTGCTTCAGAGTCCACCACCGCCACCACCTGCAGCTCCTCGAACAGACTGAGAGGAAGTTCTAGTTCTCTCTCTCTCTCTCTCTCTCTCTCTCTCTCTCTCCTCCCTCCCTCCCTCCTTCCTTCCCTCCCTTACCTCCTCTCCCTCCCTCTCTCCCTCCCTCCCTCAAAGAATTGAATTTTCCCAAAATATATAATGTTGCGCTCCCTTCTGTCAATCAAGAAGTTTCTTTGGAACTCAGGATATGGGGAGTGGTAGGAAACACTTCCTAGTATGCTCAAGGCATTGAGGTTGGTCCACTACCATTATCACACCTATTAAACAAAGCTTCTCTCCCCCCACCTCCCACTAATCCATGGCCCTCATGAATCCCTACACCACTGAACCTGGTTCTCCACGTGTTTCTGAACTGCCTTCTTTCTGTATTGAGGCCCACGCTAGAGCCTCACACCCACTGGGTACACACCTAGTCACTGAGCTACGCCCCAGCTTGGTTTTCATTCCCTCAGGCCAGAATTTGCCGATCTTTTGAACTTTTTGTTTGTTTTTGTTTATATTTATGAGTCAGGGTTTCCCTGTGCAGCCCTAGTTGTCCTATAACTCACTTGTAGACCAGGCCGGCCTTGAACTCACAGAGATCCTCCTGCCTCTGTCTCCCCAGTGGCAGTTTGATGGGCTCTTTTGAAATTGTTAAGCAATTACTTTGAAGTCCATTATAATGAACTAAAACCTCAAATCCATGATTTCTTAGATTACCTTCAATGGGTCAAGGAAAATAAACGTTTGGGGTTAGAAGTCATGTTTCGATAAGTGTGTTTATTTAATGCTTATCTTTATTACTGTTATATGTCTCTAAACATGAGAAGATGAGTGTTCCTAATACAAAATCATTAACGCTAAAATTGCCTCAGATCCGACACTTAAGTTTTAATAGCTCTAGGTTCCAGGGCGTTTTCTGTCTCAAGGATGTCCACCCAGTCAAGTCCATATGAGTATTCCAAAATCCACCATCACCACCCCAAAAAAGTCTGCAGTGCTGCTGGCCCCAAGCACTTTGCATGTTACTCAGCCCTAACCTTAAAATGTTGTGTGTGTGTGTGTGTGTGTGTGTGTGTGTGTGAGAAGAGAGAGAGAGAGAGAGAAAGTGTGTGTGTGTGTGTGTATAGAAGAGAAAGAAAGTGTGGGACTGTGTATGAGAGAAAGTGTGTGTGTGTGTGTGTGTGGGTGTGTGGGTGTGAGAGAGAGAGAGAGAGAGAGAGAGAGAGAGAGAGAGAGAGAGAGAGAGAGAGAGAGGGAGGGAGGGGGGGAGGGGGGTGGTTAAGGTCCAAGGACAACTTTCTGAAGTCAGTTTTTTCCTGCCACCTTAGAACTAGAACTCCAGTTATTAGCCTCACTGACCCCAAATTTTTTTTCATTTTTAAATATACCTAGGAGGGGCTAATTCATTGCCATACATGTGATCGTTGCCCTGAGAAGTGACAACAGGGAAGGGTTGTGGGAGAGACAGAGTCCACTGAGCACAGAGGGCTGTCAGGCCACTGCAGAAACCCACTCCAAACCCTCAGCAGGTTTCCTGTTTTCTGGGTCTGGGGCCAAGTGGAGCTGTGGCAGAGTCCTGAGAGTCATCTACAGTGGGTTCCTGGTGTATCGAGGCCCAGCGCTATCCATTTTTGCCAGAAAGAAAAGGAGTCAGCAAGTGACCTTCCCAGGCACAAGGAAGACGCCTGTTTGGCTGCAGTGGGGCTGGCACCTCTCTCTCTCTCTCTCTCTCTCTCTCTCTCTCTCTCTCTCTCTCTCTCTCTCTCTCTCTCTCTGCCACTCTCTGGCTTATCCCCCACCTGGGTCATGCCATCTACCCCTCACACAGCAAGGCCTCCCTTCCAGAAAGCTTTTCCATGTCTTGCATGCTGAGCCAACAAGCAGGATAGAAGGGAGAGGTCTCCCCTCACAAAGTTAGCCAAGCAGAAGCTGGAGGGTCTTTGAATGTTTAAATTCAGGACACCCGGACACTTGGCCTTTCCCAGCTTCACAGGCAACCTGGAAGACACACAGAGTGTGTCAGGGTACA